>NC_045429.1:111541963-112238838 GCF_902635505.1 Sarcophilus harrisii | reverse complement strand
TAATAATTTGTAATGGGAATAGCTACCATTACTATAAGATTTAAGGTTTACAAAGTATTTTTTTTTCATAATTGAGGCATTTAGTTCAATTACTATTATCACTCTCATTTTGAAGATGATGAAAATGAGGGTCAGAGGCCTTAAATGATTTTCCTGCATCTAGAAAGTGTTACAGCTAAGATTTAAATCCAGGTTTTCTGAACCAAAATTCCAGTGCTCTTCACATACATAGCTAAATATCTTAAGTGAATAGAGTACTAGCCCTAGAATCAGGAAGACCAGATTTTAAATCCAGCCTTACACTTATTAGCTGTGTGATTCTCAGCAAGTCACTTAACTTACTCTACCTTAGTTTGATCTACTGAAGAATGGTGATAATAACTCGTAGGATTCTTATGAGTAAAGGAGATAATCTTTGTAAATACTTAACACAGTCCCCTTTTTCCTCTCTCAAACACCACTGATTGGTCTATTTTTTAATTGAATTGATTGATTTTGACTAAAAAGCTGAGCTTCATCTTCATGTAGTCTAAACAAGTGAAATAAATCCTTTTTCCTTCTCAAGAAACACTGAGTGGTCTATTTTTTTATTGAATTGATTTATTTTGACCAAAAAGCTGAGACCTATCTTGATGTAGTCTAAACAAGTGAAATAAATTCAAAGTAATTAAATTTGGGCCCAAAGAGAAAGATGATTCCAGTGACAGGTATAAAAAGAAAATGATTTGAAAAGATCTGATAAAAGACCTGTGTTCAGACACATTAGGATGATAAATTAATAAAGATTAATATTTTAAATATTAATTACTGGGTCTGGACTCAGGAAGACCTGAGTTAAAATATGACCTCAGACACTAGCTGTGTGACTCTGGGCAATTCTGGGCAAAATGACCATATTTGCCTCAGTTTTCTCATCTGTAAAATAAACTGGAGAATGAGATGGCAAACCACTCCTGTATCTTTGTTAAGAGCACCTCAAATGAGAGTCATGTAAAGTTAGATATGACTGAAATGACTCAATGAAAACAACAAATTAATAATATTATTTTGAATATTGAGAGAAATGCTTTCTGGTAAGAGATGGTGCTATGGGGGCTAGATTACCTGTCTCATTCTTTCTGTTGCCAGTTCTATAATTCCAAGATGATTGCTCTGTATTCCTTTATATACAGCCTAATCTTTAATCCCATGTTGCTTTTCATTGTGGAATTCTGAAGTTGTACTTTGAGCTTTATTTTCACTAAATTATTCTATCTGTTCTCTCTGCTTAAGCCCACTCTTGTGTTTCTAGTCAGGAGGGAAAAAAAAATCCATCTCATTGCCTTTTTGTCTATTTTACATTTAAAGTTTTCTCTCTCTTCCTCTCTGTCTTGTATCTAATGAGTATATTATCTAAAAATAGATACATTTATCATTCTACAAAATTTTGTATCTTCTTTAGATTGGAGGCCAGTGTAATTGTAAGAGACATGTGTCTGGCAGACAGTGTAATCAGTGCCAGGATGGATTCTACAATCTACAAGAGTTGGCTCCTGATGGCTGCAGTCCCTGTAACTGCAATACCTCTGGGACAGTGGATGGAGATATTACCTGTCACCAAAATTCAGGCCAGTGCAAATGCAAAGGAAATGTTATTGGTATGTGTGATGCAAGAGTTTACAGTCATATCTCTATTACTATCTGGAATAAAATACTCTCCTTGGTTTCTTAACTGAAGAGTAAAGTAAATTTCCTTGCTCAAGGCAGAACTGAGGGGAAAAAAACAATTTGAATGAAATTAACTGTCTAAAAATGATTAAATTAATAATTCTATCAAACTACAGCTTGAAGCTTAGTTTAATCAACCCTTTAGAAGTTTCTTTATACTGTAGATGCATTAGCTTACATGGCTCCATACTAATAAGTCACAGGAAAATATAATTTGCTTACTGCATAGATGTTTCTTTTAGAAAATTAGCACTTCCTCCAAATGGTTTACCCTTAATGAGTTCTAAGCAAATTCGTTTCCATGTTAGTTTCCTTAATAGACCAAAATAAATGGATTTTTTCAAAATATTCTGTGCTACAGGGTCCTTTGTGATAAATCTTTCCATTTTTTTTCTATTATATTTCTTTGAACTGTTCCTATGAAATGCAAAATAAGTCAACATAATTCCACAGATCATGTACATTGCTAGGGTTAGTTATCAAGGGCCACATAATTTTAATTTTGTAATTCAGTGCCAAGCTGATTATAATAAACTGCTACCTTCTGTGTTATTTATCATTTTTTTTTAATACAAGACATGCTTTTTTGTTTGTTACTCCCAAAGGTATTTTTCAGAAATTAGATTTGATTATAGCAATTTATTACTTCCAACATATTTGAGGGGAACCACAGCCACATAAGGACAAAATTTATCAAGTGCCCAAAATGTACTAGGTACATAATGCAGTTTGAAATGTTGATATATGGGAATATTATGCAAGGAGAGTTTTCTGATAAAGAAAGTCCTACATTGTAACTAGTCCATACAGAGGTCTTAAAAAAGACCTTTACTGTTTTGTTATCATTCAAGCCACAAAGCATCAGAGTGTTTTCTAAAATTGACCCTAGCCATTCTAACAAAAACATTCCTTGTGGCTTTTAGAGTCTTATACATTTATGGTTATAACATTTTGAATCTCTTTTGCTTTCTATGATCTATATCTGAAATAGAGTTTGCATATGGCATGCTTCATACATGACTGTGCACCCCATTTAAAATTAGCTAGCTACCCAAACATTTGACCTTACCAAACAGATAAATGGAAGGAAGGTTGCCAGGATTACAGATGGATCCATCTATTTGCAGAAGGATTATATAGGATTCCTTAAACTAACAAGGCCTCTTAGTGCTTTGAAAAATAACAATTCAATTTATAGCAAACTGAGTTACACAAAACTTTTAAGGAATACATCATATTGCATTAAATGAGTTTCTATATATGTGTATGTATGTAGTTATATATCATTTGTGTTTGTGAATGGATTCCCAAAACAGGAAATTTATTTGAATTCTACTTTGTTCTAACATTATTCAAGGTAGGCATGGAAGCCAAATGGAAAGTGCAATTTAAAAATTTTCAAAGAAAATGAAAACACTGCTTTTTTATATCAAAAAATCTTCTCCATGTTAATTCAATTCTAGAGACAACTGTTATTTCAGGGAATGCTAGTTAGAAATTCAGTAATTATCCAGACCTGTTATATAACCACTCTGGTTAACTGCTTTACTAGTTAAACTGGTTAGATTTAAGGGAGTGGGAGGAGTGGAAACTACAAATTACATATTGAGAACTGAATCTTTATCATTGTGACTAATCAGTATAATTAATTAGATATTGTATAAAATGATACTTTTATTAAAATGATAAACTTGCTTAAAATGTATGTATATATTCTTTTCCTTATAGGATTAGCAAGTAAAAACAATCTATTGTCATTTTTACCCAGTTGAAAAGTTAGTAAAAGAAAATGCAACTGTGTATTGTATATGATATGGAAAGCAAACTGTTAGACTTAACACAACTGTTAAATCTTACTAATGATTCTATCACCAGTAAAATACATTAGCACCAATAATTTTATTAAAGTAGGTCATTCATCTAGAATAAAAAGGGAGAAGAATGTGAATTAAATGCCAAGTGTGCTAACTCGCCTGTACTTGTTAACACTGAATGTGATGCCCTGTAGGCCTTCCTCAGTATCGTTAGGAATAGATTACCTGTCAGGAATATGTATGGCATATTCAAATAAGCACTGTGCATATTTTTAAAACTGATATGATATGAATCCATGTAGACCAATTTTAATAGTTCAAAATGAGTCATAATTCTTGTTAACAATACAGTTATTTTTAAAATTTGCAGCAATAGTGGTCCTTTTTTATTTTCCTTATTGAAATTAAATGATATGCCTTAGGTGAGTCATTCATCACTGTTAAAGGAGCTTGCCTTCTATTGGAGTTCTTGAATTTTTATCTCTCTCTCTATATATAATGCATTTCCTTCCAGTTTAAGAGATGCTTTTCTACATATAAGTTCCTGAATGTATTTTTGGCTGTTATTTGGGGCTGGACTTTTCTTTCTTGCCTTTTCTTTTCTTTCCTTCTTCCCTCCCTTCCCTTCCCTCCCTTCCTTTCCCTCCCTTTCTTTCCCTTTCCTTCCTTCCTTCCTTCCTTCCTTCCTTCCTTCCTTCCTTCCTTCCTTCCTTCCTTCCTTCCTTCCTTCCTCCCTCCCTCCCTCCCTCCCTCCCTCCCTCCCTCCTTGTCTTCCTTCCTTCTTCCCTACCTCTCTCTCTGTTTCTTAGTCTTTATCTTTCTGTCTGTCTGTCTGGCTCTCCTTTTCTTTCTTTCTGAAATAAATATATTGATTCAGACATATATAATTGTTACATGGTAGATATTTGAAGTCATAGTTCTCTGAGGATTATCTTAATTATTTTGCAACTGAGCTTGTATTCTCAACTTTCCATTTATTTTATTTTTACTAGAGTCAGAGGAATTGGGTTCAAATTCTGAATGTTGTATGAAACTTGTATGATCTTTACTGAGTGGCTTATCCTCCTTGAGCCCCAATTTTCTTATCCGTAAAAGGAGAGGTTTGGACTAGATGGATTGTAAGGTACCTTCCAGTTTCCAAAACTGTCATCCCATGAGTTGAAGTATACATTTTGAAAGCTAACTCTCAGTGGCCTAGGTTAAAGTACAAATAATTAAAAAAAATCTATATTTGTTCCTATGAAAGAAAGAAACACTATTTATTTTAGTTTTTATGTAGATATGTTCTGTATCACATAATTTGGCAAATGGCATGATTTCTTCTTGTATCATAGAAAATATATTGTTGATTGAAAATGAAAATAAGCAATATCATATGAAATTCATATTAAAATGATAATTTCGTTGTTGGTGAGATGTACTCATAATTATAATTTTAATTTGAGATGTTCAGAAGCATGTTTCTTTATTGTAGCTACACGAAAAAGTTATCTGTCCAAGCATTTCAGTGAATCTAGTTTATTGTATATTAATGTTATTAAGGAAAGTAATCCATTTGATAATGTTAAATCCTAAATATAAATATTTAAAGAACTAAATGCAAAATGGATGTTAGAGGTATGCTTTGTTTCCTAGTATATTTTAAAATATCCAAACTGTTAAAGCAGCATTAAGAAACAAACAAGAAATAACTCCTGTGTATACAAGTGAACAAACTTTGCATTAGATATTGAATAATTAATGAAAATTATCATAAAGTACTTGGCAAACATAAAGTGTTATAATAATGTTAATACGTAATATAAGTATTATACTTTGAGGGCTGTCATGAGTTTGTTTCTCTCTGTAGTCATGCTAGTGAAAGGTGCCCAAAATTTCTTGTCTACATTAAATATCCTCAGTAGCATTGTTCTTATTCTAGCTATATCAATAGCATATTAAAATGATTTCCTCCTTATTAATTATATTTTAATTCTTAAGGGCTTAGATGTGATCGCTGCAATTTTGGGTTTAAAAGCCTCCGAAGTTTTAATAAAGATGGATGTGAACCATGTCATTGTAACATTAATGGGTCAGTGAACAAGTTCTGCAACCCTCTTTCTGGACAGTGTAAATGTATAAAAGAAGCTCAAGGCCTCCAGTGTGATGCTTGTGTGGAAAACTTTTATGGATTGGACATTGGTGGCTGTAAAGCATGTAACTGTGACGCAATGGGGACACTCCCTGGTACTGTTTGCAGTGCCGAGACTGGACAATGTGCTTGTAAATCCAATGTAGGTGGAAGACGTTGTGATGAATGTTTGGATGGCTACTACCAACTGAAGCAAAATAATTCCTTCTACTGTCTACCATGTAATTGTGATAAGGCGGGGACAATAAATGCTTCTCTGCTGTGTGACAAATCAACAGGACAATGTCCTTGCAAAACTGGTGTCATTGGTCTCCACTGCAATCACTGTGAACCTCACAGGTATAATCTTACTATTAACAATCTTCAAGGATGCCAGACCTGTGAGTGCGACTCCTTGGGAACATTAACTGGGGCCATTTGTGACCAGATTAGTGGCCAATGTCCCTGTTTGCCTAATCATCAAGGAAGACAGTGCAATCAATGTAAACCAGGTAAGAAAGTCACTTGTACAATCTTCCAAAGACTGTATGATGTCCTTTCCCCCTTTTATCTCTCAATAGCAGGTTTACTTTTACTCTTTGTTATAAAACTCCTAGAAATGCCCTCTGTGCCAATTCTATAAATTGATTGAATTTGATATGATTGAATGACTGGTATGGATGGAATGAAGCAACTGGTATATCTGGGTCTCTATTATTGTTCTGGGTGGAGGGTTGACAAAAATAGGCCATAGCTGATCAGACTAACTGAATTTTTAAGCCATGGATTATATGGTCTACCATAAAACAAAACCCTATGTTGTAATATATATATATCTGGTTAGTAGAGGTGAAAAGAAAAAAATATCTTGCAGAAAAATGCAACATCAATTTGCTTTTCCTAATTAAATTAGAGCCTTAAGGTGTAGAAGTAGTAGGAAGACTTAAGTTATTGCCTCAGACATCTACTGGCTATGTAAATCTGGGCAAATCACTTAACCTTTGCTTCAATTTCCTCATCTGTAAAATGGGGATAATAAAAGCACCCACCTTCCAGGATTGTTGTGAGAGAATCAAATGAAATGATAACTATAAAGCATTTAGTACTGGAGCTGGCACATAGTTTGTACTATATAAATGATAGTTATGATCATAACTTATTATTATTTTACCTAATTTGCTATGACTTGGAGACTTCACAGTGGTATTAAGTTCTCAATTAGCTACAACAGTGAAAATGGGAAAGTCAAAGATAATGCAAAAGGGAAAAAAGAAAAAAAGATGGGCAGTTTCCTAGTGGAGTTAGAGAACAAAATTTTATTCCCTATAGCAGGTAAGTTAACAACTAGTTGTGGGGAATTTGAACAGCATCTTTAATCATCCTGATCAATGTAGCTGTTAAGTACCATGGCCCATGCAGAGGCACTATGATGTTATGGAACATCAACTACATTTAGAATCATAAATCTTAGATTCAAATCCTATTTCTGTCACTTACTATCCTATAATTGGGACCAAGTCTTTTGACTTTCTAAAGTCTCAATTTCTCCATCTACAAAATATGGCAGTTAGATCAGATAATAATAGCTGACTTTTGATTTTGCTATAAAGTTTGCCAAGATTGTTACATTCACTCTTTTAGTTAATGATACTTAAGGTTTTTGTTCTATAATCTTATCACCCAAAATGTATTGATTCCTCCCATTTTTGGAATTTTAATTAGAAATTTTCAATGAACTTTACTTTGGGGTATATATCCAAGGAAGCTTGAATATTAATATTTTACCATTTTTCCATTTATTCAGTCTTGATTATGTAGGAGAAAAGTGTATTTCCTTTCTTAGCTGTTAAACTATTTTGTCTATATGATTTTCTCAAAGCTGAGAGAGAGGGAAGAATGAAAGGAAAGATACACACACATACAAAGACAGAGAAGGGGGGAAGAGAGGGAGAAATGGGGAGAGACAGACAGAAAGACAGATAGACAGAGAAAGAGAAATGCATTGTATAAATAGTATATAGCAGTGATAGGGATGAATTAAGCTGATAGCCTGGAGTTTTTGAACAAAGTTTTAAGGCCACCACTTCATAATCAGTCCTATATCATAAATTATCTACAGTTATAGTCTCAATTCTATCCATATTTACAATTCTATGTTATTGGTTATTCTCAACTATTCCTATTCTTGTTAAAGAGGTATGCATGATGATTTGTTATCAGTCTATGGAAGGAGAGAAGAATAGGGAATTGTTTCAAGATATCCCATAGCTCCCTTCTTTCCTTTGTAATGTCATAGTTAATAACTGAAATTTTCAAGCTATGGGCTTATCCTACCATGCAGCTAGAATCCTTGATTCTGAAATTAGAAGGAAACTAGTCATTATTTTCTAGCACAGGACTTCTTAAGCTTTTTCCACTCACAACCCTTTTTTGCCCAAGAAATTTTTATATGACCCTGGGGTATATAGGTATATAAAAGAGATATATAAACCAAAAATTTAGATAATACATCATCATTTTGGGACTTAATTTGTGGTCACGATCCAGAGTTTAAAAAGCTTTTGTCTACACCAATTTGTAATCCTTTCTATGATATCTTCTACTAGTAGGTTTTCATCTAATCTTCAATCTCAAATTTATAGCCTCCGGGTAGTCTATTTTTCTTTTGGGGAACTCTAATTGTTGTATAGTTTTTTTCTTATACTGAACCAAATTCTATCTTCATTGGTTTTGTTCAGCTTTCTAGAGTCAAGTAAAATGCAAACTTCTCCCATGTGACTATTTGAAGATAGTTATCATCTCTTCTAGTATTCTCTTTTTCTTTCCAAACATCCCTATAAGTCTTATCTAAAGCTCATCTGCAAAGTGTTCCTTTCTAAGGGATGGCTTCTATCCTTCCCTAAAATTTAAATACTGCAGATGTGGTCTGAGTGCAAGGAACTATAGTCCATTTCATTCTCCATATTATACAGAGTGATTTTATTTGAATTTTTGGTTATCTCATTAACCTAATGATATATTTTGAATTGGAGTTCACTCAAACTCCCATTTTTTCCCCATATGAACTTGTGCATATTTCCTCTATCTTGTACTTGTGCCATTAGTTACAATAGTACAAATATAAGATCTTACATCTATTCCAATTAAATCCTTTATTGTATTTGTTTCTTCTAGATTCTAGAATAACAAATCCAGAGTAACTTTATAGATTTCAATTCTTCCTGTCAATATATTTCCTAACCTTCCACATTTTGTCATCCAAATATTTAATAAGCATGCCATTTAAGTTTTCATCAAAGTCATTGCTAAAAATGATTAAGATAAGGTCAAGGACAATACAATATCTACAATAGAGATATCCCACCAGGATCCAGTAGTGACCACTTTTTGGATTTAATGGAATTTGTCATGTATCTTGATCACATCCAGTTATGTTTAACATATACTCTGATTTGTTGTGATCTTTTGTGATGAACTTATTTTGGTTTGTAATGATCACAGCTTCTTATATTAATGCCCACAAATCCTTTATTAATGCATTCTATTTTTTTTTTTTTTTTGCTAAGAATTGAGGTTATATTCACTAACCTATAATTTGAAGAATATTTTATTTTCCTTTTTGGAGATAAAGGCATTTGTCTTTCTCCATTTCTTTAGCACCTGTTCTATTAACTATATATTTTTCAAAGATCAAAATATCTATTTCTTACCAATTCCCAACGTTCCTACTTTTCCATTGAATTATTCTTTGACTTTAAGAACTCCTATTAAGCTCTCCCTTATCTGAGCAACTATTTACTTGTGTTAACAATAGTTAATGTTTTTGATTTTTTCAAAACACTTTACATATGTTATTTCATCTTATCCTCACAACATCATTATGAGATGCCACTATGATCTCCATTTTATAGATGAGGAAAGTGAGGCAGATTTTGGTATGTGACTTCTCCAGGAACACAAATACAAAAAGTGTTTGACTCTCGATACTGCCCCAAGTCTAATACTCTATCCACTTAAATACTACTTAGATGTCTTATGCTAAGGCATAATAACACATAGAATCATAGTCTTTTGGAATTGAAAGTGACCATAGAAATTTCCAAGACCAGGGCTTTCATATTCAATATATGAAAATGCAGACACATATTTAGTGTCTTTTGTAGGTTATACAGCTAGTCAGATAGAAAAGGCTAGGATTAGAACCCCTTAGGCTTTTGACTACAAATCAAATGTTTTTATTTTCCTGGTGTTTTCTATTTAGTGTGTGTGTGTATAAATATATAAATACATACATACATATATATATGTATATATTTATATGTCAGGTTTGCATAAGTAGACTGAACTTCTTAAGGATTGAAACCATATCTTACATTTGTTTTGTATCCCTTCAATCGACACTTAACGTGCTAGTCTCAAATAATAGTTTCAGCTCTTTCAAAGGCCTTGGGGAATAAGATATTTCGGAAAGTCAAATTTTTCTACATAACGATAATTAATAAGAGTAAAAACAATAATGGCAGTAATAACAATTGGCATACATATAGCACCTACTCTGTGTCAGGCATTGTGTTAAGTGATTTTTAAATATATCATTTGATTCTCACAACAATCTTGTGAGGTAAGTGCTATTATGATCCCCATTTTTACAGGTGAAGAAACTGAAGCAGACAGCAATTAAATGACTGAACCAGGTTACAATTAATAAATGCCTGATGACAAATTTGTGCTGAAATAGCTAGATCGCACAATAGCTAGAACCTTAGATCTGGAGTCAAAATTCAGTTCAAATCCTACCTCAAATATTTCCTAGTTGTACGACCTCTGGGCAAGTTCCTTAATGCCTGTCTGCCTCAGTTTCTTCAACTATATAATGGGGACCATAATAGCACTCATCTCTCAGAGTTGTTGTGATGACCAAATGGGATATTTGTAAAGCACTTAGTATATGTCAGGCACATGGTAGGCACTTAATGAATCCTTATTCCCTTTTAAATCTTTAAATTCCTCAGAAGAATTGTAGCTCCATCATTATTGATATTCCCTTCATTCTACCACCACCACTCTGTGCTTTAGTCTATAAGTCAATATAACCAAAATAATTGATCAACAAATGGGCTTAGTTCTAGTGAAGATTTTCTTTGATTTTAGATGATGTTTTTTAGCACCAAATCTGTGCTGAAAGCCTGTCCAGCTAGATAAGATTTACCCTACTAAGTCCTTAGCTCAGTAATATATAAATCTACCCATGATTGTCTGAGACATCTAAGTAGCACAGTGGATAGAGCTCTGAGCCTGGAATCTGGAAGACCTGAGTTCAAATTTAGATTCAGATATTTACTAACCATGTGACCTTGTATAAATCATTTAATCTCTGTTTAACTTAGTTTCCTCAACTGTAAAATCCTAATTAAAGCATCTACCTCCCTAGGTTGTTGTGAAGATCAAAGGAAAGAATTTTTGTAAAGTACTTAGTGCAGTACCAAACACATAGTAGGTACCTGATAATTGTTTATTTCCTTTTTTTCTAATGACTTTCACCTAATAAAAGTAGAATGCTTGATAATAATTCTGGAAATATATTAAAAACAATTATTTTTATAAAGAGAATTTCAAGGGATCCTAGTTGTTATCTATCCCAAATCTGGTTAGATCTGCTTGAATATGAGTGCTCTTAAGCTTTTAAATATGTGTGTGTGGGGGGGGGGGGGGAGAAAAAGGGTGGGAGAAGAATAGAAGATAGGAAGTAAAATCCAAAATTAAAACTGCAAGACTAGAATCATTGACAGATTGTTAAAACAGAAGCACTCTAAGGTCAGAGGACCTCCATACTGCTATGTTTTCCCTAGAAGCTGTGTTCCCTTTCAGAAAGATATTCTTCTCAGAACTGTAGCATTCAGTTAAGAGTGTTGTGGTATTTATCTTTTTTAGTCATGTCTGGTTCTACATACTCCCATTTGGGATTTTCTTGGCAAAAACACTGGACTAGTTTGCTATATGTTGTTCTAGCTCATTTTACATATGAGGAAACTGAAACAAGCAGGATTAAGTGATTGGTCCAGGGTCACACAACTAGTATCTAAGGCCAAATTTGAATTCAGGAAGATAAGTCTTCTAGACTTCAGGCCTGGCACGTTATAAATAGTACCAGTATGTTTATGTTAGAAAGCAACCTCCTCAATACTATTTGGGAAAACTTGTTAGCTAAAGCTTGGAGCGGCAGAAGTAGGGTATTTTACCATCTCCATCCCGGTTTAAGAGATTAATATCAGATATTAATTATGACAGTATGAGGAATAGTAGAACTAGGAGCACATTGTAAGGTAACAATTATTAAATATGATTTTGAATGGGACTAATTGGATGAAGTTTTCTCAGTTTGAGATTAAGTCACATGATCCCTATTCCCAGGTCTTGAATCCTGGGTTGCAGGGAATCATATAGTCTCTAAAGGTCAGACCCACAGGAAGTGATGTGACCCACAGGAAACAGACAACATTGGTCAAGGATGGTTACGTTGTTTTAGTCTATCCAATAAGAAGGCTCTGGTCTTTTGCTTTTTAAATCCCAGACAAGTTGGAAGCTGGTTAGATTCATGAGCACATGGCTCCCAGGTGTGTGTCTGGGACTCTCCCTGCAGGTACTAAATAAGTGCTTTTTCTTTGAACCTGAAGATATCTCTGAATAGTTAATTTGGGAAAGGGGGCCTAGCACTTGTCCCACACAATCTTTTAAAGGAAAACAGGGAGCTCTGGATATCCTGTAGTAGACCCCATTTCTATTTCCTCCTATGGGCTGAAAATGCAAATCATCATGCCTATTTCATCAGAACTTTCTTCAAAAAGTTGTGGATGTCAGTTAAATTTTGGGGAAATTTCCCTCTTTTTGACAAGAGTGGAGTATAGTTTAATTGTTTCCCTTCTTATTCCCATCTTCCTGAAATATTTATTTGTAAGCCAAGAAAGCTTAATCTTTCTTTAATGTGTTTTTCTCTTCCACCCAAAACAAATCCATTTTATTATTCTCATTAATAGTCTTTGATTTGCTTGCATCTCTCCCAACATATGCACACATGTATACGTGTGCATGTACGTGCATACACACACATGTGATACAGTTCTAGTGGTCTCTAGGGATGTGAGAATTGGAATGGGGAATCCTCTCTGCCTGGTGCCCGTCTAATGTGAAAGAATTCACAAAACCCAAAATCTGAATGGCAGAAAAGGGAAGTTTATTGGCACTGAGAAGGCAGCTTTGCTAGAAAAACAGACTCCTCAATGGCAAGATTCTGTCAGAGAAATAACAAAAGGTTATCAGTGAGAAGATAATATCTTCACAGTGGGCAAGAGTCCTGGCAAGCAGCTGTGCCAAGAAGAGAGGTTCCTTGGCAAGGCATTATCATGCTTCAGACTTCTGTAGAGATTTGGAGTTCAGAATTGTCTTTTTATAAGAAGTCTGGGGCTGGGGCTTCTATTCAATAACTTAAGTTCAAGCTACTGGGAGTGGTCCTGGACTAATCTTCAACTCAATAGAGGATGAGACCATATCTCTGACCAAAGCCCCAACTGAATGAGACCACTTAACTGCCCTAAAGGATGGGTTTCTGTCAGAGGAGAGTTTCAGAGATCACCCCCATCATTTGGACAGTTTCAGGGTTCACCCCATCACACACACACACACCCCTCAATAACAACAAAAATGGCTTATACTTTCAAGGGCTTAGGATTGAGGTACAAATTCATCTGCTCACATTGCTGATTTATCTTCAATCTCTACCTTTCTTTGCTCTTTTCTCATACTGTTTACTGCTCACTACTCCCATTATTGATTCTTGATATTTTCTTCTTTTTTGCTCTCTCCATTTTTTTTCCTTTTTCATATTTTCAGATGATTTCTTCCATACTTTTCTGCCCTAGAGTAAAAAGATTGACTTTTTATAGACAAGCCCAATTTGGTCATTGTTTAAGTCCCATTTGACTCAGATTGAATGTAAATAACAATCTTTTTTTTTCAGCTTTTGCCAGAAAGCCAGAGGGCCTTTCCCTCCCAGAATCATTCATTCATTCATTCATTCATTTTAGGTGGGGCTAAGTGGACTTTGCCTCAATTGCTACCTGGCTTTAATTACTGAATGGGTGTAGCCTCAGGTCAAATCCAAACCTGTAAAAGACCAAGGTCTCCCATTTCATCCAGAACCATCTCTAGTCATCTTGATCTATATCTTACCACAGGACCCAGATGGTTCTGGTGGAAAAAAATGAGGCAGGTGACCTTTGTACAGCCTTCCCTCACTTAAATCCAATTCACTTGCATGTCATAGCATCACCTCTCAAACAATTTAATAGAACAAAACCTGGAGATGAAATCTTTTCCTTTTAAGTGATGAGAATCTTTCAATTTGCAAGCATTACTAAGATATAAATATGAAAGTAAAAGTCCTTACCCTCAGGGAGCTTACATTCTACTAAAACAAATGTTCAAAGATAAGTGAATTCAGGATATGTACAAATGAACACCAAGTGGGTTGGGCTAGGCAATAACTACTGGAGGAATTCCAAAAAAGCCTTTTGAAGGAGATGACACAATTTTTTTATTATAGTTTTTTATTGACAAAACATATGCATGGGTAATTTTTCAACATTGACCTTTATAAAACCTGCTGCTCCAAATTTTCCCCTCCTTCCCCCCACCCCCTCCCCTAGATGGCAGGCAGTCTCATACATGTTAAACATGTTAAAGTATATGTTAAATGCAATATATGTGTACACATTTATACAGTTATTTTGCTGCACAAGAAAAATCGAATTTAGAAAGAAGGTTAAAATAACCTGTGAATAAAAACAAAAATGCAAGCCACCAAAAACAGAGGGTAAATGCTATGTTATGGTCCATGTTCATTTCCCAGTATTCTTTTGATGGGTGTAATTTCTACGATTTTCATCTTCATTTAAAAAGCAGTGATAATTCTGTCATTTTCATTCTTTAATTCATCTTAAATTTTAGTTTTTTCTGTTTTTAACTTCCAAGTTTTTGTTTTTGAAGTCACATTAATGGCAATTCTCTTCCTCTTTAAAGAATGAATGGGGTATCATAACCCTGTGATAGGATATCATTGCTCTCTCTTTGAGACATTCTGAAAGAAGTACATGGTGTTTTTCCTCTAGCAATGGGCTTCCTGGGGAGGTATTGAGCTTTCCAACTTTGCAAGTATGTTATAGGAGGAACTCATGTATCAATTGAGGGATTGTACTAGATGATCAATTACCTTTGAATGCCTTCCTAGCACTAAGATCTATGATTTCTTTTTTCTTTCTTTCTTTCTTTCTTTCTTTTTTTTATTATTATTTTTTTTTTTTTTGTAATTATTAGTGGATCTTTTATGACTAACTCCTCAAAGGAGATGGTCATGGTGAATGAGATGAAAGTAAAACAATGAAGTATAATTTCCCAGGAGGATTTAAGGACTGAATACTGTGTGGATTTGTCTTCTCCCCAGTGTGGTTTGTGGTGAATGGAACAGAGATCCGGAAGGAGTGATTGTCTTGATGAGTGGGCAAGAAGCAACTTGGGCTGAATGTCTAAATTTTTTTCTTTTACAAAAAATGCAATTTAGTGGGTTCATGAATATGTTTTTATGAATGTTTTTGCATTGCTCTAAATAAGAGAGCTCTGCTGTGTTTCTTTCTTTCTTTTTTAAACAGTGTTTCTTTCCAATGAAACTTAGATTGAGAAACCCTCTTATCCTGAAGTGCTTTCCCTATAAACAGATATTTCACATTGGTCAGCTTTATAGCTGCCACATTAAAATGCATTTCCACAATCTGGGACTTTCATTCTACTTTCTTAAGCATATCCTGAATAAATAGATCATTTATTACTTGGGAAAACCTTGCTTTGGCTATGGGAATTGATTGGAAGACCTATGGAGTCCTTTCCCCCCTTTACCTCTGTGATTTTAAGCAATGTTTGACCATATTAGCCTATTACACCTAGATTCCATGCCAGTTTCTTTAAAAAAATTATTAAGGAAGAAGGTGCATATAATGAAACCTCATGTATTATTAACCTAACCTTACTACAACTGCACAAGGAATAGGCTTGGTTCAACTAAAATTTATAGGCAATTTGTTAAAGCAGCAGTGCACATTAGAAGGTACATTAGAGCCACATTGGTTTTAATATGCCATTCAATAACTTGAACAGAGGTTAAAAATGCAGCTTAACCTCCATTAAGTATTTTTAAAATGCTTTAATTTAAAATTATTTGGGTATGTGTACATATATGAATGTACACACGCACATGCGCTAATAAATATAGTGCTCTGTTTTTTTTTTCCCCCCTTGGTTCCCTTTCCTAGGGCTGTATGACCTAGTGACTTTCTGAAGCAGGCACTTAATCAGAGGCTAGGCTAGAAGAGGCAGAAGAATGATGTCAAGGAATACTGAGCCAGTGACCCACCCTTGTCCTTGAAAAGTGAAGTCAGAGGGTTTATGGAGGACTGCAGCTTTTGGAATAAAGAAAGACTAATTGATAACACGTAGATCACCCTAAAAAATTTTTGTTGCTTAAACATTTCCTTATTTTTGCATTTCTTTTATGTTTTGCAAATGATAAAATCTTTCCTTTTCTCTAAATTTTTTAAACAATGTATCTATTTTATTAAGAATAAATCATATGTGTTTATTGTTGAACTCATATATCAAAGCTAGATCCAAGGCATTGTTAATAAAATTAGGATTTGGTCACTAGTTTTCCACCAAGTAACAGTGCACCAAAGTTGTGTGAGGCCACTGTCTAGGCAAATGAGTTGCTCATTTTGAGTACCAACTTTTAGGGTAAAAGTCACACCAAAGCTATCAGATAGAAAAGCTGATATACAGGTAGGTGAGAGTTCTTAGCCACATCTGTGAGCTTTATAATCCTTGAATTTAAGAAGTACTCAAGTCAGTGGGGAAACTGGAGTCAAGACAAGAGCAGCTCTTTTGTAGAGTAAATTCAAATCTCTGCTGTGTCATAAGGAAGGTTTCTAAAAACCCAGTAAACAGATTAAAGTTTATAATCCCTAAAGGGGGTTTTTCTTTACTTTTTCACTTTGAATTTGCTGGCTGTATTGCTCACCATGTAGAGTTTTGACCATTATGTTAAATTTTGGCTCTCAGCTTGATGATCTAGAAGTTGAGTGAGATATGATTTGTTAGATAGTAATAGTAGTTGTTGTTGTTATATTTTTATCATTGTTATTACTGAGCCTGATTCTGTGACCAGTGAATTAGAGCCTGGGGTGTTATAAACTTACAAAAGGGAGCCCTATGTGGGTTTTAGAAGTAGGTGGTAAAATTTGGCTCTCAATACAACTGGAGAGTCTAATGGAGTATTTTCTCCCCTACGCGGCTTTGGAGAGTGCATTATTATACCCTGTAGATTTGGAATAGGAGTATTTAGCTTTGTGACTATTTTATTTTATTTTATTTTTTGTGGCTAAATCAAAACTGCTATAACATAGTTTTACATTTCTTGTGGCCTATTGGCTAAGAATAGTTCAAAAATCTATTGTTTGGATACAAATAAACCATCGATATGACAAAAGTTTACAAATCATATTTTATGTTTAAATTTCCATTTTGTGCCCCCCCTCTTCTTACTCATTTTACTTCTCACCCTCTTGGGTATCCTTCCTTTTTTATAAATATAATTTGTAATAATATCTATAGATGATATATATTATATATAACATATATATATATATACACACACACAATGCATACACATACATATGAATGTCTCCCTTTCCTTATATATGTTAATAGATAAGCCTCTTATCTTGATAGAAATCATGGCAGGAAATTATGGTTATAAGAAGGCACTACTTAATTTAAAATAAATTTGTCCTTAATAAGAGAGAATTTTTTTTTAAATTGGACTTAAAAAATTTAAATGTTCTCTCTATGGATGAAAAATATGTAGGCATTAAGAGGATCTGACAAGTGGTCGGGTTAGTAGTTTCATAATATTGATAACATTAATCCTTGATTGACTGTGTCAATTATAATTTTTTATGCAACTTCATACACGTCACCTAGATAGCATAATCCCCAAAGAGAATTGTTCTTGTTAAAAATTCTGAACATGGGTATAATGTGCAAAACTAGTTTGCAAACTGGGATCAGTCATGTCCTTAACAAGACAGTACAAGTCCATATACATACCTAGTCTTTTCTCTTCTAAGCTGGTGTCCATTCTCAAGTTTGGTTTGGGAGTCATTTCTTCTAAATGGCTTATAATTAGTACTTAGCCTCAGATCTGGCCTCCTTTTCTGTAAAAGGCCTAGAGGTTAAACTTGTTTTCCATCTCCCATCTAAGACCAAGGCACAGCTGAGTTGTTCATAGTCCTCTGGAGGGACATTGCTGGGGAATGGACTCTTCATTTTATGCACAGGACAGGTAGTATGCTGTGCAAATAGCTACTGTAGAAGAGAATACCAGCTGCCTCACTAATAACTTTGAACTATATGGTGTCTGCAATAACTGAACCTGGGGCTCCCTGCTGATAAAAACATCACCTTTTTGTAATATGGCTAACTGCTAACTTTAGATGATTATTACTTGGTCGTTCATTTGAGATTTACCTCTCAAAGGAGTGGGGCTGAGTTTGAACCAAACCTGGTGGAGCAAAAACTATGTTTTGATCTCTCTTTGTAAGTGGGTAGAAGTTTACAATGTAACATGGTGCCAGGTTAATAACAATGTAATGACCACACTTAAAATGTAATCCAGGATTGGTCACAAAAAGTAGCTTCGAAAAGTTAAAATGATACAGGAATAAAGGTGAGGAGCATGGGAAATGGAGCTAATGGCGTGGGCTTGGTAAAGAATTGGGATAAAGGACAGAAATTAAGGTCGGCAATCATTAAGCTGCACAAAAAATTTGAAGTTTTAACAGGAGGCAAGGGAAAAGGTTGTTTTCTATAGTTAGAAGTCATAAAAGGAGAGGTAATGGTCTAGAATTAGGTTTACTCAGGTAAAAGTAAGAAGTAATAGTTGAGCAGTAAGGTAACTGACTCATCCTAATTAGAACTGTTTAAAAATAGGGCAACTAAAATACTGGTGGGATTAACCTTAATAACCAGGCTCCTGTAAAGGGAGGGGGAAATTAACCCTATGGCAAATTCCTACATAGCCTCTTCTGTGGGTTCTAAGGAGCTCACCCACCTGGTCTCAGATTCCTTAAAAGCTTCCATCCTCCACTGTACCACTCATTGCATCTTTTTTTTTTCTTACATGTATTTTTCTTAGCCAAGCCATCTTCCCCTTTTGCTTTCCAAAAGAAATGAATAATTCGCCAATTCTCCAATGCTTGTCTGATGGATCCAGCTTTCTTGATAACTCATGTTATCATAACACCTTTCACTTAACACTCCTTATGTGTACATGTGCTATAAAATTTTCAGACTCATTAGCTCACCTTGAGATGTGCTGATGATGCCAAAGTTATGAACTTACTACCACTATGAATCTCTTAGCTTGCAGCCACTAGAAACACCCAATCAGTTGACCATAATGTGATAGGCAATCATTATGTATCATATGCTGTGCTGATAATACAAAGACTAAAGTGATCAACAGTTCCTGTCCTCAAGAACCATACATTCTGGAGGACCAGACAATATACACACATATAAGTATAATCCCAGTTTTGAGAACCTGTTTTACAGAGACTGGATAGTTTTATTTTACTTTAATAACATGGTTAAACTCTCCAAACATTTGGAGAGGAAGAACTGAACATTGGGCAGTTGTAACTTAATTGTCATTCTGGAGAAAGTTAACTGTTGAGGTTGAAGATGAATTATGTGAGGCACAAAGAGAAAGGACCAAGAAAACTTTTTGAGAAATTACTAAGTAGAAAGATATTTTGAGAGAATGGAATTCAATGTTTTATTGTGGAGAAGTTATCTTGAGATAACTTGACCTGCCATCCTGAGAGAGATGAACTTTGAACATCTGTGGGGAGGAGTCATCAGTTGCTTATGATTAGGTTGATTGTAGAGACAGAGGTGATGTGGATTATGTCTTTTATTACAGCTAGCATAATGTTGAAATGTTAAACTGTCTTTGTATTACCTGTTATTTTTAATAAATTCTATAGTCAGTTATGCTGGTGTTCCTTGAGGTTTTTAAGACTGAGATTTCATATTAAAAAAGAAGCAGAACCTTCCAGATATCCCCTGCCCCTCCATAGTTTTTTTAGTTTATTTATAAACTGTGTTAGGTTTCTAGAGCTAATTGATTAATGAATGAGAGATTGTGTTTGTATTAATTTATGAAGTATTAAAATTTACCCCATGATTGCTGTGAAACCCAAGATGAGGGTTGATGAGGAAATCTGTCAGTATTGGTTAGAAAGAATAAGGGTTTTGGTATTCTTATGAAATAATGACCTATGAAAGCTCACCTGATTTTAAAACTGCTATACAAATGCATATATAACAAATATAAAGCAAAGAGAAAGTATTCTATGGAGGGAGAACTAGCATTGGGTAGGGGAGAAGGACCAGGAGCAGCTTCCTATAGTAGTTATTATTTGGCATGAGTCTTGAAGGAAACCAGAATTTAAAAGAGACAGAGGTAAGGAGGAGTTCATTGTACATATGGTGACTGTCAGTGCAAGGCCTGTGAGATAGAAAATGGAATGTTTTGTATGAGGAATACTAATAAAGATAGTGTTGCTGACCTGCAGAGAAATGATTAGGGGAATAATATATAATAAGTCTAGAAAGGTGGCATAGGATTAGTGTGAGAAAGGTTTTAAATTCTAAATGCCTTAAACACCTTAGTGTCAGTATTTACACCCAGAAATAATAGAAAACTACTGAAGTTTATTGATTAGGGTAGTGATATGGGAGTAATATGTGCTTTTGAAAAATCACTTTGAAGGCTGTGTAGAGGAGGGATTGTAGTAAGGAGAGACTTGAGGTAGGGAAATTAATGTGTCATTATAATAATCCAGGGCAGCTAGGTGGTCCAGTGGATAGGAGTGCCAAGCCTGGAGTCAAGAAGACTCATCTTCCTGAGCACAACCTGGTTAAGTCACTGCCTCATCACTTTCCTCATCTACAAAATGAACTTGAAAAGGAAATGGCAAACTACTGCAGTATCCTTGCTAAGAAAACCAGAGATGGGATCCTGAAGAATTAGACATGACTGAAACAACTAAACAACAAAATAACAATACAAGCAAGATGTATTGAGTGCCTAAATTAGGCAAGTAGCATTATGAATTGAAAGAAGTCATACACAAAAGGTTGTTTGATAAAGGCAGAAAGAGTAGGATTTGACAAATGATTGGATAAAAGGGGTGAGAGAGAGGGTGAGATATTGAGCATGACATTGAATCTGGGAAACTGGAAAGATGATATTTTTAATAGAAAATAGGAAAGCACTGAGGAAAGGTAGCTATTGAGAAAAATCAGCTATTTAGTTAAACGTTTATTAAGTACCCAATATGTGCCAGAAACTGTGCTAAATGTGGAGGCTACAAAGAAAGGCAAAAGAGAATCCCTGCTTCCATGGATCTTGAAGTCTAATGGAAGGCAACACACTAATAGCTATGTATTCACAAGATACTTATAGGATAAATTGGGCAGGAATGCTTTTAGAGGAAAGGTATTAAATTAAAGGGGGATTGGGAAAAGCTTGTTGTAAGATAGATAAGCTTTTAGCTGAGTCTTGGAGGCAAGGGTAACCCAAAGCTTAAGATGACAAGGAAGAGAATTCTCAACATGAGAGACAGCTAGTGAAAATGCATGGAGTTTGAAAATGGAATCTTATATGAGGAATAGAAAGGAAGCCAATGACACTGAATCCTAGAGTATATTTGGGAGTGGGAAAGGAATGGGGTGTAAGAATACTGGAAAAGTAGGAAGAAAATAGATTACGAAGGATTCTGAACTCCAACAACCCCAGATAATTATATATTTAATCCTGGAGATGATAGGAAGCCACTGAAAAGTATTGAATAATAGAGTGATGCAGTCAGAACTGTTTTAGAGAGATCCATTTGAGAGCTGAGTGGAAGATGGGAAGCCTTTGAAATGCCCAGTTGACATTTGGTGATGTGGGTCTAAAGCTCAAGGAAAGGACTAGAGCTGTTTGGATAAATTTGGCAGTCATTAGCATAGAGCTAATTACTGATTTGCTGAGAGCCAATGAAAACATCATATTGGAGAGTGACAGGAATACCACACAATTGAAGAATATTGCATGGATGAAGATCTAGTGGGAGATATTGAGAGGTAGTCAGATAAGCAAAAAATGTATATAAAGAAATAAAAAGTCAGTATTTGGAAGGAGGCAGCCAACAGTGTCATAACAAGGAGGTATCAAAAGAGAGGAAGATAAATTCATTCAATTTTTTGTTATTGTTTTTAGGATTTTAAAAATTATTTTTATTTTCCCGAGTTACATGTAAAACAAGTTTTTTTTTAAACATTCATTTTTAAAAGCATATTTCCATATGAATCATGTTGGGAGAGAAAATTCAGAACAAAAGAGAACAACCACATTTAAAAAAAAAACAAAAAAAGGTGAAAAATAGTATGTATTGCTTTACATTCAGTCTCTCTGGATGCAGATGGTGTTTTCCATCCAAAGGTTATTGGGTTGGCTTGGATCACTGTTTTGCTGAGAAGAAGTAAGTCTTTCATAATTGATCACCTGCTATTGCCATGTACAATGTTTTCTTGGTTGTGCTTGCTTCATTCAGCATCATTTCATGTAATCCTTGCAGACCTTTCCAAAAGCAACCTGTTCATCAATTTTTACAGAACAATAATATTTCATTACTTTCATATTCCATAACTTATCCAATGATTTCCATATTGATAGACATCTATTCATTTTCCTTTTTTTTTTTGCCACTACACAAAGAGCTGATACAAACATTTTTGCATTTGTAGGCAATTTTTATCTCTTTTATGATCTATTTGGGATACAGACCAAGTAATGACACTGCTGGATCAAAAAGTATGCAGTTTTATAGCCCTTTGGACATAGTTCAAAATTGTTCTCCAGAATGGTTTGATCTTTTCACAACTCCACCATCAATGCATTAGTGTCCCACTTTTCCCACATTCCCTACAACATTTTTTATTATCTTTTCCTAAAATCTTTCTTCTGGCTTAATAATGAAATTGGAAACCAAAATGCAGAGAATATAGAAAAGCACGAAAGATTAAATGTAGACACATAGTACAGAGTTTTTTCTCCCCCCAAGAAATTTGGTTAAAAGGGAGAAATTCAGGACAATAGCTTGTGAAGATAACAGGATATAGGGAAGGTTTTCATTTTTTTTTAAGTACAAGAGATTTGTACAAGCTCCATGAAGTCCAGGAGTATTTCGTTTCTTTGTCTTTATATCCTTTGAGCACCATTCAGTCCATCAGTCAATTAACACAGTAAGCATTTACACTGTGCTAAGTGCTGGGGATACAAACAAGCAAGGAACTTACCATGAAATGGGATGATACCACATGTAAACAACTATGTACAAATAAATCGGGGGGCAATTTCAGGGGGGAAGATGCTGAAATTAAGAAATATAAGGAAATACCATTTTTGAAGAAAGTAGTATCTTGGCTGAAATTGCAAGGAAGCCAAAGAACCTAGGAGGCAGAGATAAGGAGGTAGAACATTCAAGGATAACCAGTGAGTTGGGAGAGAGTATGTGAATGAGGAACAGCAACAAGGTCAGTGTAACTAGATTGTATAGTATGTAGAAGAGAGTAAGGTTTAAGAAAATTGATAAGGTCATAAGGGGTCATGTTTCTATGGGATTTAATTGCCAAACACAGGATTTTATATTTGATTCTGGAAGTAAAAGGGAGCCACTGGAGTTTATTAAGTGCAGGGTAGTAGTATGATCAGAACTGCACTTTAGGCAGATCAGTTTGACCATTGAGTAGAGAATAGAGTAGAGTAAGACTTAAGGCAAAAAAGACTAACAAAAATTATTAAAATAGTTTTGATATGAAGTGATGAGTGCCTGTACCAGAGTAGTTAGTGTCAGAGGAAAAAAGGGGTTGAATATGAGAAATGTTATAAAGGTAGACATGAGCGAATTTGACAAATGATTTTATATATATATATATATGGAAGGTAAGAGTGAGGAATCTAATTTGACACCTAGGTTTTGAGCCTGGGTAACTGAGTAATGGAGAATGGTTGTACCCCCCATAGTAATAGGTAAGATTTGAAGAGGGGATTTTAAGTTGTCTAGGAGATTTGAACAATGTCATGAATACCAGAAAGAAGAGAGCAAGTGGGGGGGGGGGGGAGAGAGAAAGGGAGAGAGAGACAGAGACAGAGACAGAGAGACAGAGAGACAAAAAGAGAGAGACAGAGAGAGAGAGAGAGAGAGAGAGAGAGAGAGAGAAAGAGAAAGAGAGAAGGAGAGAGTGAGTGTGATAAGGGAAAGAGAGTGATCAACAGAGCCAAAGGCTGATGAAAGGCCAAGAAATATGTGGAGTGAGAAAAGGCCATTAAACTTAGCAATAAGAGACAATTAGTAACTTTGGAAAGAGCAGTTTGTATTGGATGATGTGATCAGAAGATAGACTGCAAAGAATTAAGAAGAGATTGAGAGGAAAGGGACCTCTTGTAGATTGCTTTCTTAAGGAATTTAGCCAAAAAGGGAGGGGAAACATAGTATGATATCTGGCAAGGAAAGATTAAATGAAGGATTTTTTTTTGAGACTGGGGAAAACATGAGGATACTTATAAGCAGTAGGAAAGGAGGTAGAAGACAGGATATGGCTGAAGATTAATGAGAGTAGGGATAATAGAGGGAGCAATCTGCTTGAGGAGACAGAATGGAATGGGATCCCTTGTGCACATCGAGTGGTTTGCCCTGGCAAGGAGAAAGACCATCTCTTCATATGAAGCAGGGGTAAAGAAGGACATTATTGCAGATAACTTTGGAGTAATAAAAGATGAGAAATAGGGGTGAAAAGGAGAAAAGATGAAGTAGCCATATGGCCTTAAAAATTTTCAGTGAAATATATGGCACAGTTCTCAGCTGAGACTGTGGGAGAGATGGAGCTATGGGAAGCTTAAAGAGGAATGAAAAAGTTTAGAAAAGCAGAGTTAAGTGACCTGTCCAGCTAGTAGGTGTCTGAGGTCACATTTGAACTCAGCTCTTGCTGATTCCAGGCCCAGAGATATATCCCCTGACCTATCTAGCTGCCTCAGTGAACCAATTAGGGATATATAGGATTGGCTCTTACTACAGTGGGACCCAGATGAGATAATATGACATAAACTTGTAAGTGACAGCCAATGTGTTGTTATATGATTTTCTCCAGCTTCTTTCAGTTGCTTATGAACCTTTGTGGGTACTAGGGACTTCTTGGCACACAATAGGTCCTTAGTAAATGCCTGGATTTTTGATTAGTTTCCTTTACACAAATAACGGTCTTTTATCACTATAGTATTAAAATTTAAACAAAGCCAGTATCTTGCATGAAATTCATTCACTCAAAATTCACTCAAATTGTCATCATAAATTCATAATTGTACATTTGAATGCAAACAAATATATTCTAAGTAATTTGTGTCTACAACCACTTTTTGGTTATTGTTGGGGTGTTGTGTCTTTTTATTCAGTCATGCCTAACTCTTTATGACCCCAAATTTTCTTGGCAAAAATACTGGAGTGGTTTGCTATTTTCTTCTCCAACTCATTCTACAGATGAGGAAAGACAGTTCTTACTGTCAAGAGGCTTATATTCTAAAAGAGGAGACAACACATGTCTCTGAGAGATGATAACTGTGGATCTATAAATAGAAGTATTTATCTCTTGGCATGTCACGAAGGTCTCTTCAAATTAACTGTCAATCTTTATCAGTATGAGGGTGTTTCCAAATTGCAAATAGTTCACACTGAGGAAATGAAATATTCTTATATTCTTTTTATTGCCTTAATAGAATGGAGATTATAAAAAAAAAACCAGAAGGTATAAACTCCATCTCTTCAGATCTTACTATTTTATTGGGATATAAGATGTATTCATATAAAAATTACTATAATTCAAAGCTGTGTATAGTTAGTGCTGAATGAGTAGGATAGAGCCTTGAGTTTACCTCTTTCCTTTTACTGACCACAATTTTCCATTTTAAGCTTGCTAACATTTATAAGAGGGAGTACACAGGGGTTAGGAGAGAATGGAAAACACAGACCAATCAATTTTGCTAATTGTTAGAAGCTATGACAAAATGGTTGGTATGGGAGAAGGTTGCAACAATGGGCTTAAATGAGGTTTTAGGGTTATCTGTGGATTCCAATTACTCTTTGCTCTTTCCCATTACATAAATAATTGGCAGTTGACTATATATTTATGCCATGTTTGTATTTTTCTGTCCTTTCACCCCACTTAAATGTGAGATTTTTGAGCACAGTGACCAGAGTTAACCCAAAATCTTTTCATCTCTTTTTCTGTAGAATAGTACTAGTGCTTATTATACTTTATTGATTAACATGTAAGGATGGCAGTTAAAATTGCTCTCTCTTCTTCACATGGTTTTTGGGAAACTGAGGGGTAAGTAAAGAATTTACAATAGGATTGGAAGGTGCACTAGAGAGTATTTGGCCCAACCCTCTCATTTTACAGATGAGGAAATTGAAAATTAGAGGGGTTAAATGATTTGATCAAGTTCACACAGATAGAATTAAGATTTGAATCTTTTAATTCCACATCCAGTTCTCTTTGAATTATGCCATTCTATGTCCATATGGTACTAATGGTTTCCCCTTTTATATTACTTGATCATCCCATCTAATGGCCAGCCAAAACAAACCCATAAATCCCAACCAGGAAATTCTGATGATGATATTAAATGCCTAACAAGATCCTAGGTGTGGGTACTTTAGTTTGTCTTTCTGGCTTCCAAAGGTCATAATCCTTACTTGGGATGCCACAGACATCATAAATATCTTATAGTTGTATGCAGTTCACAAGCTGTCATTGGTTCAAATCTTCCTTATGTGCTAATTTATACAGTGATTCAAGAACACATATGCCACGCTTTACATCCAAGTATAATGTAAGATGGAACTAGATGATAGTGTTATTTCTTTATTAAATGGAAAAAAGAGAGCTTAACAAGACTAGAGAGCTAGCATTGAATTCAGCACAACCCATGTTTAAGTTCTTTCCTTGAGACAGAATCTGAGTGTGCAAAGTGACTTTAGCAAACAACTAGTTGTGAAAAATGAATGCTATGCTATGCTATATCATTAATATACCCAAATAGCTTAACTACTATTTGAAGATCTCTAAGAATGAGGAATATATCATCACACATATTAGCTGTGACCATAGACAAGTCACTTAATCTCTGTATGCAGGGTAACTCTTTTTAAGATTATAGATTGCTTAAAATCTACAAAATTATGATCTAAGTTATAATGTTACCTTCTTCTGTGGAGAGAGTTTCCATACTGGTAGTTCCCTATATTGGTGAAATTACAATCCTGGACCAATAAAAGGAGAGGGGTGGGTGGTGGCAAAGAAAAGAAAACAATTTATAATAGTTTGGTTTCTTTATTCCTAGGTTTTTATGTTTCTCCAGGCAATAAAACTGGCTGCCTGCCATGCTCATGCCATACAGCTGGTGCAGTTCATCAGGTCTGTAATAACCTAACTGGTCAGTGCATATGCCAAGATGCTTCTATTATTGGACAGAGGTGTGACCATTGCAAGGACCATTATTTTGGGTTTGATCCTCTGGCTGGGAGGTAAACATCTATTAGTTTTAATAATTAAATGTTTCTGATTTAATTATCTTGGCAATTATCTCTGCTTGCTAACTTTGAAATCTTTATTGGCAGCCTCAAAACATTTTCTCTAAAAGGTAAAACTTTCAGTTTATTCACATGCTTATATTTATATCTATTTAACCTCTGCTTCTGATGTTAAACATGTCATGAGGCTCTCTGCATGTTTCCTAAGGCAGTTGCTTTAAAAGATGATTGGTGTTAAATCAGTCTATTTTCTAAAGCTTGGGGTTTTACTCTGAAGTTTGGTCCCCCCAACCCCCATCTTTTTACACAAATTCTCAAATGTCAAACTCTTAAAACTCCAGCACTGAAAACTATTGGGTGCTGAAAGAGAGGTACTCCCTATTATCACCATAGATTTCCTGAACTTAATTCCTATCATCCCATGCTAACTGCTTTTGTATTTTTCCTGTTTCTCCTTAAGATTTAAATTCTAGCAGATGAGCTTGCCTGTTTTTTTTCCCCCTCACAGTAATATATATATATGTATATATGTGTGTGTGTGTGTGTGTGTATACACACACACACACACACACACACCTATTTATATATACACATCTATATATATATACAACTATATATATATATCTATATATACCTATATATTTTAACAATGAACTATTTTTTTCAATTTATAAGGTATAGCATACAAATATATTAAGCATTTTCTGAAACTTCATTAACTCTTATGAATCTAGTTCATTCAGCTCCCTCTGCCTTTACATAGATATTTATACTGTATTAATTTACACTCGTTTGTGTGCTGTTAAAAAAAAGTGTCCTTACAGCATTATGATGTGTATTTATCTAATCTATCCCATAAGATTATAAGCTCTTTCTAGGTAGAAACTGTAACTTTTATTTCTTTGCTATTCCCATCCCCATGCAGCTTCTAAGGTGCTCTGCACCCAGCAGGCTCTCAGTATATGCACATACATATATTGCTGGCTGACTGACTAACCCCTAAATTAGTACATAGTCCACTGCTGATTATTCAAGGGTTTGTAGATTATCCAAGCTCTTTTTATCTTCTCATTTCCCTCCTGCTGCCTGCCTTTTGGCCATGCCAGTACTCATTAACACTTCCATTAGAGTGTGGACTGAGTAAATGCAAACTGAAAATCTAGCTGGTAAATGAGGGGAAATGTATGCCCTCTCTATGGGTAGGACCCTTGCATTGTTTCTCCAAGACTCAAACCTATTTGAAAAATCCTTTTTGGTAAGGTGGGGAGCAGTAATGTAGTAGGGGGGGGCAGTGAATTTGGAATCAGGAAGTCCTGGGTTTGAATCCTAACTCAGACAAACTAGTTGTGTGAATCCAGCAATTCACTTAATCTTTCTGAGCCTCAGTTTCCTCATGTGTTACATGAAAATGTTGAATATGATGATCTCTCAGGTCCTTTTTGCTTCTCTGTCTATATTCCTATGACCTCTAAGGGTGTGTAGGAGGGGAAGTGGAGATGTAAAGAAATGGAAGAGAATTGAAGGGTAAGTTGGAATGGTGACGTTGCCTTGGCACGCCCCATCATCCCTTTTCAAAACTCCTCCCTACTTTATATTTTCAGAATGGAGAAAAATCCCTAATTATGATTAACAGAATCAGGGAGGTGAGTACACTAGAGATTTTTTTCTCTTCTAAGACTTAGTGTCATGTGGTATCCCCTTGAACTGAGAAGGAAAATGAAACTGTGGTGTCCTTGTGTCACCAAAGGATATAAGCATGATTGTGCTTTTGTAAAACTTGACATGTGGAATGTGTGCTCATCTGGAATGACCCCCCCCCCCCACTCAAGGGTAACTGATGATTTCTGTTGTGTCTTTTCTCTTTAGCACTGATCATCATTACAAAGGAAATTCCTTAGCATGAAAGGTCAATAGGGAATCTGGAAGTATGACCACAAGAAAAGACTTGATTTATTCTTTCTTTCATAGTTTGAAAAGGATAAAAATTCATTTTATCTTTACAGTGTCTTTTTTTCATTTCTTGAAAGATGTGGAAATCTCCCTGATGACTTTTAGTTGTTATTGTACATATGCCATTTACTGTTTCAAACTACTCTTAAGCTTTAGTGCAGAAATAGCTATAAATATGGGGAACTATCAAATATGTGGTTATCTCTTTTGAGCTGAGGGAAGAATATCCAGATATCTCAGGGAATTTATATAGTTAGGGAGCAAGAGAAAAGTTAGGCTCAGGACTTGACTAGTGTATTGAGTCATTGTATTCTTTTGTTTGGGAGAAAATCACATCCCCATCTGTCCTTCCTATTGAAGTATACTGAGCACCTCCTAAAGATCCCCTATTTGCTTCCACAGGAATCACTTCCTCTTGCTCTCCCTCATGTTCCCTTCACTTAACTCGTTATAGCTCATGTTTTTCCTTTTGTTCCTTTCTTCTATATTCCTCTCATGCTCCCTAGAGCCAAAACAAGTTCCTTCTACCCAGTTTGACAAACCACCTGTGTTTTTCTTCTTCAGTAGATCATTCTTCAAAAGGCACCTATCAGAACAATGGGGGAGGGCTACAGATGCCCACAAACTGATATAAGAACAAAATTCCCTTCATTTATTTCTGACACATGACATAAACATGACAAAACCAAGCACAGAAAACAATGAAGCAAAACAATTGCCCCAGTGAAAATCAGTGTAATAAAAAAATAGAATTTGACCCTTGAAAAATGGAATACAAAAAGAATCATATTCAGCTCTTTTCCTACAATTGTCAGAGCCATATTTAACACACTAAATTTACTTATGCTATCCTTGGGTTCTCAACCTGGCATATAGTAAGTGCCTTATAAATGCTTGTTAACTGACTCTTCACACCTTCCCTATTCTGCATAATCCAGAAGATTTCCCCCACATTATACTTGTCCTTATTTTACTCTAAACCTAAATTGGGTATGCCTTCTCTGTCAGACACCTGTCAGTCAATAAATATTTATTAAGAACATGTTATGTTCTAGGCACTGTGCTAAGCGCTAGGGTTAAAAAAAGAGGCAAAAGACAGTCCCTGCCCTTAAGAAATTCACAGGGAGGTATGGAGAGAGAAAGAGAAAGGGAGGGAGAGAAGGAAGGACACAGGTAAGAAAGGGGAGGAAGGAAAGGGGAAGGAGGAAAAGGAGGATAGGGGAGAAGAGAGAAGGGCAGAGGGAAGAAGAGAAAGAGAGGGGGAGAAAGAGGGGATAGAGATCAGAGGAGAGAGAAAGGGAGGGAGGAGAGGGAGAAAGAGAACAGGGAAAAGGGGAGAGAGAAAAAAGAAGCAAGGAGGCAGATTCCTAAGTTAACATGGGAAATTGGTGACAGAGGTAGAGTTAAAACATAGGATTTTATTACATCAAACCTAGTGGTTTCCAATACAGTAAAAACAATTACTAAGAACAGTCAGAAACTGTGCTTGGTACTAGGGATGCAAAACCCAAAATAAAAATAGTCCCTTCCCTCAAGAAGCTAGCAGAGGGTCTCATCTCCTTAATTGGGATGAATGCAAGGGAAATCCTGCAAGTGACCCCCCAAATTTTGGCAGACATTTTGCCCTTCTTTTATAAACATGAACATATGAATATGACATTTGATCATGTGTAGAGATGATATACAAAATTCCAAATTGGAGGTTACTGATAGAATTAAATCACTAGAAGAAGTAAAATAGAATATAGCAGTCAGATATCTTTCTTGTCAAGTTGTCACTTTTTATAATGTGGTAATAGAAAATATTGGGGGAAGTGAAAGTTTTAATACAGACTTGGGAATTAAAAAAAAATATTCTCAGTTTCTCCCCAAAGGATGTTGAGCATACTGCTAGTGTTATTTCTACTACTTTAGTCTATTCCCCTAATAGTACTCACAAATAAGATGTTTATGGAATTATAAATTTTCCCACTCATGACCCCTTTTTGCCAGAGAAATTTGTATATGATCCTAGGTATATAGGTATACAAGATTGGTATACAAATCAAATATTTACTGATAATAAATCATAATTTTGTGATCCCTATATAAAGTTGTATGATCCTATATGGGGTTGAGACCCCCAATTTAAGAAAGTTTGACATAGAATTAATAGTAAGTAGTAGAGCTGGTATTCAAATGTGGGTCTGCTGATTTCAAACAGCTTTCCTTCTCCCCCCACTGTGTTGCTGTCAGTCTATTGTGAGTCAAAACTTTCAGTGACCTCTAAGGTGCTACATTTTTTGCTCGAAGTACATAGTTTTGTGAAGATTATTTTAATTTGTGAACCTCTCATTTACTCTTGGGGCTGTTATGGTTATGAGTGGATGCTTGAAAAGTGGTCTCAGAGAGATGGAGAAATGTTCTGAAGATAAACTAGTCCAGGAGACAGTCATCTCCTGTTTGTCTTCTATTCAGGATCATAGGTTCACACATTTAGAGCTGAAATAGATTTTAGCATCTTCATCTAATTCAACTCCTTCAATAAGATGAAGAACTGAGATGCAAATATAGGTCACTTACATGGAGATTTAATCCCATGAACCTTTGACTTTTGATCCAATGCTTTTGTTCATTATTTCCATCTTCAAAACCAAGCTTCTGATGACAAACTATGTTTCCACTGCATCATTTTTTTCCTAATGGAGGTATTACTCTTATAATAGTAAACAGGTTCTAACTCCCTTTCTGTTTGCATGCTTGAGTGGGGGGGAGGGAAGAGAAGGAAGGTCTTCAGAGAGGAAAATATATGAGATTCATAGTCCTAAAAACAGAGGCAAATTAACTATTTTCCCATTTGTATCTCAGACAACATTGTGTTACATAGGGGTCCAAACAGAGCTATAATGGTCATGATTGCTGGCCTAGATTAGCAATGCTTTACTCCTGTTTTGTTTACCATAATGAACTGGTCAATAAACATCACAAATTGTTTATCTATATAAATCCTGACAGATTATTGTTTATGAAATCCATTTAGCAAGTGAGGTTTTCCCATAAGGATGAAAAAATGAAGATTTTAAACAGATTGTGGGAGAAGCTTGAGCCGTACCTAGAGAGTCAATGTAATAAAGGTTTCTTTATATTAATATTACAAAAACCATTTATCCTGGCAAAATCAATATTGCAATTCATCTTAGTTTGGTTTTTCTCTTTCTAAGTTGAAAATGTCTTTTCTTTTATTATATATAATTCTGTTTTAATAAATGTGAGATATATCTCATTTAGGAGGAGCTCTTGAGGAGGAAGCACTTATAAAATGACATGAAATTTGTAGCTTATTTAGTAAACAGTCCTAGAGAATGTAGAAAATTACATTTGTGGGTCTGTGAAATTTGGAGGCATCATTGTTCTTATATCTTAATCATCAGAATTCCCAGATCAAACAACAGCATTTAGAGAGGATCCAATCTAAAGGTTCCTGTCAGGCAGAATTCCCACCAGTTAAAAGCAAACAATTACCACAATAGTCAGGTTTCTGGCTGGGTAAGAGGCTATGAAATCAGGCACAATCATTTTTAATTACTCAAAATACTGTATACTTTCGTGAAAAGAGATTTATTTAGTTTGGACTTGGAGGCTAATATCCCATGGATATTGATTGAATAAAGGTGGAGTTAGATGAGTATCATTTAGAAGAGAAGGGAACTACATCAAGGAAAAGAACAATGTTAGATACTGGGAACCAGTGTTGTAAATGTACTGTACGTAAAATAAGTCTGATCATCTCATGAGTGAATGGTAATGAAAACTGAAATACTCAGGAGACCCTTATTCATGAATGGTGCAGTAAAATAATTGTTGCAGAAGCAGAAGCTTGTCTCTCAATGTTTATGCATGTCACCATATCATCAAAACAAACAAACAAACAAACAAACCCATAAACCATATATGCTAAGGAATAGAGGAAATTAAGAACAAATAAAACATCTTTGTCTCCCCCAGAATTCTTCAATCTTATTTTTTTAAAGGGCAACTTTCTTTAGCTGTAGAAATGCCTAAATAGTCTAAGTAAAAAACACTACATGAAGGGAGGATTTTGAGGTCATGTGTATGTAGTACTCAGGATAGTTTTTTGAAAAGAAAATATCCCAAATATCCTTTTCTCCCCCACCCTTTTCTTTTTCCTCTTACTTTTTTTTAAAGAGAGAAAACTAGAGTATAGTGGTTTCCAAGAGAGAATGTACTTTATTTATTCTCAAAGGGATATTATTCCATAAAACAAATTTGCAGTTTATTTTGCAGCTCTAGCTTTTATCAGCCTTTTTAAGGGTGTTGAATGATTACCCAGGAGATCACACAATCAAAGTTGCAGTGGGATAGAGGAACTATAATAAAGAAAGACCTTTGATGGATGAAAAAATAGGAGGATGATATCCTTAAACTTGTTTTAATGTGCCACATAAAGAATCCTGTGTTAAAAATGGTCTTTAGGCATATACAAAATTTTTTTGTTTTTAATAATTTGTGTGACAAAATTCCTTATTACTAATCAATACCATTGTCATAGGTTAATTGTTAGAATAATTCTTTTTTGGAGGTAAAACATTTCTGTTCCTATCACAGTTTATAAAATGCCAGTGCAATAATTTTAATGGGCAAATATTAAAGCCAGAAATTGCAGATGGACAGTTGATAGTTTGTTCCCTAATATTTATTTTGCTTATTATAGTCCCTACTTGTAGTCATTGATTTCAAACTACTATTAACTACAAAGTACTACTACAATGATGACAACTATTACTACTTCTAGGTGCATATAGGTGTATATATATTTATATATATATGTAGTATATTCTATACTGTTATACTTAATAGACATAACTGAAAATATAGTATTTGATGTTATTTCAGTGGTCTAAACTAACTTTCCCAGACTTAGATGTCAGGGATAGGACTTGGTTATGTTTTGGAGAATGAATTTGCCTCTCTCGACTTGAGAAGGTAACTGACTTTGACTTAACTTTGAAGATAACTTGACTCAAGTAAAGGCAACTTTATTTGAAAAATCTCAAATATATGTCCCATAATCCATGGTATCCTCATACACAGTCTATATCATAGTATTTCCATAGGATTATAGATGTTGACCTGAAAGGGATCCTAGAAGCCATTGAATCTACTCCCCTCCTTTAATGATTGAGGAAATTGAAACTGATAGATGAGGAAACTGAAACTGAAGAGAGGATTTGCATCTAGGTCTTTTGTTCCAGTCTTTTTCTACTACCACACTGTCTTCTTCCTTCTATTCATAGCTAAGTAATAACAAAAATAGTCTAGAATGTAATTCTGAATGAATAGACAGATACTAAATTATCAGATCCTAGATTCTGATCACAAAGCAGAAAAATAGATTTAGAATACGAAGAGGTCTTGTTGCTCTTTGTCTTGTAAAGGCTCTTTTTAGGTTGAAGACAATACTCTATAATTTTCCAGTTCTTCAGTGTCATCTTCCCTGAACAAAATGAAAACAAAACTTTTGTGCCCTTTTCCTGTCTCCAAGCACTACTATTGCTTTCTCTCTTTCCTCCACCTTCCACCTCCCATCCCCATTAATTACCAATGAGCCTTTTTATAAGCTTACATTCATTCTTTCTACTCATTCAACTGAGAGAAGGAAGGGAAGATAATAATCAAACATCTGATGCATAAGGGGGGAACCCTTCCTCCAGACAAGTTCCAATCCAATATCTTATAAATGTGGAGGTAACCCTGTGTTCCTGAAGACCATCCAATAGAAAACAAGGCTGGCAATCCCACCAAGCTGGGAAGTTTCTGAGAAAGGGCTTAGTGATAAATTGTATGACTGCCAGTTTAGGACCCACCTAGCCAAGTTTGAGAGGCTCATCACCAGAAGGTTGTTCTCCAGGTGATGAAGCTTTTTGGCAATCAGAACTCATGAATGGCTGGAGGCATTCTGATTCATATTGGTGTAGGGAATGCTCACAGTGATTAAATTATAGATTCTTGAAGAAAAAACAAACATAGTTTTGGATTTTCCTTGAAGAGGAGAGATTTTATAATTGGCTCTGGTGGCTTTCTCTTCAAGGAACTTCAGCAATTCAACTATCTGTTGTCTCATTTTGGATATTTTTTTAAGGCCTATCAGTTTGTGGCAATGTGGCATAATGGAAAAAGAGTAAGATCTGCAGTCAGGAACCCTTTAGAGGAACATCTACAGCCCTAACTCTTCAGAGTTGTGTGACCCTGGACAAATCGTGTATCTTTTATGTGCTTCATTTTCTTTATCTGTAAAATGGTGATTAAAAAATATATATAGTACCTATCTCACAAAATTGTTGTGAGGTCCAAATAATACAATATATGTAAAAATTATTAAAAGTTTATAAATATTGGCTATTGTTAACACCATCACTTAATATCTGCCCAGGGAATGCAAATATAATTCTGACTTTTATGATTAAAAAGAAAATATTTTCTTTCATTCCAAAGCTAAATTAGTTAATTCATTCATCCATTCAACAGATATTTATTGAGTCTATTACTTGCAAAACATTGCTTTAGTTTCTATATATTACAGTATACTGGAAAGATCTGGTTTCGAAGTAAGGAAACTTGAATTTAAATCCTGGCTCTTTCATTTAGTTGCTGTGTGTATAATTGATAAGTCACATAAATTCTCTATGCCTCATTTTCTTTATTTGGAAATAAATCTTACTATTTACTCTAAAGGGTTGTTGGGAAGAAACCCAACCTTAAAGTGCTTAAACCTTAAAACCTTAAAGGACTTCATTGACACAGATTATTAATGAAAAAAAAGTCTTTGATTTTAAGCATTTACTAATTTGGCTATGGCTTTTGAATCATGCACTGTTCTTTGGGTTGAATATGACAGCATTTTTCTCCATGAGTGCAAATATTTGGGAGTTAGTTATGACATTGGAAAAAAATGTAAAATATTTGTTAATGAAGGAATTCTTTAGATTTAATTTAAATGACTGTTGTTCAGTCCAACTCTTTGGGATCCCAATTTGGGTTTTCTTGTCCAAGTTGCTAGAGTGGTTTGCCATTTCCTTTTCCACCTCATTTTACATAAGAAACTGAGGTGGACCTTAGTAACATAGCTAGTAAGTATCTGAGGTCAGATTGGAACTCAGGAAGATGAGTCTTCCTGATTTAGCCAGGTACTCTATCCACTGTACCATTTATCTGCCCAAGTTTAAATGATATCAACTGCTTTTAATCAAATCAGAGAATATTGTTTTTGTTATAAGAAAATGTGCTCTCCTCTCTGGTACATAAAATATTGTATTGTTCTTTTGGTCCACAGAGAGGAAGAGGTATAAAAATGGTGCAGTTGTTTCTACAATAAAATTAAAAAACCCTGAAGAAGTTGTTCCTCCATTGTTTACTACAATGCCCTACACAAGAGAGGATCTTAATAATTGTAGGCTGGACTTGACTTAAAAAGAGTGCATAAAAATGAACTATATGTAAAAATGTTGACTATATATCTAAAACCATTTTTCTTTGAAAACGATCTTTTTTCCTCAATCCTATTTTAAAAAAGAAATTAGGGAAACAGCATTAGAAGGGCTTTCAAGCGTTAAGTACAAATCTCCTTTATAACAACACTCTTAACAAGTAGTCACGTAGCTCCCACTTACAGAACTCTATAATCATGGGGAACTCATCACTTCCCAAGTCAACTATTTTACTAATGGGTGCATCCAGCAGTTAGGTAAGTTTATTCCTTATTTAAGCTAAAATTTGCCTCTTTGCAACTTGTAACAATTGGTCTTAGCTCTCTTTGGAGGCTAACCAAAACAAATCTCATCACTTTGCCTACAGATGTTTGAAGACAGCTCTCACACTTCCTCTTCTATCAGGAGATTGGGAGCAGAAGGCTTAGAACATAGAGAAACATTTAGGTTACTCTCATTTGTTGCTTGATGGGAAAATTCCCTTAGTACTTTTCACTGCTATGAGAGCAGCTAATGAGGAAGGCAGTTGATAGTGCAGTTATTTTCAACTGTATATTTAGGAATGCCAAGGTATAGGCAGGCTGTTGATCTATGAATGGTGGTAGATTAATGAACTTGACTTTTATTTGCTAGTGAGATGGTTTGGTGTGTAGAGTATAGTGGTACTTGAAGGTTGGTGGTTGTCAGAGGATGATGAAAATTTGAAGAGAGGTCCATAAAGGACTAGAAAAGCTATTTCGTTATTCTTGAATCATTTTGTGGCATGAAGTATGCTTTTTAGCAATATCTTGTGGCATGAGTTCATGTATGAATTAGTCTGGGTTCTTGACTTGGTGGATCTAGTTCTAGATCTAGCATATGGAAAAACAAATGCTAATGAAGCTATTAATTATACTTTGATAAAAATCTTCCACCAGATTTGTATTAATTCATAATCTTTGCTAAATGATTTCCATATACAACTTGGCCACATGGATATAATAGGATTAGAGATTTACAACTTGAATGGAGACAACCAGTCAAATCCCTTGATTTTTATAGATAAAGATATTGGAGATACTAAATTACTTGCTGAACATCAGATATTAAGTAACACAGCCAAGATCTACTTGGCTTTCTTTAAGGCCCAGCAACAGGAATCCTTTCCCAATTTTCTTACTTCCAGTGCCTTTCCTCTTTTACTTATCTATTTTTCCTGTATATAACTTGTTTCTATATATTTATTTTATTTTTATCTCTCCCATTAGATAGTGAACTCTTTGTGAGAAGGCATTGTCTTTTGCCTCTTTTTGTATCCCAAGCACTTAACACAGTGTCTGGAAAATAGTAGACACTTAATATATGTTTATTGATTGAGTGATTGATTTTTACAGATGAGGAAACAGATGAGCCCTTTTGTGAGAGACCAAGTTAGTTTCTCTTAATAAGACACCACTGGGCAGATTATTATATTAGATACTTGGAATAATGTGGGAGAAGACAGAATTAGAAGACATAGCTCTAGTAGTGAGGACTTTAGTTAAATCAGAGATTTTTGCAAAATTTTGAGTCACTTGCATTGCCTTTCTCACTTCTTTATTACATGGGGAAAATAGACTATCTTACCCTGAAGCTTATGATCTACTCTAAATGACATTTAACATGGCTGATAAAATCCAGTGTTCTTGTCCTTTGATGGTTTATTAATTTTATTTACAGATGCTACCCATGCAACTGTTATCTCTCGGGAGCCTTGAATGGAAGTTGTCATCTGGTCACTGGTCAATGTTTCTGTAAACAGTTTGTAACTGGCTTAAATTGTGATGACTGTGTTCCTGACGCAAGTCATTTGGATATTCACAACCTATTTGGTTGCAGCAAAAGTAAGTGCATGGGCCTTAAAACATGCATTGAGTTTTTTTCTTTTCTTTTTTTTTTTAAATGGATATATGGCAGGTCAGGTTTATTCACTGAGAACTGAGAAGGAAAAATGGATTTTTGGGAGATATAAATGAAAGACAAATATCAAAGGTAGTAATAGAACTTATTTTTCTGGATCTGGCTATCCTCTTTTAAAGTTAGTAGTTTGAATATGATCTTGTCTATAAAGAAAGGAATTGACTCTATGCCTTACAATCAAGATTCTTTTTAGTCTTTAATTCCATGACAAATAGAGGATTTATTCATATCAATTTCAAATTCTTATATTACCTATTATATATTATAGTATATATTACTTATATAATCTTATATTACGCCTTTTCCAAAGGTAAGGGTATATTTATAGGGATGCCTAGTAGGAGTGAGACACATTCTTCCACGTGGAATCCTGAGACATCTATAAATGCTCATTCTGTGACAAGTGCCAAGTGATATTAGACTGTCATAAGTTAGTGGGTTGTTGTGCCACCTATATTCTTGAGAGTGAGAAAGAAATGAATTATCAAGTATCACTCACAATTATGAATCTGGAGTGGAGGCAAAATTGAGTGTTCAGAATGTTCTCATATGCTAATGATTAATAATTATGACAGCTAATATCCATAGTGCTTTAAGGTTTAACAAGTCCTTTATATGCATTTTCTTATGTGATTTTTCATGACAATCCTGGGAGATAGATGCCATAGATAATACTAATACCAATAATAATAATGATAATTATGATTCCCATTTTGAGAAGTAGTATGGTCTGGATTCTGGTGGATAAAAAGCTGGTCTTGAAGCTAGGAAGGCTTGGGTTCAAATCTTGCTTTTGACAATTACCAGATGTTGCCTAACCTCTCAGGGAGTCTCATAAAGGTACTGCATTAGTAAAGAGAGTTTCATCATCTGGCAATCTACACCAATGACATCACAAGTCTAATTCCAATCTGTTGGAATACACTGTTGCTGTTGGAATACATGTGAGCTGTTGAAATACAAGGGAGCCATCTGACAGTGGCTACTGGAGATACAACCCAGACCTGCAGAATGAATCTCCTCTTGTGAGATGATGATACAAGGAGACTGAGAGTCAGTTGCATTGTCTGATGTCTCTCCTCTTCCCTCTGCCTCCAATTTATCTCATTCCCAGTCCACAACATCTATGTCGGGAAAGGCTGCTTTGTAACTTCTTCAAGATGTTATGATTCACAGCTGTGGAGGCTCTCGGAGAATTGACCTGCCCCTTAACACCAATTCTAGTATTTCCATTTTCCAGACAAAGTAAGTGAGGCTTGGAGACATTAAGGTACCTATGGACAAAGCATAGTTAATATTCTGAATGAAAGGAGATCAAGTGTAGTTTTTTTTCCCCCTGATTTATCATAGTCCAACATTTCTGTTATGCTGTATGACTCAAATTTACTAAAAAGCAAAGAAAGAAAATGAGCATTTATTTAGTGCCCCCAAAATGCTAAGCATTTTACAAATAACTTTATATTTTATCCTTAGAAGCACATTGATGAATTAGCATCATTATTATTCTCATTTTACAATTGAGGAAACTGAGGCAAACAGGGTTGAGTTACTCAGGGTCATATGACTAGTAAGTATCAGAGGTTGAACGTGAATTAAGGTCTTCCTAATTCCAGTTCACCAGAATGTTTACATCACAATGTCTTACCTGCACATTTGAAATAAGGCATGTTAACTGAAAAGCACCATTGTGAATATTCATATCTGCCTATGGTTACACATGGGAAATTATTTTCTTCAATGTCTATGATTATTGATATAGCATTTGAGTCATAGTAGGCACTAAATGAATGTTTATTATTATTCAGTAAACACAGAGACTGATATTAAAACAAAAAGAGACTTCAGAGATTATTTCACCCATTTTATTTTCAATTTTACAAACAAGGAAATTGAGGTCCATGAGGCCACATGATTATTTGGAAGGTAGAGACTAAAACTAATAGTGCCATGTGCAAAGTTTATTTTTTTTTCTGTTACACAATACTACTTTTAACTTATTTACAATGTACCTTTTGAGTATGGGTTTTAGTAAAAATTTTCAAACTGAATTTTGTATTGGCATTACCTATAATAATACTAAAAGATTCTGAGACTGAGGCTATTATTTTTTTGATTATAAAATGGATCAGTTTGTGAGGATATTGGGCACATCCAACTTTATTTTCCAATATAATATCATCTCCAAAAATCCAAGAATTTATCATTAGATAAAATATGAAGAATTATTCCAGACAAAGGTCATGGTGAATGGTTGTATGATTGAGCAGTTCTCTGATTCTTGAAGGAAACCATATTTTATGGTTTGAAAGCAAAAGTTATAAGGCTTTCATTATTGACTGACATAGAAATTAGCAAGATCCTACTGTACTAAGCTTTTTTTCATAGTACTTTGTTTATTAAAGATCATTGATGGTGAAATTTGATAAAAAAGTCTTCTCCCTCAAAAAATTAAAGAATAATATAAATTTACTCATGATTAGAAGTTGTGACTATTGCCTAAGAAAGTCCTTTCAGTTCTAGAGATCAGTGAAAGGAAGCATCCCTCAGAATTCATGGCACAACTATCTGGGGAGTTGGTCATCTGGAAAAAGTCCTTTTATGATGAATTTGCCTTAGGAATCTAGAATTTAAAATATGCTACTAGTCACATTGTGGCAACTTGTACCATGGTAACTCTATAATTTTTAAAACTTCTTAAGGATTTGGAAGTACTTACATTTACTCAGAGTCCTACTAACTCATATGCTATCTTATCTGGCCCAAGAGCCATCTCAATTGGGACTTTACATTGCCTCCTCAGAAAGCTGAGTGGTACTTATTGAATCATTAGACTTCAGAGCTGAATTTTCAAAATTTCTCATTCCCTCCAGGCATGGTTGGCTTAGAATGTGAAATCTGACAAGATCCTAGTCAGAGGCTATCACAACAAATAATCATGTGTAAATGTTTGAAAGACTAAGGGAAATGAATTCTTGTTGCCAAGGAAATTTTTATTCCATGCAAATTATCATTCTAGCTTTCATTTTCTGGGAACTTAGATATGAGACTTAAGCAGTCTTCTGTGAGTTTTATTAGAGGTATTTCAGGAATCCAGAAGCCAGTATTAAGGTCAGTTTTTCTACTTCCTTTATCTTTCATATTTCTGATTATTTGCATATAACTATATAATAATAATAAACACTAGCTTTCATTTATATAGGATGTTAAGGTTTGCAGAACCTTTTACAAATAGAATTTCATTTGATCATCACAATAACTCTGAGAAGTAGGTACTATTATTATCCCCTTTTTACAAATGAGGAAACTAAGGAATAGAATGATTGTGACTTTCCCCAAAATCACACAACAAGTAATTGTCTGTGGCTGTAAATGAAGTCAGGTGTTTCTAACTCCAAGTATGACACTTTACCCACTGTTCTACCTGCCTTTATATACCAATAATCTATCCATCTATCTGTTATCTATCTTTCTATCTACTTTTCCATCTATTCACACACATATTGTATCTTATATACATAATGGTGACTAGATTTAGAGTTCTTTACTCCACAATAAGGTAGAAGTATTAAATAGGCAAGAATTGTTGGGCTTTTAGGGTAGCTATAGACAAGATAGCTGAGTTTCAAAACTTTTTTTGGCAATTAGAGACAGTTGACTTCAGAGGTCTAATTATAGGCCACTGAAGGAATCAAATGCACTACCAATACTCAGTCAGCAAAGGAGATTTTGCCAAGGGCAAGCCTCCTAAGTCTTTAAGAGTAGGATTCTGATTGTCAATAACTGTATTTTCATATGTCATCATAGTGCTACTTAGAATTCCTTCAGATCTGTTTCCCCCTTCCCCCAGGATGATGGCTTATAAGAATTCCAATAGTATTTTATATTTTTTCAAATACATGTAAAGATAGTTTACAACCTTCATTTTTGTAAGATTTTGTGTTCCAAATTTTCCTCTCTCCCTACCTTATCTCTACTATTTCCAAGACATAAAGCAGTCTGATATAGATTAAATAAAATAAATATATGCAATCCTTTTAAACATATTTTCATATTCGTCATATAGTGCAAGGGAAAATCAGACCAAAAGGAGGGGGGGGGGACTGCAAGAAAGAAAACAAACAAAAAAGATGAAAATACTATACTTTGATCCACATTCAGTCTCCATAGTTCTATCTCTGGATGTAATTGGCATTTTCCATCCCAAGTATATTGGAATTATCTTGAATCACTACATTGTTGAGAAGAGCCAAGTCTATTACAGTTCATCATCACATAATCTTGTTACTATATACAATGCTCTCCTCTTTCTGCTCACTTCACGTAAGTCTTTCCAGGCTTTCCTGAAATTAGCCTGCTCATCATTTCTTGTAGAGCAGTAGTATTCCATTACTTTAGTATCACACAACTTATTCAACCATTCCTCAGTTTGTGGGCATCAACTCAATTTCCAATTTCTTGCTGCTACAAACATTTTTGCACATATGGGTTCTTTCCCTTTTTATATTATCTCTTTAAGGTATAGACTCAGTGAAAGAGATTAAAGGAATAAGAATAGGCAATGAGGAAACCAAATTATCATTCTTTGCCGACGACATGATGGTATATTTAGAGAACCCCAGAGATTCTACTAAAAAGTTATTAGAAATAATCCACAACTTTAGCAAAGTTGCTGGTTATAAAATAAACCCACATAAGTCATCAGCATTCTTATATATCACTAACAAAATCCAACAGTCAGAGTTACAAAGAGAAATTCCATTTAAAGTAACTACTGATAATATAAAATATTTAGGAATCTATCTGCCAAGGGAAAATCAGAAACTTTATGAGCAAAATTACAGACCACTTTTCACACAAATTAAGTCTGATCTAACCAATTGGAAAAATATTAAATGCTCTTGGATAGGGCGAGCAAATATAATAAAGATGACAATATTACCTAAACTAATCTATTTATTTAGCGCTATACCAATCAGAGTCCCAACAAACTATTTTAATGACCTAGAAAAAATAACAACAAAATTCATATGGAAAAACAAAAGGTCAAGAATTTCAAGGGAATTAATGAAAAAAAATCAAATGAAGGTGGCTTAGCTGTATCAGATTTAAACTATATTATAGAGCAGCAGTTACCAAAACCATTTGGTATTGGCTAAGGAATAGATTAGTTGATCAGTGGAATAGGTTAGGTTCAAGGGATAAAACAGTCAACAAATATCGCAACCTAGTCTTTGACAAACCCAAAGACCCCAGCTTTTGGGATAAGAACTTACTGTTTGATAAAAATTGCTGGGAAAATTGGAAACTAATATGGCAGAAACTAGGCATTGATACATACTTAACGCCGTACACCAAGATAAGGTCAAAATGGGTTCATGACCTAGGCATAAAGAATGAAATTATTAATAAATTAGAGGAACATAGGATAGTTTACCTCTCAGACCTGTGGAAGGGGAAGGTCTTTATGACCAAAGCAGAACTAGAGATCATTACTGATCACAAAATAGAAAATTTCGATTATACCAAACTGAAAAGTTTTTGTACAAACAAAACTAATGCAGACAAGATTAGAAGGGAAGCAATAAACTGGGAAAATATTTTTACAGTCAAAGGTTCTGATAAAGGCCTCATTTCCAAAATATATAGAGAATTAACTCTAATTTATAAAAAATCAAGCCATTCTCCAATTGAAAAATGGTCAAAGGATATGAACAGACAATTCTCAGATGAAGAAATTGAAACTATTTCTAGTCATATGAAAAGATGCTCCAAGTCATTATTAATCAGAGAAATGCAAATTAAGACAACTCTAAGATACCACTACACACCTGTCAGATTGGCTAAGATGACAGGAAAAAATAATGATGATTGTTGGAGGGGATGCGGGAAAACTGGGACATTGATGCATTGTTGGTGGAGTTGTGAACGAATCCAACCATTTTGGAGAGTAGTTTGGAACTATGCTCAAAAAGTTATCAAACTGTGCATACCCTTTGATCCAGCAGTGTTACTACTGGGATTATATCCCAAAGAGATTATAAAGAAGGGAAAGGGACCTGTATGTGCACGAATGTTTGTGGCAGCCCTTTTTGTAGTGGCTAAAAACTGGAAACTGAATGGATGTCCATCAGTTGGAGAATGGCTGAATAAATTGTGGTATATGAATATTATGGAATATTACTGTTCTGTAAGAAATGACCAACAGGATGATTTCAGAAAGGCCTGGAGAGACTTACACGAACTGATGCTGAGTGAAATGAGCAGGACCAGGAGATCATTATATACTTCAACAACAATACTATATGATGACCAGTTCTGATGGACCAGACCATCCTCAGCAACGAGATCAACCAAATCATTTCTAATGGAGCAGTAATGAAGTGAACCAGCTACACCCAGAGAAAGAACTCTGGGAGATGACTAAAAACCATTACATTGAATTCCCAATCCCTATATTTATGCCCACCTGCATTTTTGATTTCCTTCACAAGCTAATTGTACAATATTTCAGAGTCTGATTCTTTTTATACAGCAAAATAATGTTTTGGTCATGTATACTTATTGTGTATCTAATTTATATTTTAATGTATTTAACATCTACTGGTCATCCTGCCATCTAGGGGAGGGAGTGGGGGTAAGAGGTGAAAAATTGGAACAAGAGGTTTGGCAATTGTTAATGCTGTAAAGTTACCCATGCATATAACCTGTAAATAAAAGGCTATTAAATTTAAAAAAAAGATATAGACTCAGCAGTGGGATTGCTGGATCAAAGAGTATGCATAGTTTTATAGCCTTTTTGGTTGTAGTTATTGCTCTCCAAAATGGTTGGATCATATGAATATCCATCTGAATGCTTCCTCAGGAAGTAATCATGGTGTACTAGCTATCAGGCTAGCAGACAGGTGTCATCTTGGAGTTCTGTATTCAAGCTCTGGAACTTTCCACATTTCAAATGAAATGATTCTGGAATTTCTTTTCTCATTGTAATTGCCTTAATATATTTTAGGCTACTGTACTGATATGAAGGTGAAATGGTATAGAGCATACTGGGCCTGGAGTCAGAAGACCTTTATGAATTTTGACTCTGGCATAATCTTAGGTGTAATTATATGCAAGTCACTTCACTTTTCTGAGATTTAGTGTTTTTATTTGTAAAATGGATATTATTGTGAGGAGAATACTTCTTAAACGTTAAAGGGCTATACAAATATATTATGATTGCATCATAATTAGGGAATTCCCTTTAATACTGAAGAATCAGTAATGAAATCTATGGAAAGACTTTTATCCAAAAATTCCACCACTCTTTTCTCATTTTATATAGTCTTAGATTTTGAATTTCAAGGCAGGAGTAGTAATAGAAGCAAAATGTGGGGGTTGAACTGGGGCAGTAAAATGTTAGCAATCTCTATCAGTGACAATGAAGTGGCCTAGTGAATTGAGTGATAGACTTCTAACAAGGAGGACATGAGTTCAAATTCATACTCAAACACTTTCTGCCTATGTCATCTTGGATGTGTTAACATCTTTTTGCCTCTATTTCCTTATCTGTGAAATAAGGATCATAATAGCACCTACTACCGGAGTTGTGAGGAGAAAATGAGATAATATTTGTTAAGCACTCTGCCAATTTTAAAACAGTTTGTAAATTCTAGTTATTAGTATTGTTATAGCATCTAGATTAATGTATTTGGTGAAGTTTAACAATTCTTTTTAGCAAATGACTTTCGGAAAAGTTAAAAAAAAAAAAACTTCCCCTTTTTCATGGTCATGATGGAAATGAAAATCTAGTGACTGAGGTGATACCTGCCATAACAGGAAAAATCCTTAATGTGGAGCTAGAGGACCTGGACTTGAATAACAACTTTACTTATTATCTCTATGACCTTTGATAAGTCATCTAATCACAAGTTTCCCAACCTATAAGATAAGGGAATGGGAGTATATGGCATTTTGGGACTCTTTCAGTTTAAAAATCTGAAAACTTGTAAATCTGAAAGAAGGAAAATGGGTTGATTGTATTGGGTACTTGAAAAGAAGTGATAGATCGAAAATGCTTCCTTACTTTCTTTTGACAACATTTGAAAAATTATCCCCAGAAACTTGATGAGAATGTGGAAGTGTAAGGGGATATTATATCAGCAGAATTTTTTTTTCTTCTAAAATACTGAAGATAATATAGTCCACCCCAAGGAAAGAGTTATTTTTTACAGTTTGTTTAACATGAATTTGGATAACTACTTTTTTGGGAATTATATACAGAGAATTCTTTTAACACACAGAGTTTTGGACAAGATGAACTCCAAAGTCCTTTCCAACTTGAGGTTGTTATGAGAAGTAGTTATATAGCCATAAATAAGATGTAATTACACCCCCCATCAGAACGGAAAGTCCCTGAGGGCAAGGGAAATTTTTATTTTAGTTTCTAGTTATATCTTCAGGGCTTAGCTCAGTCCCTAGCACACAGTAAGCACTTATTATATGCTTATATTTTTCCTACAAAGCAAAGAGATGAATTTTCCCATCTGGCCATGGAGTATGCCATCTCAACATTCAACAGATTCACTGAGTATGTATATCTGTTGCTTTATGATAGAAACTCTGCTACTTAAGATCAATAGCTATACAGATTCCCAAATATTACTCTATGGAGTGAGATGTAAGCTACAACTGCTGCAGCATTGTAGTAGAAAATTTCCTTTAAAAACCCGTGATATTACATTGCTTAAAATTTCAGGTTTTAATTAAACTCAGTCATTTTAGGATATAAGTGACTTAAAGCACTATCCATCTTTGGAGAAACTCCAGAAATAAGGGTCAGGAAGAAAGCTCTTAGAAAATTTTGGCATTTATGATCATAGACTTTGGTGGGTTTTTCAAGTAAATTTATGTCAGCTACTTTGACCTACTGATTTGTTTTATGTTGATAGATAAAAAGCTTTGTTTTAGAGAGCTTATGATACATTAGCTTTGTTTATTAATGTCTTGGTAAACCACACGTCTTTTTGATAAAGTAATTCTGAATCAGAAAGACCTCTTGGCTGCTGATTTCACTCCAGTTTACTTGTGCGTTTATTGATTGCCTTTGTTTATAAATGCTCTCTTCATTGTAATCTAGCTCCATCCCAGCAACCTCCACCCAGAGGACAAGTTCAAAGTTCTTCTACTATCAATCTCTCCTGGCATCCACCTGATTCCCCAAATGCCCACTGGCTTACTTACAGCTTATTTAGAGATGGTATTGAAATTTACAAAACTGAAGATAAGTACCCATACGGTAAGTCAGTATTTGAAAATAAATCCATATATAATGCATTGAGTATTTAATTCAGAATTTTCATTTTTGAAGTTTCTTGAGAGTGGAATTTTCATAACTTTTCTCCATTTGTGTTTCTCCATTTGTTTCCTTTAGTTTCAAAAATTATTTTTTAAAATTTAATTTAATTTTTAATTTGTGCAATAATAATATGTAAATAAGTCAAGATGGTCAAAAGATGGAATATCACCTATGAGCTAAATGTGGTTGAAACATCAAGTGTGTATGAAGGGAAACAGTATGAATAAGTCTATAAAGATGAATGGGACCTAGATTATTAGAAGTTTTAAATGACAAACTGAGGACCCTGTAATCCAATATCAAGGTGTTAAGGAATCAATAAAGATTTCTTGAGTAGGGTAATGGAATGGCCAGTTGTCCTATGTAAGAAAAGTCTTTTGGCAGCTATGTGGAGGATGGATTGCATGTAGCAAGAGAATGGCAGCTCTAGGAATGAGTTTGAATTAGTCTAAGTTAGAGGTGATGTCGGCATGAAATAGGATAATTGTGTAAGTAAAATAAAAGAGTTAATAATGATTATAGAGAGAAAATGGACATGATTTGGCAACTGATTAGATATGGGGGTCGAAGGAGAGGGAAGTCATGACTTCCTGTGAGGTTATGAACTAGACTGTGTGTTTGAGTGGTGAGTGAAGAAAATGACTTCTAACTGGGATATGTTGACTTTGAGGTGCCAACAGGACAATTAAGTAGACATATTTCATAGGTTGTTGATAATGTGGGACTGAAGTTCAGGAAAAAAGTTAGGGCTGGATATATACAATTTGTGTGTGTGTGTGTGTGTGTGTGTGTGTGTGTGTATCATTTGCATAGAGATAGTCATTGAGCCTATGAGAGTTGATGATATCACAAGATAAAGAGTATGTAGAGAAAAAGAGAGCAAATGCTAGACAGAACCTTGTGGGACATATATTTAATGGATGGAGATAGAAGTTGATTTAGCAAAGGACAGTGAGGAACAAAGTGACAAGTAGAAGGAACACCAATACAAAACAAGTAGCAGAAGGCAAAGGATGAGAAAATATCAAGGAGCTGTCAAAAATTATAGGAAATCAAGTAGAATGAGAACTAAGAAGAGATCACTGGATTTAGTATGAATAACTAGTAATTGGAAAGAGCAGTTTTGTTTGAATAGTGTTAGAAGACAGATTGCAAAAAAGTGAGAATGTAGTGACAGATGAAGAATTGGAGGCAATTTTTTTTAAAGGTTTGTAAAAGGGAGAAGAGTAATGGCAATAATTTGAAAGAAATGGAGGATCTAATAAAAAGTTTGTTAAGGTAAAGAAGGCCTGAAAATGTAATCAGCAGGGAAGGAGTTAGGAGATAAGAGGGCACTAAACATAAGAAATGGAATTATCAAAGATGTTAGGCTCCTGGAAGTGAGAGAAGGGGATGAGGTCCAAGGTACAAAGTCAAGGAATTGGCTTTGACAAAGCAAAAGTCCACTCTCTCATCAGAGATTGAAATAAAAGATTAAAGAAAGAATGATAATATAGACCTGGTGCTCCATATATGACTACAACAAGGCTGTGGAATGGATTACATAGCTGGATGGAATGTATCTTAAAGGAGGAGAGGTCTAGCAGTGCTAATGTGAAGTAATAAGTAATACCCTCATCCTGGTCTAGTGTGTATAGAGATATGAAAAGAGTTTTCAGATTTTAAGGGAATAGCCAGGGATTTAGTGTCTCCTGGGAGAAGTCAGGTTTCCATGAGTTTTAATGCAAAATGAACTTTAATTGAAGGAAGAAGGCTTTGGATGGAAGTTAAGGAAATTATTTATAGCTGGGAGATAATTAAAAGGGATTTTTTAAAATCACAAATAACCATTTTTATTCATTATCTTTAAAATATTTATTTTTCAATGGTTTAGGTACCCTTTCCATGGTTACAAAAGATTAAAAGATTTTTAACATTCCTCTACCTCATTGCTATATGATTCTATTTGTGTTTTGTTACAGCAAGTTATACAATTTAAGAAACATTAGGAAGGACTTGGTTCAATTTTTGCTTTTGACTATATTAAGAACTTTAAAAATGAATAATGAGTTGGAAAGTTAGGTAAAATAAAACTTAGTATGCTCTTGGTGTGTATACTCTTTTCAAAGTGGTTAAGGTGATGGTTCTTCCTACCATAGGTCGATGCCCTATATTGATTAGCTTTGAAATGTCTGTATAGCATAATGGTTCATTATTACATATCACTGTGGGTTACATTTTGTAGCTTTATTATCTCTGACATGAGTCTAGGTTGTCCTGTTTATAGTTCTTAGAATTATACTTCTCTTAAGTACTCTAAGCTTTCTTTGAAGTTGTGTAGAGAAAACTCTGTACTCAAAAGAGATGCAGATTGCAAAGGGAAATGAACATCTGTCTACATCTGCTACGTTGGCAATGTGGCCCAAAAACCTGCCACTTGAATGTTTGTTTTCTTCCAAATAACAGCATGATGCAGGTGTCCTGAAACTTCAATTTCCTTGATAGTGGAAAAATATGTACAGAAATATTGGAAATAGTTCTAAAAAGTACAGAATTATAATTTGTAATTTTAGATCACTTATGAATGATGGTGTCATTCTTATATATGAGCATTTGAGATCATGGTGTCCTATTTCCCATATAAGTTTTAATTCAGTGGAAGAACTAAAGTTGAAAAACTATCTGAAATACCTTTGTACCTAGAGACAAATTTCACCATGGCAACCTAATATGATCCATTTTATAGAACATTAAAAATGGAATATAGTGCTTTGACACTATTTCATGATTGCACTCGGCTAGTATCTAAATAATAGTTTCTTACACAATAACTGTGTACTAGTTCGCTAATCAGACATTTATATAATCCTATTTAACGAGCCATTATTTTCTCAAACCACAGTTTTTGTGAAAAAGATTACAATTCTGACATTTCTTGACAATCACTGTAATTAATGATGTGAAAATCATCTGCATGATGGCATTTGAATAGTAAGAACAATTTGTTAATGCTGTCAGAACTTTGTATCATTCCAATAACACTCTGATGTTTATTACTGTAGTTTTGGTGTGTGTGTAGCATATGTAATATGAAAAGGAAACACTACTTATATACAGCTGGATGAATATAGATTTTATTTTGGTTAAGTAAGAGTTTGGAATTATAGTTGGAAGAGCACTGAACTTTTCAAGGAAAATTAACAGTATTGCCTTCAAAGATAGCTTGATGTTTTGGATGAGGACATTATAGAATTCCTAATTAAAATAACTTTTGGACTTCTGTTCACTGGACTGTGGACCATGGGACTCCCCAGGTGGCAACTTTCTTTGTCTGAGAGACACACAAGACATACTATGAAAATGAAATATGCATGAGGATTTCATTTCATTCTATTGATTATTACTAATGTGACCATTTTGAGTGTTATCCAGGAATGTTACCACATTTAGGTTGAATATTATAGGTAAAAGGATGTGTTGCAGAATCCTGTGTGGTTATTTCTTCCTTTATGAGTCAGAAATAGGATAGAATTCAGTCAGAGAATTACAGAACTTAAAAGCTGGAAGAGACCTCAGAAAGCAACTAATAGTCTCTTCTGTGGCATCCCTAGGAAGAATTTTTTTTCAGTCTTTAGTTAAGGGGAATCCACTTCTTACCAAGGCATCCCTTTTTATTTTTGGACAGTCCAACTATTAAGAAGTTTTCCTGACATTGAATCCATATCTGCTTTTTAAAATTTCTGCCTATTGTTAATAGTTCCGTCCTTAGAGGCTAAACTGAATAAATCTAATCCCACTTTTGCAAAATAACTCTTGTGATATTTGAAAATAATTTTCGTGTATTTACTAAGTCTTCTCTTTAGTAGGTTAAACAACCTCAGTTTTCTTCAACCAATCTTAATATGATATGTTCACCAGTTTTTTCATCATTTGGGTAACCCTCTTCTGTACATGCTCCAATTTGTTTATGAATTTCCTAAAAGGTCTAGAACCAAACCTATGATTTCTGATATGCCTTGAGCAGGGCATTTTATAGAGAATTACATTTCCACATGGCTGCCAGTCTTCGAATTTCATCCTACCTTCAGAAATCTAATCATTCTGTAAGATTGCATCAGCCCTAGTACCCCTTATCAATACCTCTATACTTTGTGCTTACCTTCTGACTGAAGGTAAAGAAAAGAGCTCTCACTCAGAATCTCCATTTAAGAAGGAAATAAGCCCATTCATGTCTGAGCTTTCCATCTGGCTTCATTTTTTTAAACTTATGTTCTTGCTGGGTACTTTTCCTTCTCCTTCACTCCCTTCTTTTTGCTTTTTGTGTTATCTTTATCCTTTAGATTGAAATCTTTTTGGAATAAGAGACTTTCTTCATTTGACATACTTTTCTCTCCAGAGATTAGCACAATGGCTGGCACTTAATAGCTGTTTATTGACTGGCTGACTGACTGAAATGATGGATGCTACTTCATGTGCAACCTGGTACTTACACACTTCCTTTTCTGGCATTGTTTCTTCTGATGCATATTTTCCTTTTGCATAGTTTCCTCCCTCCTGATCCATGATGACTGGACTAGCTAGCATGTCAGAGTAGCTACAGCCAGCCAAAGGGTCAAAGAAGTTCTTCAGCAAATAGCATGAGAATATTCTACATTTATCCCTCAGGTTAGAAATTTTGTAGTCCCTTGCAAAATCCACTGCAGTTATTTGACATTTGATATCATAGCATGATCTTTGTAATATTAATCACAATATTTATATTACCTTGTAATTATACCTAAAAATGGATATCAGCACTTAAAACAACAGGGGTGATTAATCCACATTCCCAAGAAGCCATCTCAGGCAGCCCTTCACAATAAATGTATATCAACAATACTTGTAATAGTCATGGCACAGTATAAAATAGTGCTTGACAGAATGACTCATTGTTTAAATTACACACCAGAAATATTAAGTACATGTCATTGCAGTACATACATATCCATAGAACACAAGCAAATATGCACAGCAGCAAAGCATTAATAGCACCACTATGCTTACAGAATAATGAAGCATGAATCAATAGCATTGTAGATGCACATAAACAATAGAAATATATAAAGCTAACAGATAAGCACATGTACAATGTACACATGGTATTGAATAGACAAATATACATGAAAAATACAATAAATCAGAAACATACATAAGACATTAACATGTGTCAATGATCATATGCAATTCCATTTTTGGAATGTGCTATCTAGAGAATGACCTATCTCCTCTTCAATCCATGACTGTACCCATATTGGAATTGGCATTCTGGGACTTGTACCTGGATCTCATCAAACTGAATTAGCAGTGGTCAATGGCCTTGATACACTTAAAATGATCATTTCTCTTTCTTTGATCCTTACCATGTTGCTACCACATAATCACAGAACATGGGAATTTTAGAGTTGTAAAGAATATCTAATACAAAACATACCTGAAAAAGAATTCCTATTACAACATATCTGTCAACTGATTGTTCAGTTGTACTTGAAGGAAGAACTACAATGAGGGGAAAATTCACTATCCATTGATGAAACCTATCACTATTTTGAATAACTAATTATGAATTATTTTTTCTTGACAGTAATGTTAAATTTGACTCTGCAGCTTCCATGCTTTGTTACTGTTTTTTTCCCTCTATGGCCAAAGTATGTTGAATCTCAGACATTGAAACATTCAAAATATCCATCATGACTCTTCCTTATCTCTTCTTTTTCAGATACAAAATCCTTAGTTTTTTCAATTCCTATATTGCACAAATTCAAGGTCCTTTACCATCTTTTTTACTCTGTCCAGGTTCTCTCCCTATTTTCCTCTTCACTTCTTCTTCTTCTTCTTCTTCTTCTTCTTCTTCTTCTTCTTCTTCTTCTTTCTTCTTTCTTCTTTCTTCTTTCTTCTTCCTTCTTCTTCTTCTTCTTCTTCTTCTTCTTCTTCTTCTTCTTCTTCTTCTTCTTCTTCTTCTTTCTTCTTCTTCTTCTTCTTCTTCTTCTTCTTCTTCTTCTTCTTCTTCTTCTCTCCCTCCTCTTCCTCTTCCTTCTTCTTCTCTTCCTCCTCCTTTTCCTTCTTCTTCTTTCCTCCTCCCTCCTTCTCCTTTTCCTTTTCCTCCTTCCTCCTCTTCCTTCTTACTCCCTCCTCTTCCTCTTCCTCCTTCTTCTCCCTCTTCCTCCTCCCTCCTTTCTCCTTTACTCCCTCCTCTTCCTCTTCCTCCTTCTTCTCCCTCTTCCTCCTCCCTCCTTTCTCCTTTCCTCCTCCCTCCTTCTCCTTTTCCTTTTCCTCCTTCCTCCTCTTCCTTCTTACTCCCTCCTCTTCCTCTTTCCTCTCTCCTTCTCACTCTTCTTCCTCTTCCTCCCCTTCCTCCCTCCTCCATCTTTCTCCCTCCTCCCTTCTCCTCCTCCTCCTCCTCCTTTTATATAAGTTATACCTTTCATTAAAGCCCAAGAACATATTAGTTTTTTGGTTGCTATATCACAGTACTAAAGTATAGTCCACTAAACTTTTTTTTTAAGGCAAGCTATTGTCTAGCCATGCTTCTTCCATTTGCAAAATTGACTTTTTAAACTTTAGTATAATATATTTTAAAATTCTAGAGTACAATATTCCTATTGATTTCATTTTGTAAATGAAACTCAACGCAGTAGCCAATCAAAATCTTTTCAGATTCTAACATTATTAGGTTATTGTCAAGTCTCTTTTCAGCTATATGTTTACAAAAGTCTTTGCTAAGGGTAGACTGAACCTATGATTTAATTGGTATAAGAAATTCCTGGATTGGTTCTGGGATTCTAGCAATGAGGCTGAGTATCTTCTATGTAGCATTCTCTTTTGGATATACATCTTTCTCAGGGTCACACAGTCTATTTGTATTAGAGGCAGGACTTGAATTTATGTCTTCTTGGTTTCAAAGCCCAGCTCTCTATTCACTAAGAGCCATATGACTATTCTAAGTCACTGATAAAAATGTTAAACACTGTAGTATTATTCCTATTTTTGCTGGTAGCTTTGTGATTTCAAAATGTCAGGGGCATCTTGGTCCCTTAATAAAAGCTAATTAGCAGCATCATTTCCTGAATTGGACAGAAGCATCCCTCCAATGGACAGCTTAGTCTCTTGTGCAATAGACCAGAATCCCTTGGAGTGGCTTGATCTATTCCATGTGACAATTCCTGATCTCATCAATCGTGGTTAACCATACCAGGACAGTGAAATTCTAGCATCTAGCACTTGGCCCCAGCATGGGAGGTAGTGGTGATGGTAAAAGAGTCAGGCCTTAACAATGCAGTGAAACAGAACCCAGGCCTATGGCAATAAGACTTTGCATGTCCAATAGTGGACAGGTGTCCTACCCTGACACAAAATAAGGAGGGTGGGCAGTGGCAACGCCTGAGTTAGCTCTCAGTCTCTGGCACAGGGGGTAGCAATTGATCTCAGAAGAATGAGGAAAAACACAGATCCTAGCAGTGGTAACCAGGAAATAGAAATAAGAGATTTTGGTGTCCAGAATAGTAGAAACAGAAGAGAGAAGAACTGGTTCAAGCAGCAGAATGAATAGTGGAATGGAACCCAGCAATAGAAATATGGTAGAAGCATGGATCATGGGAAAAGACAGATATACTGTAATCTTTTGTGTATTGTAGTCTAAGGTTTATTGCCCCTCTCACCCAATGCTGATAACATAATGCTTCAGTGATCATTGTATTTATTTCCAGCCTGGAGAGGATTTGGAGGACCACGGCATATCATTGTTTGTAGGGTCTTACTTTTAGGCCACAAAGGAGAGGTAGAAATATGTAACCCATTCCTCCTCCCAAAAGAAGAGCAGTCCATTAGAAGCCTCTCACTGGGCAGAAATTTATATTTATCTCCCTATTCCCATGGAACTCCTATGGAAAGACAGGTCCTGGAGGGTGAACCAGGGATAGTAGGAGCACAGGATAATTCTTCTTGACCCATGATGAAAGTCGATGACTATGCAAGAAGTGTTATTATTTTTGTTTTTGCCATGATATTCTTTGTGATCTTTCTTGTCATGGTAATTTTTATTTTTTACATTGAAAGACCTACTAGGAATGGCACAAATTTGGCATTGCCTACCATATGGATCTGATAACTGAGATCTTTGTCCTTCCAAAAAGGCAAAGGTGAGGGAATGAAGCCTAGGATTTCTGAACTCTGTTCTCTCATTTTATTCATCCCTCCATGGAATTGTGACATTGTTGTATTTTGTTTTTGTTGTGATTCTGTTTTAATTTTTCATCTTCAGTGTTGCATTTATCAGGCTTCTTGAAAACGAGAGTTCAAGACTGACTTATTAATAATCCTAAAAGCTTCTAAGTGGAGGATGGTTCTTTAGAAGACCTTAAGAGTCTCATGACCAAGGAGAGACCTGTGATAGGAACCACATACCAATGCTAGTTGATGCAAATTAGTGTAGTTTTTCCTCAAAAGACATCAAAACCTAACTTGATGATTAATTTAGAATTCTAAAAGTTCAGACTTTTGACATCAATTTTGGTTGCCTGAGAACAACCACAAGTTGTTACAGTATGCTCTTTGTTGCTTGGCAGGTGTTAAAAGTGATAAATATTTTAGACAAAGGTAATCTGTTAAACTGAATCATTTCAAGGTGGCCTAAATTCATATACTGGATTAATATCTGTTTCCTACTATGGCTAAGTAAATCTCATTCCCTTGATTCTTTAATAATCTGTAAATGTCTCATTTGATTCTAATAATGAACAAAAATTACCATGGGACTGGCCTATTAGGTTCAGCCCAGCCCATTATAAGCCTTGATTTGCTTATTATACCAGTACTGGTGGCTTTTGATAAAAGGGTACAAATGATTTAGTAACTTTTTTTTATATGCAGAGTTTCCCTAAATGGTTTTAAAAAATGACAGCATAAATAGCAATGGTTGAATTGGCTTCTTTTCTCATAGCCCTTACATTTACTCTTCTCATTTTTTCTTAATTATGGGTATAATAGGATACCTCTGAATTATTATAATTTACATTTCTCTGAATATTAGATTTATTTTTTTAGATTGATAGTTTGATTCTTTAAAATTGCTGATGTCCTTGGACAACTTTTCTATTGGGAAAACTTTTCCTAATTTACAGGTTTATATCAATTTCTCATAAATTTTGGATGCCATTTATTTTCATAATATATTTTATGTATAATAATGTATAATTACAACTTTGATTTGTTATTAATAATAGTAAATATGCTAGTAATTTTTCTAATGTTTTGATACTGGTATTAGAAAATAATTCTTTTCATGTATTACTGTTTTTTTTTTCAAAATTTAAAAATTTTTTATTTAAAAATTTGAGCTCAAAATTCTGTTTCTCCCTCTTTCCCCTTCTGTCTCTCTGAGATCAGATATAGGTTATATATGTGCAACTATGTAAAATATTTTCATATTTTTCATTTTGTATAAGACAATTCAAAAGGAGAAAAAAGGTGAAAAATTGCATGCTTCTATCTGAATTCAATCATTATCAGTTCTTTCTCTCTCTATCAATATGTTTTATCATTAATCTTGAATCATTGTATTGCTGAGAACAGTTAAGTTATTCACAATACACCAAATTCACAATTCACCAAACAATATTGTCTTGGCATACATTTTCCTGATCCTATTCAATTCATTATGCATCAGTTCTTGTATATCCAAATTTTCCTTAAAATATCCTGCTTGTCATTTCTTAAAGCACAACAATGTTCCATTAAAATTATATATCACAGATTGTTTAGCCATTCCCCAATTGATGGATATCCCTTTGATTTCTAATTCTTAGCTACCAAAAAAAGAACTGCTAGAAATGTTTTTGTACCACAAGTTCTTTCCTTTCCTTTTTTGAATGTCTTTTGAATATAGACCTGACTAGAAAGCTACTAGGATGACAGGGCAGACCAAAACACAAACTCAGATGAGGATAGCATGTCCACAGAGGAAATATCAGAGTGTTATAAATTGGTATCAAGCCCAAAGAAGATTATTGGAAGTGCTCATAAAAGACTTTAAAAGGCAAATAAAAGTGGTAGAAGAAAAAATGAGAAAGGAAATGAAAGGTATGCAAAAGTGTCAACAATTTGGAAAAGGAAAGAAAACAACTCCTTAAACAGTAGAATTAACCAAAAGGAAAAAAGATATACAAAACTAGCTGTAGAAAATCACACATAAAAACTATAACAGGGCAAATGGAAGTTAATGACTGTGTGAGACAGCAAGAATCTGTCAAACAAACTAAAAAGAATGAAAAAAATGCAAGAAAATGTGAAATACATCTTTGGAAAAACAGATGACTTGGAAAATAGATCTAGAAGAGACAATTCAAAAATTATTGATCTACCTGAAAGCCATGACCAAAAAAAGAGCCTGGATGGCATTCTACAAGAAATTTTTTTCCCCTGAGGCAATGGGGTCAGGTGACTTGCTCAGAGTCACACAGACAGGAAGTGCTAAGTGTGTGAGGTCAGATTTGAACTAAGGTCTTCCTGACTTCAATACACAAAACTTGATACACAAACTAGCTGCCCCTTCTTGCCCCAATATTCTAGAAACAGAAAAGTAAATACTGATTGAAAGAATCCATTGATCACCTCTGGAAAGAGATCCCACAAAGAAAATCCCAAGGAACATTGTTGTAAAACTCTAAAACTACAATCTCAAGAAAAAAGTACTGCAAGCTGTCAGAAAAAAAAAAAAACAACAAATAAACAAACAAAAAAATTGAAATATCAAGGAGCAGCAGTGAGGATTACCCAGGATCTGGTAGCATCTACAATAAAGTATCAGAGAGCCTGGAATACCATATTCCAGGAGAAAAAGGATCTGGGGTTACAACCATGAATTAACAATCCAGTGAGATTCAGCATTATCTTTTAGGGGAAATGATGTTATGTCAATGAAGTAAGAAACTTCCAATCACTTCTATTGGAAAAAAAATGGAACTAAACAGAAAATTTAAACTACAACCACAGAACTCAGAAGAATCCTAGAAAGGTAAACAGGGGGAAAATATGTATTATTTAAAGGTTAAACTCTATTTCCTTAAAAAGGAAAACTATATCTGTAACTCTTAAGAACTGTATCTGTTACTGGGGCAGACAGAGGGGCGCATCACAAGGATTGGGTGTGGTTGTAAATGGACTTTGATGTAATGACATCAAAGAAAAAGATATTAAGAGATAGAAAAAAGGTCTGTACTGGAAAAAGAGGAAAGGGGAGATATAATGGAACAATTCGTTCACATGAAGTGGTGCAAAAGACCTGTTATAATAGAAGGAAAGAAAGGACTGGGATGAGCACTGTCTGAATGCTGATCTCATCAGTTTTGACTCTAAGAGAAAATAATTTAATCAGTAAGTTGAATATAGAAATTTATCTAACCCTATAAAGAAGTAGGAGGAGAAAGAGGAAAAGGAAAGGACAGGATAGAAGAGAGGGAAGAAACACTAGGAGAAAAGGTAAGAAAAGGGAAGAAAGATTTATAGAAGATAAAGTAATGGGTAGAGTGGGTTAGAACATTACTAAGAGAAGGGGAGAGGGGCGATAGGAAATAATGCAGTGGATGGGGGATTAAAAAAACACAGAACAAAGGACAAGGTGGAAAGAGAACAAAAGCATATACAGGGGAGAAAATATGATGGAGGGAAATATAGGACTGGTAATCATAATTGAATGTGAATGAGATGAATTTTCCCATAAAATGGAAGCAAAGATTAAAAAACAGAATCCTACAATACATTGGTTACAAGAAAGACATTTGACATAGACTCATACAAAGTAAATGTAAAATGCTGGAATAGAATTAATTTTGTTTCAGATGAGGTTAAAAAAAAAGCAGGGGTAGCAATTTTGATCTCAGATAAAGCAAAAATAAAAATAGGTCTTATTAAAAGAGATAAGGAAGGAAAGTACATCTTGATAAAGATTGTAAATAATGAAGTAGTAACAATACTAAATGTGTATATACCAAGTGGTAGAGTAGACAAATTCCTAGAGAAGATTTTAAGCCAGTTACAGGAAGAAATAAACAGCAAAACTTTTCTAGTGAGGGACCTCAACTGTTCCTCTCTCAGAATCAGACAAATCTAACCACAAAATAAACACAAAGAAGCTAGGGAGGCTAAGAGGATCCTAGAAAATCTAGATATGATAGGCCTTTGGAGAAAAGTGAATAGGGACAGAAAGGAATATACCTTTTTCTCAGCATACATGGCGCCTTCACAAAAATTGAACACAGATTAGGGCATAAAAACCTCAAAGTCAAAAGCAGAAAGGCAGAATAAGTAAATGCTATCTTTTCAGACCATAATGCAATCCAAATTATATAAAATTAAAGGGCAGGAAAAGATAGACTAAAAACAATTGGAAATTAAATAATCCAGTTCTAAAGAATGAGTGGGTCAAACAACAAATCACAGAAACAATCTATAATTTCATTCAAGAATGACAATAATGATATAAATCCCAAAATTTATGGGATGCAGCCAAAAGAGTTTTTAGGGGAAATTTTATATCACTAAATAGCTACATGAGTAAAACAGAGAAAGGTGAGATCAGTGACTTAGGCATGCAACTAAAAAAGCGAGAAAAAAAACCAAATGAAATCCTCCCAATTAAATATCAAATTAGAAATTCTGATACTTCAAGGAGAAATTAATAAAATAGAAACTAAGAAAATTATAAAAGTAAGAGTTGATTTTATGAAAACCCCCCAACAAATTAGATAAACTTTTGTTGTGTGCTTTCTAAAGCCCCCAAGTTGGGGTGCTAAAATGTACTATACTTTTTAGAGCCCCCACATTGGGGTGCCAACATGTCCCTCCGAACTAGCTCTCTGGAAGATCTTGGGACCAGCCCAACTCCTTGGTCTTAGTGGAGGAGTTAGGTGAGACTCACGTAGATAGTCAAAACATGGAGTCTGTTTATTCCACATAACACTATGTATGCACTAACTATATATTAATCATATGGTACCACATAAACATAACTTGCTATTGCTATTCCACATAAACAACTTGCTATTGTATGTAGATGACTCTTTTCCACTTGGTGTCACTCTGCTTCAACTACAATACAGATTGTCACCACCTTCTGACTTCTCAAAAAGTTTAAGAGCCCTTAGGGAAGATGGGGAGCAGAACCAGACATTGTCAGCAGGTTCCTTCTGAACTGAAGGGTTTTATACCTCACCCAGAGTTCCCCCACTATCTGTGGCCCTCTACAAACTTTTGGCTAACTTGATCAGAAAAAGGAAAAATAAAAAGCAAATCACCAGCATCAAAAATGAAAAAGGTGAATTTATCACCAAGGAAAAGAAATTGATCTAATAATTAGGAGCTATTTTGCCTTACTTTATGGCAACAAGTCTGACAATCTAATTTAAATGTATGAATATTTACAAAAACATAAATTTCCCATGTTAACAGAAGAAGAAATAAATTAATTAAATAGTCCCATTTTAGAAAAAGAAATTGACAAGTCATTAATGAACTCCCAAAGAAAATATCTCCAGGGCCAGACGAATGTACAAGTGAATTCTACTAAATAGTTAAAGAACAATTAATTCCAATCCTGTGTAAACTGCTTGACAAAATAAGTAAAGAAGGAATACTGCCAAATTTCTTCTATGACACAAATATGGTACTGATACATGAAACAGGAAGAGCCAAAACATAGAAAGAAAATTACAGACTAATCTCCCTAATGAATATTGATGCAAAAAATTTAAATTAAATATTAGTAAAGAGAGTACAGCAACTTATCAGCAGCATAATACACTATGACCAAGTGGGATTTATACCAGGAATTCAGGGTTGGTTCACTATCAGGAAAACTATTAGCATAATTGAATTATATGATAATCTCAATAAATGCAGAAAAAGCTTTTGACAAAATACAGTAGCCATTTCTATTAAAAGCAGGAGAGAGCATAGGGATAAAGGGAGCTTTCCTTAAAATAATAAGCTGTATCTCTCTAAAACTTACAGCAAGCATTATTTGTAATGGAGACAATTTGGATACATTCCCTGATCTTTTGTTCTTCTAGATGAATTTTATTATTATTATTATTTTAGTCCTATAAAAAAAGCTCAAGAATATCAAGGGAATTAATGAAAAAAAAATAGAAAGCATTGTAGCTTAGCAGTACCATACCTAAATTTATAAACTAGAAGTAATCAGAACCATTTCGTATTGGCTAAGAAATACAGTGGTGGATCAGTGAATAGATTAGATACACACACAACACAATAATCAAGGCCTATAGCAAACTAGAATTTGATAACCTCCCCCCTCCCCAACTTCAGCTTTTGGAATAAAAACTCACTATTTGACAAAAATTGCCGGGAAAAGTGGAAAATAATATGTTAGAAACTTGGCGTAGAGCAACATCTCATACCCCATATCAAAATAAGGTCAAAATGGATACATGATTTTGACATAAAGGGTGATACCATAAACAAATTAGGAAAATATGGGATAATTTACATATCAGATCTTTGGAGAAGGGAGAAATATATGATCAAAGAAGAAGAGAGAACATTATGAAATGTAAAATGGACAACTTAGATTACATTAAACTAAAATGTTTTTGCACAAACAAAACCAATAGAAGCAAGATTAAAATGGAAAGCTGGGAAAGAATCATTATAGCCAGCTTTTATGATAAAGTTTCATTTCTAAAATACATAATAAAACTTTCTTCTTTATATATTTACACATTATATATATATGTATATATAATATATAAATTATTAAAAATATATCATTCTGCCATTGACAAATGATCAAAGGATATGAAAAGACAACTTCTAGATGACAAAATTTAAGTAACCTATAGTCATGTAAAAAATGCTCTAAATCACTATTGATTAGAGAAATGCAAATTAAAACAACTCTGAGATACCACCTCATACCTCTCAGATTGGCTAATATGACAGGAAAAGATAATAAATGTTGGAGAAGATGTGGGAAAACTGGGACACTAATGCATCATTGGTGGAGTTGTGAAATGATCCAACTATTCTAGAGAATAATCTGGAACTATATCGCAAAGACTATGATATCATGTATACCTTTTGACTCAGCAGTGCCATAACTGAGTCTGTATCCCAAGGAAATCATAAAGGAGGGAAATGGGCCCACATATGTAAAAATGTTTGGAGTTCTTTTTGTAGTAGCAAAGAATTGGAAAATGAGTAAATGTCCATCAATTGGGATATGGCTTAACAAATTGTGATATATGAAGGTAATAGAATATTATTTTTCTTTAAAAAATGATGAACAAGCTGATTTTAGAAAGATCTGGAAAAATTTACATGAACTGATGCTGAGCTAAACAAGCAGAATTAGGAATACAATGTATATAATAACAGCAAAAATGTGCGATGATCAACTATGAAAGACTTCGTTCATCTCAGTGATCCAAAACAATCCCAATAGACTTTGGACAGAAAATGCCATCTGCATCCAGAAATAGAACTAAGGAGACTGAATGTGAATTAACTCATGCTATGTTCAATTATTTTTTTCTGTTTTTTTAATCTCTCCTGTTGTTTTTCCCTTTTGTTCTGATTTTTCTCTCCCAACATGATTCATAAAACAATGCGTCAAAAATTTATTAATTAATGAAAAAAAACCCAAAACAAATTAAAAAACAAAAACATTTACTTTTCTTTAAAGTAATATTTTTATCTGACTTTTATTTGATTATTAAATTGGTGATTTTATAGTCTGTTAATTCCCTGTTTTTGCATTGGTCTCTTTATTTTACTAATATAAATATTAAGAAACACACATTTAAAAAACCCCTACTTTTATTGCCATCCATAAATTTTGTTTAATTTTATTACTATAGGACAGCTAGGTGAAACAGTGAATAAAGTCCTTGGCCTAGAATCAGGAAGATTCACACTCCTGAGTTCAAATATCGTTTCATAGTTATACTAGCTGTTTCCTCTTGGGCAAATCATTTAACCTTATTTGCCTGTTTCTTCACTATTAAAAAAAAATAAAGTATATGGTAAACCAATCTAGTAACTTTGCAAAAAGAAGGAAAAATCTTATGAGGCCATAAAGAGTTGGACAGACTAAAAATTAATGAACAACAACAATTTATTGCTATCTGCTTTAATATTAAATTTAGATAATTTGATTTTTTGACCTAATCTGTATATCATCATATATTTTCCTAAATTGATAATAAATACCTATCTTTTGCTCATATTTTGTTACTGATCAAAACGATCATTCTGTTATGACTTATAAAAGACAGGTACATTTTTACCTTTCTGAATTTATTCTTTTTTTACACATTATCAGTTTTTGTAAAAGTTCTTTTTGTTGCTCTTAAATAAGTCTAGTCCTTAATATCCCCCTTTAGTAATTATGAAAGATCTATATAAACTAGTATTTCATTCAAATCTATATTTCCTTCTTATTTACCTTTCTGCTGATTTTGTCATGTATTTATTTATTTTTTGCTGAGGCAATTAGGGTTAAGTGACTTGCCCAGGGTCACACAGCTAGAATATATTAAAGGGTTTGAGGCCAGATATCAACTCAAATCTCCTGACTTCAGGGCTGGTGCTCTATTATCCACTGCACCACCTAGCTACACCTTTTGTCATGAATTTAAAGGACATGCTGAAGTTACCTATTGTTGTCTTATTGCTGTGTGTGCATGCTTTATTTAAATTTCTAAGGTTTTTTGTAAGCTTCTGTGCCAAGCAAAAATAGAACCATAAGCAAAGGAATTAGCCTAGAGATTAAAAAAAAATAAAAGCACAGAAATCCTATCTTTGTTATTTTTCTTTTTAGACCAGGATGGTGCATTAAAAAAAAATGGATTTGGAGTCAAAGGATCTGAGTTCAAATGATAGTGTTATTGCTTGTCACCTTTGTAAGCTTAGAATCTCTTGCTTAAAAAAAAAAATCTCTTTAAAGTATTTAAATGTTTTACTACTCACTACATACATCTCATATTGATATTGTTTTGTTGTTATAAGAAAGCAGCCTGGTCATTTTAGTGTCAATTTGGTTCAGATCAGTATCCTTTCTCTTATACATGGCTGTGAGATCCTGATCAAATATACTTGCAGTGTTCTCTGACAATTCTATAAAGCTGAGAATAAATTTGGCGGAGTGAGTGAGTCAGAGTCACTAGAAACTCAATACCAACGAAATCCTAGAGCTAAGTCCACACACCCCTCCTAACCAGATCCATGATCTTTGATGCCTCAAATAAGGTAGTTTCCTTGTTTTTTTATATTTCAATGCTATTTCTTTAGTATAATCTTTTTAAATCATGTTATCACTTTTTACTTAAGTGAAGTATAAGAAGTTTTAATCTAGTCCTCTCCCTTAATGCTAAATGTGATTTTTTTGGTAACTTTATTTTCTATTTTATTCTTCCATTTTAAGGGTCAATTTCATCTATTAACATTCAAGGATATTATTTTCAAAGTTCATTTTCTTATCAAATTCTATTCTATCTTATTTTTAAAAAATCATCACTAGGTATCCACAATTTGTCTTGTTTGAATCAATCTGAATCTAGGATTCTTCTTTCCTTTTTATCTATGATCCAGAATATTGTATCTTTCCTATTTATTCCTTGTAACTGAATCTAGTTATTTATTTCTTATTTTTATTGAAAGAATTCATCACTTGCATTGTTGGTGGAGTTGTGAACGAATCCAACCATTTTGGAGAGTAGTTTGGAACTATGCTCAAAAAGTTATCAAACTGTGCATACCCTTTGATCCAGCAGTGTTACTACTGGGATTATATCCCAAAGAGATTATAAAGAAGGGAAAGGGACCTGTATGTGCACGAATGTTTGTGGCAGCCCTTTTTGTAGTGGCTAAAAACTGGAAACTGAATGGATGTCCATCAGTTGGAGAATGGCTGAATAAATTGTGGTATATGAAAATTATGGAATATTACTGTTCTGTAAGAAATGACCAACAGGATAACTTCAGAAAGGCCTGGAGAGACTTACATGAACTGATGCTGAGTGAAATGAGCAGGACCAGGAGATCATTATATACTTCAACAACAATACTATATGATGACCAGTTCTGATGGATCAGGCCATCCTCAGCAACGAGATCAACCAAATCATTTCTAATGGAGCAGTAATGAACTGAACTAGCTATGCCCAGAAAAGAACTCTGGGAGATGACTAAAAACCATTACAATGAATTCCCAATCCCTATATTTATGCACACCTGCATTTTTGATTTCCTTCACAAGCTAATTGTACAATATTTCAGAGTCTGATTCTTTTTCTACAGCAAAATAACGTTTCGGTCAGGTATACTTATTGTGTATCTAATTTATATTTTAATATATTTAACATCTAATGGTCATCCTGCCATCTAGGGGAGGGGGTGGGGGGAGGTAAGAGGTGAAAAATTGGAACAAAAGGTTTGGCAATTGTTAATGCTGTAAAGTTACCCATGTATATATCCTGTAAATAAAAGGCTATTAAATAAAAAAAAAAAAAGAAAGAATTCATCACTGATATTCTTAACAGTGAAACTTCTTTTTTTTCTACCCTTTTCTTGACCATGTCAGTTTACTTTTTAAATACTATCTTTCTTCTCTAGGATACTTCCTTCCCCCCCCCCCCCATCACCCAAATCCACAGATAATGGTTCTTTGTTTTATTAATTAACATTAAAAATGGTTCTTTGTTAGGAGTCTTATTATTCTTGAAGCATATGAACTTTTGCATTTGTTATATTTCTTTTTATTTCAGGATTTATATTTCAAAAACTCTTCTTGTCTCATTTATCTCAAAAAGAATAATTGGAACTCAGTGATTCTGTTGAAAATCTCTTTCCCCCTATAGAATATGTTTAGGTTTGCAAGATGTTATATTTAGACAAATGTCATTTTCCTTGCAATTTTGATGTCATAATTGAGCATTTCATTTAATTTGTCAATCAGTAGTCCCGATTTAAAGTGGAATTCTGTTGTAAATTAGTCATATCCTCTTGTCATATTATAAAACTTTCTTTTTGACCATGAAATTCCTTTTGGAGAAAGTTAAATTTAGTGCTCCTTTCTGATGGTTCCAGTTGTACTATATTCATCTGTCCTTTGTTCTCTAATTCAAACAATTCTAGGCAGTTTTCTTGCATAATTTCCTGAAAAACTGACTTTTATGTCATATTTTCTGGGACATGAGTTATTCTTAGGTTGTCATGCTGTGTATATTTCAAGGTCAATTGCTTTGATTTTAAGAAACCTCAAGTTTTCAGTACATTTTTATTTAGTTCTAATATTTCTTTTTTTTACATCTCTGAATTTATGTATTCCAATTATGCTATTTCCCTTTGCAGAATGTACTTTGCTTAATTAAAAATTTTACTCTCTCATTTAAACTTCAATTTTTGTCTTTTAGTTTCTTTTTTTTTAAGCTATCATTTTTTCCCTTATCATTTCCTTTAATTAAGATTCTTAAACACTTTGAGGTATATATAATTATTGTATTCTATTTAATCTAGCCCTAATTGAATTTATTTAATATTATTTGTTGGCTCCATAATATTTCTTCAGAGCATTAGATCTCTTTTTGTTTATCCATTGATTCAATATTCCTTCTATATTTTTTATGTGGCTTTTTTTTCTTGAGGATATTTCTTTCTTTTTTTTCTTTTTTTGTGGATCCTATTATTTTACTTTATTAGTTGGATTTATTGCCGTTTTGAAGTGTAAAAGGAGATGTAAGCTTTGAGATGATCATTCACTCAGTTATATTATTGCAGTTCTCTGAATATGTATATTTATGAGACTTTGTTAGCAGGTCACTCCATCCCTTGCCAATAGTTGATCTTTCTTCTTCTTGAAGCTAGATCACAAATCTAGTTCCTGTTTTAGGCACTAAGTTATTAGCTAAATGTTCAGTTCTTGGATCTAATTTTCTCTTCTGAATATTCCAAACTTAATCAATAGTAATGAAGAAAGCATTCTACTTGAATCTTTTATGTCTCCATTTTTTTCTGGGATTGAGGGGAAGCTAGGACTTTGTAAAACTTTGGCAGTGCTTTCTAGATTCTTTATGGCAGATTGCAGATTTAGAGATGTAGAACTAGGAAGGATCTTACAGGTAAGTTCTGGTGGAGCTAGTGTGGCAGCATGGATAGAGCAATAGATTTGTGATTAAGAAGATCTGGGTTCACAATCTATCCCTGGTGCTTGGCTATTTACCTAATTTTGCTAAGCCCCAATTTCCTCATATGTAAAGAGAAAAAGTTTGTAATAGATTTCTTCCCAGGTCCTTGCTAGATAGAAACCTATGATTCATCTGTCTAGTCCAATCCTCTCATTTTACCCTTAAAAAGACTGAGGTTCAGAGGTATAAAGTAATTTACCCATTATCATATAATTAGTAAGCATCTGAAGCAAAATTTGAACCCATATGTTCTGATTCTATTCTCAATGTTATTTCTCTGGTAGTATTACCACATGGATCAATACAGATGTTTAGCAATTGTAAGTTTTGAGAGTTCTTTGGGGGTTCTCCATCATATCTTTGTTACATGCTTTAGGAAGACAGAGAACTTCTATTTTATGTCAAGTTGACAAATAGCTGTCTCAAATCTTCTAAGCAAAATCTAATCAATCACTATCACTCTTCTTTTCTTTTTGTGACCCTTTATTTGGTGTCACTTGCAAATTCACATCATCAGTTCATGGTTTTCATGAAGCTATTTCCCCTAGAGATATTCTTTCTTAAGCTAGAACATAGGAGATGCTGAATAAATGCTTGTTGAATATAAAGAAATTGAATTAAAGAGTTTTTGAAACATTTCCTGATCATGTGTTGTATGACTTAAACAATCCAAATATAAAATATTTTTGATTTCTTGTCTAACAAAAAGTATTCCTGATAATCACATATCCTAAATTATTCTTAAGAGTACTGAGACTCATAGTAAACATTGGGTATTTTCTTCCTCACCTCAGAATTCTGTATTTTGGGCTATGAAGTCAATTAAACATTTGCATGTGTTTTTGGCTCTTACTGTAGGCTTTAAATTTTGATACTGTGAAATTCAGATTCTCTGTCTTTTTTTCCTTATTATAATCTTTTGCTGGATGTAATGTCAGCCCATAAGATATACATATATAGGTTCCAATCTTTGTATAAATACCAAATTAAAAAAAAAAGAAAGAGGGAGACTGACAGTAGTTATTGTCTAGCCATAGCTAATATAGAAATATTTTACACATTCTTCTCCACTTCTGAGATGTACTAGTACCATCAATGCAACTAGTTGCCTACTTAATTCTTAATTGGGGAGACTGTTTTGGAAGCTGAGAATATTTGCTAAACAACAGGAAAAAAAATGATCCATGAACAAAACACAGTCAATAAGAGAACCTCAATGGTTCCAAAATCAGCAAATCAGTTTATTCCTTTAAAACCAGGCCTCTGTTTTACTGTAAATTTTGACATGTGCTAAGGATCCTGTGATGTTCTCTCCTTCAGCCCATTTAATTGATCAGACAATCAATGTGTTTGTTAAATTCCTGCTACATACCTGGCACTCTGCTAGGCAGAAGAAATACAAAAGCCTGATCTCAAGAATATTTTACTAGAAGGATTCATTATCTTCACAGATAAGTAAAAATATATCCACAGTACAAAATAACTATTAAGTCTTGGGGTGAATACTAACAACTGAGTTGTCATGAACGAGGCAGCACTTAAGATAGGTCTTGAAAAGAGCTGCAAGTTGAAGAAAGAATAAGCAAATCCATTATGAAAGATAGTCTGCAAAAGTATGGATTTAGAGAGATGTATACTAGTTATGGAGAACGATTTAGGCTAGTTGGACTGGAGCATAGAATGTTTAAGGGAACTTAATGTTTAAGCAACCAGAAAAAGTAGGCTGGTTTTATCTGGGGAAGCCTTTAAATTCTAGAGTGGTTTGTATTTTATCCTAGCATGATAAGATGTCATTGATATTTCAACAACTTGGTAATTAACCAGTTCCAACAAAATAAATAGCCAATAATAATAATGGTAGGATTAGCATTAAGATTTTCCTGATAATATAGCTTCTTAGAATCTATTCAGAGATCATAGTTTATAGAGCTTAGAGGGAGGGGGATAGAGAGAATGAGAGGGAAAAAAAGAGACTATGACTATGATTAGATGATAGCAGACACATCTAGAAAGTAATAAAGATGTGAATACATACATTCAAAAGAATCTCATCTGGATCATGAAACTCTTCATATAAATTATAGTTTTAAGTCTGTAATTTTTGCCTTAATGAAAAACAATAAGAATAATAAATCACATGTAGCAAAAACTTAATAGATTTATGCTGAATTGAATTGAGAAATGTTCACATAATATGCTAAGCAGGGACCATACCCATCTCTTTGCATTTACAATTGAATGATAGTGGGATATATGTAATTGGTGAAACATGTGACAAATTGAATGTAAAAATTTTAAGAAATTTCCCCTTCTCTCTAGCCACAAATATAAGTTTCAAAAGTTTCCTTTTTTTTTTTTTTTGGCACAGTTTTCTTGGAGCACTGCAATAATTCTGGTTGTGCAGATTCTTGGCACTTTTTCTCTCCAGTATGTTTCAAATATTTACTTAAATTTCTAGAAATAGAGGCTTGTTTTAAATGAGCTACTTTGTTGTCAATGTAGATCAGATAACCTTCTTTATACTTTTCTTACTATTTAATTGTATTTACCCTCCCCTCCCTCTCCCCCACTTCATTATAGGGTGAAAATAACTAATATTTAAGAAATATTAAATTGAGTAGACATTTCAACATTGTAGGCAGGTATGATACTTAGAAGTAAACAGAACTATATAAGTACTTTTTGCCTGTCTTGATGTCTCCAATACTTAAGGTGCCTAGCATGTAGAAATAATAAATCCTTGTTGACTTAATGACTGTCTTGGAATTATATATCAGAAAGGCAATTTGGCATGACCTCTTGACTATTTACTGACCTTTAATCATGTTCTTCTTTTTCTTTATTTTAGGAGTTCAGAACTTCACTGATACTACTCTGTTACCTTACACGTCTTATTCCTATCACATCTTGACTACCAATGTGCATGGTTCAGCAAGGAGTGCAACTGTGACTTACAGAACAAAATCTGGGATCCCGGAAGGAAATCTGAACCTCAATCATATCATTCCCATTAGCCCATATTCTGCAACATTGTACTGGACTGCTCCCTTAAATGATTCTGGCCCTATAGAAAAATACATTTTATCATGCATTCCTTTAGATGGCTTTCAGTCTTGTGACTCATATGAAGGTCTTGACACTATAGTCACCATTTGGAATTTAGTTCCATTCACAAAGTACCGTTTCTCTGTTCAGGCCTGTACAAGTGGTGGATGTTTACATAGCTTACCTCTGATCATAACTACTGCTCAGGCACCGCCCCAAAGAATGGACCCTCCTACAGTACAGACAATCAGCTCCACAGAACTCTTTGTAGAATGGCATCCACCAGAAGAGCCAAATGGTAGGAATTCCAGGGTGTCATAGCCATTGAGGATTGTATACCATGTAGAATATGAATGGGAATCTAGAAATTTGGAATTATATATTGCAAAGCTGTGGTTAGGTTCTCAAGTGTGGAATAGTCATTGAGAAGCAATTTCAAAAGATGAAAGATATTAGTTGTCCTGGTCAGTGGAGCAAGTACGTTTCTTTTAATCTAATCAAAAATTCCATTCAATTAAATTGCCCGTTAAAAGGCTAGTATTATCTTTGCTCCTAATGACATCTGCCACAACAGGAATGATGTTTATAATTTGAAACTCACTCGTGAAATGCATTATATTTGACTGTGTCACAAGTTAGGTCACCCACATGCAGTAAATTTTCTCCTTTAAGCAAGAAAAAGATGTAAAAATAATAAAAAATATGCATATAGGGTAGGTGACTCCATTAAGTTAATTTTAGTGTTGATTATATTGAGCCCTTGGTTATATAGGCCAGACTTGCATATTAAGATTTTTAGTAATGTAACATTACGTACTTTTTCATGGCAAGACCTTATGAGGTATTAGTTTTTCTTTGTTACAATCTATGACTTATTTGCTGATAACAAGCAGAAAATAGCTAAAATATTGTCATCTTTATGCATATCAGCCAAAATTATAAGAAATAGCCAACCAAAGAGAATTATAATCTCAAATTAGAGGAATAGTTGTCAAATCTCAGAACAGAATTAGTTCTTCTTGTTTAATAATAGAATTGTTAGCTTTCCCCTGGGACGGATTTTACCAGCTATAAGTTGCAATTTCTGTGGCTACTTTTGTATTTGACCATGTTATGCAGAGTAAGGACTTTGCCCATAGAACCAAAATTTAGAGGACACCTACAACATTTGCAATTTTTCAGCAGCACAGAAACAATGGAATTTCATATGTACTTTATAAGAATAGTTAGTGGTATTTTTCCAGTGGCCACAGACCAAGTAAAATGATATTTGCCCTGGATGATTTGTCTGTCTTCTTCCTCTCTACCCATTTCTTAGACCCCTAAAAGTTTATTTCTGTCACCTCTACATGGGGCCTTATGCCAGGGTCTCATCTCCTTAATTTGCTTAAACAGTTGGTTTTAGGATATTATTCCACAGCTTCTCAGGTAGGTTTTAGTTCTCTTTAGCATCAAAAGATGGTTGTTGTTGTTACTGGTGTATATATATGTGTGTATATGTGATCACGTTATTGTTTAGTGAACTATAAAATATCAAATTGTTTGATAAGATTTATTGATTTGTATATTTTAATTTCTAGGAATAATTATCAGATATGAACTTTACATGCGAAGATTACAATTTAATGATGAACCAAGTATGACAGAAACTAGGGTTTTTCAGAATAGTGGATGGTTAAATCCTCAACCAGTTACAGCATCAGCCAATGAAAATGCCTTAACACCTCCCCAAACAACTACAATTATTACTGATTTGGAGCCATTCACTAAGTATGAATTTAATATTGTAGCTGTGAATATGGCTGGTAGTGTGTCTTCAGACTGGATAATTGGAACAACTGCAGAGTCAGGTAATGGTTAATTATTCCTTTCCTTCCCTTTTTGCTTTCTTCCTTTCCTCTCCGCCCCCTGCTTTCCTTCTGCTGTCCTTCTGCTATCTCTCTGCTATCCCTCTGTTATTCCTTCCTTCCTCCCTTGCCTTCCTCTCTCCTTCTTACTCTATCTCTTCTTCCCTTCCTACTTTTCTTCCCTCCCTTCCTTCCTGCCTTCTTTCTTTCCATTCTTGTCTCTAAACTTAGTGTTATTTCTACTGCACAATACTATTTACTTCCCCCATCTTCTTCTACTCTTTGATATAAGATGTTTCCTTATCTATTAATTCTTTTTTGTCATATAAGATAGATGGATATTTATGTATTCAGGGTAATTATATTTTAACCATACCTTGGGTAATAAAATACCAGATACGTTGAAATGAGAGGGGAGAAAAGAGAAACCACATGTTTGTTTCACCAAGAGAAAAAAGGAATCATGAATGATTCCCTCCAGCAAATTCTATTCAAAACTCTATCATGATATGGAGGTCATTTGGGGTTTTGAAGGTTAAGCCAAGAAAAGCACAAACCTCATCAGGTCCTAACACTCTGTAAAGATTTTTCGAACATACATTTTGTGATAAAATTGTATGTCTCTTGTCTGAGGATCAACATAGCTAAATGAGAGACTCTGACATCAGTCAATCAACAAGTATATATTAACTCTTTACTTTGTGCTAGGACTATGTTCTATGTACTAAGTAAAACAGTATATCCCCTCAAGGAGCTTACATTTGAATAAGAAAAATAACTACCCAAAACAGTGTGTATGTGTGTGTGTGTGTGCATCCATGTGAAAATATACATGTGTACACTATAAGGTAATTTGGGAGGAAGGCCTTATTAACTGAGAGTGGAATCAGAAAAGAACTCATGTAGAAAGTAGCATTTAAGTTTTTTGAGAACTGATAAAAACCAGATATTTAAAGGGGCAGAACTAATGAGGGACCAACATTTCTTGCTTGGATGACAGCTAATACAAAGGCATGGATATAGGAAGAGTGTTGTGTGAGCAGAATAATAAATAAACCACATTTAGATTATAATCTAGATATAATCTAGTCTAGATTATATAGTTTGTGGAAAAGAATAATGCATAAGACTGGGAAGTCAGGCCTGTTTGGGACCCCATTCGAGAGAAGTTTATAAATGTTTCTAGACAAGAAATGACTGGAATTAAGTGTGGGGTGTGTGTGTGTGTGTGTGTGTGTAAGAGAGAAGGAGGTGAACAGGGGGACAGAGGAGAAGGGGAGTGGGACAAGGAGAGAAGAGGAAACATTTACGAAAATAACCTTGACAGCTATGTGGATGATGTATTATGTAGGGAGAGACATTGTCATCATTACTACTACTATCCCTATTGCTTTCATATTGCAAAGCACTTTACAAATGTTATTTCCTTTGTTCTTCACAAACAACCTTAGGAATTAGATGCTATTCTTATTATCCCCATTTTACATATGAGGAAACTGAGGCAGACAGAAGCTAATTGACTTGCACAGGGTCAGCTAATAAGTATCTGAAGCTGGATTTGAACTTGTCTCTCTGCCTCCAGGTCCAAATCTCTACTCTAACAGGCAGTTACTGCAATAAGGATAGTAAGAGATAATGAGGGTTTGAACAAGAGTGGTGTCAGTGGTAATGGAAAGAATTGGAAATTTGTGGGAGATGTTATAGGCATAAAACTTTGGCAACTGATGTGGGATGAATTAGAGTGAGGGGTTGGGGATGACACTGAAGTTAAGAACTTGGGAGAATGGGAGTGTAAGGTTCTAGTTAGTTTTCTGGAGGTCTTGGGACCAGCCTTCCTTTTAGCAGAGTAAACACCACAAGGATAGTCAGGGATGAAGTCCGAAATCTTTATTATCTCCTTCATAGTCTGTCTCCTTCCCTGAGGCTGGGCTAGCTTTCTCTTCTCTCTCAAAGTTCAGGAAGCAGGAGAGCCACCAGGATGGTCTCTATCTTGAAGTCTGTGTTTGGCTGAGTTTGTCCCAGTTTATATACTCTATTACAATTACATTATTATAGTATAGCAAGTATAAACTAATCATTATATCACTAGGAAACCATTATTTGTTGTAAGATTAAATCAAGCATATTGAAGTAGAGAACTCACATGCTAAACTAGATAGCCATTGTCTTATCAATTCCACTGAGTTAACATCTTGTTGTAGGATTAAATCACTCATACTGAGTTTCTGCCGTAAGATGAGAGGACTGAGGTATCCTTGAGGTAATTTTCTTAATTAGAAAAATTCAAAAGTGTGATTAGTTTTTGAATAAAGTTGATGAGTTCTTTATGGGGCACCTTGAGTTTGATGTACCTTTGAGATGCTGAGCTCAAAATTTCCAGTATGCAGTTGCTGATGAAGCACTTACTAGAGCTCAGAAGAAAGACTAGGTTAGGATGCTTACATCTAGGAATCGTCTGTATATTCCTGCTGCTGAACAGACATTTCATCATTTCCAACAGTTTGTGATTCCATTTGGGGTTTTCTTGGCAAAGATACTAGAGTGGCTTTCTACTTCCTTCTTCAGTTCATTTTATACAAGGAAACCAAAGCAAACAGGGTGAAGTGACTTGCCCAGAGACACACAATTAGTAAGTGTTTGAGGGCAAATTTGAACTCAAATGATGAGACTCTATAGTGAAAGAAAAAAGAAAAGGGCCTAGGCCAAAATTAGTACAAGCATCAGAGAATTAATCCATACTTTGTTGCATATCAACTTAGGAAGCTTCATTGAGCACCCAAACATCTGCAAACAAAAAAAACCCACATGCCAATACTCCCTCCACTTTGACTTTGGCTTGTAGCCTTTTCATAACTGCTTACTGAACATTTTGAATTCAATGTGTTTTAAATATGTCAAATTTATCATGTCCCAAACAAAACTCACCTTTCTCCCAGAACCTACCTGCTTCTCTGTTAAGCTGTAGCCTCTCTTTTACTCATCTCACATAGCCAGTCAGACAATGGCAAATTTTGTGATTTTGATGTCCCCATCTTTTCTCACAGAAACACTCTTCTCTTGATTCACTTCATTTGTTTAGACCATTATCATTGTTTGAATGGATTATTGCAATATTTTCCAAATTGTAGAACTACCCTCTCACCTTAAACCTTTCCTCACTGTAATTCATCTCCATGTAATTGCCAAAATTGTTTTTCTGAAGTGCAGTTTGACCATATCACATCACCTCTTTTCTCCTTCTTCCAATCAAGTAATTCCATTGCCTCCTTATTACTTTTACCAAACTGCTCTTTGCCACCTAAAGTCCTTCATGACACAGCCCTTTTTGAACTTACCATTCTTCTTACACACCATTTGGCCTTCATGTACTTTACAGACAGTCATAGTGACCTTCTTCTTGATACACGATGCAGTGGGTCCTATTTTAGTGGCTTTGCATTTACTATTCTCTATTCCTCCAATTCTCTTCTTTCTTACCTTTATCTCTTAAAATTATTGGCTACCTTTAAGACTTCTCTAGGAAGTCTTTTCCATTTCCCCAAACTTTCAATACCTCCCTCCTAAGATTATTTTGTACCTACATTCTATGTATCTCATATACATATGTATGTATGTACATTTATGAAAAAATTATTTTGTGTCTCTCTACCTCACTTCAATTCATACACATTTCAAGATATCACCATTGTAATGTTATTAGTCCTCTTTGAGAATAAAAGAGTAACATATATATGTATACACATGTATGTGTATATATATATATATAGATAGATAGAACATATCTGTATTTGTATGTATATGTCTACGTACACACATACACACATGTATATTCATTATAAACTTCAGTCTTTAAAAGTAGGGGATATTTCCTCTTTATGTTTGTATCTCTAATGCTTGGCACAGTGCTGAACACATGATAAATCCTTAATAAATGCTTGTCAATTGATTGGTCCTTCCACTTCCAACCCTGGATGTCACAACTAAAGCTCACAGAAAAGAAAACCAATTAAAATTGTTTTGAATCAGTTTCTCAAGACTAGTAGCTTGGGTAAAAGATTCTTCCTTTTATGTACTTAGCAAAATTAAAAAAAAAACAACTTTCCTTACATGAAAAATTTTCACTTATATTCATACACAACTCTCCTCCTGTGATGCTCTTTATCCAAAGAAATCTAGATCCTGATTTATATTTGGAATAAGGCCCTTTGAGAAAAAGTCATTTTTATGTTGCCATACATGGGAATATTCATGAACAGAATGTTCATTGTGCTTGAGGATCTCTTAATGACTATTAGCCATCTTGGACAAATAATGGTACCATGCTATCACAAGTGATGAGGCATGGAATTCTGGAAGGGGAAAATCAAGGTCAGGAATGAAAAGTAATAGGTGAAAATGCAATACTGGACCCTCATAATATTATGGGTCACTGGCTAATGGAAGTGAGATGAGGTCCTTTAGTAATACACCTTTGGTTAGCACATTTTGAAATCCATATCAGGATACCAAAGGTAGCAGAAGAATATATGTGTGTGCATATATGTGAACATTCCAACAAAAAATTATTTAAAACTTCTTAAAGTCACTGTGGGCAGTAGGATCCTTCAAGTTTACTTGTTTTTGAGTAATAATTTTTCAGATGGAAAACTGGTTTGTCTAGATGTAATATTTTTTTTGCCAAATAATTTTTTTTATGACTTGTCTTTATTTTATTACTAGCTCTTTGAGGCTTTTCCACTTAAGTGAATGTGACTTTGCTTCAGATACCTAAAACAGGAAACCCACGCGATTAACAATGATGGAGACTAATTTCATGTCTTCTTGTTACAGAGAAAAAGATTGCATTTAATATGTTTGTGCAATGAAGCCTTTTCTTTTGGTCAGAGATATGTGGTATGAGTCAGGCTTTATTTCAATGAGATCTTCTTAAAAGTATGAATTTTTCATTAATTCATTCTCAGTGGTTTCCTATCATCTTGGAGGTATTTGGTATTATCTTTTACTGATTTATTTTTAATATTTCCCTAATGATAAGGTTTTAAAATTCTTTACATAGGAAATAACTTTATTTTTATATGCCATAAAACAATAAGAAAATGCATTTTGAATTGAATGTTGTATTTTTTTAAAGGAGGGGCTTGATTTGAAATAATTTTAGGAAACAGAACTAATATACAAATAGTTAGAAAACTTGCAATCATGATACAAAACAATAAAAACAAAGCACATTATTCAATGTTTTATCTGTCTTCAGCTCCTGTTTTCATGCCACCACCTTCAGTATTCCCTCTATCTCCATATTCAGTAAATGTGTCTTGGGTGAAACCAGAAAATAATGCAACAAGGGGAGAAGTAACAGTATATAAAGTCCACTTGATTTCAGAGCAAATACCTTATCAGCTAGCCTTCCTTGATGTTTCACAGGTATTGTTATTTTCCATCATCTACTTCATTAAATGTTGACTAATGTGTTATATTATTATCCTTACTGAAAATATAATTTTCATTCCAAAGTTCTCTTTACTGAGAACTCTTTTGGTCAGATAATAAAGTCTGTATTTTTCTTGCTGAATAGGCTTAGATTTATGTGTATTTCTTTTATTTGAAATTTAGTCAAATATGTATTCAAAAGAACTGAAATAAATATTCATATTATATTATTAGCCTTAAAGGAGGATAGAACATCAGTAACAACTAACCCATTTTTTCCTTATCTTTAAAAATATTTATGAAAATTATCTAAATGTATATCAAGGATGTCTTTGATTAAAAATATAAGAAGGAGCAGGCTTTCACAAACTTTTTTTTTTCACATTAGACTTTTAAAATCACTTTGTTGAATTAAAGGTACAGTAAATAAAAGATAGTCAAGTATTATCTCAAGTTTGTCTTTGTTTGCCAGGGGACCACACAGCAAAGTGCCTGGCTTATAACTAGAACTTAATAACTACTTTTTGATTGAGCTTTCATTTATTGATTTCTAAAAAAAAAAAAAGATTTAATTTTGTAGAACAGAATATAAACTTTAGCCTTTTATTTCCCAACAATATCATTCTTTTGTTAAGATTATGTAAGATTCCTTGATAAATACATACATATTGTATGGAGGAGGGTCAGAGAAGAACTCTTCGGGAATTCTCTGAAAATAGGCAGATATTTGCTCACTAAACAAATTTGTCATTGTTTTGGAAGATGTGCAGTGTGCAAATGCAAGATGGTGACTGGTAAAGTTGTAGAATGGCCTGACTCTGGCCAGTCCCCTAGCAATTTAGTTTTAATTTTGGAACAATTTTTTTTTAAAGAAATAGTTGTAGAATAAACTGATTTTTTTTTAAAAGAGAGATTTACTTAATCATAGTAATTGAAAGATATTAGTAAAATATATTCAGCAAGAACACTACCTTGATTCAACGGAATGCAGCTTCCTTCCTTCTGTTTTTTTATGGTCAAAAAGTTTCTCATGACTTTTATACATAGACAAGTGTCTATATCATGGGCATCTCTAAACTCCTAAAATTCCCTGTCTTTGCTGAAGACGAAATGATTCTTTCAGTCTTCTTAGTTGTGTAAGGCACTGTGAAATGAGATGACTTGCCCAGGTTCAAGCCTATATGAAGCCAGTACATATCAGAGGTTGGACTTAAATATCTTTCTGGCCCTAAGGCCAATTCTTTATCCATTATGTTATGCTGCCTTAAGTAGCCACTTAATAAATGTTTGTTAGGTTAGATTACACTATATATATATATATATATATATATATATATATATATATATAAATTTCAAAGTCAATAGCTAGATGATAAATCCAGAATAAATTGGTTCCTCAGATTATAGTGTATGAATTTGTGTGGTTCCTTTGCCCATTTCTAGTCAGAAGTATATAGTCAATTTGAAGTTCTCTTTCTGAGAACTTTCCCTATCTTTATTTCATCCTTCATACTACAACCAGATTAATCTTGCTTAAATATAGATTTGGTCATATTATTCTGATCAAAAATCTTCAGGTGATTGCTACTTGTTAAAATTAAAATTCTTTCACTTTGTGTTTATGACTCTCTACTTTCCTTATCTTTCTAAGCTTCTCTCTCATGACTAAACTCAATGTATTGTATACTTCAGCCAAACTGGCTTAATGTATACTTTGAAAACACCCCATACATTTTTTTTTTTTTGTCTTTTCCATTCCTACAGATCTTTAAACCAACCCCAAAGTCACTGCTCTATGAATTTTTCCTTGGTCTCCCCTGTTAATAATAACCTTTTCCTTCTCCACAGACTTCATATTAAACTTTGCTTAATACCTTTCAAATTCCATTACAGTATTATTTTTCATTATAGTTACCTTTATAGAAAATATGTCCTTCTTAAACTAGACTACAAGCTTTATGAGTCTAAGGACAAAATTATCTAAACTTTGTCTCTCCCTCCGCAAATCAAACAGCAAAACACAGTTCTGAGTACACAGTAGCCGTGTAATTAGTGTTTCTTCTATTGAATTGAAACTCAGTTTATCAAAAGTTGGTGAACTAGTTTGTGATTTGTTCAGTCTTCCTTATTCTTTAACTCTCTTTTGTATCCATTTAGACCAATAAGTTAGAAGGAAATGTAGAATGAGGATTTGATTTGGACATTGCCTTGGACATTGGACAACTGAGGGTTGGCTTTGTTTTAATGTTGAAGTAATCTAGTTAATTTTCTTTTTAGTTCAGTTTTAGGAGAAATGATAGTGTTTATTTAACACAATGACACCTATCTATCCATCCCTACCACTCAGCATATTGGCCATGCTATCCTAATTTCTTTATGTCTAAACTGCTCCATAGTTTAGCTTGGATTTCATCACATAATAGTGACACTGTCATCATCCTTTATCTCTACTGTTGGTGGCTATAACCATCCCACCACGCTGCTTTATGAGGCAATAACTTGGTTTCCTCATTTATCCACTCAGGAACTGGATTATTACCTCATAAAACAGTGTGATGGTATAATTATCAATTAAATTCTAGCTTGTTGAGATTCTCCCCCCAAAATGCCCCTTCCCAAATCCCTTTTCCTAATAGATCTTGGCAATCATTTTCCCATTCTAAATTCATGGAATTTTGAATATAGGAGCTAAAATCTATAATATTATTATGTATTAACAAACAGGAAACCTAGAAATGCCATATTGTCATTGATTGTTTTCTTCACAGGTTTTATACTCTGCTGAAGCACAAGAACATTTCTATGTTGTAAAGGGACTAAAACCTTATAGGATATACAATTTCACCATTTCTCTCTGCAATCTGATAGGGTGTGTTACCAGTGAGCCAGGAATGGGTCAGACTTTAGCAACAGGTAAGCAAATTATAATAGACTTTTAAAAATGCCTCTCATGTATCATGTTCTACTTTGACTTGCTCTTTGATTTTTATTTTTTTTCTCTCACATTTTTCAGCTCTATTTTTTTTTAACCCATACTACTTCTTTATCCTGCAGTTAAAAATATAGATGATTGAAACTTGAAGTATGTTGGAAGTCAAGGAAATATGACTTTCAAAATAGCAACTAGGGTTTAAATTTGCCTATCTTTGACCCAAGAGTTTACATAGTAAATAGTCTGTTGATTTCAAAGGCAATTGATAAACATTTATTAATCACCTGCCATATTCCAGGCACTGCATTCTGCATAAAAAGATAAAAAATGAACCAATCCCTGTCTTCAAAGATCTTAGGGGATAGAAGGGAACCACTTGTATGTGCATAAACACATGGACACATACATATGAACATATACCCTCATATCTGTGCATATTTATTTATGCGTGTGTATATATATATATATGAATATATATATTATATATGTATATACATATTTATACACATGTTATCTCTCTTTCTATTTGGGATAGAGCATAAGGGTACTACAATTTCATTAGAACAGGCAACTCTCCTGGATGATAAAACTTTCTAATAATGAGATAAGCACTTTATCTGAAACTTTATGTTCTTAGAGGATTGCCTTAGAGTACTGCGAGATAATTTGCCAAGGATTGCATATCTAGTGTTTGTTTGAGGCATGATTTTAACTCAGGTCTTCCTGGTTATGAGGCTGGGTCAGTACAAAATAATGTCAGAACCTAGAAAACTAGAATTATGATGGTGCCGTTGACAGAAAAAGTGAAGTTTATTATAGGGATGAATTTTGGAGGAAAATATAATTATTCCTTTTACATAATTATTTTCTCCATCATGATGTTTGATATATTGTAGATTGGTATAATAAATTAAGTAGGAACTATGGAAGCCACAGATGCCACAAAGATCACTATTCTACACAAAAATGTTAGAAATATAGAAACTCATACAATATAATGTATGGTATTACATAATGCCAATATATTTTATCTTTTAATATTATAATAATTCAGATGACTTCTCTGGTATGATGGGAGGACCAAAAATTTATATGCATTTTCCAGGTCCCAGGGGTACAGCACAGCACCCTTAATTATTTCTATAGTGTGCAAGGGATAGCTATAAAGAGTTTTGTTTTGGACATTTTGAAGGGATATTCAGCTTCAAATATTTAGTGACCTGTTGATGTAAGATCAAAGCTCAGGAGAAATTCTAAGACTGGATATATAGATCTATGAGTGAACTGGGTATAAATGATAATTAAAACCATGGAACTAATAAGATTACCCAAAGAGAGTGTTAGATAGTAAAGATAAGAAGTCTCAGGAAAAAACCTTGGAGGACAAAGAATGGGATATCCATAATGATTCAGAAATAGATACTATTAAGGAGCTCAGGCAAAGGGGAAAAGAATTGGTAACAGTGTCCTAAAGATGTAGAGAAGATCATATACCCTAGTGTACAGAGTGTCAATAATGTCAGATCCTGTAAGAGATCAAGAAGGGTGATAATTGAGAAAAAGCCATCAAATTTGGCAATTAAGAACAGTAAAATTTATTGTATTGCTATTACATTTTCATAATTGAGTAACTTCTAATTTCTTCAGTTAATCTTATGAAATAATACCAAAATTGTAAAATTTCTAAAAATCCTGTACAATTCACCATAGGCTTATACTGTTCACATGAAAAGGTTTTATTCATTTATTCAAGATGGATTAAAAACTAACTTAATTTGCATAGGCCAGTAATAAGGCTTTACTTCTGATTAGGTGCCTTAGTAACTTTAGCTAATTGAAGTTCAGTAAATTTCCAAGTCACAAAATTTTTTAGTTGGCAGTCTAGTGAGGCTTAGTCTCCTGGTGCTATTTGAGAAAATGCCCAGCTGTGGAAAGGGTAAGAATTGCTTAGAAGAATTGTATACTGTGCAAAAAACTTTATGTAACTACAAAAATATTCCTTGGTTCTCCTTTATAAGTTGGGTCCTATTACTAATGGGCCCAGTGCTACAATGAGGAAAATAGAGCAAAATCTGTTAACTCTGAAAAATTAAGGGTTTATTTAGTTTAGGAAATTTTAAAAATTTAGCTAATTTTATTTTCCTCAAATAGGTAATCTTTTATATATCTCTAGATCCTTTCTAAGAGAGAGATTCTTCCCTATTATTGAAATCTTAATAATTTGAATATATCTTCATCTTACTTCAATATACCTCGTTATGATGGTATTGACCCTGAGTTTTTGAAGGTCAGGTCTGAAGAGTACAAACTCTGGCAGATTCTACCATGTTAAAACAAACACATTTCTGAATATGTCATTTTTGGAAGACTAACCCATCTCATCACAGAGTTCATTATCAGTAAAATGATCATTTGGTCATGAACAATTTAGGTTCGGGCAACCAGTGGAAAAAAGGAAAATACAAAATGGCCTTCAATCCTAGAAGGTCTGTTCTTGCTTTTGCAGTGATAGTTTCAGTGGAGAAAGGAGCAGGACAGAATGTGGAAAGAGTCCTGCAGTTATAAAAATAATAGATATCAATTTATTTTTTCACCAGCATTTCCCAATCTCACTTTCTCCTCATATATACATATACATACATTATCTATCTATCTATCTATATTATATATATATATATATATATATATATATATATACTCATGATATACATACAAAAGGTATGCATTCTCTATATATATTCTCTTATAAAAAGTAATAAAATTCATTAAAATAATGAATTTTAAAATGAAAAAAAAAACAGCTCAGAGTTAGTCAAAATTGACCAATGCAAATTGAAAGGTTTTTCCCTTAGTTTTGTTAAATTTGTATAAAAGGTTTCCAGTTTTACAAATTGAAATGATCAGTTTTATTTTTTTGTTTGGTTCAGAATTAAATCCCTTATGATAGCTATATATCTTATCTAGTTTTCTTCTATTTTTTTATTACATAGCACAATGACAGTACATAGTAAACAATTATTAAATGGTCAACATTTAATTTTTAGATCACATATCCATTTTAAGCTTATTGGGTTACACATTATAATTATAAAATGGTTGCTTAACTCACTTCTGCTCATCTGTACTCTCATTTTCCCAGTAGTTTTTGATAAATAAACAGGTATTTCCTAAGTAATGTATGTACTTAGATATATTAAATTTTAAGTATATTCAAGGGGAGAAGAAGCATGTAGTAACATAGAAATATGGTTACAGAATCAGGGAATCTTGTTTAAATCTTACCTATGCTCCATATTGGCTCTGTGATTTTTGGTAAATCACTTAAACTGTATTTCAGGCAACTCTACTTCCATTGACAGGAGTTCCATCACCAAAAAGCTTTCTACACTAATGAAAACATAGGGGATATATGGGTGTGTAATGTATATTCATAAATATGTATATTAGCATATATACACGTGTTGATGTTTAGTTAAATACCTTATGTGTAGCTAGATGGTACAATAGATAGAGCACTAAAGTTAGAATCAGATTTGCCTCTGTTTCCTTAACTGTCAAATAAACTGGACAAGGATATGGCAAAATACTCCTATATCTTTGCCAAGGAACCCTAAATGTGGTCATGAAAAATTGGACATAAAATCACTGAACAACAACAAACTATATGCATTTATACGTATGTTTGTTCACTTAGACTCATAGACATGTATATGTATATTTTAGATTCTTTTTTTCCCTCCCCTTATCATTATCGAACAATTCAAAAGTAACCATTCCAACATGGGAACCATATCTATATATGTATATTTTTATCTGAGAATGGCTGCTAGAGAAGGCAGTGCCTTAATTGACGTATAGAAGTTGGGATCATGAAATAGATTATTGTTACTTACTAAAGAGTATATTTTCTTGATTCTCACTGAGAAGAAACAATGCCTGTGCTTCCAAATAATGAAGGAATTCCTCATCTAGGACTTTAGCAACTTTTCTATCACACAATTCTTTTGAGAGAGGAATAAGGTAATTGAAAGCCCTTTCCTCTTAGTAAGAAGAAAGATAATTGAAAGGACTCCCTGCAATGATTATCTTAGGAACAAAATCCCTGAAATTTCAATGCATGAAATTCAAATTTGTAAATACTTGCCAAAGAGATTTACATGCCAGGGTTGGACTTCCATGGTTTATGAGATGGGTCAGCAGGCAAATTCAGGGGGCTGGGAAAAGTCATCCCTTGATGTCCATCTTTTTTTCAGATTGTGCTTTTTTTCTGCTGCTATACTTCACACTGCTTTACGTGCATAATTTCTCATCTATAATTATGGTACAGCCTGCTCATGCCTATCATGTACTGCTCTACTGAGTGTGTGATCTTCAGCTTCGACTTTTGAGAAATGGTGGTACTGCAAGGCTTGCAACCATGCAACAAACTGAAAGTATATTTGCCACACAAAAGATGGGTCTTTGTTTCAAAGAGAAGATTGGAATCATTAGAGGAATCATGAACTTTCTTAAAGGCAATCTATCCCCCTTTCTTCCTCCTGTTCAATTCTGGGTCCAGCTTATTATCCATTTGCTATGCCTATAAAAATTATATGCGGTCATGGGACTCATTCATGAAACAAAGGAAGTTTAACCAATTTAAATCAGTCACTGCAATGAGGAGCCCCAAAGAGTGTGCTCTTTGGTAGTGCAACTACCTTTTACCAGCAAATATTTGATCAGAGGGAATAATGTAGTGAATGTAGGTTCAGAATGGCCCCCCTTAAAACTTGGTCTCAGTTACTTACTGGCTATATGATCCTGAGCAAGTCATTTAACCTCTAGTTTACACTTGTAAAAATGGAGATAATAATGATTCTTGCTTCCTAGGACTTTTTTGAGAATAAAATGAAATATTATTTACAAAATACTGAACAAAAGTTTAGAAATGATTCCATCAGTGACAGTGCAGTTGCCTCTTTGTATAGAGTTCTCCATGTCCTATGGAAGGAAGTAGAAAAGCCACCAAGTAATATAAAGGTTGGAATAGCATTTTTTTTTAGTCTAAGGAAATAGAACAAAGATAAACTGGAGTAAACACAATGATGAGGCTCTGAAGGAAAAGATTTCAAGCTTTTTGAAAGAGATCTGAATAAAAATACTATTATTAAAATGATGATGATAATTATAGCTAGCATTTTAAGGTTTGTAAAGTACTTTACTTATCATTTATTTGCTATTCACAAATGTCCTGAAAAGTAATTTTATCTATCTATCTATCATCTATACTTATCTATCACAGATGATGCAACTGAGAATAAATGGTAAAATAAGTATCCAGGGTTTCATAGCTAGTAAATGTCTGAAGCAGGATTGAAACCAGGATCTTCTTGACTCCAGATCTAGCACATTATCCACTATGCTACTTACTACCAGTCTCATTTCCAGAAAATGGAATTTTTACTCATTGATCTTTCTACATTTTCAGTAAATCAAGAAGCACTTACTATATGTCAGACACTGTGCTGGGCACTGGGGATATATCTCTACAAAATTAATATGGGAACAATCTGCTTATCTATCCAGAGCATACTTGAAAAAGTATAAGAAAGTAAAAGAAAGTGAAAGTGGAAGAAAATATAAAATATTGCTGTAATTCTTGTTGATTGACTATGAAAGATAGAATTTGTTTTGTTAGAACAAAATGCCACTTAAAAGGTCTCATTCAATTACAATTATAACTAGTACATGTATTTCTTTAGGGTTTGCAAAGTATAATATCCCAGTTGACCTTTAGAAGATAGGTACTATTATTATATTTTCTCAATAGTATTTTGTTTTCCTAAGTAAATGTAAGAGATAGTTTTTGATATTCATTTTTGTAAGACTTTGTAATTTGAATTGTTTCCCTTCTTTCCCTTATATCCCCTCCCCAAGATAACAAGCAATCTGATACATATACAATTTAAACATATTTCTATATTTATCATGTTGTATAAGAAAAATCAAACCAAAATGGAAAAACCAAGAGAAGGAAAAAAAGAAACAAACAAAAAGGTGAAAATACTATGCTTCAATCTGCATTCAGCCTCCATAGTTGTCTCTCTGGATATGATTGGCATTTTCCAACCCAAGTCTTTTGGAATTGTCTTGGATCACTGGATTGCTGAAAAGGGTTAAATTTATTATAGTTGATCATTACATAATCTTGCTGTAACTGTGTACAGTAGTCTCCTGGTTTTGTTTACTTTGCTCAGCATCAGTTCTTGTAAAGTCTTTCCAGGCTTTTCTGAAATCAACTTGCTCATCATTTTTTTTTATAGAACAATAATGTTCCATTACATTCATATACCATAACTTATTCAACCATTCCCCAGCTGATGGGCATCTACTCAATGTCCAATTCCTTGCCACCATAGAAAGAGCTGATACAAACATATTTGTATATGTAAGTCTTTCTTACCTCTTTTATTATTTCTTTGGGATAGAGAACCAGTAGTTACACTGTTGGATCAAAAGGTTATGTCGAATTTTATAGCCCTTTGGGCTTCCCAGAATTGCTCTCCAGAATGGTTTGATCATTTAACAATTCTACTGGCAACTTATCCAGTATTATAGGTACTATTATTATCTCTCCTTTATGGTTAAGAAAACTGGGGAAGACAGAAATTACAATTTTCCCAGAGTCAGAGCTAGTGTCTGAGATTAGTTTTGAATTTATTTTTCCTGACACCAAATCCTGTATTCTATCTACTGTGCCATATAAGTAAATATCACCCAGGCATTTGTAAAAATCAAAGAAAGTTCCTTAAAAGATGTAATCACAAATATAAACAAATATTCTGTCTAAAACAGAATTCATAATCTTTACATCTCAAAGTCACTCTTCTTCTAAACTTCCCATTTCTACTGAGAACTGCATTACCTCCCCTTGAACATTATCTTAGATACTTTCTTCTAATTTACGCTACATATCCAATCAGTAGCTAAAGTGCATAAGTTTTACTCCCATGGTATCTCATATCCATTCCTTTCCACTCAGACAGTGTCCACTTTAGTTTAGGTCCTTCCCTTTTTTTACTCGAACTATTTGAGACATGCTGTATAAACTCCTTGGTTTGGCATTTAAAGTCTTTTACCATGCAGCTTCACTTTACATTTATTTTTAGCTTTAGTTGCTTGATTGATTTGGTGATCTTCTCATTAGTAACATCAAACAAGATATAAAAAAGAGTGACATATATTCTCCAAAAATGATTGGCACAATTGAATAGGATGTGAAACATAGAGTCCAAAAGGAAGAACAATTCTCTATAGACAATGATGTCCTTTAGATATTTCATCAATGGATCACATTGTACTTGTGGCATCAATAACCAGAACACTGTAAAGCCTCCTAAACAAGAATTGAAATTACATTAAAGATTTTGGCCTACCTTTTCATACAAGAAAAAAACGAATCTTTTCTGCCTGCCTTCCTTCCTTCCTTCCTTCCTTTCTTTTTTCTTTCTTCCCTCCCTCCTTCCCTCTCTCCTTCCTTTTCTCCTTCCCTGTCTTCCTCCTTCCCTCCTTCCCTGCCTCCCTCTCTTCCTCCCTCCTCTGCTTTGCTTCCTTCTTTCCATATATCCTGGCCAGTGTTTACATATCCTGGAGAGATAGTGTTCCTGGATACTGAGCTGAACCCAGAATTAAACAGGAATTGGAGAATGGACTGCTATTGTCTTTGAAAAATTGTTTGGTGCTTATAATAATACCAGGCTTCTCCTTGAAACCAGGCTTCACCTTTCAGTAGTAGTATTCCCTTGTTGATGCTGTGTGGTTAAGAGTAAGATAGCCCTATCCTCTCTGGTTACATGTTCTGCAACCACCTTGACAACCACTTTCTTCCCCACATCAGAGGCCATGTTCTTTCATGGAACATAAGAAGTCCAGCTAAAGAGTACTTCACTCTTTTGCTCTGGCCATCTACTTCAGAATTTCCTTGCTACTCCACTAGACACCATGTATCTTGTGACATGTGACTATCTCTCAGAAAAACCCTATCTACATATCATCTTCCTCCCTCACCCCTGGCCATCTATTTCAAAATCTTCTTGGGTTCTTTTCCCTTTCCCTTCCCACTTCTCTCTTTCCCTAAATTCTATAATCATAAACCAGCATCAAATCACTACTACTACTCTTCCTGTATGGGGTGTGTGCATTGACTCCCATATACCTTAACTTACCATCCCCATATCTTTCTGGACCAAAGTTTCTCTTCTAAGCTATCACTCCTCTTTACATGTTGTTTTATCTATTAAAACATAAGTTCTTTGATTGCAGGCATACATCATATTTGTTATATAGCAAATGCTTAATAAATGTTTTTATTTCATTATTCATTTATGAAGTTAAAGTTATTGGTCATCCAAAGTATAGTGGAGAAGTATATGATGTATGTGACTAGCTTGGAACATATTATCAAGGAAGAATTTTATTGGAGAAGTTACAGAGGATGTCATTAGAAATATATATAACTGAAAAAGAAAGTAAGTTGGTCATATACAAAGGATGAGAAATACCTAATGGATGGCTTGGATGCTTAGTTGGTTTCCACATGAAGTCAAGACATCTTAAGATAGGCCCTCTCTGTGGACAATTTAATGGTAGCATATCATTACCAAGCTCTTATTATGTCCTTATTTTGTGCCAAGTATCATGCTAGGTGCCATTGTTTAGTCGTTTCAGTCCTGCCTTACTCTTTGTGACCCCGTTTGGGGTTTTCCTGGCAAAGACACTGGAGTGGTTAGCCATTTCCTTCTCCAGCTCATTTTATAGATGAAGAAACTGAGGCAAACAGAATTGAGGAACCTGCCCTGGCACACAGCTAATAAGTGCCTGAGGCCCAATTTGAATTGTGGAAAACAATTCCTCCTGGCTCTACACCCAGCTTTCTATCCACTATGCCACCTAGCTGCCCAGTTAGGTAGATTGGTTAATGTTGTTGTGGTGGTGGTGATTTGTCCTTCTCTCTTGAATAGGACCAATAACATCAGCAAGGTGAAGTCATGACTTGCAAGTGAATTAGATTTAAGTGAAGCAGGGCTTTACAGAGTCACTAGCTTCGCTCTCTCCTCTACAGCCATCTGGGTGCAGTGACTAGGATAATTGAAGATGGTTGTGATGCAGTGAGAGACATTGCCTTTTAACTTAAGGTCTTTCATAAGTCTTAATTTGTCCATTCAATGACCAAGGCTAGGTAAGAAATGAGGTAGAGAATGGCCTTTTTTACCTATTAAAAATGGATCTGAGAAGGGAAGAGTTTCTGGCCCAAACAAACAATTATTTACACCTACTTTGAACCAACAGATTTTGAACAAAGATCGAATGAGTTGGGCCCTATTCTTGGCTAATCAACAGCCAGAGTAATTTGGGTTTAAGGTATGGTCTTTGAGAAAAAATCTATCTCTTGAACCCTAAGATATCTTGAGAGGTTTCAATAATCACAATTTATATTCTTTTGGGCAGAGCTTCCAGAAGTAAGGGTATGATATCCTATGTTGACAGAGGGAGAGGGAGAGAAGGGAGAAGAAAAGAAGAGAGAGGAAAGAGGGAGAGAGGGAAGGAAAGAGAAAGGGAAGGAAGGAGGAAAGAAAAAAGGAGGGAAGCCTGACTAACTGGAACTGGCCTGTTGGGTCCTCAGTGATAAAACTACTAATTCTCAAAGATTTTTTTCTTAATTCTTGAAGAGGACCAATACTATCAGAATGATTTGCAGTGAGTTAGATTTAAGTGAAGTAGGGCTGTGCAAAGTCTTCTCCAAAGCCGTCTAGGTCCAATAGCAAGATATAATTAGAGCAATTGGAAATAGCCCCGTTAGGTACTAGTGTGTGTGTGTGTGTGTGTGTGTGTGTGTGTGTGTGTGTAGTCATTGTACCTGCTCTTGGGAAACAGTCTGTTGATGCAATAAAATACATCCATAGATAAGTAAATGTAGGATACATTTAAAATAAATATAAAATGGGTTTTTTAAATAAGGTAAGGCTTATACAGCTGAAGGAATTAAAAAAAATCTTATTGAAGAAAGTGACACTTGAATTGAACCTTAAAGAAATGTAGAGATTCCAAGAGCCAGAGGTGAGAAGGGAGAGCATCCCAGGAGGTAGAAAAGAGAAGCACTTTATGTTCTTTGATCTGCAATATTGAAGAGGGTACCAGAGTAGATGACATTGAATTTTAGATTTCCTCAAAGTACATAAGCATATATAGCAACTTTTTTTTTAGTCAGAATTGATCTAAAATATGCAGGAAAAATCTTCTAAGAGCACAAAGTTGCTGAATAAACTTTGCAGGAAATAGAAAGAACTTGGTTCCATTAACTTCATTGCTTATCACTCACCATTCTCAAAAATCCTTTCAAAATTCAGATTCAAGTAGTCTTTTTCTTACATTTTAAACTCCCTGATCACCAATATCTCATCTACTTTGGTAATATCTTTAACTTTTTTCATGGAAATTATTTTCTTTCTTAGTTTAGATAAGTTTAGAGCAGAATAGGGGCATCTCTATGTCTAAAAGCAAGTGTTTCTCACCTGCATTGTATTAATATTTGCATTACCTTTAGCTGGATGCTTCAGTGATACCACACAAACACAATATCATACTTCTTCCTATTACACCCATTGTCCTGGTCTAAACTCTGTGTGTGTGTGTGTGTGTGTGTGTGTGTGTGTGTATGTGTGTGTGTGTGTTGCTGTACTCATTGAAAGAACATGAAAGTTTGCTTAGAATTTTGTCTTCTGATGCTCAAATGAAATGATTTACTTATAATTACTATTTAAAATGGGATTTTGAAAACCAGTTTACAACCTCATTTTTAAACTTTTATAATTCTTTCAGACCTGAGAAGATTTGCTAGCCAAAAAATAAATGAATTTATTTATCAACTCATGGAAACATTGGTAAGTTGGTGGTTGTGATTTGGTTTATCATACCATATGTGAAATTTTCAAAATCTCTGAGTCAAATGAAGAAAAAAAATCCCAAAACAAAAAATCCCAAGAGCTTATATCTCTCAGTCATTTATCTTACCTACATTTAGTTTCTCTCTTGTTTGCTTTCTTTCTCTTTGGACAAAATATCTTCCATGATTTTCTTTCAATGACTGGATAAAAAATGGGATTATATTGATATTTCAGATCTAGCCAATGAAAATGATTACCATTCTGTATGACTAAAAGCCATAGTATGGAGAAGCCACATAGAGGGATTTGTATCATCATCATTCTTCCAGCATTTGCTTCTAGCCTGTCACTGAAGCAGGGAAGGTAGAATTAACTTGAAGGACATAGTCACCATAAGAATGCAATTTGGCAATAGCTTCAAATATTAGAAGTATCATTGATCCTTTAAAAAATGTCATAGTAAGAGAGCATATAGTTCCTTCTCATATCTCAGTAGGAAATAGGAGAAGAAAGGCTTGTAAAGCTCCATCTAGATAAGTTTTTTAACAACTGATTAAATGTAATATGGTTATAATTGTCTCCTATTTGTCCTTTTCTACTTCAAAAAGGAATTAAAACTGTGATTGGCATTGATGGCACTTTTACTATGCATTGTATTGACACTCCTTTTCTTCTGATGGCAATTACAGGGTTCAAAAGCTAATTTGTGGAAGATAGTCTTCCAGGGGCAGCTGCATCTGGCCTCTTGGCAGACTCCTTAAGCAGTGGTATTGGAAGCTTTAGAGTTGCCTCTGGGTTTGCTGGAGTAATGATGCTGATGGGCTGTCGTAGGCTCCTTGATGTCATTTTCTCTTTGATTACCCTTTTAATCTAGGTAATTTGTGCATTTTCATCCTTTGTGAATGAGGTCCAGAATAAACCCTTTTTGAGAGAGGGTCCTTTTTGAGTTCCATTCATATAGTTACAATGTGTCATTTCCTTTGCTTGTCATAAATCGGTCTTTCTGAGAAATATGGGCCACAGGCTTAAAACTACCCATATCCCATTAACCAGGTAATTAGTGATGCATTAAGTTTTCTTTCTGAAGCCAAAGTAAAATGCAGAGGCTGTTTGCTGCTGGGTTGAAAACACACATTGTTTTGCATGCATGTACATAAGTCTTTTCATTGTGAATAGGACCCAGAGTGATAAAACAAGCACTCTTAATATGTTAATTTATAATTTTAATTACAACAATCTTGTATATATAGTCATTAGTGAATACTAATATAAATATTTTTCTACCTTTTTATTCATAATGCATAAACCAATCATCCAGTTACTTCTCGGCAGTTGCCTGCTTTCGTTTCATAATACAATCTTTGTTCTTAGTTATGAATGCATTTTGTTTGTTCCTGTCTTGAATAATCCCTCATTAAGCTAGTCACTTTCTGCTCCATGCTAAAAAGGAAAAATTATCATGCAAATGTGGCATGCCATATTAAAAAGCACATTACCAAACACTTTTGTTGCTGTCCTTCAATTAGTTTCCCTTCTTTGAATTTAATTCCATTTGTTGTTAAACTAGTGACTTGATGTATGGACTCATGAATCTGAGGCTGCTGCCAAGAATGTGGGGGGAAAAAGCATCAAAGCCTCTTCAGAAAGCTGCAGAGGCGAGCTGAAATGAATTTGCCTCACCTTTGACAAGAACACTTGAACAGCACTGGAATCCTCTGATGATTCGGCTTGCCTAATTATCCAATTATTTATTTCAAGAATAAAAGGCACCATTTTACAATTAGAGAAGTGTATCTGAGAAGGATACAGAGAAGTGAATCTGAAAAATTTGGTAACGATGGATCACTTAAGGAACTTCCAAGATGAGCAGTATCTCCTCAAACTTGGCACAGCAAAGGTTCTCAAGAAGGTGTACTCTGCTATCTTAGTGAGATCTTTCAATGATCCAGAGTTATTTGTTTGGTTCTCAGAACACTTCCAAAAGTGGGTTACATTATTTGTTAGTCAACCCGGCGAATTTCCATGGTCTTTAAGCTCTGTTTAAGTTGTATTTCTCTTGATTAAAAGCTTTTGGTTCAAAGCGATACTTTTTAATTGCCTAATGATATAAGTCAGTTCTTAGGAAAGAACCGCACATTTAGGAGTTCATTTGCAATATAACTGAAAAATTCATTGCATGGCAGTAAAACAATTTACTGTTAATTACAAGGAGAAGAATTTGCTGTAGCATGCTCCCAGATTGCCATGAATCATGCAGCACTCCTAGAGATTTATAACAGATGTGTAAGTGGGATGAATTAGCAGGGTTTAATAACAGAGACACAAATCATGCAGACTTCAAGGAGCTTTAATTGATATACTAGAATGTGACGGGCATGAATCACTCAGCCATTCAACAGCACTGTAACATATGGTCAGCTCAATATGCTGCATCTTAAATCGGTTGGTGAGTCGTTGGTTGGCCCATATGGTGGTGGCAATATATTTTTCACGATTTTTAAAAAAATCTATTTTTAAAAAAGAGATATGATTATAATAAGTGCTTGTTATTGAATAGTTTCCCCAAAGACAGGCTGGGGTTTTGGAGAATTTGAAAAGGGCAGCTACCTCAAAGAAATTGAAGCTGTTGGGTTTATAACAACATCATTGGAGACGGCAAGCACAGAAGTGACTGTACCAATCAATGACCCAGCATACTTGAGGCCATGGTGAATTGTAGAGGACAACACAGCTGATAGTAGGGTAATCTGGGAAATCTCACTGGCGTGGTGGAGTAGCATGAATAAAATCCATGGTGTCAGTGTCAAGAGAAGTAGAGGAATGCCCATATTTGCCTGCCAATAAGGAGAGATCCTTTAGCATGAAATTGTGTATGTCCGTATTGCTATAATTTGGTCTTTTAAGGGAAGTAGTAAATATTCACACCTTACACTGTGTAATGTCCTCTTCAAGAGGATATCATCAAAGGGATACTGATAAACCATTAGATCAGAATAGCAGGATTCTCCTATAATTACTGAAGAATTATCATTTCAGGAGATGGAAACAGGTAGCTTGATAACGGTTTGTAACCTATACTGTAAACACATTTTTATTGGAACTAGAATCTGGCAGCTTTCTGAAAAGCTTTCGTAACATTAGTAAACCTGACAGACTTGAGAAAAGAGTATTGCAGCCTTAGAACTGTAGCTGCCAGAATTTAATGTCAACAATTAAAATTTATTTTGATCCTTACCTAGTGTTTATTACTGTTTGTATACACAACAGACCTTACTAATACAGAGATGCACTATTAGATGGAATTACCATCTGTTCAGAGTGAAATGCTGGCATCTGTCTTCGATTCTAAAGCTAAAATGATATTATTTCAAACAAAACAAAATTAACTGCTTTTTATTCACCAACTTCAATTGTGTGTGTGTGTGTGTGTGTGTGTGTGTGTGTGTGGCCACATAAGGAAAGGGCTTGTTTGCAAAGTTTTTAATGACCTTTGTCGCCATGTCTGCATTTAGATATATGGCTTTAACATAAGTTATATGAGCCATCTGTCTTAATTGGTCTTTTTGGTGCCCTCTTTCACACAATAGCATACAGCAATCATAGGCTTTTAAATACTGTTTTAGCTTTATAATACATTAAATATGTATTATATAGCAATGCATTAAAATAACATAATTAAAATATACAAAATGTGACTTTGAAACTGTGAGGCTACAATATGCAAATTATTTTGACAGATGTGTCTTTACCAAATGTAACTAAAAAAATAGATAAAAATTATACTCGATTCATTTTAACAAAGTCGCTACAGGTACTACAGTGACACCTTTAGGAAAATATATACCATATCTTTTATGCCTGGATATTGTTAATTTCCCTAAACACTAAGGCATATGTTAGAGATTTGTGTATAGCTTCCTCTCTCTCTCTCTCTCTCTCTCTCCCTCTTTCTCTCTCTCTCTCCCTCTCTTTCTCTCCTTTCATCCTCTCTCTCCCTCCCTCCCTTTCCTTCTCTCCTTCTCCCTCGCTCCCTTGCTTCTCTCCTCCTCCTCTTCCTCCTTTTCTCTTTTTCTCTTTGGTTTCCCTCCTTTTTCTCCTGCCATCTTATTCTCTGTCTCTATATTAGTTTTGGGCTCTGTTTCTCTAATTCTCCCTGTCTCTCCCTTCTGCGTCACTAGCTCCACTTCTGTCTGTGTGTCTTTCATATATCAGAACTTAAATTCCCTGTTAAAGATAATTTCTAGCTTTCTTTAAGGAAGGGAAAAGTGGTGAATCAAGGACACTGGCAGATACAATACTAATGTTAGATCAAAGATGCCACTTTCTGAAAAGCAAAGACTCCTATTCCATATATCACAAAATAATAAATTGTGTCACGCCAATGTTTAATGCGTGTACACAGTGCATTAACTGTAACTGTAGTACATTTATTTGTGCTGGAGGAGACTTGAAAATGATTAAAAAATCAATACTTCGCTGTCAGAGAAGCATGTGTTACGATGCATTTAAGTAGTTAATTGCATAAGCCCCATAAAAGCTTCAAGTTTGGGTAGCAGGGATGCCATAATTACAGTCCAAGCAGCTACCATTTATTAATGGTGGACTTTAAGGGAACACTGGTTATTGTCATCACTACTGGCTCTATGTACAGTTCAGAAATAATGGGCCTTCTACTCTCTCATCTGTGTAGAGAGAATGCCTGTGGCCCAGCAATTAATGAGAACCAGGGCCATCCCTGGTTGGCAGAAGTATAGATATTAGTGGGCAATGTTCTGTGATTGGTATACTTGCTATCCGGGGGAAATCTATAGGATTCTCTGAAGTTTACAAGATTTTCCTTTTGGGAGGACCTGACTTGAGCATACAGATAAGATAGAAAAATCTTCATATTGTGTGTTGTAACTGACAAAAATTTGTCTATGTCCTTGGCCAAGCCCTTTTTTAGATTTCATTTGATAATATTTTTGTTTGGAGAGAGGTAGTAGACACTATTAAATAGAAGCATTTTAGTTTTGCAGAGAATATCAAAAAATCACCTTGTTCCTATTAAATGCCAAAGGATTCCCTTCATAATCTCCTAATAGTTGACTTCTCTTGCTTATGGAAGGGCTCTTTTCATTTGAACATCTTAATTTTAGCAAGTTGGTAACACCTGAAATATTGTTGGTAACACTTAAAATATTGTCATAGCTATGTTGTCTTCAAAAAAACTTTTGTCTCAAAATTAAAAAGATAAATTCTTATTACAAAGTCATTTTTGTGTTTAATATTTTTATTTATTGAAATGCTCTGTTCTCAAGCCAGGCAGTTCAAGACTTCACCCCACCCTACTTTAATTCTGAGATTATAAATTTCTTTATGATGATGCAATACCAATTAGATTATAAAATCATAAATGATGCTTAAAGAGGAATTTGTAGCATATAGAGATTTTTAAAAAAGAATATTTATAAGACAGAAAACGGAAGTAGGATAAATTTTTTCTGGGTTAATGTAGGAAGACGTGCTAATGGTGTTAATGTAAAAAGTACGTGAACATTTTTTATTTAAAAGAAAAATGGATTAAGTTTTTTTATGATCATCTTCTTTAAACATGTTGGTTTCTGAAGGCAGTACTCATGTTTTAGATACTATCACAGAATTTAGAATGCTACAAATAACCAATGTCATGGTAACAGGTGACTTTTATGTGTTGCTCAGTCTGAACGGGAGAAAAAGAGTTGATTTATTACATAAGGATAGAATGCATCATTATTAGAAATTTTACTATATGTTGTTTAGAGGCTGTACCAAACATCCTATCTGGTCATTGTGATACATTACTTACTTATATAGAGGAAATTCTCTGTAACCCAAACTAATTTTTGTGATTTATTTTTATCTGATGTCAGTTGACTGCCAAAGTACTCCTTATGCTGTAGGAGAGGGAGAATCTTAATTACCCCCATTTTGTAAATGAAAAAAAAAAACACCTGAAATTTATATTCATTAAATGGTTTTCTTAAGATTTTATAGATTTGGCACTGGAGTCAAGAACTGAAATCTTACATAATACAGTTGTAACTGTTAGAGTATATGCCTTAATTTGCTGTGGGGTTTTGCTTTTGGTTGTTCAGCCAGCAAATGTAGTTATTCATATCTCTAAACCCATCACTTAGTGATTTTATGAAATCAGTGTACAATTTTCTCACTTTTTAACTACTTTTTACGTGTGCTTTTCTAACTGCTTTAGAAATCTCTGGGATCTTTTCATCATTCTGCTTTTGTGAGATTAGCCCAGTTAAATTGGTCTATAAAACTATACCTAACCCTCTCTTCTAGTCTTGGAGAAAACATTGAAGATAATGACTCAGTAGGGCACTTACTTTTTAGAACTAACAGGGATGGTAAAATCCTCTGCATGAGTCTGTTTGACAGACCAGCTGGGATTAAAAAAAGCCAAAGAATAAAAAAAAATGTGTTCTGACTAGAGACATCCTCTGACATTACCTCCCTAAGGCTAATATAACTGCTTCAAAGAAAGATTTCCCCATGAAACTAATAGGTGGTCTCCTACTGGCTAAAGTTAGAACACTTTCCACTAATTTTAGAGGGCTGTCAAAACCAATGGCATGTGCCATTACTGATAAGGACCATTTTACCATGTCACCAATTGGTAGGTCATGCCACCTGTTTAGAAGGTTAAATCAAAGATGGAGAATTGCTGGGAGTTTGATTTTTCTGACTTAACCTCCAAATTTATATCCCCAATCACAAAAAGAATATTGATTTTGATATACAAGAAGTGAATCAGATTATTAAGGCCACACAAGACTTGTTCAACATCTTCATTTTGCCAGTTTGATGGGATGATAGAGAGTTGCATCAGAATGTTGAAGACCAAATGAAGCATTGAAGAAAAGGCCACTGTGGACCATGGAACACCTGCTCAGTTACTGACTGCGTTTTTGCATACTTCCTCCAACTGTTCAGTAAATGAGGAGACATTGACATGGATACAAAAAATGTGGATGTTTTTTGACAGAAATTTAGCTAAATTGAATGTTTCTCCTATTAAAAGGGTTGCTTCTTGTACCTTAGGAAGTTTAAAAGGGGTCATAAAGATGACAGCTACAGAGTTCTACCTTTGGGGGCTAATCTTGGTTCTATACATGGAAAGGGCAAATAATCATGCTCCATAAATTACTTTTCATCCTCCTAACCTTTAATATCTAAAAGAAAGGCTATAGGTGTTGACATTGAATGACTGTTTAATAGGAATAGCACTTTGTAGATAAAATGAGTTCTCTATTTTTTTTTTTTTTACTAGCAACCTGATGGTAAAAAAATCCTGCATGGAGCTACAGAAAGAAAATTTCTGAGAATTAGCCACTAATATAGTTTTTGCAGTGAATGAATGTTATGCCCTGCTCTCTAGAGCCCCCAAGCTGGGGTGACAAAACAAATTGTTGCTTTCTAGAACCCCCACACTGGGATGATTAAGATATACCTTCCTAGTGGAGAAGTGATGAAGATGGGACTCCGGAGGATGGTGGAAAAATAGAGTCCGTTTATTTCAAGAGCTTTCCCCTTTTTATAATGTAACAAAAACAATATTGCGCACGTGGGACTACATAAGCAACTTGCTATTGTATGTAGTTTGCCATCTGATATCACTCTTCTACCTGGTATCATTCTGCTTCGATTTCATCACAGGCTGTCATCACCCCCTGACTTCTCAGGAAGGCCGAGAGCCCTTAGGGGAGATGGGTAACTGAACCAGACATTGTTAGCAGGTTCCCTCTGGGCTGAAGGGTCTTATACCTTACCCATAGTTTCCCTAATGACTGTGACCCTCCACAAATGAATGAGAAAATTAATGAAAAAAAATGAAGGATAAAGTGGAATAATGAACACGTTTGATAAACATTCATCAACTACAGTAATGGTATACCACGAATTACAATAGCATATAGAACATAACACTATCTGATCTTTTACTAAATCGGCTTTTCTATAACCCCTACACTCCTTGTTGAATGTCACTTAGAATAACTAAATGATGAAAATATAATTTCTAGATATGTATTTTGCTGAAAAATTCAATAGGTTCTTTTAAAATTAATAAAAAATGAATGTGTTATTAAGTTTTATTGAAATACCTATGGCAGTTATCTTAAGGATAGGTGTTTTTCTCCTATTTATTCTTTCATACATGTACCTTGAGACTTTATGCTTGAGCTTTTGCAATAGTTTCATAATAATATTTAGGTTTATGATTTGTTATATTTTTATGTACATATATGTTTTCTGGCTAGCTAAAGTGTAAACTGTCTAAGAGTTGGGATCATACCTCCACTGTCATCTTCATCCTCTTCATAGTTAGCATTTGTGTATAGTCCTTTAATGTTTACAAAGAGCTTTACAAATATTATTTCATTTGATTCCCTCAACATTGGCTTTGAACATGAATTTATTGATAATATTTGTAATTGGAGGGTCAATATTACTAATTTGGAGAGGTTCATCAACAGCTTGCAAAATGTTGAGGCATAACTCTTAATGACAGTTAAATGAGAAAGGGATCATCCATTTACAAAAGTATCCTTCCCAATAAAAATCAAATTCCTCAAGTTTTCAAATTTATCATGTTTGATTATAAGACACACTTTCTAATGCACAGCCCCTGCCCATGTGAGAGCTCCACATGTTGAAGGAATAAACCATACGACTATGAAGATTAGCTGGCCTCCACCTGGGGAACTGAATGGACCACCTCCCATCTACCAGCTAGAAAGAAAGGAGATATCTTTGTCAGCACTGGAAACTGAGATGATAAAAGGTGTCCGTTTTATTGGAAATGGATATTATAAATTCCCCAGCTCAACTCTGCCTGTCAATACAGACTTTACAGGTAACTACATTGATTATTTTTTTTATCTAGAAGGAACTGAATAGGTAATTCCCAAGTTATTTGCTATAATTCTGACAAATCTTTGAAATTAATACATAGTATATTTGTATATAGAAATTAATGCTAATTGAACACATGTATCAATGAAGACATTTTATTATTTTTTTTTCACTTTTTTATAATGATATGATCTCTTATAAGACATTGAGTTGTTGGGGAGTGGAGTGGTGAGGTGAGAGGAACTCAAAGTAATTTATTGGTTAAAACAGAATGCTTATCCAAACAACTTTATCCAAATATGCTTTATGCATAAGAAAGTTATGTTCTTCCCTGCTCTGTCCAAATCTCTTTAAATCATAGTTTACAAAACTCCAGTTATGGGAACCAGAGAACTGCTTTATGGTATATAAAGTATTGTCCTTATAACAAATCTATGAGATGACTAGGGCAAGTATTATTTATGATCCATTTCATAGATGAGGGAAGAGAGCCTCAGAAAGGTTAAATAATTGGAGTGTGATCACATGACTAATAAGGTCCAGATCTGAGATTAGAATCCAGGTCTTTTTTTTCCAAGAGTTCTTGGAATCATCAAGTGTTCTTTCACTCCAACATTTTTATGCAGTGTCTTTTTTTTTTTTTTTTTTGATCATGGATCACTTTTCTACCGATGTTAATTTACAAAAGTACAGGATTATGTGTGCAAAATCCTAAGCTTTAATTCAGAAGGACCCATTTTGTACATTAGTATTTGATAAATGTTTGTTAAATGGAATAGATGAATCAAGATCATTGAAATTCTATTAATAAGGAAGTAAACCAATGGGATAGCCTGTAAGAAACAATGTCTGATTAGCATTCATATAAGGCAGTTATACAGCACTAAGAAAAAAAAAAAGAAACTCCAGGATGAAAATAGAACTTAATTACTTGGTGAAATGGTTTTGTAAGCTGTGTTCCTGGTCAAACATTTGGCACTGTAACTTGTTTCACTGAGGAAGCAGTCTCAGTTTGTGTACAGCTGTGTGTTCCTGATGCAGGTGTGTCAGCCTAAATCTGCTAGGTAGGCACTGGACAGATTTTTGATGGGATCACCCACTGTTGTTGTACTGAAAGATGGAGTGGTCCATTTACTGTTAATAAATTTAGTTGTCCTCATCATCTCCCTGGCCAGTCTTATACTCAGGTTCAAGTGCTAGGGGCAGATGTATTCTCTGGGAAGTTTTCCAAATTAATCTTTAAAAAAGTTAGGCCATAAACATGAGTCTCACTGAGCAGGATCCTTCTGTCTATAACAAAAGCCTCCAGCTGTACTGAAAATGTGCTTGGAGTACACATTATTAAAGGGACGGCAAGATAAATAAAAGTATAATTTTAGATTGAGCAGTCCTTAAGTATTTGCCAAATCCCAGGCAAAGGAAGAAACGTTTCATTTATTTAGTGTTATCATTGTGTTACCAATAACATTTTCATCAATAGTTTAACCTTCCTTGGTCCCCATTCCCATCTTCACTGCATTTTTCAGATTTTCTGTCACTTGAAAAGTACAGAGTAACCTTTGAAACCTCAATATCTGATTTGGCAGAATTATTTCATGATAACTCTCTATAAGTTATAGAAGAGTTACCTATGTGTATCCAAGGAAGAAATTTCCTCACTGAGTTTCTTTCACTGATTAAATCACATTTCTGGACCCCTCTTTCTTTTCTCAAAAATTTTACTCAATTAACCAACACGATTGGATTTTGAAAATCCATCAGAGTTTTTTCTGGTGCTATATAAGTACAATCTTAGAAAGATATAGGTAATATGCCAAAAGCATATATGACAATTGAGATGGAGAGGAAATTCAGAATGTTGGATAAGAAAGACACTTGTATTAAATGAAACAAATCAGTAATACTAAAAGTTTCTGTTTCTTTTAAATTATAGTTTTTTATGATCACAATTTGTGACTAATGATTGGTATTAGATAGCTGGGTGATACAATAAATAGAGCACTTACTATACAACTCTCAGATTGGCTAAGATGACAGAAAAAGATAATGATGAATGTTGGAGGAGATGTGGGAAAACTGGGACATTGATACATTGTGGGTGGACTTGTGAACTGATTCAACCATTTTAGAGAGCAATTTGGAACTATGCCCAAGGAGTTATCAAACTGTGTATACCCTGTGATCTAGCAGTGTTTCTGCTGGGCTTGTATTCAGAGATCATAAAGGAGGGAAAAGGAACAATGTGCAAAAATGTTTGTGGCAGCTCTTTTTGAAGTGACAAGAAACTGGAAACTGAGTGGATGCTCATCAGTTGGCTGAACAAGTTATGGTATATGAATGTTATGGAATATTATTATTTTATAAGAAATGATCAGCAGAATGATTTCAGAGAGGCCTGGAGAAATTTACATGAACTGATGCTGAGTGAAATGAGCAGAAGCAGAAGTCATTATACAGGGCAACAGCAATGATCAATATACAATGATCAATTCTGATGGATGTGGCTTTTTTCAGCAATGAGATTATTTAGATCAGTTCCAATGATCTTGTGAAAAGGAGCCATCTGCACCTAGAAAGAGGACTGTGGGAACTGAGTGTGAATCACTACATAGTACTTTTCACTCTTTTTGTTGTTGTTTGCTTGCATTTTGTGTTCTTGCTCTTTTTTTCCCTTTTGATCTTATTTTTCTTGTGCAGCATGATGATTGTGGAAATATGTATAGAAGAACTGCACATGTTTAACATATATTGGATTACTTGATGTCTAGGGGAGGGAGTGGTAAAAGGGAGGGAAAAATTTGGAACACAAAGTTTTGCAAAGGTGAATATTGAAAATTACCCATGCATATATTTTGAAAATTAAAAACAAACTTTAATTAAAAAATAAATAGAGCACTGAGTCTGGAATCAAGACAAGTTAAAATATAACCAATATAAAAATAAACCAATCTTGTTTCTAATTCTTTGCTAGAATAAAAAATATTACTTAAAATAGTTTTGTACATGTGGTCCTTTAACCTATATCTTTAACTTCTTTGGGGTGTATATACTGATATATAGTGTTACCTACTTGTATTTAACTTATATTTCTCTTACATACTTAATTTAATTTGGAATTTTATGAATTTTTTTCCTTTTGATGATGTGGATCACACCCATCAATGCTTTCCAATCTTGGGTGATTAGTTCATTTCCCCCTTTAAATTTACTGCAAGGCATCTATATCCAAGATGATAATGCCATTTCTTACCTGCAACCTCCCTCTCTGGTTGGCTGTTTCCTTCTAAGATCTTCATTTTAAAAAGGTCCAAGCTAGCTTCATGTCTTCATTCCTCTCCAGACTGGATTTCAGACTGTCTTAGATTTATTCTGCAAGGCTTCTGTGCCATATACTTTCAACTCTTTCCATTCATTCTTTCCCAACACTTATTTTCAGTTTTCAGTTTATTTTGCACATTAAGATACAACTTCCTTGAAGGCAGAGACTTGTATTCTAGTGCTTCACACAGCATCTGGCATCTAGTAGGATCCTTAACAAATCCTTGTTGCCTTGATGGTTGTGGGAAGCTTAAGATTGGAGTTTTTTTTTCTTTCCAATTTTTTGCTACTTCTCAAAGGCATCTCTGAAGGCTACTTCAAAAACTCATTTTCCTGAGCTGGAATTTTATTCTTCTTATTTTGTTCCTCTTTCTTTCCAAATCCATCTATATTGTCTGTCTCAGGTGTGTGTGTGTGTGTGTGTGTGTGTCTGTGTCTGTGTATGTGTATGCATATTGGTTAACAAGATCTATGTATGAATCACTGTTGAAATCTGGCAATAGATTTTATTCATTATTTTGTCTTTTCTATGTGGATAGTCAGATCCAACTCCTTTGAATGACTTCAGATCTTTTCCAGGAACAAATGTTCCTGTAATGTTCTGGAATTTGATACAATTAGCACAACGTTACTAATATGGATGAAAATCTGAAAGATCTCCCCATCCACAGATTGTAATTGTCCCAACACAGATTTCTATGTGATTTTCTTAATTCATTTCTAGCTGTCTTATAAAACCATAATGTTATGGTCCAAGTATGGTGGTTCCATTGTCTCTGGTGGAAAACATAATTTTTTAAAGAATTATGTTGGCAAATCTTTTCCATTTTTCTTCTGTTTGTTGTCCTCTTTCCATTTTCATTTTTTTCTTTGTTGGATGTCTTGCTAAAAGTTTCTTTAAAATTTTCTCTTCATTATAAGCTGATATGGATCAAAAACATCCATCATTTTTCTTTATGAGATTTCACAAATGAACTTATCTTCTAATCTGATATTACTCTTGGCAGTCATCTCTTTCTATTTGGCAAGTGTCATGTATTTTCTGACTAAGGCTCCTTCTGGGATCTTTTGTTCTCCTTGTTATGGCAATTAATTTATATTGGTTTAATGTCAGTATAAATTATTAAAAATATTACAGATGTCATTTCTGTTATCCATTTCCTATTTATGATAGTCAACTAATTTTTTAAATAGTTCAGGTTTAAGATTTTGTTCAGTGGTATGCCATACCCTTTTCATTATTGTTATTTTCTTGTTTTTCTTTGTTATCCATTCTAATAATAATGTATAAGAAAATCCCTATTATTTTAATTACATAAATGGATTGGACAAAGAAAATATCATTTGGATGATACTTGTCTTTCCTTCCAATTTGTTCTCTCTCTTCTCTTTCCCTACTGTTTCCATTATCTCTTTTTATATACCTCTTGCCTTCTCCTGTTTTCAAAACCCAATTGCTGAATGGGATTTGAGATCATTTTATATTTCATCATATGATTGTAGCTATCCATCATGAGGCATTCAAAAACTTTACCCACTGAGGATGGCTAGATCCAGGGTACAAATTCAATCTTTCTCCATTGTGTTGGTCTATGTCCCATGAATATTTCTAGGCTCATATTAGTACATATTGACCTCTCCTGATGTCACTGTGTATATGTGAGGCAGATTGGAGGTTGACTATGATAGCTTTCCCTTTAACTTGATGATCTTTTGTACATAATGCAGAACTTTTCTCTGGGACTTTTTAAGTCACCTCTCCATAAAATATGAATGTGTTCCTGTGAATTTTGCTGAGAACATGAAAGACAAACCTTCATGTGTTTCTCAGAGACAATCTATCCAAAAGTTAATTGGTTATTATTATTCTACTTTTTGTGATTTCTTTGGTTTAGATTTCAGGAACTGGATTTGCTCTCAAGAATACTTGATTAGCTTGGACTCTTGGAACGACAGACTTCCTGTGTTGGCCTGTAAATAGGATGCTGATAGACTACTTTTAGAACCTTTATACCTTTTTCCTATGTAGGCTAGAGTACGGTAGAACTCTCCCTGAATTCTGTAGGGATATATAAAGCAAGTATCTGTACTAAGTTCTCTTTTCCTATCCATAGAAGCCTATAATGACTGTTTTTGGAGTAAAAGCACATAGAGGTTGCTTGTGTTCACCAACAATTTTCTTTTTTTCTTGATACAAGTTAATAACTGGGCACATGAGAGTAGACTTATTCAGACCAAAAGATAGTAGTAGAGAAATGTAATATGTGTGTGTGTGTATATATATATATACATATATGTAGTATGATATATATAGTATATGTGTAGTATACTAGTATTTAGTATAGTATATATATAGTTATATATATATATTATATATGTATAGATATAGTATACAGAAGAATATTGAGTTTTTGTAGAATCTTTGGCAAAGCAGATATGTAACCTGAGGGTAATTAAAGAAAAAATGTTTTTAAGTCCCACTCTCTTGTGATCTTGTTCTCTGGTTAGTATGGTCCTGAAAATCTAATCTTTTAAAAAAAAGAAAGGAGATTTCTTGGTCAGCAATAACCTTGGAGACTGCTATGAAAATAATACAAGTTAGTAAATCCAGGGATATAGATCTCTAAACAGAGAAGGGAACTTCCTGCACTAGTTTCCTTTTGAAAGAGTATCACTTTGGGACTCCCACAGAAGCAGTGGTGGCACAATGGATAGAGTATTGAGACTTAGAGTTAGGAATATTTGGGTTCTTCCTTGAGGGGGATTCTATTATGTATTTATCTCTCTCTCTCTCTCTCTCTCTCTCTCTCTCTCTCTCTCTCTCTCTCTCTCATCTATTTCTATGAGTATTTTATTCAATTTGTGTTTTGGGGAATTTGAGATACAGGCCATCTACTTTTTTATATATTTTTGTTTCTCATATACATGGGAGCTGAGCTGCTCATTGTTCAAATTGGTGGGGAGCTTAACTGTCTGTCTTCCAGGTTAGTGTCTGAGATACTATATAATTCTACCAGGAGAGTATGAAAAATGAATTTAGGTTTTCGCTCATATGAAATAATCAGACATGGGATCAAGGATCTAGAACTAGAAGGGATGTTAGAGAGGGCATTATATTTATGAGAAAATCAGAAAATCCAGGGATGTTAACTAATTTGTTTCAAGGTGAAACAGATAGGAAGCATCAGAGAGTTGAACAACCACTTGTAGCTATAATGTTTGTGCTTTTCAAGCACACGATATTCAGAAGAAATCTCTGCTTTGAGGATTAGAAAACAGAACAGGATATCTATCTACCTATCTATCTACACACACACACACACACACACACACACACACACATATATATATATATAAATTCTATTAGGTAGGGAAATCCTTGTGGAGCTAGGAAAATTTCATTATGTAGAAAGCCATGAAAATGAAGTCTTGTTGGTTGCAGAAAAAGATGGATTTTTTTCTTTTCTTTCTTTTTTGACAAGAATAAAGAGTTAATTCAAGATGAATTTGTGCTAAGAGCTCTGCAGCATTCCCATGTAAGATAAATAATCCAAATATATCAAAATAACAACAATACCATTTTCTAAAATTATATTTTTCTTTATTTCCCCTATTAAGAGAAATAGGTCAATGACTGTTTTTTTAAAGATCTGAATACAAATATAAAATACACTTAAAATTTAAGAGTAAAATTAAAACTATTCTACAATCTTCTTTTCTAATCCCAAAGAGCCAGAAGATAAGGAAAGGATATCTAGAATAAAAGAAACAGGAGTGAAACCAATCACAACAAAGTGGATTGTATTTCTTGATGAACAATAACAAAAAACTTTTGAAACGTTTTTTAACAAAAAAATCTTTAAACATTTTCTAATTTGCTCAACAGAGACTGGCTACATGCAGCCAGTAAGCTGGGCTGACTGACCTTGTCAGTATTTCTGAGGTAATATTTTCAGTAGGATGAACTGTTTTTGTTAGGCACTAACATTCTTTACATCAGCTTTCTAGCATCTGCTTTTTCCATTTTTTTAATCATAAAAAGATTTATTGTTGCTGGGACCAAAAAAATAAAAAAGGAAATTTATACTTTACTTGATTGCCCTATGAAATCTCACTTTTGGCTCTTTCATAGAAAAAATGATTTTAATTTCTTGCATTCAGAATTTCTGAACCTGTAATAAACAAAAAGCTAGAATTTGTATAGTGCTTTAAAGCTTGTTTGCAAAGCACTTTCCCCATAACTCATTTGAGCCTCAAAACAATCCTTGAAGGAGATGCTATTATTATCCTCAATTTACAGAAGAGGAAATTAAATCAAGAATAAGTTATTTAAAATCATACACCTTGTAAGGGTGGAGGACATAAAATCAGGTCTCTCAGACTCAAGAGTCCCACAATCTATTCATTGGCACTGTACTCTTGACAAAACAAGAGAATATATCATTTTATAAGTTGCAAAATTCAGATAAGTCCTGTTGAATTGCTCCATTTTTAATATTTTTAAAGGAATTTTTCTTTCTTTTTATTTTGAGGCAATTGGAGTTGCGACTTGTCCAAAGTCACACAACACTTCATTGAAGTGTTAAGTATCTGAGGTTGAATTTGGATTGAACTCAGGTCCTCCTCACTCTAGGGTCGGGGCTCTATCCACTGCACCATCTAGCTGCCCCCAGCAATTTTCTTAAAAGTAAAGAAAGAATGACTGTGATTTTGTAACAAGTAGAATGACTAATAATTAAAATAGCTTGCATTCATGTAGGACTTTAGAGATTACAAAGTGCCTTAAATAATTAATTTCATTTGATCCTCAGAATAACCTTGTTGAGTAGATGTCACCTCCATTTTAACAGATGAAATTAATTAAGGGAGTCAGTGACTTGAACACAGCTCATTTCAGTAGCAGAATATTCTACCTTGAATGCTGGGAGTTAATAGTCAGGGGAGTTACCTTTGTATTGGTATTGCTATTGATTAGTATAGCCTAGGGACATAATAAATACTTATTGATTATTAGAGATCCATAAAAAAATACTAGAGATGATGTTAGTCTCTTGGCAAGAGGAACTTGATAAGTGAATGGTTTTTAATATAAGAAGGACCTTTAAAGATAAATGTCTTTATTTGTATTGATAAAATAAGTAAAAGCCAAAGGAAAGATTTGTTGGATAAAAGGAAGAATTCCCTGACAGTGAAGGTTTTTTATTCTCTGGAATGGAGTGCTTGAATGAATTTGGATATATTAAAATGTTGAATAGATTATTAGTTAATTTAGTTTCTACTAACCTAATTATGTGAATTGACTTCTTGGAATCATATATCATATTGATAGTTGGAGTACATATTATGGTAAGATGAAAAATTTTGTTCCATATTACTACAAGTAACTCTTAGTAGTTTTATGAAAGTGGCTCCCATGTCTTAGGTACTGGTTTCTTGGGCCTGTTGCCACTGCATTTTAATGATAATGAATATTTCAATATAGTTTTATCAGCACAGCATTATGGCTTATTGCAGTAGGTTTAAGATGACAGTAATAATAAACATACACAATACAATAAAAGCACTTTTAATCTTGAAAGTGCTTTATAAACAGCCCTGATAAGTATTACAGATGTATTAACTGCCTGCAAAAAGATTGAATCCTTTTTCAAGGTCAAAGAAGGGATTAGTGTTGGTGTTGGTATTCTAGTTTCAACTTTGACTCATAGTTTCTGGTTTGAATATTTGAATTGTGGTACTTTCTAAAACAAAATTTGATACAAATACTCACATGATCCATTGCAATCCTCTTCTATATTTTCTTAAGCCTGTATATCTCATCTTTCATTTCATAAATACCAAGGGATTTTTAAGTGTTCAATTAATTATGGAGCACCTAAGTGGGACAATGGATAAGAAATAAGATTCAGAGTCAGGAAGACTTGAGTTAGAATTCTGCCTCAAAAATTTACTAGCTGCCTGTCCCTGGACAAATCATTTAAATTCTGTGTACCACAGTTTCTTCTTTTGTAAAATGGGAATAAAAATAGCCCCTATATCTTTTGTGAGGATCAAATGAATTAGCGTAGGTAAACATTTTTAAATATTAAAGTCCTATATAAGAGCAAAGTATATGAAAAATATTCATAGATAAAACTGTCAAAGGGTCAATAGATAGAAAATGGAACACATTTATCACAATTGCTATAATATTGTCAGTCAGCTAGGTGATGAAGTAGATAGAGTGTTGGGCCTGAAGTCAGGAAAACTCATTTTCATGAGTTCAGATCTGGCCTGATATTTTTACTGTGTGACTCTAGATAAGTCATTTAACCCTGTTTACATCAGTTCCTGATTTATAAAATAAAACAGGAAAAATTGACCAACCATTCTAGCATCTTTGTCAAGAAAACACCCAAATGGAATGATGAGGAAGGGAACATGCCTGAAAATAACTGAACAAAAACAATTATGATAATCCATTGCCACTACAAGTGACAAAGAAACTATAAAATATAAAGTATTAGAAATAGCACTTAAGAAGAAGAAGTGGGGAAGACCAACTGGAATTGAAGAGGCACACACTAAAGGAGTCCTGCTTCAGATATTAACAGATATTACAAGCAGGTGGCAATACCAAGTCAATGATAATATTATTTTGGAAAAAGGCAATTGAGAGAAAATTAGTAATATTCCATGACTCCTTTTTCATCTTTGTTCAATCTTTGGGAGTATGATCTACTTGCATCCATAGGATATTTTTTGATTAAATATAAAAAAAGAACAGAGACATTTGTGAAGGATTTTCTGTAAAAGAATGAATCTTTATAATATGTAGATAACTGAAAGACATAGCAAATACAAGATTCTACTGCTGATATTTTTTCCTTATTACTACTCCCCCCCACAAAAAAAAAGATCCTGAGAGCAAAACATGGCCTTAAACATTATTAAGAAATCGTTAATGCATATATTAAGATCACATAAGATCTTCTGATAAATTCAGCAAAAGAGATAACAGTATTCAATGACCCTTAGGTTATTAATATCAAATAAAGCATAAAGTAGAAAGATGTAGTATTTGTGAAAGTTCTTCTCCACTCTAAAAGGTTGACTTCCTCGATGTTCAAACAGAATAGACATTTCTTATAGATAAAGTCTTCTCCCTGCTTGCATATAATAGTTTGTGACAATTTCCAGAATTCTGAGTCCCCTCAATTAACTCAAAGATTACCTCAAGAACATCACCCTGACAATCCATATAGGAAAAACTAAATGGATGGAAAATGCCTTTCATCCAAATTAGTTCAATGTTAAGTTCACTGAATTTGTATATGAATATATGGATTTCAGACAAACAATGAAGATGAATAATGAGTTGGGCTCAGTTTTGAATAAAAAAATAATTTTCTTCGGTTTCCCAAACTGTTAAAACAAACAAACCAACCTCCCAAGGGTGTCATGAGACAGAAAGAAGATAATATTTGTGAAGCACTTGCCATAGTTCCTGGCACAAAGTATGCATTTAATAAATGCTTGATTCTTCCCTTCATGCTCAAAAATTCATAATTCTATATTGTCTATAGGATAAAATACAAGATCTTTTATTTGGCTTTTAAAAGCTTTCACAATCAGAGTTCAGTCCACCTTTTCAGGCTCGTAACATTATTCTCATTCAGAAATTCTGTTTCATCCATACTGTACAAGTCACTGATCTTCACAGAATCGCACTTTGTGGCTCTATGCTTTTCCTCAGAATCTCTCCCCTGTCTATAAAGTATTTCCCTGTTCATCTTTGTATCTTAGAATATCTAACTTTTTTTCCCCCAAGGTTCATCTCAAATTCTATTTCTTATATGTAATGTTTCCAAATTTGCTAGCTATTACTGCCTCCCTGATGCTAAAATAATTTTACATTTTTGTATTTACTTAATGTTTATATAGTTGTTTCTTCCTTATTCAATAGGGTGGAATTCTGCTTATTTGAAGGAAGAAATGGTTTTATTTTTATTTTTGTATCACCGTTGCTTGAGGATACATCTTCACATACTATATAAGGAACTAGCCTCTGAATCAGGAAGGCCTAGAGTAAACATCAACCTCTGAGACATACTGGATGTGTGAACCTGGATGTGTCACTTAATTTCTCAGTGTCCTAGACCATTCTTTAAGGCTATAAATTGCCAAGCAATCACTAAGCTGCACTGATAGAGAAAGTTTCTGTATCTTGTTATTTTCTCTATACATTAAAATCAGGAAACTATTTTCCTTTTTCTCTCCCATTCTTATCCTCATTTCCTTTAATAGCATCTGGTACATAATAATAGGTCTTAATTCATGCTATTGATTGATCCTTTCCATTTAACAGTGAGTGTATGTGTGTATATATATATATATATATATATATATACTCACATACACACATATACACACATATGATACACATATATACATGACTATCTATCTATGTACCTAGAAATATATGCATATCTACATATGTCCAACCGTATACCATGAATCTATATAGGGACATTAAAAATACTTCCCTGGAGTATATCAATGAATCAGGAAGCATAAATTAAAGCTTCCTTTATTCCAGGCTCTGTATCTATATCTATAAGGATATCAACATCAATATAATTATCCATATATAGAGACAAATATACACACACATGTGTGTATACACCTATGCATATCTTTTAATTTAGGTTGAATATTCATTTCTATTTTTTCTAACATATGGTTTAAACTTCTGGTCTAAACCTAATTTCAGACAAACTTCTTTTTATTTTTCCTAGAAGCTTTTTTCTTAAAGAGAAAGGCCTTCTACCATTAATTTTTGTTATTGAATTTACCCAACATTAGCTACTGCTTTAATTACCATTCCATTGATCTACTCTTCTGTCATTTTGACCAATTCCAACAGTATATGTGTGTATCTGTCTCTATGAAGTCTACTAAACATTGAATGTTTATATTTTTGTTATCTTAGCCATCTTCTAATTGATAGGTAAATGAGATAAAATTAAGAGTTATTTTGATTTACATTTATTATTAATGATTTGTACTTCCCTTATTTTCTTTTTCATAATAACTTGTTATTACTCTTCAACTATTCCTTAGAATATTTGGATTTTGGTCTTAAATGTTTGTGTCCCTTTATACTTTGACTATGAAACTCTTTACTGAAGGATATGGTATAAGGATTTTCTTTTCCAGTTGAAAATTTCCTTAAGGTAGATGTGTTGATTTCGGTTGTGCAAACATGTTCCCATTACATGTGCATAAGCCAATCAGAACATATTAGTCAATAAAACAATAGTAAATACATATTATTTAAGCATTTAATATGGAACAGTCACTGTGCTAAGCACCAGGAGTTCAAATAAAAGCAGAAAACAATCCTGATTTTAAGAGCTTACTCATACAACATGTAAATAACTAGGGACACACAAGATGCACATGTAGATAGAAGGTAATGTCAGAGAAAAAGCACTCCAGTTGGGGAGTGGGGCAAGTACTGCAGATGGGATTTGACCTGCATCATAAAGGCAGGCAGAGAAGCTGAGGTTGAAGAGTAGATTTGGGGATATCCATTGCAAAGATAGGACTCAGGAGAATGAAGTATTGAGTTCAAGAAATACCAGATGGTTCAGATTTCTGGATTATAGAGCACAAGGAGGGGAATTACATTTAAGAAGATTGAAAGGACAAAATTATGATGAGCTCTGTATGACAAACAGATGAGTTTATAGTTGATGCTATGAAAGAGTTCATTGAAGAAAGATGACATGATCAGAATTCATCATGTTGGTAAGTGAATTAGAATGGGATAAGATTTGGGGCAGGGTGGTTAGTTAGAAAGCTATTAAAACAATCTCTTTGAAAGATGATAAGCTACTGAGCTAGATTGTAGCTATGGAAATGGAGAAAATGTAATGTTGGATGTTGAAAGGTAGAGATTTGGCAGTAAGATTGAACATGTGGGATGAGTGATATTGAGTCAAGGATAAGACTGAGGTTATGAGGAGCATTGGAGAAAAATAATTTGCTATGTTTTATACATATTAAATTTGAGATTTCTATGGGACATTCACTTAGAGATGTCTAAAAGGCTCCATGGGTGAAGCAAAGATGGCATCATAAAGTCAGAAAACTGCTTGAGTTCTTCCAGTTTCCTTCAAAAACACATGAAACCAAGCCTCTGAACAGATTCTGATGAAATGAAACCATTCTCCAGCTCAAGATAGACTGGAAATATTTCAAGAAAGATCAGTCTCACTGAGGTGAAAAGGGTGTTCAGTCCAGTTCAGATAGACTCTGAAAAAGCTAGTGAGAGGGTCTTAATCACAGTAAATCAGCAACTAAGACCTGCAATCCTGTCCTGGCTGAGTAGAAAAGCAAATCAGTGAGGCAGCTTTCAGTTCCGGCTCAGAAGGCAAACTCTGGGAAACCAGGCTGTTTCCTGAAAAGATCAGGCAAAGTTAACCCCTGCAGCACTCCTGTACTCAAAGCTATGGCTCAGAGTTGCACAGGAATTTGGGGACAGATCATCCTTTACCCTAGGGAGAGAGCTCAGCCTTAGAAATGAAAAAAGAAGAAATACCAAAAGAAAAGGAAAGAAAATGAGCAAGAAACGGAAAAGAATTTTGACAATAGAAAGCTGCTATGTTGACAGGGCAAACCAAAACACCAACTCAGATGAGGACAGAACGTCCACAGAAAAAATCTTAAAGAGTGAAATGAATTGATCTCAAGCCCCAAAAGTCTTCTTGGAAGTACTCATAAAAGATTTAAAAAGACAAATAAAAAAACAACTTTTTAAACAGCAGAACTAACAAAATGAAAAAAAAAAGATATCAAAAAGCTAACTGAAGAAAAATCACATATTAAAAACTGGAATAGTGGGACAGGTAGTTGGTGCTGTGGATAGAACATCAGCCTTGAAGTCAGGAGGACCTATGTTCAAATCTGACCTCAAACATTCACCACTTCCTAGCAAGTCACTAAATCTTGATTGCCTCAGGGGGAAAAAACAACAACAACAAGAACTAGAACAGAGCAAATGGAAGATGATGACTTTGTGAGATAGCAAGAATAGTCAAACTAAAAAGAATTAAAAAATGGAAGAAAACATGAAATACCTTATTGGTGAAACAGCCAACCTACAAAATAGATCCAGAAGAGACAACTTAAAAATTATTGGTATACCTGAAGGCCATGAGCAAAAAAACAAAACAAAACAAAAAACAAAAAACAAAAACAAAAACAAAAACAAAACAAAACAAACAAACAAAAAACCTGGAAAGCATTTTACAAGAGATCATTAAGGAAAATTGCCCCAATATTCTAGAAACAGAAGGGGAAATACTCATTGAAAGAATCCTTTGATCACCTCTGAAAAGAGATACCACAAGGAAAATCCCAAGGAACATTATTGTGAAACTCCAAAATTACAATCTCAAGGAAAAATTACTACAAGCTGCCAGACAAAAACAATTTAAATATCAAGGAGCTCACAGTCAGGATTACCCAGGATCTGGCAACTTCTACAAGAAAGGATTGGAAGGTCTGGAATATACCATTTTCTAGAAGGCAAAAGACATAGGGTTATAACCAAAAATTAACTACCCAGTGAGATTCAACATCTTCTTTTAGGGGAGGAGATGAATCTTCAATGAAGTAAGAGAGTTTCAATTCTTTCTATTGAAAAAACCAGAATTAAACAGAAAAGTTAATCTACAAACACAGGCTCCAAGGGAACCATAGAAAGGTAAACAGGGGAAAATATATATATTTACGGTTAAAATTGTTTACATCCCTATATGGAAAACAATATTTGTAATTCCTAAGAACTTTATCTGCCACTGGGGAAGACAGAGGGGACATCACAGGTATTGCGGGTGTGGTTGTGAATGGAGTCTGATATGATGACATCAAAAATATATATATATTAAGGGGTAAAAAAAATTCTGTACTGGAAAAAAAAGTAAGGGGAGATATAATGGGACAGATTAGTTCTCATGAATAGGTGCAAAAGACCTATTAAAATGAAGGAAAAGAGGGGAGGGGGTTGAGCATTGTCTGAAACTTGATCTCATCACTTTTGGCTCTAAGAGGGAATCAGTCATTCAGTTGGATATAGAAATTTATCAAATTCTGTAAACATGTAGGAGGAGAAAGAGGAAAGAAAAGGGAGGGACAGTATAGAAAAAGAAAAGGGAGGGACAGTATAAAAGGGAGGGCAGAAACACTAGGGGAAAAGGTAAGATAAGGGGGGAAGGGTTGATGGAAAAGTAGGTTGTGTGTGGAGTGAGTTAAAAAAACACTACTAAGAGAAGGGGGGGAGGAGGAATGGTAGGAGATAAGGTAGTGGATGGTTTAGGTAGACAAAAAACACTATTAAGTCTAGGGGACAGTAGTGATAGGAGATAAGGTACAAGGTGGTGTGGTTAAAAAAATAAAAACACTAGCAAGAGAAGGGAAAAGTAAATGGGACCAGAGGTGGAGAAGAGTGTGTAATTAGAAATATAAATAAAAATAGTATAATAAAAGTTTAAAATGATCATGTTACTTAGAAGTCAGAGTCCCCTAAGAAATTTAGTACAGAAACAGGAAATGTTCGAAGAAATAGGGAGTATTTGAGCTGAGTTTTAAGGGAGAGAAGTATTTCAATAGATAAAAATGGCAAAAGAGAAATTAGATCTATGTAAGAGGGACAGCATATCTTTTGGGTAGTAGTTATTTCCCTCTTCACATTGAAGATTAGCTAGTAGTCACCTCTGAAATGCAGCCTATCTGAAAGAGAGTACAGGACTGTGATATAAATAAAGACAGAAAAATCAAGGAAAATCAGATAGATAGTGAAAGGGCATGAATATTAGCCTAAGGGATTTGCAATAATGTGGTTTATAAAACCTGAAATATAAAACTGAATGTTTTTGAGTAGAGGAGTGATGTAACCTCAAACCTATACATTAGGATTATTACATTGACCCATTATGCAAACTTGATTGGGTCACAAGATCATAGATTGAGAGCCAAAAGAGCCTGTATAGCCCATCTTGTCCAATACCTTCATTTCATGAATGAGAAAACTGAAGTCAGGATAAAGTTTGGATTTTTGTAGTTATCCATATTGGAATAATAAATGAAAAAAATAGATGAGGCTGCCAAGAGAGAAAGTATAGAGAAGAGGGTTGAAGGGAATGTCCACAATTACATGGGGAAGAAAGGAGGAAGAGGAACCATTCAGAGAATGAAGAAGATACCAGAAGAAGACAGTGTCCTATTCACCAATAGAGGAGACTAGGTAAAGAAGGAGGACCAATATTGCTAATAACTACAGAGAAGCCAAAGAGAATGAGGATTAACAAAATATTATTGTTTTTTGACAAATGCTTTAGGCTGTCATAATGACCTTGAAGATCAGATGAATTTCTATACCCAACTGAATGATTGATTCCCTCTTAGGTAATTTCAATAGAATGGTTAGAAGTAACCAGATTATAGGGAATTGGGGAATGCATGGATTATCAGGAAGTAGACAATATATGCATATACTCTTTTTAAAAATATAAATTTAGCATTGAGTGAGAGAAGAGAAAGTATAATGGCTTGAAATGGTAGCCAAGACCAAGGAAATTCTTTGTTTATTTTTTTAAGCATGAAAAAAACTAAGTATTATACTATACCCCTCCCCCCAAAAAAACAGTAGAAAGGGAGATATTAAAGATGTAAAAAAGGAGGAAAAATTGATAATGGGGATTGGAAATGGAAGTGATCAAAGACACAGGTAAAAAAACTTTCCTGGGTAAAAAAGAAGGCTATCACAAACTTAGAGATAACAGGGAAATAGGAAAAGAAGAAAAAATATTTTTAAAAGTAGTATTTGAGGTATGATGTAGAGAACATGAAGGAAGTCTTATTGAATGACTTCCTTCTTCTCAGGACAACAAAATACAAGTTAACCCACTGAGAAGGAAAAGGGTGAGAGTTGTATTGGTGGCTTGAGTAGAAAACTGCCTCAAATTAATCATCTTTCTCTGACCAAATATGAAATGATTGAATCACTTAGTTCTTTTAATGAATATTTTTTTAAATACCTTGAGAACAAAAAATTCCAGGCCAGGGAAGGATTTCATGTACAGAATGTAGTTCTAACCATAGGGAGAGGTATAAGGTTTAGCTCATATATAATCTTTACTTCCCTGTGGTTTATAGTCTGGGAGGAGATTTAAAAATTCTGTAATGGAAATTGGAATATGATTAATTCCAGGGAACTAAATTTATTTGTTGGAGATGTTGTAGAAATATTTCTTTTTTTCAAGCAGGAACTGAACTCTGTGATCTCTGGGGACCTGCCAACTGTAAGATTTTATGATTCCCTGAGTCCATTTCCTGGAGCTAAAGAAGAATCATCAAGTGGGCATGATCGAAGTAACAAATTCTTAATATGTGTTGAATAAAAAAAAAATGAGTTGTCCAAAATGCATTTGACCATGAATTGCTGTAGTTCAGGGCAAAGACCTCACTGGATTTTTGGATCTTGGACTCATCTGCATAGGAATGATCATTGAAATAATAGTTTTGATGGGATTATCAATTGAATAGAGTAAAAAGAGAAGAGAACCTAGAATACAACTAGTGTATAATGGGAAATGAAGTTTTCTATAGCTCAATGAGAACATATTATGATTATAAAAGAAACAGAATTGGAATGGAATGAAAAAGACCAGAAGGATAAATGTGAGGGAGAAAATAGTTGCTATGTGTGAAGGTAGATGAAAAGGATGAGGCCTCAAGCCTGAAAAAGCAAAGCTGAGAGACTCAAGAGCAGAACATATATAATATCATGAAATTTGTAGACCTATTCACTTAATATTGAACTAATATGATGAAGGGGCACCCATTAAAATTTAGTTGATTTTATAATTGAGTTTAGGATAATCACAAAGAAGGGCTGTCTCATATGGAAGATATTAAAAACTACCAAAGAATTCACTCCAAAAATTGATCACTAATTTTATGGAGTTCTAACTCCAGAAAAATGATGGAAACTAAAGTAATAGGATGATGATCAGTTGCCCCAACACACCAAAATTATTTTGTAACAACTTAAAAAAAAAACTTCTCTGCTTGTTTCTATTTTTGTTGTATAGTTTGTTGAGATTTTTCTTCTTAACTTCATCTGGTAAAAAGAAACGCTAAGACTAGATAACCTTTCCTTTTTTCCTTCTTCCAAGGGTTCTAAGTAATTTAGAAAGTGCATCATAAGAAAAGAAGATGATCTTGGCATGTGGCAATAGCAAATAAAAACAGATGGACAGGATAAATTTTTCCATTGGTGGTAATGAACAATAAAAAGGCTTAGGAGATGACTGATATCATGTTGATTGAATCCACTGAGAAGAGATCTAGCTATCTAGACAAACATTATACAGAATAAAATTGCACTTGGATAGATTTGTGAGATAAACTGATGGAGAGGAATACTCACCTTAAAATTACAGAACTTGAAACAAGGTGTTAACTCACTAGAATTGATAGAAACAATGCTTAAATTTACAAGTCCAGGAGATTCACAAAGTTACACCTCCCACAATCCCACTCTCAGAGGAGGAGTCAACCTTTGGGTTCACATCTTTAAGAGATCATATATAAGAAGCTCTTAGAGAGTCAGTCAAGAGTCAGTGGAGGAGTCAGTCAGTTGAGGAGACTGAGAAGCTAGAGACTACAGTAGGCAGAATTGGGGATTCGGAAGAAGAGAGGCTGAAACTGGCAGAAGCAGAGGCAAAAGACTAGGAACAGGAGCTGTCGGAACCAAGGAAAGCTTACTGGGCTATTTTGGAAGAGACAATAAAGAACTACTTTAACAACTGGCTGCATTTGAGGTGATTATTGATCTGAACTGAAACAAAGGTTGCCTCCAGAAAACCTCCCCAAGAAACCTGCTCCCAGAGAGAACCATTATAATTTAGAAAAGAAGAGAACACCACAAGACAGCATCATATACTTTGTTCTAAAGTAAATATCTTCATTGAACTCAACCACTGAGGATCACAAAAAATAATTTACTATGTTTTGCAAATGTTTATGAAGTTTCCAGAATAATGAATTATACTGCGAAATATATAGTCATCTGGTTGCTTATCCTGCTCATTGTGGACTGTTTCTTCAACAAATTTTTGACAAGAATGATCTGATTTTTCTCATACTAAATTGACCAAATTTAGTATCATGTAGACACAGCCTCAGTGCAAGTAGCATCAGGTTCTTTAAATTAAAGTCAACACCTGAATGAAATTGGTTTTCAACAAATGTTATGAAACACACAGAAATGCATCTTGCATTAAACTTTGCTAATAAAAAGAAATTCTCCATAAAATTTCTTTAAGCCATTTCCCTCTATTCCACAATATCTAGTTACTTAGGGCTTCATTCATATTGTGAATTTTTTTTTAAAAAGAAAATTATTGGTTTGTCTGGGTAGAAGATACATTATCATAATAAAGCAATTTTTATCAATAAAAATGTGAACTACACACTTGAATATGCAGTTGACCAGTTTCAACTTTGATACCATTGCACTGCTGTGATATATTTTCCATAGCCTGTGTGATGATGATGTTGGTATATTATTGAGTTTAAATTAGTACAACATTTTGCTGAAAACTGATTCTATCCCATAACCATATGAATCCAGTAGTCAGGACACAAACATTAGAGAAAATATAATTAAGAGTTGTGAAATCAATTTGAGCATCACTGAAAATGTGTTGAAGTGGAGGCATCAGGTGGCACCCTGCATCTGATGTTGCTGTTCACGTTGTAAAATGGTGCAAATGAAAAATTCAATTTGTGGAGCTGCTAATGTCTCATTGAAAAGTTTAGAGAAAATATCTGATGTTGAGATGTTTCTGTTTCAAAATTGTGAGAGGATCCTCATAATGTGGGTGAGTATAGGTTAATGTATTTAAAGATCCATAAAAGGAGATTTGAGAATTGTCATGTATATGTTCTCTAAGAACATTGGCTCACTCGGCTGCTGTATTCAAAAAAGGCCAACAAGACATTAAGTATACTCAAGAAAGAAAAATAAGAAGTAATATTGTCTTATCTTTCTATAAAATATAATGTTTGTGGTTTCAATATGATGTCCAATTATTTGCCCAGGTTCAAAGTGAATGTAATGCAATTATAGAAGGGACAGAAAATTAGAATTAGAGTGACAGAAGAATTAAGTATGGAGAAGAGATTGGTTGGGAGGATGTTGTGTGGAACTAAAAAGATTAGGATTCTTTGGTCTGGAAAGATAAGACTGAGAACAGAAAGTATAATATCATGAACTTTGTGGATAAGATAAATGTGTCCTGTCCACTGAATCACAAATTGCTAAAATAAAGGGGTACTCATTAAAATTTGGTTTAAAATTAAGTTTGGAATAGTTCTAAGGAAATGCTGCTTCATACAAAAGGTAATAAACCTATGGAATTCATTATTCCGGGAGATAAAATGGAGAAAATGTTAAAGGATTTAGAATATATTTGAAGAAATTTATGAATGACAAAGCCACAAAAAGCTCATAAAAGCAATATCTATGATTTAACTGGTATGAGAAACTTCCATTGTGGAAACTTCCTTTTAAGATATAGAAAAGATAATCTTCCTACCAAAGTATCTCATTTCACTTTTAGACTTTTGGACATATGTAAGCATTAGGAAATTGATTTTTTGTTTGTTTTGTTTCTTTGCTTTTATTAATTTGACATCTGTTTTTACACTCACTACCTATTCACTGTTCATAGTTCAATTTTCTGAGGTTAAGAACAAAACTAATTCATATTCCTATGGCAATTCTTTAGACATTTGAAGATAGCTACCATGACCTTCTGCTAACCCCCAGGCTTCTTTTCTGGATAAATATCCCCAGTTCCTGTATTTTGTCTTCCATATAGCACAATAATAATTCATACCATTAGTTTGAGTTTCTAAACAAAACAAGACAAAACAAAACATTATGTCTTGATACATTTTACACCTTCCTCCCTTTTTATGGTTAAATTCCTTGAGGAGGTAGTATACAAAAGGTGCCACTTCCTTTCTTTTCACTCAGCTGCTTTAAGACTTTAACTGAAACTGTTGTCTCTAAAATTGCCCATGTGTTTGTAATTGCTAAATCCTGTGACCTTTTATTAATCCTCATCCTTCTTGACCTCTTTGTGGTCTTTGTTGATGAACTTTTTCTCCCTGATAATCTCTATTTACTAGGTTTTTAGGAGACTATTTTCTCCTGATTCTCTTCCTCTCTTTGTCTCCCCTTCCCTCTCTCCTCTCCCTTCTTTGCCATCATACATATATCTTATGAACACATAAAATAGCTAGGTTATAAACACCTATTTTTCATCCATTTGAATCATTTAAAAAGAATTGATGCATCAACAATTGATTCAAATTGTTGAAAATATATATTTAATGAAACAGTTTTGTTAGAAATTGGTATCATCTCTAAATTCTTAGGTGAATCATCATTTATATGGTATACACACATATACATATATATATATATATATATATATATATATATATATATATAATTGTTTTGTAATATGACAAAATTAAACTTTTTAGAAGCAGTATACTTCCCTATTTTTTACACTTTGAAATCTTTCTAGATATGAAAATTCAGTCATATACTTTCTCAATTTTAAGGAAATGAATGAATCAACATTGAGTATTTTTAATTGTGATGTGTTCCACTAAAAAGCTCTGAGACTCATCTGTATTGTCCAGGCTAGCTCTCTAGAGGATCTTAGGATCAGGCAAAGTCCTTGGTCTTAGGGTGGAGAAGTGAAAGGGACAGGAGAGTCACCACATGGCTAGTTCAAGATGGAGTGTAGAGTCTGGAGACTGGAGCCTAAAGTCTTCTTTGTCTGAGAGCTGCTCCTAAGAGCTGTGGCTGAGAGAGAGACCTCTGTCCCTTGGACTCCCCTTAAATACCCCAGCATGACTACATTACCACACCGTACTGGGCATGTGTAGCTGTAGAGCATCCCATCACCACATTACTCTAAGTATACACCAACTAGATTGACCACATCATTATATTACATCAGTATGTGCTTAGAGAACCACCATCTCCTATCAAGTAGGGCTACAAGTCCCTGCTGTCTTAGATTCAAATATATTCTTTCTGAGTTCTGGCCCCCTATACTCATCAATACAGCTCTGATATTTTTAATGTAAATGTTGAGACAAAAGAAAAGATAAGCTGATATTTGCAAGCACTTAATCACAAATAGCACAATGTGGTCATGGAGATGCATTATCTTTGGGAAATTAAACAAATAAATTTAGTATATTCTTCCTTATATTTTTTCTTTTTTATAATAATTGTAATACAGGTATCTTGGGAATATTTTTGTAGCATTTCAGAATGATGACCTATAGAGTGACTTTCATTAATTTTCTATTTGAAATATTTTGAATCTGCATGAATGTTCTAAGATTCATCCAATATATTTTTAATTTCCTTTTTTTCATATCAATCCAGTCTTTATTCAACTATCCATTGGTCTATAAGAATAAAAACCTATGATAAAACATTTCTATAAAATTTATTTTCACATTTAATACTTACTAAAAATAGAACAATATGTACCTGTTCATTTACTGCAAATGCATATCCCTCTAAGCGACTCAAACTGTTACAACAGACAGGCATCAGTCCACTCTCTCACATTTAAACTTTGTCTTTATTGATGAATATGCACTATAGAAGCTGAATATGGATTACTAATTTAACTAGTCAATTAAAATGAATAGTTAAGATACAAAATATTTACTTTTCTATTAGCTTATGACAAGCATTAGGTTAAATGATAAATGCACTTAAGGTTAAATTATACATATCTATTCATTTATATATATATATATGCTTCAAGATGCCTATATGGTAACAATGATCTCTCTAGAACTCTCCTGTGTGGTAGTTCAATCTCCTTTCCCTTCTGATTTCCAATCTTTCCTTTCAATTTGTCTTCTATCTGACCTTTTGAGTGCTAATCCTTTCTGGTTTAACTGCTTAGGTCCTGGAAGAGCTTTCCATTTTACTTATAACAGTGACATTAAAAAATATAAGAATTCAGATTTCCAGGGATGGGACCAAAATGGCGGAGTAAATCCAGGAAGCTGCTCAAGCTATCCCTAACCCTAACCCTAACCCTAACCCTAACCCAATTTCCCTTGAAAACCAAGCTAGATAGAGTCTGATGGAATGGAACTACTCTCCAGCTCAAAATAGACTGGAAAAACTTCAAGAAAGGTAAGTCTCATTGGGGTAAAAAGGGTGTTCAGCCCAATTCAGATAGACTCTGGAAAAACTGGTGAGAGGGTTTTAATCACAGCAAATCAGCAACTAAGAGCCTCAGTCTTAGAGGAACAAATCAATGGGGCAGCTTCCAGTCCCAACTCAGAAGGCAAACTATGGGAAACCAGGCTGCTTCCTCAACAAAGCAGCCAAAGCTACCCCCTGAAAACACCAAAGACCCTGTGCTCAAGTCAAGGTTCAGAGATGCACGGAAAACTTGGGACAGACCACCCTTTACCTAGGGATAGAGTTCAACCATAAAAGTGAAAGAAAAAAAAAAAAGAAATACCAAAAAAAAGGAAAGAAAATGAGCATGTGAAATATTTCATTGGCAAAACAGCCAACCTGTAAAATAGATACAGAAGAGAAAATTTAAAAATTCTTGGCCTATCTGAAGGTCATAAGCAAATAAAAAAAAGAGTCTGGATAACATTCTTCAAGAGATAATTGAGGAAAACTGCCCCAATATTCTAGAAACAGAGGGAGAAATACTCACTAGAAAAATCCATTGATTAGCTCTGGAAAGAAATCTCACAAAGAAAACCCTGAGAAACATTGTTGTGAAACTTCAGAACTATAATCTCAAGGAAAAAATACTGCAAGCTGCCAGATAAAAACAATTAAAGTATCAAGGAATAAGAATCATGATCAGCCAGGATCTGACAGCTTCTACAATAAAGGATCTGAGAGACTGGAATACCATATTCTGGAATGCAAAGGACCTAGGGTTACAATCAGGAATTAACTACCCAGAAAGACTCAGAATCATCTTTCAGGGAAGGAAATAGATCTTCAATGAAGTAAGAGGCTTTCAATCATTTCTATTGAAAAAATCCAGAACTAAACAAAAAAATTAATCTACAATCACAGGACTCAAGAGAACCATAGAAAAGTAAACAGGGGGAAAACATGTATTATTTGAAAGTTAAACTGTTTACATCCCTGGTTGGGAAAACAATCTCTGTAATTCTTGAGAATTGTATCTGAAGGGGAAGCTAGGTGGCACAGTGGGCAGAGCACTAACCCTGAAGTCAGGAGGCCCTGAGTTCAAATCTGGCCTCAGATACGTAACACTTCTTAGCTGTGTGGCTCTGAGCAAGTCACTTAACCCCAATTGCCTCAGCAAAAAAGCAAAAAAAAAAAAAAAAAAAAAAAAAAAAGAATTGTATCTGACACTGGGGCAGACAGAGAGGGGTATCACCTGGACTGAAGATGTGGTTATGAATGGATTTTAATGACATCAAAGAAAAAGATATTAAGGGGTAGAAAAAGATCTGTACTGGAAAAAGAGGAAAAGGGATGTATAATGGAATAATTAGTTCACATGAAGTCCTATTAAAATGGAGGGAAAGAAAAGAGGGGGTTGAGCATTGTCTGAAGCTTGATCTCATCAGTTTTGGCTCTGAGAGGGAATAATCATTCAGCTGGGTATATCCTACCCCATAAAGAAGTAGAAGGAGAAAGAGAAAAGAAAAGGGAGGACAGAATCACTAGGGGAAAAGTTAAGACAAGGGGGAAAGAGGTGATAGAAGATAAGATAATGCAGAATGGGTTTAAAAAAAAACACTCCTAACAGAAAGGGGAAGGAGTCATAGGAGATAAGGTAGAGAGGGGATGTTTAAGAAAAAATAAAACAGGACCAAGGACAGGATAGAAAGAGAGAACAAAAGTATATATAGGGGAGGAAATAGGATGGAGGGAAATACAAAGCTAGTAATTGTAACTGTGAATGTAAATAGGATGAACTCTTCCATAAAATGCAAGCAAATGGCAAAGTGGATTAAAAAAACAGAATCCTGCAATATGTTGTTTACAAGAAATACATTTGACACTGAAACACACATACAGAGTAAAGGTAAAAGGCTGGAGCAAAAATTCATTTTGCTTCACCTGAAGTAAAAAAAAAAAGCAGGGATAGCAATTCTGATCTCAGATTAAAAACAAGCAAAAATAGATCTTATTAAAAGAGATAAGGAAAGTATATCTTAATAAAGAGTACCATAAACAGTGAAGTATTAAGGATATTAAATGTATATGAACTAAGTGGTAGAGCAAGCAAATTCCTAAAGAATATTTTAAGTCAGTTACATGAATAAATAGATAGCAAAACTATACAAGTGGGGACCTCAACCTTCCCCTCTCAAAATCAGACAAATTTAACCACAAAATAAAAAAAAAGAAAGAATGAACTAGGAAAGTTAATATGTTGCTACAAACCCTAGAAATAATAGACCTCTGGAGAAAATTGAATAGGAACAGAAAGGAATACACCTTTTTCTTGGCAGTACATGGCATTTTACAAAAACTGACCATATGTCAAAGGATATGAACAGACAACTTTCAGATGAAGAAACTGAAACTATTTCTAGTCACATGAAAAGGTGCTCCAAATCACTATTGATTAGAGAAATGTAAATTAAGACAATTCTGAGATACCACTGGAACATTGATACATTTTTGGTGGAATTGTGAATGGATCCAACCTTTCTGAAGATTAATTTGGAAGTAAGCTCAAAAAGTTATCAAACTGTGCATACCCTTTGACTCAGCAGTGTTTTTACTGGGCTTATATCCCAAAGAGATCTTAAAGCAGGGAAAGGGACCCACATGTGCAAAAAATGTTTGTGGCAGACCTTTTTATAGTGGCTAGAAACTGGAAACTGAATGGATGCCCATCAATTAAGAAGGGCTGAATAAATTATGGTATATGAATGTTATGGAATATTATTGTTCTGTATGAAACAACCAACAGATTTCAGAGAAGTCTGTAGAAACATACATGAACTGATTCTAGGTGAAATGAGCAGAACCAGAAGATCATTATACACTTCAACAACAACATTATATGTTCTTCTTCAACAATGAGATGATTCAAACCAGTTCCAGTTGTTCAGTAATGAAGAGAGCCATATACACTCAGAGAGAGGACTGTGGGATGCTCTCCAGAATAGTTGGATTCGTTTATAATTCTACCAACAATGCATCAGTGTCCCAGTTTTCCCTCATCCCCTCCAACATTCATCATTTTTTCCTGTCATCTTAGACAATCTGACAGATGTGTAGTGGTATCTCAGAGTTATCTTAATTTGCATTTCTCTGATAAATAGTGATTTGGAACACTCTTTCATATGAATGGTAATAGTTTCAATTTCATCATCTGAAAATTGTCTGTTCATATCCTTTGACCATTTATCAATTGGAGAATGGCTTGATTTCTTATAAATTAGAGTCAATTCTCTATATATTTTGGAAATTAGGCTTTTATCAGAACCTTTAACTGTGAAAATGTTTTCTCAGTTTGTTGCTTCCCTTCTAATCATGTTTGCATTGTTGCTTCCCTTCTAATCATGTTTGCATTAGTTTTGTTTGTACAAAGCCTTTTTAATTTGATATAATCAAAATTTTCTATTTTGTGATCAATAATGATTTCTAGTTCATCTTTGGTCACAAATTTCTTCCTCCTCCACAAGGCTGAGAGGTAAACTATCCTATGTTCCTCTAATTTATTTATAATCTCGTTCTTTATGCCTAAATAATGGACCCATTTTGATCTTATCTTGGTATACAGTGTTAAGTGTGGGTTCAAAAAGGTTAAATATTTCAAGGGAACTAATGAAAAAACAAACCTTTACTCTATATGTATCTTCCTGCTTCAGGTGTGTTTCCTGTAAACAACATATTGTAGGACTCTGCCTTTTAATCCATTCTGCTAACTGCTTCCTCTTTATGGGGGAGTTTACCCCATATACATTTATGGTTAAAATTACCAATTCTGTATTACTTGCCATCTTGTTAACCCATGTTTGTGCTTTTCTCCCTTCCTTCCCCTTTCCCCCCCTCCCCAGTATTAAACTTGTGAGCCCCACTTGCTTCTCACAGCCCTCTCTTTTTAGTATCCCTCCCCCCACCTTAGAGTTCCTCCCCCTATCTTACTCCTTTTTTCTCACAATTTCTGTATTTCCTTCCACTTAGTTTATTCCTTCCCTTTTCACTTTTCCCCTCCTACTTTTCAATGAGGTGGGAGAAGTTTCACCATAAATCAAATATGTCTAATATTTTTCTCTTTAAGCCAATTCTGATGGCAGTAAGATACAAACTATGTTCATCCCCCTCCATTCTTTCTCTCAGATATAATTGATTTCCTTTACCTCTTTGTTAGATGTAGTACCCCCATTTTACCCTTTTCCAGGTACAATTTCCTTTTCTACCTCTAGTTTCTAGAACAAGGTATACATGTATTCTTTATATATTTTTATAGCAGAAATATAGTTCCCAAGATTTCTTTTTATCTTTTTAGATTTCTCTTGAGTTCGATATTTGTAGATCAAACTTTTGGTTTAGTTCTGTTTTTTTTTTCATCAAAAATAGGTGAAATTTGCTTATTCCGTTGAATGTCCATCTTCTTCCCTGGAAAAAGATGCTCATTTTGGGTGGGTAAGTTATTTTTGGTTGCATACCAAATTCCTTAGCCTTTCAGAATATCATATCCCAGGCCCTTCGATCCTTTAATGTGGATGCTGCTAAGTCTTGAGTAATCCTTATTGTGGCTCCTCCATATTTGAATTTATTTTTTCTAGCAGCCTGCATTATTTTTTCCTTCATCTGATAGTTCTGGACTTTGGCCACTATATTTCTTGGTGTTTTGATTTTAGGATCCCTTTCAGTAGGTGATCAATGAATTCTTTCAATTTCTATTTTACCCTCTGTTTCTATAACTTCTGGGCAGTTCTCTTTGATAATTTCTTGGAAAGTAATGTCCATGCTCTTTCCTTTTCATCATATTTTTCAGGGAGTCCAATAATTCTCAGATTGTCTTTCCTAGATCTATTTTCCAGGTCTGTTATTTTCCCAAGAAGGTATTTGACATTTTCCCCATTGTTTCATTTTTTTGGTTTTGTTTGACTGATTCTTGGTGTCTCCTCAAATCATTCAATTCCTTTTGTTCAATTCTGATTTTCTTTTTTCTTTTTTTTTTGTTTGCTATTCTATTTTTTTTTTTAAATTTAATAGCCTTTTATTTACAGCCATTCTCCAACTGATGTACATCCATTCAGTTTCCAGTTTTTAGCCACTACAAAAAGGGCTGCCACAAACATTCGTGCACATACAGGTCCCTTTCCCTTCTTTATAATCTCTTTGGAATATAAGCCCAGTAGTAACACTGCTGGATCAAAGGGTATGCACAGTTTGATAATTTTTTGAGCATAGTTCCAAACTACTCTCCAGAATGGTTGGATTCGTTCACAACTCCACCAACAATGCATCAATGTCCCAGTTTTCCCGCATCCCCTCCAACAATCATCATTATTTTTTCCTGTCATCTTAGCCAATCTGACAAGACCTGTTAGTTTCTAACATTGTTCATTATGATGTAGTATTGTTGCATTAGATACTTAACCAGTCTGATAAGAAAGTCTTTCAAAACTCAGAGGCTAAAGATCACCATTCATGCATATTCCATTCATGCCTTCCCTGCTTGGGAGGTGTAGCTCTATGTTTACTTAGTAATTTTGAATGGGATACAAAATAATAGCTATGTGGTAACAGATATATACATTTGACAGGATTAACTGTAGGTATGATTTTTTTTTCCTGCTCTGCAGATAACAGAGAAGATCATGGTTTCCTAATCAGGATTCACTGACCTTGCTGTCTGATATCTTTAGTTGGGTGTGAGTTCTAATCAATGTATAGTAGAGTAAGACAGCTGGATGTGTAATCAGAGCACCTGAATTTAAATCTTAGCCTTGATCCTTGCTACCTTTGTGATCTTGGCCAAGTTATTTATGCTCTCTGAGCTGCAGTTTTCTCTTCTCTAAAATTGGGGAATAAGGCTGAATGACTTCTAAGGTCAGTTCTAAATCTATAATTCTATAATTTTAACTGCTGTATATGACAAATTTGACAGTCTGGAGAAATGTCCTAAGGATCCCAAAGGTAGTCTAGGGTGTAAGGCTACAATTATTATTTAGTTAATTGCTCCTCAGTTTCATTGTAGGGAGACAGTGCAGTCTAGGAGAAAGCTATGGTTTTAATGTCAGAAAGCCTAGTTTAAGGTCTGAGACTCTTGGTAAGTTTTTTTTTAACTCACTGGGCCTTAATTTCTTTATGTGTCAGTGTCTTTGTGAGTAAAGTTCTTTGTAAATCATAAAACATTTTGTAACTTTTACCTATGATATAGTTGTTTTCCTGAATGGAATACTTAATCAGAAACTCCTTGAGAATAGGAAAAATAATGTCTTACAGGGGATAGGGAATAGGGAAATAGGGAAAATAATGTCTTAACTTTATGAAAAAAATGGTTGAAGATTTTTTTTTCTTATGAAGGGAACAGAAAATATAGAAGTAGCTAGGAGTAAGTTAAGCACTGGAGTCAGGAGGAAATAAGTTCAGCTTCTTAAACATTAAAAAGAATCCAAAATTGATGTTAGATGATAAATTTAGAACAAGAGCATGATGTCAAGAGCATGATGCTTTTTTGAGGGGGGAAGCAGATGCTGCATTGGGTTGTATTAGCATTATTATCATGTATAAAACAAACAAGGTAATTATTTGGCTCGCCTTTGCAATCATTAGCTCTTGATAAGGTGTACCACATTCAATTTGGTACAGCAGACTTTTAAAAAGATAGACATATTGGGCCAGGATTTCAGAAGAGAGCCACAAAAATGATGAAAGGTCTAGAAAATGAGACCTAAAAGGAAAGGCAAAGAGACCTGAGAATGTTTAATCTTAAGAAAAGAAGACTGGGGGGAGACATGATAACTGTCTACAAATACATAAAGAGATGTTATGTAGAGTATAGGGACCCATTTTTCTCATTAGTCAACAAAGACAGAACAAGAAATAATGGTTTTAAGACACAGTGGGGGAAATTCAAGTTAAATATTAGATTAAATTAGGTTAAATTTAAATATTTAAAACTTTATAATTCTAAGGCTAAATAAATTGGAGGAAATAATTTAGTTTAAATTAGACATATTATAATTTGGAGGTAGGCAGGGAAAGGTCTGAGTACAGATGATTAGAGATTATTTTTCAAATACATTTGTAATATGATTTTCAGTGTGTGGCATTGGGTGACATGCATGCTGATCCTTTTTCTGGTTATCTTGTAATCTTTGCAAAGATATGGACTATAGTTGTAGGTGGCTGATTGCAAACATTATTACAAGAATAACACATAAACTATGAAGGCAGTATGATCTAATTCATAGACAGACATTTATAAAGTACCTGTTGTGTGTCTGATGCCATATTTAAGTGTCAGTGATACAAACATAGAAATTTAAAAAGTTCCTAGTAGGAGGGAGTGATCTGTGCTCCTAGATCCGTCATAATTCTGCCATTAACTGTCTTTGCCAAGTCAACAAATTACTTTACCCCTCTGTTTCACTTTGCTCACCTGTAAAATGATTGCCAAGTGGTTATGAGAAGAGTAATTTTTGCTATTTGGGTTTCCTGCCAAGGCCTATTCAGATCAAGGTCAAGATGTTGTGAGCAAACTCCACTGGGACATTCTAGCCTTGGCAGAAATCAAGAAATATAGAATTACACCACACCATCCTCAAGGATATACACTATCAGAGAATTTTAATTTTGCAATGTTGTATAATAAGTCCTTGGACCTAAACAGAAGGCTGGGGAACTTGCCTCATATCCACATCTCCTTATTTCTAATTTTTGTCTATCTTTTTATCTACTGGCTACTTCTACGCTACCTCCAAAATGCACAGATCTCTTCCTTCCTTAAAAAACAAAAACAAAAACAACAAAAAAACCTTGATTCAACTATTCTCATTAATAGTCTACATCTCTCCTCTCTTTCACAGCCAAATCTTTAGAAAAAAGGTATTAATTTGTTATTTCTTCTTTTTCCCCTTCTCCTTCTTCCTCACCCTTGTTTAGTTTGGTTTCCACTTGTATCATTCAACTGAAACTTCTTTCTCCAACATTATCAATATCTTTATTTCAAAATGAGTTAATCAATATTTATTGTGCCTACTATATATGCCAGACACTGTGCTGAGCTCGGGGAATGCTTCCCTCCCCCTCAAAAAAAGGTAAAAGATAGTCCTTGCTCTCAAAGAATTCATATTCTAATGAGAGAGACAATGAGCAAACAAATATATATATATATATATATATATATATATATATATATATATATATATACATATAGAAAAGTTCTCTTCAGTTTTTCATGCTTCATATCCAAACAAGTGCCAAGTCTTGGCAATTTTACCTCCACATCTGTTACTTCTGTCCCCTTTTTTGCTATGCATGAAAATGTCACTCAAATCCAGGCCTTGATTACCTACTTTTTGACTTATGGCAAGAATCTTCTAATTTTTTTCCCTGCAGCCAGCCTTTTCCCTTTTCAAATCAGAATCTATAGAGTTGCCAGATTGATATTTCCAAATCACAGGTCTGATCTATTTATTCTTGCTCAAGGTTCAGTAGCTTCCTTTTGGTCTAAAATCAAATAATGATAACTCTGTTTGGAATTTAAAGCCCTAGTTTGACTAGAACCTATTTTCCCAGCCTGATCACTCTTCCATATAGATTCTGTTCTTTAGCCAGCTACATACTTAGTATTCTCAATGATTAACATTTCATCTCTGGTCTCCATAGCTTTTCATGGGCTATTCCTGTGTCTGAAGTGATCTCCCCCCATCTCAACTTCATGGAACCTAGGGCTCTCTCTAAAACTCATTTCAAGTGCTTCCTTCCACAAGTCTTTTGTGATTTCTATAGCTGTTAATTCCTTCTCCCAGCTTCCAAAATTACTGAATATATGCCTTTTATGTATATTTTAACTGACATATCAGGGCACATGTTGTCTTATTCCAATACAATTCAAACTCCTATAGGCATAGTGACACTTGCAGAATTGACTTAAATTGAATTGAATTGAAGTCTCACTGTAATCAACAGTTAGTGTTTCTAATGTTTGTTGTGTAGATAAATTCCATGGCTTCCTATTGATTTGAATGATCTGTACCTTGAATATCAGCATATATGGCAATTGACATCCAGATTACATCACTGAGTTGAGAATTTGGTTGAAGTCCTGTTGCTTTCTGATGGTCTCAGGATAGAAGAACTCAGAGGGCATCAGTATGCCAGAGAAAGCATGATATAATAGATAGAATCAGGAAGATAAACTTCACATTTTGCTCTTGACACTTATTATAATCCTGATAAGTGAATTAAGATTGTTGAGACTTTGTTTCCTCATGTGTAAATGGAATTGATTGTACTTTAAAATTTTATTTTAAAGATTATTTTCTGATGCTCAAATAAGAAAATTTATGCAAAAAACTTTGCAAACCCTGAAGTCCTATATGAACGACATTTTTTATTATTTTATTAAAATTCATATTATTATTCTTTGAGACACTTATATGGGGAATATAGACAGTAGAAATATAAGCTGGACCAAAAGATGATGGAAAATCATTGGTATGCAGAGCTAGGTAGGCAGTACAGGAATTATCAGAACAGTTTCTGTCTGTGTTCATTTTGGTAGAATTCAGCAGGGTTCCAGACTCCCCCACAGAGCCCACAGTATCCCCTCTAGCATCCTAGTAGGAAGGCCCCAGCAGGAATGCTTCCTGGGTGGATAAAATAAGTTTTAATGGCAGTACAAATACCCTTGTGCACAATGTGTAACGATGTCCTAATTTTGGTTTTCTCCCCATATTATATAGTTCTATTATACATTCAAAATGTTAACAATCTTAATTTGGGCAGCATGGAATTACATAATATACAATCTACTTTACCTTTTGATAGCACCTAGAAACAGGGGCCATTTGCCAAATTATAAAGGTTGATGGGGAATAAAACTTTTAATTTGGAAAATGGCATTTTTTACTTTCTAAATGTCTTAGAGTTTAAAATGTTTAGAAATAAAATCTCCCAAAGGATTAACTCTACTTTATCTGTGAAGCATATGACTTATATTGATAATATCTCTTGCAGAAACAGGGCTAACCCATGAAAATTGTGAAGTAGACAGTTTGCCTTTGACAGTGCTTTTCCAAAACTCCTTTCTGTATTGTATGTGTGTGTGTATGTAACAGTGACTCATTGCTCATTGGCTGTTCTGGTCCTTGACCAAGCATTTTACCAATGCTTGAATTTCTTAGAGGTAATATCATGGAGCATGCTTAATTTTTCTTATCCTGGTGAATTATACAGAGAATGCACAGACAATTTCTCCCTGTTTCTGAGACACTTCAAAGAGATTTGGGGTAGTCTGCTTACTCTCTTGCAAGTTTGACTTATCCCTGGTGGCCTTATATTGTATCATGAAAATAGCTTCTAATTGATTATTTTAACAGAATTCAATGGATTATTCAGCAAGGGTTACCCTCCTCTTGGTGCCATTTCTTCCTTAAAAAAAAACAAACTAAAACTAAAACTAGAAATATTAATTCACATCTGCAAATCAATGGATTTACTTTCCTTAAGCTCAGACTTTGGGTGAGTTTTTTGAAGAAGAAAAAGAAGAAAGGAAGGAAGGAGGAGAGAAGGCAAGGCCAACCCAGTTCCCTATGCATTTTCTTCACTTGATGATCCTGTCTTAGGCTATTGGGTAAAGAACTTAGAAGACCTACTGAGAGATATGCCTCTCTGGAGAAAATAAGTTAGTCCTCAAAAAACAGACTAAATCAAAATTTATTGCTCAAAACTTTTCCAGCCTGCCAAAGATAATGTTCTAATGATATAAACTTTGAGAACTCAGATCCTCTTCTATGCCATGATGTGATATCAGAATAAAACTTTGTTGAGGATTAATGATGATGATAATAATACTAATATATTAAATAAATAAATAATGCTGCTGCTACTGCTGATAATAACCTACATTTTTGTAATGTTTCAAGTTTTAGCAACTATTTCTCTTCCACCATTTTTAAATGAGGAAACAGTTAACTAAATTGTCCAAAATCTCTCTGAAATCTCCAAGATTAAAAAAAAAGCGGGCTCCCTGACTCCAAATCCATCACATTTGCTAATATTCCATACTGATTGTCTATAACTCATCTCTACTAAGGTATTTGTAGTCTATAATGTGATAACTATTAATTGGGGTCCTTTGATAGATGATAAAGCCTACAGACTTCTTAGAATTCTGTTATTAATGAACAAAATCAAACATAAAGGAGACCAAAGACTAGAAAAAATAAAGATATATTTTTTCCCATCTAAATTAATAAACTGTTGAAATCTCTACTCTTTGAGGAGTTTATGGATCCTAGGTTAAAATCCCCTTTCCTTCAAATCTTCATAGGAATCTATGAACCCAAAGTAGTCATTCTAGGTGAGCAGCTTTCTAGCACTAAGGCAGGCCTTTGGCAGAGATATATGAGGGATTTTACCTATGTGATGTTTGGGCAACCTTTAGTAGGAGACTTTATGTAATAAGCTCCATTTAAATCATAAATTGTTGCCACCAGATTGAGAATTTACTCAGGAAATAAATGTATATTTAAGACTTTCAAATTCCTTTTAATTCAATTTTGTTATATCTAATAATAGATATATTGGATAATATATCTATTATCTAACAAAACTTTTCCCCCCCAAAAATCGAATTCTATTTTAAATGCAGTAGAGATATTTACAATTTTAAGATCATTTTTCTTTTTTATAAATCTTTTTGTACTTTATTTTTTTCTAATCCACAAACAAACGTGAAAAATATAATGTAAAAGAGTCCTCTTAGCTTGTTATTATTTTAAGAATATCATATGGTAGTTGTGTGAAAATGCAATCAAATGATCCAATTCTAGAAGTTTCTATTGTCTCTTTCGTTTGCAAGGTAAAAAGGAAATCACTTCCCTCCTACTGAGGATTTTCAATATATATAATAAGATTTGTTTAAAAGCCCTATTGAGGACTTACAAAGTGTATATACTGAAGCTTGGGAAGTGTATCCTTACCCCAGGAGAGAGCTGGACCATAAAAATAAAACAAGAGGAAATACAAAAAGAAAAGGAAAGAAATATGAGCAAGAAACAGAAAAGAACCTTGACCATAGAAAGCTACTGCAGTGACAGAGAAGAACAAAACACCAACTCAGATGAGGATAAAATGCCCATAGATGAAATCTCAAAGAATGGTAGCTTCTTAGAAATGTTCATAAAAGATTTTAAGAGGCAAATAAGAGAGGTGGGAGAAAAAAATGAGAAAAGAAATGAGAGGTATGTAAGAAAGAATCAACAGCTTGGAAAAGGAAGAGGAAAATACAACTGAAGAAAACAGTTCCTTAAAAAAAAATTTCCCATTTGTGAATGCTTTTTTTTCCATTAAATTTTCTGCAACCCCAGATATATAAGCATGTAAAATAGATATATAAATAAAATATTTACTGATAATAAGTCATAATTTCACAACCCCCAATTCAGTTATGAGATCAGTTATGAGAATGAATATAACATTCAGTTATATAACCACTCACAATTTAAAAAGCTTTATTTTAGAAGATCAGAAAAGGCCAGAAAAGCCAAGTAAGGGGATAATTGGGGTGATTTGGATATAGGTACAGCAAATAGAGACTCAGGCCTAGAGGGACCACAAAACAAAAAGGAGAGGGACTTGAGCTGAGCCATGAGAGAAACTAAGGGGAGAGAAGGCAATGCTTTTCAGATATAGGGGAACAGCCTTTGTGAAGATATCAGAATGAAGCATACAGTTGTAAGCGACCTTCAGGGTTGGCCAGTTTACTCATTTTAATTTTTAGATAAGGAAACTAAGGTTCAGATTGGGTATGCAGTAAGAAATAAAATCTGAATTTTGGTCCTCTAACTCCAAAATTAGCATCATATGGAGAGCTAGAATGATATTTTAGTATAATTAGTATAGTATATAGTAATTAGTAGCTGGGATGAAGAGGGTATACATATATGTATTAAAGAGGAAAATAATTTGAAAGAAGTCTAGAGACATAAATTTGACTCACAATACAGATGGCTTTTATTGCCGGGCTAAGAATTTTGTATTTTATCTAAAGGCAACGAAGAAGGCCATTTTAGTCATCATGATGTATATTTTGCCAATAGACTAAGTTGGCTGGTGACTTTGTACAACCCTCTCCAACTAAATTGAATGTCATGGAATTACCTTCCTGGTGTCATGGTCTTCTCTGAGATTTTAGGACAAACAACAACAGAACCCTGAAGAACTACCAGGTATTTTTGAGCAGAGGTCAGATCTATGCCTTGGGGAGATTATTTTGGCAGTAATGTAGAAGATGGTTTTGGAAGAGGGTGAAATTGGAAGTCAAAAAACCTGTCCAAAGTTTGGGAAAGCAAATGAATGAAAATGTCATGACTACAGAGCTCTTAAAGTAAGCCCTGAGATTTTGAAATCAGTGCTCATGTAAATTAGAACTCAGGAGAAGTACTGAACAGCAGGTTAATATTATCAAAAATCTGGCTTATAGGTTTTGAATTCACTGAACTGAATCCATTTGGAAGTACATTTTCAAGGAGGCTAAATTAAACAGTAAGAGTATAGAGCAGTCTATAGCAGTATTTTGCTCTGTCTACTTTCCAGGTGATAAAACACTGGCTGTTAGTGTTATCATCAAGCATATTTAAAAGTCAATCTGTAAGCTAATAGTAGTATACATATATATAGGAGTTGAACTAGTAGGAAAGAAAATGGATTTCTGCATTTCTCAATAAGGGGGAAAAATTTCACCACCTAGATTCAGCTGTGACTCAAGGGCCCATTATAACTTCAACATTTTTAACAGCCTAAATATAGATTGTAGCCTACTACTTTTGTTATCAAGTAGTGAAATGGGTCAGTTTAAACCACTGGGAGTAGAAATTCAGGAAAGTCAAGAGTTCACTTTGAGCTAAAATAGACTGGAATGGAAGCTGGAATTCCCATACCTCCTCCTTGCCCTTAGCTGATATTGTCCCAAAGTCAGTAATAGGACATAGGAGCAAAAGAGTTGTGAATAAAAGAATTGTGACAGCTCAAAGAGTCAATGAGAGAGACAAAGAAAAAGGAGGTAGTAGATAAGTCTATGAGAGAAGAAAAATGTATCTTCTGAAAGTTTATTTTGATAAAATTTTAGGTAAAGGAAAAATCAGGAAAACTTTTGGGGTCATTTCTATTCTCAACAATTTCCCACTCTGTGTGCCTCAACTTGGAAATATAAAAATGGTTTCTGGGCTGATGACTCCATTAAACATTATTCCCATCCCTCCGGCTCTTTTACCCATAGAAGACAGCAAAGATCTTGGCTATCACAGAGCCAGGAAGAAAATGGGCTGTACAGCATATATATGCAAGTTATTACTAGTGTAGAGTAGAATAAAAATTAAAAGTCCATCAAGTGATCAGGCAGAAGTCAATAAAAAGGTCAATAAAAAGCAAGGATGAGCCAAAAATGTAGACTTGGAACACTGGAAAATGCCAGGAAAAAGAAAAGGCAGAAAAAACATTTTGTTAAGATCTTCTCCCTGAGGCCTCAGGGAAGTGCATGATAAAATTAATTGAAGCCTATCACCCATGAAGAAAGAACTATAGTTGCAGCAATAGCAATACTGAATAGACATTCTGTGACTTGTGACAAACATACTGTGTGTGTGTGTGTATGAGTCTGAATACTTCAGACCTATGAACATTTTTTCTTTTCTTTATAAATGGAAAACTCAGTACACTTATTTTTCATGTGATTTTGGACATTTTAATACCATATTATAGTACCAGAACATCATTAAAGGCATTAGGTGGAACATAAGACAGTAGCATGGATTTTCACAGGTGGTTTTGCAGAAACAGTCTCATTTCAGGGCAGTCACACCTTGAATGGGCTTTGCGAGGTGTTTTACTTTAAGATGATGCTGACTAGAATTGATTTGTAAAAATTGCATTGTTCTTTCATTTAACCCATCATATCCTCAGTTTATCCATGAATATGATGAAGAAATAAAGATTTCCAAGATCTTTCCTATTCTAAATTTATAATGCTATGATTTAGAAGTTTTGGGATCTTCTACTGTTCTATAAAAGCAGTTTTCTTGTTTGCTTGTGTTGAAACCACAGTCATTTATATATATATATATATATATATATATATATATATATATATATATATATATATATATATAATATGTGACAACAACTGTGCTCAACTGTGGGGACAGAGAAAAAAAACAATAGTAGTCCATGTTCTTAGGGAGTTTATGTTCTTGAAGGATTTCACTTCGAGATTTCACTTTGAAAAATACGCTAGAATAGAATTTTAGAAGGAAAGCTACAGACATCTTACAGAAGGTGGGATTTGAGATGAGTTTTGAAAGAAGTAAGGGAAGCTAAATAACATGTGATGGGTCAGAATATTTGAGATATTAGAGATAGAGCAACAACATAAAGAGGGGGATAGAATGTTCCGTTAAAGAAATAATGAAAAAGCTAGTTTAATTATGTAGTTAAAAGAGGAAAGAAAAGAGTAAGAAGACTGGAAAAGAAGCAATAGAAGAGCTCATAGCTACTTCAAAATGGACAGCTAGGTGATACAGTGGACAGCATGCCTGACCTGAAATCAGATTTCTCTTTCTGAATTCAAATCTGGCCTCAGACTCCTACTTGCTTTATTACCCTGGACAAGTCACCTAACTCTGTTTTCCTCAGCTCCTTACCTGTAAAGTGAATTGGAGAAGGAAATGGCAAATTACTTCAGTATATTTAGCAAGAAAACCCAAAATGGCGTCACAACGTTGGATACAATTGAAATGACTAAACAATGACACAATTTCTAAATAGACTCAGGCTAATTTGGACATCAATTGCAATTCAAGATTAAATGCCATATTGAATCAGTGAAAAATTCTCTTATGCATTGCCATTTGATTCTGTAAAACATGTTACCCTTTAAAAAATCCTCTAAATAAAATGAATTAAGCAAATTTGGTTAATATTTATTCCAACTAGTTTTTATCAAGTTTATTTGACTATAGAACACTTCTGTGCATGAAATTAATTGACAAAAATTAAAAATCTTGCTCTAGGGGCCTGGGAGCCTAAGATATTCCCAGTATAAAAGAGTTTGGGCAAAAAAAAAAATTGTGGGAAATAGAGAAAGTTAGGTCTGTTTTTATACTCCAAATTTCTCTACATATACATATTTTTGATTAAGACATTACATTTAACATTTTGGAAGGAAAGTTATCATTAGGATGAGAATGCTATCATGTAACATGCCAGTAAGATAGAATTTTATTAATATTTCTTTACACCACGCATCATGCTTAGTGCTGAGAATACAAAAAAAGGCAAAAAATTATCTCTGTTCTCAAGGAGCTCAAAAGTTTAATGAAAGAGACAATTGGAAATAGCTATATGCAGGCTAGATAGATACGGATAAAATTGGGGAAAGACACAGAATATAACTTCAAAATGCTGATTTAAATCAAGTAGCTTCTTTGAACCAATGGGTCTACTCTACTACACTTTTAAACAAATAATTTACCAATTCAAGGAAACATATTAACACACAATCAAAAGGTATTTTGCTTTTTTTGTTTTATTTTGTTGGTAGGTCAGTATAGGTTATATAGAGTTGGTAGATCAATATGGTTATAAGGTACAACACTTATATTTTCAGTCACTCTTTAAGCACCAAGAATATAATGTCAATGAGCATCAATTTACTTGGATCAGATGTTATTTACATGTAAAGCACTGATTAAAATGTATTTTTTATATTTTTTTTCCTTAAAATACTCCATCCTTGCTTATCCAGAAAAAAACATTTTTATTCTATGAGATGCCATCTTACATATTGAGATTGTTACTACACTAGTAAGAAACGTTAAAATTTAGTGAATACATGCATCATATCCTTTACAATATTTGACAGACATATCCACTCCTGAGATCAAATTTATTTTGTGAATGAAAGTACTTGTGATATTCTACCCCCCACCTAATTTTCACAATTATGAATGAATTTATACTGAAGGCAGCAATAATTTGGTTAAGCAATGGTATGTCCAAAAAATGCCAGCCTAAAAAAAAAAAAAAAAAAAAAAAAAAAAAACTAGAGAAAGGCAGTGATCCTGAGGGATTATTCAAATTTCACTTCAATTAAAGGAAATTATTCATTAAGATGTATTTTTTCTTCTCTCTTTTTCAAGCACATGGTGGTGAGATATGATAACTAGAGCAATCAGATTATACTTCAAAGACAAGATCTTAAAAGCTTTAATAACTTGTAGTTAGTAATATATACTGTGAATTTTTACTTGAAATTCATCCTAGCTAAAGCAATATAATTTATAGGACACCATCAAAACAATTAAGAGTGATAATACACATTAAAAATTATAGATAAGTTGCAGATCTATCTTTGTGGAGGGAATTTAAAAAAAATTCTTGATGCATTTTCATATCACTTCCTTTAGTTATATGTTTCTTCATTCTTTTACCTAGATATGAATTCCTTAAATCAGAAGATTTAAAAGAAAGAGGGGAAAAAATCCAGTACACTAAAACTGATCAATATGTCAATTGAGTTTGATAGTCTTTGTAATATTACATATCCATAGTGCCCTCTTCCCATCTCCTCAAAAATGAAAGAAGAGTATGTTTTCTCATCTATTTTCTGGGCACTGGATAAGAGATAACCTAAAACTATCTTTAATAAGTTCAGTCACCTATCCAGAATTTTTAAATTTTAGGAAATTGAAAGAACTGTCAGATAGATGACACTGAGGGGATACTATTGGTGATCTTTGAAAGTTTGTAGAAATGGATGTTCAAAGAATCAAAGAATGAACGTCACTGTAACTTCTTAAAAGATTCTTAACTTCATTTAGAGAATTGGTTGACTAACATCCAGAAAAGGAATCAGTAATCACAAGGAACCAGTTTTATTTCATCAAGAACAATCTTGTCTGAAATTTCTTTTTTAAATACATTTACTAGATGGGGAGATCAAGAACATGCTGCCAGTTTGTTTTACAGTGTGTTTAGAGCAAAGCATTTTATAAAATGTATTATGTTATTTCTGAGGAAATTATGGGGAAATGGGGAAAGGTAATAATATAACTGGGAATATTTGGAACTGTTTGAATAACCAGAAAAAGAATTGTGCATGATGGTTCAATGACAACTTGGAAGAAGGCCACTAATAGATTCTCAAGGAATTTGTTATTGGGCTGATACTCTTGAACATGACCTGGATAAAAATGTAGATAAGATATTTATCACAATGCATATAATACAAAGAAGAGATAGATAACATACTAGATGATAGTAGTCAAAAGAATCTTGAAAAGCTAAATAATTGAGCTAAATCAATGAAATTAAATGTGGATAATTAAAAGTCTTTAGACTTCTGAAAAAAATTATAATGGGTCTAAAAGGAAGGAGGTATGGCTAGATAGTAATCTGAAAAAAATTATTATATGATCATGGATTTGAAACTCAAAAGGACTTAGAGATTATCAACTCCAATTCTTTTTATCCTATTTCACAGTTACTGGAGGCAGAATTTGAACTAGGTCTTTCTGATTATAAGTTTAATACTCTATCACTCATACTATAATGAATTAGAAGTTTTCATGACATCCAAGCTTAATATGAGTCAACCATATAATGTAGTAGTGGAAAAAGTAATTTTTTTCTACTCCATATTGAAAGGTATACAATTTTAAGTGTGTTAGTTCTTAATCTGAGAAACGTGATCTTAAAAAAGTCATCTTGATAAATATATGTCTTTATAATTAGTTTTTTAATACTATTTACTTTTTTAACATTAAAAACATCATTTTGAGAAGAGGTCTATGGGCAGCTAAATGGTACAGAGATTAGAGTACCAGACTTGGAATCAAAAAGACCTTTTGGCCTCAGATACTTATTGGCTATGTGACACTGGGCAAGTCACTTAACCTTGTTTGCCTCAGTTTCTTCATGTGTAAAATGAGTTGGAGAAGGAAATAGCAAACCACTCCAGTATCTCTACCAAGAAGATTCAGGCATGACTACTAATGACTGAGCAACAACAACTCTAATCTTTGCCTATAAATCAAAGGGAGTGATGAAACAAACAAACAAACAAAAATCAAATCATCAAGAATTTCTTAAGCCCCAACTATGTACCTGTAACAAACAGTGGGGATAAAAAGAAAAAGAAAACAATTCTGTTCTGAAGTTTCTCTCTAATGGGAGAGACAGAATGCAAACAATTAGTTACAAACAAATTTATGCATAATGAATTGGGGATAATCTCAGAGGTAAGACTCTAAAAGGGGTAGTTGTTATCTGCTCAGTCTGCACAAATATTGGAATGCTAAGATTATTTCCCTACTTTCTGCTTTCATGCTAATCTATCAAGTAATTCACTTGAATTGAAAAATTACCACTAGTTTGGTCACTAGAATCTTTTTGAAGGCAACTTCAGTTCTGATTATAGAGTTAATTGAAAAGATTATTCTTAACCATATAGTTAGAAGGTCAGAAACCATCTATGAATGTTTCTAGATTTCTACTTTTAATGATTCCAAGGAACAGCCTCACTAAACTCTTCCCACATGGGTCATTTGCATCAGGGAAGGATGCTGATGAACTCTGCATTTGAGCTAACCCCTGTTGTACAAGAAAAGTTTAATCTCTATTGCATTAAGTATGCTCCCTTGCTTTCAGAGAATTTGAGGTTTTGGTTGGTGGAGAAATAAGATGTCTTCACTTTGGAAGAATTGAACGTTCTAGTTGACTGAGTGATATGAGAGGCAGTGTTATTATATCTAATTTTTTTTTATGTTTTTGAATCTTCATCTTTGACTTCATCTGGCATTTTTGATAACCACCTAAATAATCTTAAATTTTCTTGCAACTCCTTTCCCCTCATTATCTTGCTACTCTTCTCTCTCCCTCTCCTTTGCTGGAAACTCATCATCCATATCATGTCCTATAAGTGCAGGAGTTTCCTAAGGCTGTCTCTTGTCCTCATCTCTATGGACTCAGTTTCTTGGTGATTTCATTAGCTCCAGTGATTTGAAGCATTATCTATATGCAAATGACTCACAGATCTATATGTCTACTTCTCTCTCTCTCTCTCTCTCTCTCTCTCTCTCTCTCACTAAACCAGGCTGTATTATCAGTTGCCTTTGTGGAAAATCAAACTGGACATTCTGGGAAAATCAAAATTAACATGTTCAAAATAAAATTTATTTCCTTCCCCTAAAATGCAAACACAGTCCTGACTCAATCTTCCCTATTTTTTTTAAAGGTCCTACCATACCCCAATCTCTCAGATGTTACCCAATAGTAAACTGGATGTTAATTTCAATTTCACACTCTTACCCTCATAGTGAATCCATTGCTAAACCTTGTCATTTCTATCTCCACAATATCTTTTGCTTCAACTTAGTTCAGGCCCTTGTTTCTCACCTATGTTACTCCTTCTAATTAGTTTCTTATCTGTTTTTTTCTCTAATCTAGTTCATCCTCCACTGAGCTGCCAAAGTGATTTTCTTTAAGCACATATCTGAGTCAGCTTCATGGTTCCCTATTGTCTCTAGGATAAAATATAAATCTTTCTGTTCATCTTTCAAAGTCTTTCTTAACTTGGCACTATACTCTATTTTTGACCTTATTGTACGTTATTTCTCTTATACTCTGCAATCCAAGTAACCTGGTATTGTTCTTTATAATTAGCATTGTATCTTTATTTTGTACAGGCTATTCTCTATACGTGGATTAATAGAAAAATGTCACTAGCAGATAACTTTATTGAATATTGTTATAAAATACTAAATCCATCACAGAATTGTAAAACAAAGTGCGTGTTGAGGTCTGAGCTACAATAGAAGTGATAGCATGTATGAAGTGTGCTTACCCTCTGTGTTGGCTTTATGTCTCTTTTTCTGTATAAAAGAACAATCTTAAATTTTTATAACAGTTCAAGATATAATTTCTTATAAGCTTAAAACAATTATGGACATAGACTGTGTACATTGTACCTAATATTGAAATTAATTGGATTGGAATTTAAATATTTTTCCTTTTTTTAAAAATGAACATTTTGGGGATTTGGAGGTACTTTTTTCATTACTTAGGATTTCCTGTTCTTTCTTAATTCCTATAATTGCTACCATATTTACATTGTTTCTTTTAAAATCTTTATTTGAATACAATTGCATTATCAAGACATTTAAAACACTTATCCTTTTTCTAACATCTTATTTAGTTTTTGGTGAGGTCTTGTTAATATCACTTCTTATTTTAAATGTTCTATTTTTTTGTATTGGAGACTGAGCAAAGTATTTGAAAATTTTATACATCACCTAGATTGTGTAGTGGATACATTGGGGGCCTGAAGTCAGAAAATAAGTTCAGGTCCAAGCTCAGACACTCACTAGTTATATGACTTTGGAGAAGCCATTGAGCCTCAGTTTGCCTCAATTTTTTTAATTGTAAAATGAGAATAACAATAATACTCCCTACATACCTCTGAGGGTGATTGTGAAGGTCAAGTAAGATAATATTTGTAAAGGAATTAGCACAATGCCTAGCACATAGTAGGTACTGTATAAATGCTAGCCATCATCACCATTATTATTAGTTCCATATTTTAAATTTATCATTAGTCTCATCTTTTAATTTTCTAGTAGGCTTCTTCTTTGGACTGGTCAGTATCACATACTCAAGATTGCAGCAATCTATTCACAAACTTGCTTTTTTCAGATAGCAAACATTCAAGATTAAAGCAATTATTTCTATAGAACACAGAAGGCAACCTGCTTATTGCTATTTTTATTGATTTTATGAGTATTTTAAAGAGACTCTGAAAATCCTAAGCAACTTATATTGCGTATATCCTAGGAAGAGGGAAAGATACAATCTACAACTCTTACTCTGTAAGGAATGTGATATAACCAGTCATCTGATTCATTATAATACAAATATTGTAATCTATCATAATCTTCAGTGTTCCATAAATCCACAATTCTGTAAAAGGGATAAGAAAAAGAGAATTAAGCTATCAGTGAGTTTACTATAAAAGGAAAAGAGATTTCCTGATTATCATCATTCAGAATTAGTCAGTCATACACATGGTAATCATTCATGTTTTAAGCAATAATATGAAAATCAACACAAAGCTATGAAAGGAAAGAAGAGACTCTTGTTGTATTTTACCTACAGGGTGAAAAATACAGTTACATACTAATTTAATTCCCTTTTCAAAATAGCATTCATGGGGTTTCTGATACAATAGATATAGGAGGAATATTACTTCAAAGTCATATATTTCTCCCCTAGTGGTCCTGTCCATCAGACTTTCTTTTTCCTCGTGCCACTTATTCTTTTTCATCAAGTGAGGTCAGAGTTTACAATAATGTAATTGTGGAATTCTGCATGGAGATTAACATATCCAGGAAAAGTCAAACTCAAGTTAAAACATGCATTGACTTAGAAAATCACAAATTAACATTATCTGTGTTGTATTGTAATTTCTTGTTAAATGTTTCTCAATTATATTTTGATCTCATTCAGGCTATACTTGGGAGTTTTGCAGGCCATTTGTAGCCTGTAAATCGTAAGTTAGACCTGTCTTCGTTTGAACAGGCCTTCTTATTTTTTTTTCTACTTACAATGTCTTTACACCTGAGAAAATTTTATGTGATCCTGGGTATATATGTATATAAAATAGGTATGTAAATTAAATATTTATTGATAATAAATCATCAGTTCATGACTCCCACATTTAGTTATGAGATTTCATTTGGAATCACAAACAAGAGTTTAAAAAACTGGGCTATAGAATGTAGTCCTGCTTTCCTAGCTTTGGAACTCATTGTCTATGTTATTTGAGAGGTGTCAAATGCAATAATTGCAGTATGATACCAACATTTCAAAAATGTCATCTGAAAAAAGATTAAAATATAATTTGAGACTTCTGTGGGTGGAGTCAATATGGCAGAATAAAGCCAGGAAGCTGCTCAAGGTCTCCAGATTCCCTCAAAAACTATATGAAATTAAGCTTCTGAGCAGAGTTTGATGGAATGAAAACACTCTCCAGTTCAAGATAGACTGGAAAAAACTTCAAGAAAGGGCAGTTTCTCTGGGATGAAAAGGGTGTTCATCCTGGCTCTGATTGATAGTGGGAAAGCAGGTGAGAGCATCTTAATCACAACAAATCAGTAACTAAGACACTCAGTCCTGACTTAGTAGAGGAGCAAATCAGTGAGGCAGTTTCCAGTCCCAGCTCAGAAGGCAAACTCTGGAAAACCAGATTTTTTCCTGAAAAGAGCAGGCAAAGCTACTCCTTGAAAACACAAGGGGCCCTTGAGCTCAAAGCCAAAATTCAGACCTGCACAGGAAGCTTGGGACAGTGACACCTTTACCCAAGTAACACAGTTCAATTATAAAAGGAAAAAAAATAAAAATAGAAAAGGAAAGAAAATAAACAAGAAACAGAAAATAACCCTAATCATAGAAAGCAACTATGATGACAGGGTAGGCCAAAACAGAAACTCAGATGAGGACAAAATGTCCACAGAATGAATCTCAAAGAGTGATATGAATTGCTCTCAAACTCAGTTTTCTTGGAAGTGTTCACAAAAGACTTTCAAAAGCAAATGAGAAAGATAGAAGAAAAAATGAGAAAGGAAATGAGAAGTATACAGGAGTAAGTTAACAACTTACAAAAGGAAGGAAAAAATTGTCTGAAGAAAACAACTCCTTAAAAAGTACGATTAACCAAATGAAAAAGAGATACAAAAGCTAACTGGAGAAAATCACACATCAAAAACTAGAATGGGGCAAATGGAAACTAATGACTCAGTGAGATAGCAAGAATCTGTCAAACAAACTAAAATGAATGAAAAAATGGAAGAAAATGTGAAATACCTCATTAAAAAAAAAACTGACCTGGAAAATAGATCTAGAAGAGACAATTAAAAAATTATTGGACTTCCTGAAGGCCATGACCAAAAAAGGAGTCTAGATAGCATTCTAGTCAGGAAATAATTAAGGAAAACTGTCCCAATATTCTAGAAAAAAGGAGGGAAATACTCATTGAAAGAATCCAGTGATCACCTCCAGAAATAGATCCCACAAGGAAAATCCCATGGAACATCATTTAAATACTATATTTTTTCCTTGTTTACCTTTCTATATTTTTCTTGAGTCCTGTGTTTATAGATTGAATTTTCTATTTAGTTCTGTTTTTTTTTCTATAGAAATGATTTAAAGTTTTTTGACTTCATTGAAGATCCATTGCCTCCCCTGAAAGATGATGCTGTCTAGTTGGGTAGTTATTGCTTGGTTGTAATGGACTCCCATAAAACAGAAGCAAATAGCAGAGTACATGAAAAAACAGAATCCTACAATATGTTATTTACAAGAAACACATTTGACACAGAGAGACATATATGAAAGGTAAAAGACCGGAATATAATTTATTATGCTTCAGCTGAATTAAAAAATAAAAGCAGGGGCAGCAATTCTGATCGCAGATAATGCAAAAGTAAGAATAGATCTTATCAAAAGAGATGAGGAAAGAAAGTACATCTCAATGTACAATAAAATAGTAATGATACTACATACGTATGCATCAAGTGATAAAGCAGTCAAATTCCTAAAGATTTTAAGCCAGTTACAGGAAGAAATGGAGAGCAAAACTATAGTAGTGGGGGACCTTAAACTTTCCCTCTCAGAATCAGTCAAATCTAACCACAAAATAAACAAGAAAGAAACTAGCAAAGTTAATATGATCCTAGAAAACCTAGATATGATAGACCTCTGGAGAAAATTGAATAAGGACAGAAAACAATACACCTTTTCCTCAGCAGTACATGCCACCTTCACAAAAATTGACCATATATTAAAGCATAAAAACTTCACAATCAAATGAAGAAAGGCAGAAATAGTGAATGCTTCCTTTTCAGACCACAATGAAGTAAAAATTATATTCAGAAAGGGGGCAGGTAAAGATAGACTAAAAACCAATTGGAAATGAAATACTCTAATTTTAAAAAATGAATGAGTCACACAACAAATCATAGAAACAATCCATAATTTTATTCAAGAGAATGACAACAATGAGACAACATATCAAAATCTATGGGATGCAGCCAAAGCAGTACTTAGGAGAAATTTTATATTTCTAAATAATTATATGAATAAAATTGAGAAAGAAGAGATCAAAGAATTAGGCATGCAATTGAAAAAGCTAGAAAGAGAACAAATTAAACCCCACAATTAAAGAAGAGATTAATAAAATTGAAACTAAGGAAACTAGTGAACTAAAAAATAAAACTAAAAATTGCTTTTATGGAAAAAAAAAACAATAAAATATATAAAGCCTTGGTTAATTTGATTAGAAAAAGGAAAGAAAGAAACCCAAAACAACAGCATCAACAATGAAAAGGGTGAACTTACCACAAATGACAAAGAAATTATATCAATAATTAGGAGCTATTTTGCCCAACTGTCTGGCAGCAAGTCTAACAATATAACTTAAATGAATGAATATTTACAAAAATATAAATTGTCCAGATTAACAGAAGAGGAAATAAATTACTTAAATAATCCCATATTAGAAAAAGAAATTGAACAAACCATTAATGAACTCCTTAAGAAAAATCTCCAGGGCCAGATGGATTCACAAGTGAATTTTACCAGACATTTAAAGAACAATTAATTCCAATACTATGTAAACTATTTGGAAAAATAGGTAAAGGAGTACTGCCAAATTCCTTCTATGACACAAATATGATACTGATACCCCAACCACGAAGAGCCAAAACAAAGAAAGAAAATTACAAAACAATCTCTTTAATGAATATTTATGCAAAATTTTTAAATAAAATATTAGCAAAGAGATTACAGCAAATTATCAACAGAATAATGCACTATCACCAAGTAGATTTTATACCAGAAGTGCAGGGCTAGTTCAATATCAGGAAAACTATTACCATAATCAATCATATCAATAACAAAACCAACAGAAATCACATGATAATCATATGTAATCTCAATAGATGCAGAAAAAGTTTTTGACAAAATACAGCACTCATTTCTTTTTTTTTTTTTTTTTTTTTACTTTTTTTTTAATTGAATTGAATTGATTTTTTTAATAGCCTTTTATTTACAGGTTATATGTATGGGTAATTTTACAGCATTGACAATTGCCAAACCTCTTGTTCCAGTTTTTCCCCTCCTTCCCCCCACCCCCTCCCCGAGATGGCAGGATGACCAGTAGATGTTAAATATATTAAAATATAAATTAGATACACAATAAGTATACATGACCAAACCGTTGTTTTGCTGTACAAAAAGAATCGGACTCTGAAATATTGTACAATTAGCCTATGAAGGAAATACAAAATGCAGATGGGCAAAAATATAGGAATTGGGAATTCAATATAATGGTTTTTAGTCATCTCCCAGAATTCTTTCACTGGGCGTAGCTGGTTCAGTTCATTACTGCTCCATTGGAACTGATCTGGTTCATCTCATTGCTGAGGATGGTTAGGTCCATCAGAATTGGTCATCATATAGTATTGTTGTTGAAGTATATAATGATCTCTTGGCCCTGCTTGTTTCACTCAGCATCAGTTCATGTAAGTCTCTCCAGGCCTTTCTGAAATCATCCTGTTGGTCATTTCTTACAGAACAATAATATTCCATAATATTCATATACCACAATTTATTCAGTCATTCTCCAATTGATGGGCATCCACTCAGTTTCCAGTTTTTGGCCACTACAAAGAAGGTATAGCTCCCATTTCTATTAAAAACACCAGACATCATAGGGAAAAAGGGAGCTTTCCTTAAAATAATAAACAGTAACTATGTAAAACCAACAGCAAGCATTATTTGTAATGGAGATGAGCTGGATGCATTCCCAACAATATCAGAGGTGAAATAAGAAAGCCCATTATCACCACTATTATTCAACATTGTACTAGAAATTCTGGCTTTAGCAATAAGAAAAGGAAAAGAAGTTAAAAGAATTAGAATAGGCAATGAGGAAATAAAAGTATCACTCTTTGCAGCTAATAAGATATATTTAGAAAATCCTAGAAAATCATCCAAAAATCTACTGGCTTATAGACTTCAGGCATGTATTTAGTTTTGCATGTAAGTAATATGAACTGAAAGATGAATACCTCAGAAAAACTTTTCTATAAGTACATTCTGGATGCCTGGTTTAATGATCATTAATGTCCTTTTATGATTGTCATTTAAGACATTACTCTTGTGAAAATGTATTCTATGGAGTGAGATAGAATAGCATGAATAACATATTCTTTTTTTGAAAAATTAAGCTTTACCAACTTGGTATGAAATAGTTTATTAGTCTTCATACAGCAGCATGATATAGGATGAGATGATGGAAAGAATGGCCTACTAGGGAGACAAAATCTAGGTTCAAATTCTGCTTCCCACATCTACAGCTGTGTGAATGTGAGCAAATCAATTAACCTCTATGATCTTTAGCATTCTCATTTGTAAAGTATAGATGTTAATACCTATAGGATTCATATTTTAGAATAATGGTGAGACTCAGGTGAAATATTTTGTTAAAGTATTTTTACCTTTAAAAGACTGGGATGAGGATTAAAATGGTGATTTCTTTGGTATGGAGAATCTTGGGTGAGGACACTACCTCTATTAAAATAGATCAATACTTTTATAATGGAACTTTTAATCTAAAGATGTCTGGACCACTTGGAGATTCAGTAAATTCCTTGGATCATATAGAATTCATCAGAAATGGGATATCAACTCTCAGGTCTTCTTGGCTCCAATGACTACTTTCCTTCTATTATGGTATGCTCTGCTGCCTCATAAAAATTAAATTAAGGTAAATTATCATTTTAATTGTTATATCAACAGTCAATTGAAAACAGAATTTTGTAGGAAGGAAATAAAGTGTAGCAACTTACTGGGCACTACTATACTAAAATATATTACATATCCATAATATCATGTGTTATCCTCATTCTTTTTGCACCAAGGGGAAAATCAGAGGCAAAATCCTTCTTATCAATTCTATGTTAATCCTTCCCCTTCTAAACTGGGTTAATAAAAACTTGGTCCTATCCAACTTAAAGATATTCTCAAGTTGGATTTGGGGTCATTGCATTTGTGTGTGTATACATGTGTGCTCAAACTTAACAATGCAAAAACACAAAAACCTGTTACAATATTCAAAAAACAAAACAAATCTTAAATAGCACTTCATTCCAAAAATCTGCATCTAGGTAATTTCTATCAAAATTGCACTATTCAAATATTATAGGTATATAAAACCTTAAATAAAAAAATTGGAAATATTTATATCTCATCTGGCTTCTGTGTTAACCTAAGTTTCTATAAGTCCCACAATCAGAAACTATTCAGCTTGAATTGTGGGATGATTATTGAAAAATTTGAAAGTAAGCTAATTTCTGCAATAATATTTATTTTTAAGAATGTAGACAGCCCCTCTTGCTGGTGGGTATTTCTTTATCATTTTCTTGGGATGGTGATGATGCTTAAGGGCTTTAAGGAACAAAATAAGAACATTTTTAAAAGCAAAATTAATAAATAAATGATGTAATTGACAGTTTTGCCACAACAGCATTCACTTTGATCCTTTTTGGTATGCACTCTAGGCTCATTGATTTCTGCATTCACTGATTGATTGGTCTTGTTCATCTAGTTTAAGGTAGTGAGAAAGCTAAAGTATTTGAGTCATTTTCCAGTATCATCTCTGTTATATTTTTAAAAGTAGCATTCTGCACAGATGGAAATTAGCAAGGTCTCTGAAAAGGGGCCAGAAATAGCAGCACTAACATCATGCTGCAAATTTACTCATGGAACAAATCTGATAAAGAAGAGCAAATGTTGCCAGTGTTGGCCGTGACAGACAAAGTGGATCCAATAATAAACATCTCAATGGGTATATACATATGATTCAATGGTGTATGACCTTTATTTTCAAGTTCAACTTTGAGTCTTTCTTTTTCTTCCAGAAAGGTGAATGCTAAAGATATACATAAGTATATTTCTTCCCTGGCTATTGTTTGTAGCAAGGAAGTTTGCCTTTTCTGAATCTGTTTGTGGTACTCTGTTGATTAAAAATATGTAATTATGAGAGGTGGGAGATTTAGGAAAGTTCTTTAAATTACAACTGTTACTGAACAGATGAATACTTGCCTTTCTAACTAGGATTGAATTAAAACCTGTAAAATAATCATTAATCATGTTTCCAAAGCATTTTGAGTTTTGTAGAAGTGTAGAAGTAAATGGCATCTCTTAAAAAGAAGCTACCTATGCTAGCTTCAGAGCTGGGAAAACCCACTTTCATTCTACTTGTGCTTCTGATACATACTGGCTGAGTGACTCTGGCCAAGTCTAAGTTGATGAGAAAGTGTCAATGTGTTTTAACAATGATTCACCAATGCAGTTCCTTTTACTACTTAAATTATAGGTCCTGTCCTGATGTCCCTATTCTTTGATGACAGAAAGCAGTAAAAAAGCAGCTGAAATGAAGGTCCAACTAAAAGCTCTTCTTTCATAAGGTTAAAGCTTACAAAACTTCCTACTCCTGTAAAAAGTTATCTCTATTCTTGAACATCACTGTCATATAGTGAATAGATTGTCAGAGAAGGAGCTAGGAAGAACAGAGTTCAGGATCTCATCTCTGAAACTTTCATTATGTTTAGTTCACTAAATTGTTCTGAACTTCAGTTTCCTCCTCTGTAAATTGTAGATGATAATAAATAATACGCATAGGGTTTACTTTATAGGAGTTTTGTAAGGCTCAAATGCAATGATACAGTGTTTCAAAAGTCCTAATGCTGTTTGTTATTAAAGACTTTTGGAACATACTGTTAAAATGCTTTGCAAACTATAAAAGAACTATATAAATGTGGCTTGTTATAGAAAAAAATTGCTTTTAATTCATTTATTTGTTTAAAATTTCTGACAACTCAAGATAAAAACAAAACCAAAACAAAACCTCACTATCAAAAACATTTAACATCTGAAAGGATATTCTTTCCTGTAGGGAGGTTAGTTTTCAAACACTCATGGAGCTGATAGTTGTCCTCAAAGATCCAGTTTTAAAATGTGGCTGAAACTTTCTAAAAATGAAGTCCTGTGATGTCATTGTGTAAGGCAACTTTGAAGACTGATAATATTAATATATACATTTTTGGCAATAATATTTCATTTTTCCAAATACATGTAGACAGTTTTATAGTTTTGTTTTTTGTTTTTTCTTTCTTTCTTTTTTTTAAGACAGTTAAATTTAAGTGACTTGCCCAGGGTCACACAGCTGCTAAGTGTCAAGTCTATGAGCCTAAAGTTTGAACTCAGGTCCTCCTGACTCCAGGGCCAGTGCTCTATCTGTTACACCATCTAGCTGATCCATAAAGACAGTTTTCAACTTTCACTTTTTTTAAAACTTTGTGTTCCGAATTTTTCTCCCTCCTTCCCTCTCTCCCTGTCTTACCCTCTTCCCAAGACAGCAAGCAATCTGATATAGGTTAAATGTGTTATCCTTTTGAATGTATTCTCATATTTGTAACATTAATATAATTTAAGGCCTTATGAGAGTTTCTTGGGAAACTAAGGTACTAAGTGATTTACCTGTAGTCACACAGTTATGTAAAAGGTGGTAATTGAACTTAGATCTTTTTAATCTAAAAGTCTAGTTTGTTCTCTCAATAAAAAGAAAGATTTCTGAAGGTTTCAATCTTATAATAAAACCCTCCTCTCCAGGATTTAAGCTAAATTAGTAGTGTTTTGCTTGTATATCTTCCTCTCTAATAGAGGAAAGAATCTTCATGACTTTTAGGTAATGTCTATAATATAATACATAATAATCAATCAAATTAGTTGCTGAGTATTATAGAATCATTGAATGTTTGATTAGGAAGGTATTTTAGAAATCATCCTCTCTAAGCTGCTTGTAATAAATATGAGGAAAATTAAATGGTTTGTCCAAGCCTACATAGATTGTGAAAAAGAAAGAACTAGACAGTAGTTCTTCTAATTTCAAATCTATTTAAAATGATCTATTTTTTCTTTTCCTTCCTTCCTTCCTTCTTTCTTTCTTTCTTTTTCTTTCTTTCTTCCTTCCTTCCTTCCTTCCTTCCTTCCTTCCTTCCTTCCTTCCTTCCTTCCTTCCTTCCTTCCTTCCTTCCTTCCTTCCTTCCTTCCTTTCTTCTTACTCTCCCCATGTTTGATTGAATTTTGGACAAAATTTTGCCTTTACATTGATATATTGATAAAGTTTTTACGTAGCTTATAAACAGGAGGGGGAACATGATATCCAATATAGCATCACTCAACTTATACAGAGATTATCTATGTGACAAACATCTCTAGAGTATATCTGAGAAATTGGAAACAAGCTAAAAGGGTCTCAAGCAGCCAAAATAAATCCCTTCCTTTAATTGATAAGTGGATTTTTGAAATCCTGTTTATTTTTCCTTTAGATATAATTGAAATATGATTAATTTTCTGATTTTCTAGGTCATTAAAGATTACATGGGAAATAAAATGTAGGAGGGAGACCTGCTTGAAACAAGCACATTGCTTGTTATGCTAAGGCAAGTGGTAGTGAGAAATATTAAGCTAATGTGGAAGAACTAAACAGAAAATCAAGGAGAATCATATCAAAAAGTCTAGGGGATCATGATTTAGGGTAAGCATGCCTCAGTAGTCCTTGAATATGCTGTTAAATTGAATCATTAGCATTTGGCAGATTTGTTGCTGAGTTTGTTCTTCTTTCAAATTTTGTGTTAACCTGAATATGTTCTTATCTCGATCTTATATTTCTGCCATGACTTGCATTTCTTGCTGAATTTCTGACTTGGATTGATATATATATATATATATATATATATATATATATATATATATATATATATAATTTTTTTTTTTTTGCTGAGCTTTTCTTTTGTCTTATATTTCTATCTGGACTTTCTCCCCATCTTCTTGTTATATTTCTACTTTGGACTATTGTATTTCTCTAGCCATTCATTAGCTTTCTACCTTCCCCTATTTTTTAGTGATTCTCTTATTCAGTATACACAGTATCTAATCAATAAACTTCTTTGCTTGCTGCAGGATTTCCAACTTATTGTGCTTTCTGTCTGCTTTGATGCGGCATGATGGGGTTTTCTCTGCTTTGGCTAATGTGCTGTTGTCTAAATTTGCAGTGTTTCAGCTCATTACACTGACTTTAATTTTGATGTATTTGTATTTTATCCAGTTCAAGTCATGTTTCTTTCCTCTATCAATTTAATTACTTTCTGGCTGGGCAACATTGTGTTTAAACAATTGCTGCTAAAAAGACAAAAGGTTTCTATTTAAATTACCATCCAGAACATCAGCAATTCAGTCCAAAGGGTGTTTTTTGCATCACTGATTGATGCTTACCTTTGTGTAGAGAAAGAAAATCTAGAATATTGAGGCAGTCTTCTTTATAGACTATGTCTCCATTGAACTTAGTCAAGCCTGGTTTATAACTGTGGAGTCATTAATGCTACCAAAGACTATAGTGTTAGAGGGTCTTGCTTTTTAGTGAGAAAAAATATATATGACAAGATTCTTTTCTGAAGAAGTTTTGCACTTTTAGGAGAAAAAAATCTTTCTTAGTTTTTAACTTATATTAGCCTGATTCACAAAGCATAGCTATTAGTTTTTTGTCTGATATGGAATTTCTGTGTTTGATTCCTGACCTTTTCTATGATGAATAATGTGATATATTTGAAAAATAAATTTGATAATGATGAGGCCTAGATTTGGGGTACCTAAATGAAATTAGGGTTTAGTTGAGGTCTAGTGACAGATTTGGGGTACAGGGAGTCAAACAGACCTCCCCTGAAACCCTCTTCGATTCTGTGCAAGGATATGGCAGTAAATGAGGTCTAGTAATGGCGCAAGTCCCAGTAAAGGCATTTATTGGCCTGAGAGTTAGATTGATAAAAGAGATTTATTATTGGGGTTAGAAGTAAGGAGATAGGTGAAGGTAGAGATAAGGAGGGCACTGGACAGAGGGTCCTCACATGACTAGCATGTTTGGGATCTCTGCAAAGAGGGGGTTCCTAGCATGGCCTTTTATAATAGGAGATTTAGCTAGAGGGGCTTTTGGGTGTAGCCCCAAAGTTGGCTCAGATCCAGGTGGGGCTGGGACAGGTCTGGATCTTCTATTGGAATACAAAGGGACCAGGATTTGTGAGTTAAAGGGTAATTACATTCACTAGGAGGGGGTGGGAATCTAGAAAGGAATCTTTCCCACATCAAGAACTGGAAACTAAGAGAATGCCCATCTATTATGGGATCTATTGGGAAATGGCTAAGTAAATAATAGCATAATGATATAATGGAATAATGCTGAGCCATAAGAAATGCTGAAATGGACAGTTTCAGATAAAACTGAGAAGATCTGTATGAACTGATTTAGCATTAAGTGTGCAGAAGCAGAACAATTACACAATGACAATAATGTTATAGAGAAAAGCAACCTTGAAAGACTTTAGAACTCTGATAAAAGTAATAATAAACCACAAATTTAGAAGACTGAGAAGGAATTATAACTCTGACCTCCTGCCAGAGTCCTGACAGACTTACAAAGTGGAATGAGACACTTTTTTTTATTTTTGGAAACAGACAATGTGGGGATTTGTTTTGCTACACTATGAGCATTTGTTGTTCAATTGAGGGGGCATTGGGAGGGAGAGACACTTGTAGAAAAAATATTTTAAAAATAAAATTTTTATGCATTTTGTTTTTATATAGCAGTCCTTTCCAGATACTCCTCCCTCATCTCTCAAGTCTTTCCTTGAAATGATGAATGGTGGAAAAGAGTGAAAACAAATTGAAATAAGTACTACATCTGACAATGTATTCAACATTTCAAATTTGTACTTCTTTGCCTGTCCCCTATATTGCATCTTTCAGTTGAAAAAAAAAAATGATGCATTTCATTTCTTCTTCATGACTAATATTGGGTATTACAACTGCTCAGAATTCAATTAGCCTTCATTTTATTTACATTATTGTAGTCAATAGAGGTTGTTTTCCTGGTTTTGTGGTCTTTTCTATGTGTCAGTTCATTTGAGCAAATTCACATCTCTCTGAATTCCTCATGTCTGCAATTTCTTATGATAAAGTAACATTCCATCATCTTCAAAAGCCTCAGTTTGTTCATTCATTCTCAAATCAATGGCCTCTAACTTCATTGATCAGTCTCATTGAAATAAAGAAGAGTAATTTTCTATATTTTACAGATCACTTTCACACATATTTCATTTAATTGTTGTCCTAACCCTGTGAATCAAATAAAGTAATAGATTAAAAAAAAATGGAGAAAAATTAAAGTGATTTGTTTAGGGTCAATTCATAGCTATAATTGACAATGTGGAGACTAAAACTCAGGTTTTCTGAGTATAAACCCAGTGCTCTTTTTAACAAGAGTAAAGCATTTTTATCCAGAACATTGATTTGAGTATCTTATTATATACAGAAAGCCATGACAAATATTATCTTAAGAGTCAGAAAATGATGAAGACAATACTATATTCCCTTCCACACAAGAACTTTCAGTAATGGGAATGATATGACAAGCAGATTTTAATAGTGACTACAAATATATATATATATACACATTATATATATTATATATAGCATTAAATTACTTAAAGATAAACTTGAAATAAATATGTGGTATTACTCAAGATATTTAAAGTCCTTGTTATAGGATAATATGAAGTGAGACTAAGAAGATAATTAATATGCTTTTCATCTCTGGTTCTCTATTTTGTAGGTTTGTATAAGCAAATGTCATAGCTAAAGTCCTTTGACTGAATAATATAAACCAATGATCAGTATGTAGAATTTTTTTTAAAATAAATTTTTTTCATGGTTCTTTTATAAGTTAAAATGAGATAAGATTTTGATTGACTGTGTTTACATTAGAGTACATTGGAAGTTGCCCTTCTCAGGGAATAGATTCTTCTTCAATCAATGTTAAATGATTTGATTCTATGAAATGAGCCTAAGTATCTTGCTTTTTTAATGAAGGATTATTATAAGTGATCATGGTAACACTTGACCTTGATAAAAAGAAATTTACTAGAGTTTAGTCATTTAGCATCAGGTTTCTTCTATTAGATTAAAAATTATATATATATATATATATATACATATATTTGCATATATATATATATATATATATATATGTATACTGTTAGCTTCATTGATTGTTAAGTGTTTGAAGAGGCCTTGGTGATCCTTTAGTCCAATCTTCTTATTTTAACAACATGGAAAATGAGACCCAGGGAGTCAAATTGACTTGCTAACATTATGCTGATATTTTGTGACAAATATGAGACTCCAAATCCACATTTCCTAGTCTAATGCTCTTTCCACTGTTCCATATACAGCCCTCTTAATGCTCTCCTTAGGGTACATATTATGGGAACACCTGATAAATGTAGCTATTTTATAATGAGGTCCTTTTGGTACTTCAGTAGTGAAGGCCTTTTGGATGAAATCCAAGGTGGACCTTCCTGATATCAAAATATGCTCTATAGCACAAAATTATAGGAAATTGCAGGGGTATAGCGATAAATCTAAAAACATTTTTTTAAAAAATGAAATCCATATCATGGTAAACATAAATGTGTCTGTTACAATAAGACAAACCTACATAAAATTAGTTGATATGAAAGATCTTCTTATTCTTCAAATAGGCTAATTGATTGTTCACCGGGCTCACTCAGCCAAAAGTAGAGAGAAACTTTGTACAGACATCATTAGTTTTTCTCCATTTAGAGATTAATCATGAAGAGCTCTGGCTCTTTAATTCTGTAATTTGTATATTTAATGGGCTGCTGCAGAATCTATGACAGTAATTAGCATAGCCTGAAAACTCATTAATACGCAACAACATGATTAATGCAGCATTAATGCAAACATGACTGAAGTTATTTGGGTTATGTAGTAAGAAGATTAAAGCTAAAATGTCCTGTTTGTTTTACCAGTGGTGAGTATAATAGGGTGGCAAAAAAAAAAAAAAAACAGGTATCAAATTAGTCATTTTAATACAGAAAAAAAATCAAAATATTTGAATCAAGGTGAGCCCTTTTTGTCTCTGACTACAAACTTTTTTGTAGGAAATACTATGTTCAATTCATTCACTCATCATTACTGTATGCAAGCTTATTCAACCTTTTTGTTTGACCTGGTTAACCTTTTCCCAGCCTTTACATAATATTAGTAGGATGGTATTGCAAAGATCATAAAAGTATGCCATTCTTCAACTATGGTCAACATTTTATCACACAATTCTGTTTCAAAATTAGCATCTCCCTGGAAATGTGAAATGAATAATAATAATAATAATAATATCGTTATTTTCCTGATGACATGGTCCAAGAAACATTATTACTATTCAAAAAATGTTTATCCTTTAAGTAATAATTAAAAATATCTTTTATACGATACAACAAATAATCAGAATAGTAACTGACATTTTATAGCCATTTACAACTATGAAACATCTCATGCTATATCATTCCTCAGATTCTTAATCTATGAGTTTTGTAGCATAATCATTTTCCCAATTATATAGATAAAAAATTTGAGATTCAGAATATTTAGGTGATTTGGTTAGGGTCATATAACTACCAAGATACATAGTTAGAACACATTTTCTAGCTCCAAAGTGAATAGTGTCCCCAATAATTCTTGTTCCTTCAGCACCAAAGCAACAACAGAAACAACCCAAATCCTAAATCAAGTATTAGATATGATTTGTAAAATTAAAATATTGTCTTTTAGAGGAAAAACTAAATAAACCACTAAATTTAGATATTTCTTTACCAAAATGGCATACAAATATACAAACATATAAGTCTTTGGTGAATTAGGAATGTTTTCTCATGGAGTTCATTATTTCAAGTTAAAAATTTTAATCTTCTTAAATAAAATTAATGCTTACTATAATATAGGAAAAAATAGTATGACCAGGTTGCTTAAAAATACTATAAACATGTTTTGGTGTTAATATATTTTTTCTTGCTAATTTTTGTTATAAATTTGTTTTGCTAAGAAAGTGTTTATTACTTTACCTAATAACAAGTTAACCTATCAACCTGTTTACAGAATGTTTCTGTAAATAAGAGGAAAATCATTTATTTAAATTCAGAGTACATATTTAAAGTAAATAAATATCAAGATATGAGTTCATAGATCTGAAAGTTCTCTCCAATGATGAAAATTAAAATTCATTGATGCCTGCCCAGCATGTACACCATTTGTCCTATCCTCCCATGAATTCACTCCACAGATACCAACATTCAAGTGACTTTCTTTGATTTCTTCTGTCATAAAGGTACCACTGAAATACTCTGGCTGTCTAACTATAATCCCTAATCTTGTCAGATTGAATAGCCCATTTTACCTTCCTGTTGTAAATTTCCTTGATGACATGCTTTGCTCCTGTTTTTCAAAATTTCTCATTGGTCATGTTGCAACTTGCTCATATTCACTATATATTTCACTATAGCCCAATTTATGACATTAATTGTCAATTAGGCAGAGACTGATGCATTCTAAATCTAGTAGTCCCTTGGTATTAACAAGATGGAGCTTTGTTCCTTACAATTTCCTGAATGCAATCTAGTCTGTTCCTTACAATTCTAAACCTAATCTATTGCTCTTTAACTTTTCCTCTGTGGTGAATCTGCTTTATCACCAGGACAAGGGCTTTTGTTGAACAAAAATGCATTGTTTTATGCCCAATCTTATGTTTATTATCTGAGGTCTTTGAACTTTTGAAAGAGTTATCTTTGTGATGCCATAAATAATTGTGAATGTCCAAAATCATAGCTACATTTCTTGGAGCTGAATGGTCAGCTAATAGCTCAATGTGAGTGTAGCACAGTAATATTGAATATGCTACCATAACTATTAGATTATAGCTTCTCGAGGTCAGGGACTGCTTTTTGCCTTTCTTTGTATCTGAAGAGTTTAGCATAGTGCCTGGCACACATTGGGTATATATTAAATGATGATTGATGAACTTATATTCTTTAAATGAGATAAATTATTTGGATTCACCACCCCTTCTCCCACTGGCCTTTTCATTTTGTTATTCTTTTTCTCCATGTAGAGATCATGCATCCTTCTCCCTTCCACCCCTCACCTGTGTTTTGGACTTAGAAGAATGAGTAATCTCCTGTGCCTTCCTGGTTCCCTAGACTTCTTACCTTATGGATTTCTATATGTTTTTTATAATTCAATGAATTCAAGCATTGAATTTGAGCTGCTCCAGCCCAATAGCATCTAGGTTCTCCAATTTACAATTTCTTAAACTATGGGATCACATAATTGAATATGGGAATCATAAAATAATGATTTATCATCAGAAATTTATTATATATCCATTTTATATAGCCACATGCCCAGGGTAGGAAAAATTTCTGAGGTGAAAAAGGTTCACAAATGAAAAAAATTTAAGAAACCTGCTCTAATTTAAGAGGATTAGTTGAAGAAAGTGAGAATAATTAGCCTGAAGGAGGGAAGATTTAAGGCAATCATGATAACAATCTTCAAGTATTTGAAAATCTATTATGAAGAAGTGAGATTAGATTTGTTCTTACCCCAAGAGCTCAGAACTAAGATCAGTGCTTACAAGATGTGAAGAGGAAAATTTGACATAGTGAAAAACTTTCTGGTAATGAGAACTATCCCAGAGAGGAAGATGGAAGAAAATGTCTTCCTTCAAGAAAAGGCTGGGTAATTTTTGTTAGTTATATTCTAGAAGTTATTTCTCAGCAGGTGATCTCAAAGGACATTTTCAGATTAATTTCCCAACTTTTTAGCTATTTGATCTTTTCACATTTTCTGCAAATTTTGCATTGACTATATTCCATTGACTAAATGTGCATTTCCTTTGACTACCCCCTCACTTCTGGATTGCTCTACCTCCTTATCTCTCCCTCTCTTCTTCTTCCTTCAAGACTCAGCTTTAAATTCTGCTTCAAACAGGAAGTAAATTCCCAAACCCCAACTGTTAGTGCCTTGCAACCACCATCTCCACCCCAAACCAAAAACAGAATGTGACCTCTGGAAGATTAGACTTCTTCCTTTTTTTTTTTTTTTTTTTTGTAACATCAGCACTTTGCAGAGTGTCCAACTCATAATAAGATCTTAGTAAATGGTTGATGAATGACTGACAGGAGCCAGGAGTGCAAAGAACAGTTATAAGGTATCCTTAGATTGTAAAAGTGCAGTGAGGAGAATAAAGACCTTCAATAATCTATCTTGTTTTCTTTTCGCTAAATACAATCTCATTTGTGAAACATATCTTCAATTATCATATCTATGAAAATAATCTTCAGATGTGTATATTCAGCTACAATCTCTTTCCTGAGGGGATGTCTACTAAATCCTTTTTGGAAATCTTGAACATTGATACACAATAGTTATCTCATTTCCAATTTATCAAAAATATAACACATTATTTTTTTCTAAAATCATTCTCTTTCCCTAGTATTTCTTCTTCTTGAAGTCTAGCAATAGTTAGCCAACATGCTTGAACTACATTCTGGGCAGAGTTTTTTTTTGTAGTTCATTTATTTCAATTGTGCCTGATACTTCATGACCCCATTGGGGATTTTTTTTGGAAAAGAAGACAGAAGTTTCATTCTCTAGATCATTTTATTGATGATGAATTGAGGTAAACATTCTGCAATTGATGGAACAAAGTGCATGACTAGGATTCAGGAAGATTTGAATTTGAATCTTGCCTCAGGCAGTGTACTTCTGGGTGAGTGGCTTAATCTTTCTCAACTTCTACTTCATTTTTTGAAAAATGGGGATATTAATAGTATATACCTCACAAATTTGTGAAGATTAAATGAGTTAATATATGCAAAGTGCATTGAAAATCTTGAAGCACTATATGAAAGCTAGTTAGTATTATTATTATTATTTTATTTCTTTTTCTTTTAATTCCTCTTCATATTCCTCACTATACTTTATTATTATTTTATTAACAATAATAGCTGACATTCTCAAATGTTTTTTCTTCATCTATTGAGATAATCATATAATTTTTGTTAGTTTGATTACTGATATAGTCAATTATGCTAATAGTTTTCCTAATATTGGACCAACCTTGCATTCCTGGTAAAAATCCTACTTGGTCATAGTGTGTTATCCTGGGAATAACTTGTTGTAATCTCTTGGTTAATATATTTTTTTTAAGATTTTTGCATCAATATTCATTAGAGAAATTGACCTGTAATCTTCTTTCTCTGTTTTGACTTTACCTGGTTTAGATATCAGCACTATATCTTTGCCACAAAAGGAATTTATTAGTCCTCCTTCTTTCCCTATTTTCCCAAATTAGTTTTCATAGTATTGGAATTAATTATTCTTTAAATGTTTGGTAGAATTCTATTAAATCTGAGCAATCTATATTTTTGTAAGTATTCCTCCATTTCACTTAGATTTTCAGATTTATTCTCATATAGTTGGGCAAAACAACTCCTGATTATTGCTCTAATTTCCTCTTCATTGGTAGAGTTCTCCCTCTTCATTTTTGATACTAACAATTGTTTTCTTCCTTCCTTTTTCTAATCAAATTAATTATAGGCTTATCCATTTTGTTGGTTTTTTCATAAAACCAACTCTTAGTTTTGTTTATTAATTCAACAGTTTTTTTTTTACTTTCAATTTTATTAATCTTCTATTTTTAGAATTTTAAATTTGATATTTAATTGGGGGCATTTAGTTTGTTCTTTTTGTAGATTTTTTAGTTGCATGCCCATTTTATTGATCTTTTCCTTCTCTATTTTATGCAAGTAAACATCTAGAGATAAAACTTCCACTAAGAACTGCTTTGGCTGAATACTATAAATTTTGGTATGTTGTTTCATTATTGTCATTTTCTTGGATGAAATTATCAACTATGTCTATGATTTGTTGTTTTATCCACTCACTCTTTAGGATTAGATTATTTAATTTTTCAATTAGTTTTTAGTCCATTTTTCCCTGGCCATTTAGTGCATGTAATTTTTATTGCATAATGATCTGAAAAAATGCATTTATAATTTCTGCCTTTCTGCATTTGATTTTGAGGTTTTTATGTCCTAATACATGATCAGTTTTTGCATAGGTTCCATGTACTGCCGAAAAAAGTATATTCTCTCTGTCTCCATTCAGTTTTCTCCAAAGATCTATCATACCAAACTTTTCTAGAATCCTATTTACTTCCTTAGCTTCTTTCTTATTTATTCTGTGATTCAATTTATCTAGTTCTGAGAGAGCAAGGTTGAGATCCTTGTATAGTTTTGCTGTTTAATTCTTGTTGCAGTTCTCTTAACTTCTCCTCTAAGAATTTGGATGGTATAACGCTTAGTGCATAAATGTTTAGCATTGATATTATCTCACTATCTATGGTACTGTTAAGTAGTGTGTGGTTTCCTTTCTTATCTCTTTTAATAAAATGTATTTTTGCTTTTGCTTGATCTGTGATCTGGATCACTACCCCTGCTTTTTTTATTTTTTATTTTTACTTCAGCTGAAGCATAATAGATTCTCTTCCAGCCTTTTGCCTTACTCTTGAGTGAAATGGGAAACTGAGGACTTCTCAGAATAATAAGTGTGGGAAATTCAAGACTCAAAACCAAGGATTTGTTAGTCATTAAGGCTCTGGGAAGAAGAACAAAAGACTTGCTCTTCTAGTAGAAATACCTGAGATAACCTCCTGAACCTTTACTTTACTGCTTAGAGAAAAATATGACTAATTATTTATTGGCTTAGAGATGTTTAAGAAGTCTCCAAACTAGTTATCTCTATTTGTTGACTGAGGAAGCCTGAGGTAAACAGGCTAAAGGTTAAAAAAAAAGTCTCCTTGGTTATTTTAGAAACTTTCTAACTCCTCTGGCTTAATGGATTACTTACCTCTAAATAAATCTCCTTATTGTGAGGGATTATGTGGTTTCTCATAAAATTATTAATTAAGGTAGATTGAACCTATAACCTAAATTTAGTTGATGAAGGTCTGATGGATTTGGAAAATGAAATTCTTTGTACAAATCTTATAATAGAATGCTCATACTACCTCAAATAAGCAGTTGTAAAACTTGTAAAACTGACTACCAACATAAACTTAGTCAAACACACCTGCAAACATTTGTAACTGACCATCATAAACTTAGATAAACACATCTGCAATAAATCAACTATGTCAGTCTGACTGGAATTTAGCAAACCTGTGCTACTTCCATCTAAGCAGGCAATGAAAATTAATTGGATAAGGGGAAGAAGAGGGGTCATGGATTTTGTGGTTTATGACTATATAATTGCCCTTAACTTCTGTGAAATTAGCCTCCTCTCTCTGGAGAACTCCAGTGAGTAGACCATCTGTTTTTAACAAGATTTTAGTAAAGCTTCTGTTCTTCACTTTGAGAAATCTCTGAGTAGTCATTTTGAGTTAGGACTTGCCGCACCACACACTCTGAATGTATCACTCTGCTTTAAATGTGTTTCTTGTAAACAACATATTGTAGAATTCTAGCTTTTGATCTAGTCTGCTATTTGCTTCCATTTTATGGGATAGTTCATCCCATTCACATTTATAGTTAAAATTACTAACTGTATTTCTTTCCATCTTGTTTTCCCCAAGCTATACTTTAATAGCTAACATTCTCACATATTTTAATGTTTGTAATGTACTATGAATTTGATCATAAAAATAAAATTTAAAAAATTATAAACCCTGGTTTGTTTGTTTTTTTGTTTGTTTTTTTCATTTTGGAGATTTTTGGATGAAAGAAATTCCTGGACTCATCACTGGTAGCCTATTTTTTCCCCAGTAATGATCCAATTACAAATGTAGGAATTGGAGATTGAGTGACATATTATATTATAACGATAGACTGAGGTTTTTAACAGGGCTGAGAAGTAAATTTATGCCTTGTATTCCCCTCTTCCCTCCAAGTTTCTGAATGTTGTTTATAGACTTGGAAGTAATCCATTCTATTGAGCAAACATCATGATCATTTGAATGTTCTTTTTGTTCTCTTCAAATACCAAGAACCTCAAACAGCATATGAAGAATTCCACAGATAAAGACAATTAATTGTCTAACACAAGTGATTAAGAGGCTCTAACTTCATCACTTATTTTAAATCAAATTTGAATTAATATACTTTCTTTTTTATTGCTTAATAAAAACACTAAAAAATTATAACTTAATGGATATTCTTCAAAAGGAAAAATAATCCATATACCAAACTAGAAAAATTTCATTCTCTATAATGAATATTTGCTATTTTAAAAGTATATAAGAACTTAAACATGTTATTTTCAAATCAATCCTCCTTGACTTTTTTCCTTCTGAACTTCAGTACTTTCTTTTTCTTTAAAAAAAAAGTGTTTTTTTTTTTTTTTTTAATGTGACAATGTTCCTCCTTTCCTTCTTTCCTCCCCCTGTCCTCAGGCAGCATTACTGCTAGATCTTCCTTCACCCAAGTCCTCCCAAAAAGGAAAAAAAATACAATTTTGGTAACAAGAAAATAATGCAAACATTATCTATACATTGACCATGTTACTGATAGATCAATTCACCCACCCAACTATTTATTCTGTACCTTGTATTCACCACTTCTGTCAGGAGAAGGATAAAAGGTTTAATCAATCATTTTTAAGTCTTGGATGGTCATTTCAATGATAAGAGTACTTAAGTCTTTCAAATTTATTTTTCTTTATAGTGTTGTTACTATATAAATTGCTCCCCTGATTTTGCTTACTTAACTCTACATCAGTTCATGCACATCTATACAGGTTTCATTGAGATTGTCCTTTTTGTCATTTATAATGTCATAAAATTTCATTATATTCAGAAGCATAATTTATTTGATCATTTATTTCTTGGTTGATTGGAATTCCTTTCAAATTCTTTGCTACAATAATACAACTTAATAAGCATTCATTTTCTTCTTCTAAGAGTTCTCTTTCTTTTGTTCTCTTTCAGAGTATAAGTTATAGTATACATATTGCTAGATCAAAGTATGTACCTAATTCAATAACTTTTTTTTTACATAGTTCCATATTATTCCCTAGAATAGATGGACCAGTTCACACATTCCCCATTACCATTCCCTTTTTTTCCCTCATCTTTGCCAATCTAATTAGTATGAGGTAGAACCCCAGAATTGTTGTGACCATTTATAGTTATTCTTACTAATTTGTATAATTTTATATAGGTATTGATAATTTGATTTTTGCCATTTAAGAACTAATTGTTCTTAGCCTATTGAGGAATGTTTTCATCCATATATATTTGAATCTGATAATACATACATAAATATATATATATGTGTATATATATATGTATATATATGTATATATATATATATATATATATATATATATATATATATATATATATATATATATAATGTTCAGTCATGTCCAACTCTTCTGGACCCTATTTGGGTTTTTCTTGACAAAAATACTGGAGTGATTTGCCATTTCCTTCTTCAGTTGGTTTTGTTGGTGAGGAAATTGAAGGAAACCCAGTTAACTGAATTACCTAGAGTCACATGGCTAGTAAGCATCTGAAACCAGATTTAAATTCAAGAAGATGAGTTTATCTGACTCCAGCTTCAGAATTCTTATTTTATCTACCACCTAGAACACACACACATACACACACACACACACACACACACACACAAACACACACGCACATATTACTATTGAATGTGATCTTTGTACTAGAGAAAATTGCTGAAAATAGTAACAGTTTGGCCTTTAATTTAGTATTATTGGCTTTCTTTTTCAAATTTTAATTTTCCATAATCAAAATTGTCTGTTTATCTTTTATGATACTCTCTGTCTCTTGACTTTTTGTCCATAGGTATGATAAAGCTGTGTTTCTTTAATTTTTTATTAAATAACATTTTATTGCTAGGTCATATATCTATTTATTTGGAGCTTATTGTGATGTATGATGTCAGTTTTTGTTATAAATTTAATTTTTGCTAGACTACTTTTGATTTCTAACCAGGCTTTACCTTAGTAAATGAAGTTTTTAGGCTTTTTAACTACTGTTACCATGCTTAAATTGTATACCAAATCTCTTCTGCTGATTGTTTTTTCTATCTCTATTTCACATATTAGCTAATACCATATAGTTTTGATGATTATTGCCATGGAGAGTACTTTGAGATCTGATGTAACCAAATGCTATTTTCCCCATTTTTATTATCATTTCCCTTGAGAATTTTGATGTCTTATTTTTCCAGATTAATTTTGTTTTCTTTAAAAAACAATCTCTTTAAAGAAATTATTTAGCAAATTGTCTTACCAATCAAATGAATTTAAGTACTTTTTATCTTTTTTATTATATTGGCATCTCAATCCTTAATTTATTAATATTTTTCTTATTTGACTCTATTTCTGTAGAAAATTTTTATAATTTTATACATATATGTCCTTTAGGTGTCTCATTACATGAAATCCATAAATAAAAATATGTTCTACAAATATTTTTACTCTCTCCCTCCCCCTCTCATGCTTTTTATTTCTTTTTATCAAATCTCTTTTTTGCCTTTGTCTGTTTGAAATTATGATTACCATCTATTTTTTAAGTTCCCCTGAAGCATACTGGATTTTGCTCTAGCTCTTTATTTTAACTCTGTGTTAATCTTTCCTTTGCAAGTGTATTTCTTATAGACAATATATTGTTGAATTCTGGTTTTGAATCTATTCTGATGACCTCCTCCATTTTGGAGGTAAATTCATATCATTCATCATTTGTTATTGTATTCTGTGTCTTTTGTCTTATATGATTCTGTGTATTTCCCTTCATTCATATTTTTTATAAATTTATCTACTTCCTATCTTACTCTCTACAGAGAAGATGATACTAAGAGGCAAGAAATGTGCTCAGTAGCAGTGATCTGTATGCAATGTAATCTATTTGTATTCCATTACTCCTCTTCTTGCCCAGTGCTCAAACCATTTGTTCTCACAATTTTTTTAAAGTCCTTGAGTAATCTTCTTTTCATGCTTTATCCTTTAAAGATTTTTTTTCTTAACTTAATATCTACTCTCTTAATTTTTTTTCTCCATCAGAATTGATCACTATATAATCTTGTTGTTGCTATGTATACTGTTCTCTTGGTTCTAATGACTTCATTTAGCATCAATTCATGTAAATTACTCAGGCCTTTTGGAAGTCATTCTGCTGATTGTTTCTGACAGAAAAATAATATTCCATAACATTCATATATCATAATTTAATCATCCATTCTCCAACTGATGGGCATCACTCAGTTTCTAGTTCCTTGTCACTACAAAAATGACTGCACAAACATTTTTGCACAAGTAGATCCTTTTCCATCCCTCATAATCTCTTTGAGATAAAGGCCCAGTACAGACACTGCTGGATCAAAGAGTATGCACAGTTTGATAGCTCTTTGGGCATAGTTCCATCTTGCTCTCCAGAATGTTTGGATGAATTGACAACTCCACCAACAAGATATTAGTGTCCCAGTTTTCCCACATCCCCTCCAACATTCATCATTATCTTTTCCTGTCTTTTTAGCCAATGTCAACTCCTTTCATGATTCATACATAGACTGTCCCCTCTACTCTTTTCTTCATATTTATATAATTTCATTACATGAGATAGGAAGTAATACTCCATTTATATCTTTTTTCTTCCCCAGGGTACTTTTCCTTTCTCCCGCCATCTCTCCCTCTTTCCCTCCTTCCTTCTGTCCCTCTCTCTTTCTCTCTCCCTCCCTCCTTCCTTCTTCTCTCCCTTCCTTCCTCTTTCTATTCCTCCTTCTCTTCCTCTCTCCCTCCCTCAGTCTTTACCTTTCTCCCTTCCTTTCTTCCTCTCTCTCTCTTCCTCCCTCCTCTCTCCTTTCTTTCCTTTTAAAATCTTCAAAATATAATAAAACTGCTTTCAGATCCTCTCCCTCCTAAATGCTCTCTATTACTAGGCTTGGAAGGATTACTTGATTCTTCTTCTCCTATTAGAATATAAATACTTCATCTTTGTATAGTGCCTCCTAATTGATCAAATACAGTTATCTTTGTATGTCTCTTTTGATTCCTGTGTTTGCATTTCACAATATTTCTTCACATCTTTCTTTATCAGAAAGTATTCTGTTTCATGAAAGATCCATTTCCTCCTTTAAGATTATATTCAGTTTGGTCATATAAACAATTGTTGTTTGAAGCCTTTATTTTTTGCTTTATAAAATAACATACTAACATATTTTAATAACACATGAGAAAAAATTTGTATTTCTACTTTTCCAGGAAATAAAAAGTACAATGACAAATCAGTCCCATTTATATTAAAATGTATTGTATACTTTAAAAAGCCAATGCTAAAAATGTTAACCATCCTAAAATTTGACTTTCTTGCATCAAAATAGTACATAAACATTTCACAAGTTTTCAAGGTAAGATAGAAATCTATGAAATAGAAGAAATGAAAAAAAATATATGTTAATCTCTCTATCTTTAACCTTACCAAATAAACTCTCATGTACATCAGTTCCTTGGAGAATAATTCAAAATCTAAATGGTCTAAATGACATTCATTTCATATTACATTTGATCGTTTTTTCAATCTAGAGCTGGTTTCTTGAAACAAGCTCTAACAAATACATTATAATACATGAAATATTATAAAAATGGTGTATTTTTTGTTAAGATCATTGTATTTGAATGTGCATAGTATGTAAAGAGATGACAGACCATTTTATGGCTAACATGAATTTCAGAATATTGAGAGTAAGAATATTTTATTTTTCTTGAAAATTTCTCATTAGTCATTTTATACTGAAGAGTAAATGTATGCATCGTTGTGTGTGAGTGTGTGTGTGTGTGTGTGTGTGTGTGTATATATATAATATATATATATATATATATATATATATATAATTTCTCCATAAGAAAATACATCTGATTGAAGACAGCCATAATGTGCCTGTATCTCAATTTTTTTACCCTCTCCCCAACTCTTTTTTTTCCCATTCAAGCTAAAAATCCTCATTTCCTTCAATTAATCTTTGTATAGCACAATCTTAGAGCGTTCACCAAATAGTTTTCTTAAACTGTGATGCCCAGAACTCAACACAATATTCACAATGAATTCTGATTAAGAAGATTATGGTGGAATTATTCTCTGTCTGTTATTAGAAATTATGCCTCTATACAGTCCAAAAGAATATTTTTCATCTTCCAAATTGTATTCCAATTCCAAATTTCATCTTCCAAATTCCAAATTCCTATATTGAGTTTGTAATATTTTAAATATACTAGATATTTTCTAGAATAGCTACTATCTAACTATACTTACATCATCTTACACTTATTAAATTGTTTGTGTGTGTGTGTGTGTGTGTGTGTGTGTGTGTATGTCCAGGTAAAAGATTTTACATTTGTCCCAAGTGAATTTTATCTTACTAAATTTAGCCCAAATGCTCTTGCCTATTGATCCTCTCAGATCCACATTTTCTCAGGCAGTGTCTTAGTAATAATAATAATAATTAAGATTTATATGGTGCCCACTATGTGCTAGGCACTGTGCTAAGTAATTTACAAAAATTATCTCACTAGATCCTCAGAATAACCTGGAGAGGTAGATGATATTTGCCCCCATTTTTAAGTTGGTGAAACTGAGGCAAATAGAAAATAAGTAACTTGCCCAAGATCATACAGATGGTAAAGCATCTAATCTTAAATTTAAATTTGAAATTTCTGACTCTAGGTTTAGTAATCTATCCAAAGTGTGACTTAGTTATTCTCTGACCCAAAATGGTGTCAGCTACATAGTTGGTGAATATGCCATCTGTTATCTAAATAATCTGAATAAATTGTATTTACTTAAATGATAAAAATGTTAAACAGCACATAGCCAAGAATAAAATATCTGCAATACTTCAGTAAAGACCTCTCTCAATGTCAAGGTTAAATTATTAACAATTAATCTAAGTCCATTCATCCAGTCAATTTAGAATCTAATTGCATTCTCACCTAGTCCATGCTACTCTATCTCCTCCATGAAGTTTTCAGAAATGTTATTACATCCTCAACCAAATCTGGGTAATATCTCTCTCTCTCTCTCTCTCTCTCTCTCTCTCTCTCTCTCTCTCTCTCTATATATATATATATATATATATATATATATAATTTTCCTCTTCATGCACTTTAGCCTTATTGTTCTAAAAGCCAATGAAAAAAATCTGACTTGATCTATTCCTGAAGGAACCATGATGGCTTGGTAATTGCTAATTCATTTTCTGGATGTTTCTTAACTATTTCTTATCTAGAATTTTCTCAGTATTCCAAGTCAAGCTTACTAGTCAATCATGAGCATATAGACTATTATTTTCCTTTAAAAAATGGGATTTTTGCTGTTCTCCAATCTTGTGATACCTCTCTCACTTTTCATGATTTTTCCAGTGTCACGGGTAGTGATTCAATAGGTCTTTCTTTACCCAGGGATGTAATTTATCTAGGTTAGTTGATATGAATTCATCAAGGGCAACTCAGTGGTCCTTTACTATTTCCTTTCTTATTTTGAGGATCAGCTCTTGATCCTCATCATCATTTTGAGATTTATTTCCTTGGCAGAGAAAACTGAAGCAAAATAAGAATCAAACAACTCTGATTTTTCTGCTCAGTTATGGTTTTTCTTCTCCTAGTTTAGTTCCAAAATACCCTTTTTGTTGTTTTAGGACACCCAACTTCTCTCATAAATACCCCAGGCAAAAGTGAAGAGAATACCACATAAAACAATGATCTAAATGCCCAAAGGGTAATACTTCTGAACATCTCCATTTAGTTTAAGATCATAAAGGAATATGGCAAGACCTCTTTGAGTTTCCTGAGTGGGAACTCACCAGTGGGGAAAATAAACAAAAAGCACTATCTGGCAAATTGAACCTGAAGCCAGAAAAATTTAAGTACATAGGGATGGAACTAGAACCCAGTTTTTCACTGAATGGTGAGATCATCAGGTAGTATTTGTATAACCTCAAATTCTCCCAAAGTTGTAAAGCTAGTACTCCTATTATAGCCAAAGGAAATGACAGTCCAATTCCCAACAGGGGACAATCCCAGATCTTTCTGGGCTTTGGGAGGGAATCTTCCTGGATTCCTGAGACCAGGAGGATTTTCAGTATCCTGTATGGGCTAGTTGTATGTATATAATGGAAGGAGACAACTCTCAGATGATTATTGTGAAAGGTCAGAAGATAGAGATGGATACAAAGCCAACGACCACTATCTACTATAAAGATATGGAGTCAGAAACCATAGATTGTGGGAGAATGTGGGGCATGTTTTCAGATGCCAGATCTAGAGTTTCCATGGGGTAGAATCAGGGTCATTGTCAGAACTGCAAAGGAGACAGGACCAGGTAAGGTCTACTCTCCCTTGCTGTCCAAAGTGTGTGGAGGGGTAATGAGGTCTGGCATTGACTTAAAGTATTTATCCAGTAACTGAGCCTGGAGATAAGATTAAACAGGAGAAAAATTCAAATATAACAGTGAAACATTATGGATTAAGATAAACCCAAGAGGTAAACCTCTAAGAAGAATGCAACTCTATAAAAATGCAAGTAGAACCCTGGAAAAAATAAATTCTTAGCCACAAGGATTTCAACAACAGAAGAACAATTAAGATTCTTGGAGAGAACTGGAAGGATAATAAATACTGAAGAAGAGAAGATAAAAATGTGATCAAAATAATGGTCTTCCTCAAAAATGGAATGAACTAAAGAGAATGAGATCCTTCAATAAGAAAGTTCAGAACAATATGAAGAGACTGAAAAGTTGGGAGACCACTTGATGTAGCTATTATAAAAATAACTAACCTAGAAAACAGGTCAAGAAAGAAAAACTTAAGAATCATTGAGTTCCTTGAAAACCATCTCTTATGGTCCAGGACTGATTGAGGTCAATCTGATAGTTCAAGCTCAGTATCTAAATGAAATGAGATAGTAGTGGATCACTTGACACTTGCCTACTTATCATCTCTAGAATGAAATATAATCCCATCAGTATGGAATTTAAATCTTCCCCAAATACACCTTCAACTCGCATACTCTACATTCCAGCTAAAATAGATCGTAAAAGTTGGCATGTCATCTTCAGGTTTTTTCTAAAGCTATCTCTGTCTTCCTTTACCTAGAATACATTTCTCCTTATCCTCAGCCTCTAAGAAAGCATTATCTACATTAAAAGAAATAGCTCAAGTATAATCTTTATAAAGTTGTTAGTTCTCTGTTCCTTCTCAGATGACCTTGTATTTTATTATTTGCAGACATGATACATGCAGAATATGAGCTTTTTGAGACAGATTATTTTATTTTTGTCTATTACTTGTCTATAACATAGTTCCCTGCATGTTGCATGTATCTTATGAATATTTGTTGTACTCACTTTAATGTCAGCTGCAAATTTGGGAAAATGCTATATATTTTTTTACCACTATCATTAATTCAAATGCTGGTCAGAAGGCAAAAGGCAAATCTTAGAAGTATTCTTCCTCAGAAACCTCTCCAAATTGACATCATTTCACTAATAACAACATTTTCATTTACTCAACTACTTCTTAATATACCTAATTATATTATCACTAAACCCATGTCATCCCATTTCATCCACAAGGATAGTATGAGAAAGTGTCAAATACTTTGTTGAAATTCATGTACATTATACTTATAAAAATCTCCTAATCTGTGAATCTAGTTAGTGATCTGTGAAGATCGTGTATTTTTAAATCAGCAGGAGTCAGGAATTCAGGTTAGGGGAAAATCGTCAGTCTTTATTCTCAGTGAAGAAGGATCAGAGATGGAAGAGAATCGGCGATAGCAATGTGTGCAGCTGAGTCAAGAAGCTAGCTCGACCAGCAGCCACACAACCAGCCATTCAGAGTCTCGAACCCAGGCAGATCCTTGAAACAAAGGAGAAGACCCAAGAAATATCGGGTGGTTCTGTTGCTGATTGTGCTCACCATTGAAAGAGCGTGGCAGTTATGGCGTTTGACTCATGGACATCAAAGATTGTTGGACTTCAAAACCCTCAGAAATCATTGGATTCTCTGAGCCATAGGACTCGAAAACCCTCAGGAATCATTGGATTCTCTGAGACATAGGACTTGAAAATCCTCAGGAATCATTGGATTCTCTGAGACATAGGACTTGAAAACTCTCAGGAATCATTGGATTCTCTGAGAAATGATAAGACTGTTACAACACTTCAAAATCTGCTGGAATCATTGGATTCCCTAACACATAAAAAGACTTTTGCAGGACTTCAAAACTCAGGGGGACTGTGGATTCCTGACATGTGAAGCAATGGACAATAGATTGGTTTTGGACTATCTCTTGGCTGCTGAAGAAGGTGTATGTGTGACTGTTGTTTACATACCCTCCTTCTAGGACTTCTGGTGATCTTTTCCAACACCATGTTGATTTATATTGTTTGCTATTCCGCTACTTGTGTGTACAATTCATGTTTGTTACACCACATCAAGCCTGCACTGACTGAGGGGAGGGTCATCCCTAATAGCCTCTGCGTTATTGCTATGTGCTTGTATAATACCTCCCATGCTGATGGGTTTGTGCATAATAAGACCCTTCAGACCAGAAACCCTCTAGCAACCCCCATTTCCCTTTGGTGCTTTTCATCTCCCTTCCTGAGATGTCAGGTAGGGTGTGATCATCTCCTTTTTAGTGCTTTCACCGCCTTTCCTGAGAAGTCAGGGAGGCGTGATCACCTTCCCTTGGGGGCTCTGACCTCCCTGAGGAGTCAGAGATGGCATGACCACCTGTGTTCTAAAATAAAAGAAAGCGGGAGATGTAATGGGCTGAGGTTTGAGTTAATGCACTGAGGTCCCAAGTACGTGAGGCTAAATAGTAATTGGGCTATACTCTATTAATATACATGATTGGATAAAGAATGGTCCCTGCCCACTCTCCGTGCAAGTCCTGATGTGTTGTATAGGAAATGACGATTTTGGTGGGTGGAGGCAGAGAGAGAGACAGGAAGAGAAGCTGGGAGAGATTGGGCCTGGGTTCGAGACTCCGAGCAGCTGGTTGTGTGGCTGCTGGTCGAGCTAGCTTCTTGACTCAGCTGCACACATTGCTATCACCGATTCTCTTCCACCTCTGATCCTTCTTCACTGAGAATAAAGACTGACGATTTTCCCCTAACCTGAATTCCTGACTCCTGCTGATTTAAAAATACATGATCTTCACAGTAATCTTGACAACAGTGTTTTGAGTCTGGCATTAATGATGCTTGGTGAACTTATACTAGCTCTAATTGATAATCATTTCCTCTTCTAAAATGCTACAAATGATTCATTTAATATGTTCTACAATTTCTGCCAAGAATTGAAATCAGGGTCACTGCAATATAATTTTTAAAAATTATAAATTATATATAATTATATATTATTAATTATATAATATATATTACATATATTATTAATAATTATATAATATATAAATTATAAAAATATAATTTTCTTTTTTCTTTTTCTTAAAAAAAAGACAGATTATTTTAATTGATTGTTTTTAGATCTACCTTTCCTCTGCTGTCTTTGATAGTTTTTCATAGTTTTCAGAGATCACTGGCAAGATTTCAACACACTTTCAACACCCATGTACCATTCTTTTCAGTACCTGAAATGTTGTTCATTGTGGATTAGTTTAAGTTAAGTGTTCTGTTAGCATTCATTGTGCATCTTCTCTTGAAGTTTAACTTGCTATGGATAGTTTTTCTTTTCTCCTTTCCACTTGAATAATCATCTTCCCCAAAAAGAGAAATCAGAAGCAAAACAAAAATTGGCCACTTTTCTCTTCTGTTCATTGTTTTTCATCTTTATTTCACCAATGTTGGACATTGAACCTTTCCTTCTTCTTTTCAACTTCCCCTTTAAAAAATTGCGACAACTTCTAAGACCATGGGATTCTATATTTTCTCTAAACTCTTAAAAATTTGTGTAGTAATTTTTCAGTTATATCTGTCTCCTTGTGACTCCATTTGAGATTTTCTTAGCAAAGACACTGGTTTGCCATTTCTTTCTCTAGCTCATTTTACAGATGAGAAAACTGAGGTAAACAGGGTTAAGTAACTTGCTCAGGTTAACAGTAGTTTGAGATTGGATTTGAACTTATGAAGACAGATTTTCTTGACTTCAAGCCTGATACTCTATATATTGCATCACCTTATTGCCATTAAGCTGATTTTTCTTAAATCTATGGTTTTTAAATTTGCTTATGCTCATTTTCTTCACTTTACCCCAACTTCCAAAAAGGAATGGTTTATTACTTTCCCCAATATTTCTATTATTTTGACTTCATTAACCTGTTCTACTTGTCATTCAGAATAAGGTCCAAAATAACAATACTATCATTGCTTCCTTTATCTTTTGAACCATGAAATTATTTTTAAGGCAAGTCAAGTTAACATTTGCTTTGATTTAGAGAAAGCATGTTCTCTTGATGTCATCACATTTTTCTCCCTTTACTGATTCTCAGATCCTCTCTGCCATCACTTTTTCTCTGGTTCATAGATTTCCTTATATAGGTATATCTTCTTAATATGCAATGCTATTCTACCATCTCTTTTCTTTTTGAAAAATATAGTTATTCCATGTCAAGTTTTATGTCAAGTCTCAGGGATAACTGTGAAATTCAAGTTTCCTCCTTGCTTTAGAATCTCATGTTTTAAATAATAAAATTCAAAGGTTCCAACCCACTTTTCCTCTTCTATGGTAGTTCTAATCAATAACACATGCTCTATCTACTCTTATCATTTTGCTAGCTGCTTAGTAAGTGTAGCAAGCACAGATTAGGTTGGTATCTACAAAGCTCTGAAGGATCAGAAAATGTATTAAAGACTCAGAAATCAAAAGTAAAGACTGGAATGAGGAGTGGAATTTTGGAGGGGCAAGAAAATTTTGATCCATAGTGGATGTGACCTTGGTTGATACTAGTAAACAAAAGAAAGGAGTAAAGATATCTAAGGGGGATATGGAGTGATGTTATAAGAAAACACATCTCTCCTTGTCTAAAAGACAGAGCTGGGATATAAAGGCTGGTCATAACTGAGGTGAATCATATGTCTATGCACTTGTTCATATAAAAGAGAATAATGAGCAAAAATCAGTATCATCAAGAGCTGATACAGATTCATATCACCTGGACATTACAGCTAGAGGAGTTCATGCTGTCACTTTCCAGCTCAACAGCTGGAAAGGGAATATTAGAACCTAAAATAGCAAGACTGTTTTGAACTTCCTGAAATTTGGTCTTGTCCATCATCTGGAAGGAACCATGCCCACATATTTTAATGTATTGTGTTTTCTATTCCTGTAGCTTCAATAGTTATAAGTATAAATATATATAGCATACTTATGTGTTTATATTTACTATAACTATGCTTACAAATATAATTATTTAGAGTTAAACCATGTAGTGTGAAATGTTCTGTTATACTATGTTTATGTAATTGGAATCTATTAAAACTCATTAATGAAAAAGACAGGTGGTTATTTGTCAGTACTACATAGTGGTTAAATAAGGAAAGTTTTTTGTAAACCTTATAAAATTATGCAGATGTGAATTATTATTTGATCCCCACTCATGGTTATTCAAGTGTAGTCAATAGCAAGTATTGACTATCTTTAATTTTTTCTGTTCATTTTTATTTTTGAGTCAATAGATGACCCAATAATGGTTATTTTGCAGTCTATGAGAAAAGAAGTCTAATTTCAATTTTGTTTCATGATTTTTCTTTCTCTTCCTTATCAATATGTTATATTGAAACCAGTAAAAATGCTAATCAAAGAAGAAACAACAATACTTTTCATATATAAAACAAAATATATTAGATGATTAAAAGTGTTCACTGATGCTCAGTTGTAGAATCATGACTTCAACATGTTAGGACCATCTAAATCTAATCTCTTTTTACATAGGCTAGGGAGGTATTGGTTAACTTCCTCTCCTAGGCTGGAGGACTTGACTTTAATTTATGAAAATTTTAGAATACATTTATTTGGTTTGTAAGTAAGAGAAATGGTGGTCACTTTTAGTTAGTATGAATTCAGTAAAAACAAGTCATTTCAAATCAGCTTTTTTTCTTTTGTTTGACAGGAATGACATAACATGTGAATACTATAGTCATAATATTGTTAGTTTTCAATATAACATTTAACTATATCTTATGTGAGTTTAGTGAACAAGATGAAGATATATAGGATAGATAAAAGTGTAGCCAGGTAGTTTTAAACCTGTCTGGGCAACCAAGCTAAAAAAAAAAAATGATGATTGATGGTTCTTTCTCAAGTTAGAAGGAAATGCAATTGAATTCACTGAATCAACAAAAGACAGATATTGCTTGATACACTAAGCCTGGTGTATACCACCAACATTCCTGACCTCAGGTGTCATATTGCATAGTGTCCAAGACAAGCACTGTATGTTCACATTTTGTCCTTTGAGTTTGTGTTTTAATTGGTCTTGTCACCACGGTAGCTGTCTATGGTCAAGGTTCTTTTCTATTTCTTGCTCCTTTTCTTTTGATATTTCTTTCCCCTGCCACACTTTTATGGTTGAGCTCTGTTCCTGGGGTAAAGATGGCATTGTCCCAAGCTTCCTGTGCAGGTCTGAGTCTTGACTTTGAGCTTAAGGGCCCCTTGTGTTTGCAAGGAGTAGCTTTGCCTGCTCTTTTTAGGAAACAAGCTGGTTTCCCAGAGTTTGCCTTCTGAAGTGAGACTGGAAGTTGCCCCACTGGTTTGCTCTTCTACTGAGGCAAGACTGAGAATCTTAGTTTTAAGACCCTCTCATTGGCTTTCCTAGAGTCTACTTGAGCTGGCCTGAACACCCTTTTCATCCTAGTAAGACTGACTTTTCTTGAAGTTTTTTTCAGTTGGTCTCAACCTGGAGAGTAGTTTCATGCCATTAGACTGTTCAGAGCCTTGGCTTTATGTGGTTTTCAAGGGCAAGTTGGATCTTAAGCAGCTTCCTGACTTTACTCTGTCATCTTGGTTCTACCCCTGGAAGTTGCCAGGCACTGTATTTGTATTCTGCCTAGATTAATGGAGTCAAGTTGAGAATCTGGGAGAGGAATGGGATGTTTGATAGGATTCATGTGGCAATGACAATGTGATGCAAGGGAAGAAGGATAGTAGGTTTTCTTTCCCCAGAGCTCTGACATTGTAGGAATGCTTCTTCCCACTATTTGTGGTTTTTTAACCCTACTCTTGCTGGGATATCTGCAATTAGGACAAATATCCTCCTAAATGCTGGATTTCTAGTGCAGGGAAGTAAGGAAATTTATTCTCTGATGTTTGCCTTAAGGGTATCTTAAGGTATAACTCTGACCATCCACTAAAGGTTACAAATCCATATTTTATTACAAACCCATTTTTCTTAGAATATATAAGATGTTTCCATAGCTTTTTTTTTTTTTTGTACTTAGTAGCTTCTTGCCAAAGCCTAGTACTAATAGGAATTTGTCATGTATGTTGACTGAGAGGAGATTCTCAAGCAGTATCAAGTTGCTAGTTGCTTTATATTTCTATTTTCTTTTCTTGAAGAGTGACTTCTTACTACATCTTTTTACTTCTTTTGCCACCCTGTTCTCTCTATAGCATTAAAATCTATAGTTTAAATCTCCTGCTTTTCATATATGAAGACCTCTGAGCTATTGACTATCTAAATTTTTATCACTGTCCCTCCCTCTTGATTTTGTCTCTAAATTATTCTGGTAGTCTTGCAATTTCATATCTACTTCTCTATGGTACTTGATATACTAAATCTGTATGGGCAGCTTTCCTATAGTTTGCTGAAATTGTGCTGTCAGCTCTTTCCCCAACTATTTGGATCAATACATTTAATTGTGTACAATTCTAAATGAAACATCAGTGATAAGACATAAGTGACAACATTTCACACAAGGGTATCCCTGACTCAGCCCTTCAAAATGAGACAGTATCAGAGCGATAATTATAACTTGGATTATTGGAAGTTCTCAGCAGATGACTGCTCAAATTTCTACAGAAGTTTAAAGGTAATACAATACTATTCACAATCCCTGAGGTAGAAAGTATATTTATTGTTAGCCCCATTTCACAGATGGGAAGATTTGAGGATTGGAGAGATTAAATGATAATCTTGAATGTTTGTTTTTGGGGGGAAAGAAAGAAGAAAAATGTGATAGTGGCAGAAGTAGCTTGTGAAAAATACTTTTTTTTCTTTCAAAGTCAACAGGTATTTACTGAGTGTTTTCTATATAATAGACAATGGACTAAGTTCTAATGATTCAAAAAAAAAGGCAAAAAAAGAACTGTTCTCAAAGAGTTTATTTTCTAATTGAATATATACATATAGTATAAAGGGGAAGTAATATCAGAAAAAAAATCACTGTGAAGGAGGATGGGGGCACAGAAAAGTCATTATATAAGATGATATTTTAACAGAATTTTTAAGGAATCCAGACAACTCAAATAATAGGGGAAGAAAGGATGAACATTCCAAGTATGGGTTTTGCCAGGAAAAAAGCACTGAGTTATAATGTTGAGTGGATGGACTGATACATCAGACTGGAGGAGAGTAACTAAAATAATTCTGCCAAGATAAGAATGGCTTTTAAAGCTCAAATAGAGTATTTTATATTTGATCCTGGAGATGATAGGGAGCCATTGGAGTATAGTTAGGGGCATATATTTAATATGATGAGACTTGTGCTTTAGGAAAATTGTTTGGATAGATAAGGAATGGAGAGATGATACAGTAGGAAGTCTTAATGGAATGGATTCAAAGGACATTTTGAGAGGTTTGCATTGGTAAGAGAAGGGCAACCTCTTTGTGAGACAGGTGAGGGTACACACACACACATATACACACACACACTTAATCTCAGCTAAGAGAATGAGAAGAAGAAGTGTCATGGGAGATTTGATAAAGATAAATGGAATTTCAGTGTTTATGAACATGGAAATGGAATATTTGTGGGTGATGGCAATATCAAGCATATAGTCTTCTTTGTGCTGAAGTAGAGTGGAAGAGAGGGTCAAAGGAAATGCATAAATTGAACAATGGGGAATTTGGAGAAGTGGTACTTGAGGGAGTATCAACATGCATGTTTCAATCCTTTTGTATCCAAAGGGTGTTAGTGGGAAGGGTAGATAAATGTAAAATCATTTTTCATTGAGAAAATACAAACTATTTCAAATATTAGTTTGATGTACTTTGTTTTCTTTTTGAGGTTTCAGTTATTTGTCCTTGCTTATGATGCTTCCTGTTCATCTACTTGTGATTTAAATCTTAATCCAGAATTTATTCTTTGAATTTTTGGTCTTTCAATTTTTCTCTGCATAATAGAGGATTGAAACATGCTCCCTCAAGATACTCCCTCAAGAACAATAACTTCTCCAAATTCCCTATTGTTCAACTTTTACCTTAGTGTGTGCTAAGTAAATCGATTTGGGGGGTAAGGGGCAGGGGGAGGAAAAAAGACAATTGGCCTAAACTAGAGTCTAAGGCTCTAAGAATTTAGTGGGCTTCCTCTCCTATTTGTAACTCTAGTCCCCTACCCTGATCCCATTCCCTTTTTAGTCACTTTCTCTTTACTTGTCAGGAAAGGATAGAATCTACTGCCTCTTGAGAAGTTGGGGAGAGAAGTCTGTCTGTTCAAGCAGAATTACTACCATGGGGAACAAAAGGGATCTTTATCATTGAACCCTGAGTCATAAATCTGGGTGTTTATTTCGTCTCACTTTACCTTACTTTTGGAATCTGATGGGGTTCTAAGTCTTTAGATGGGAGCTGTCTATATTTGAGTTCTCCAGTATTATTTTGTGTGGTTTTTATTTTATGCAGGATGCTATCTCATGAATTGTTGGTGCACATTATTCCACATAATTCCTTTTTCTGATCTTTATTGAGGACTGGGGAAAGGAACCATAGGCCATAATTATTAGATCATGTCCATTCCCTAGTAATTTTTAAAATGAATTTAGCTCACTTCTTTTTCTAACCCATTTCTCCAACTGAATTAAATTATGTCGCTTTTTATTCTCATGTAATCCCGTAGATAACTTTTCTCCTTATGAATCAACAGTTTTTAACAACAACAACAAAACCCAACCAAACAAAAACTTAAAAAAACCCAACAACAAAAACACTTAAGGGTAAGAATCCTTACTTCAATTTAACTCTCTTTAGGTACTTAAAACATTTATTTGAGAGTGCAGAGGTTTACTGGGCTCTTTATCTGCAGAAAAAAAAACCCCGAGGGGGTAAAATTTAAGTAAGAGAATGGAAGATTTTCTTTTTGAGAAGGGTAATTAAACTATTAAATTAAATTAAAACTAATACTAAAGAATGCTGTGTCATATTGCCATCACAGATATTTTTAATCACAATGTTAACAATTTAAGAAAATTAGTTTTTTTAGGAAACACCAGAACTGGACCAGGGTGGGGTTCATGATTTCTCAGTCTTCCCAGAGATTAGATTCCTTAATGTTTTTTACTCAATCTAGTGGAAAAGTTTTAAAATATTCTGATTTTCCCAGAGATTAGATTCCTTGATATTTTTTACTCAATCTAGTGGAAAAGTCTTAAAATATTCTGATTTTCCCAACCCTTTCCAATGGTATATGCCTTGTGTACACTATTTTCTTTGCTGCTTCTTTTGGTTTTAAACTAAAATCTTACAAAATCTGGAGGATTTTCAGTTTCCTTTTTTTTTCTGTTTCTTTTTGAAGATAAAAACTGAATGCACATTCGCATTAAAGATGTTGCATCTATTGGATGCTACTGCACTCTAATAAGATTGATGTGTTCATATCTAAACATGTTCAGTTGTGGATTTAATGCATTCAGAGAATTGACTATATGATTAGAAGTGTGTGGCTCAAAGGATACTCTTTAACTGTATCTACAGAGATAATTAACTAACAGTCAATAACATAAATTTGCACTGTAGGTGCACATCTTCATCTTTTTCATAGGTTCCTTGTATAAGAAACCCATTCATTACTAATCTTTTTTTGTATCTGCAAAGAAAAGAGAAAAATAGAAGGCTGGTTATTTGAAAAACCTTGGCAAAAGCTGAACTATACCAAATCAAGTTGCCTTATGTTATATTAAATTTTTCCCCAATTTATTGAATTTTATCTCATTTCCTTTATGTGTTTGAATTGTTGCTATAGTTAAATGATTTTTTGGGGAGAGGTGACAAAATGAACTTGTAAATTAAAGATTTTTCATGTATGGACAGTGACAGTATTTTGAACATTCATTTAAGTATATTATAAAATTAGTTGATGTAAAGTGCAAAAATATAATTTAAACAACATTCTTTGAATTTTGTTATTGAGCAATGGGGAATAAGTGAAAAAAAATTTTTGGGGGTAGGAGAAAGTGACATAATTACAATTGTGCACCAGGAAGGAATATAGCTATAAGACTAATATAATAATCCAGGTAGCCACTTATAAAGGTTAAAGTAGTAGCCATGAGAACAGAGAGATTGAAACAATTAGACTTTGCAGAAATAAAGCTACAGGAATAAAAGCATATTGGATATGGAAGCAGGTGATAGAAAAAATAAAGTTATCACCACAGTTTTGAATGAGATAAAACTGAAGAGGGGAGCCCCAAAACTCTTCCTCTCTCTTTCTCTCTAACTTTGGGAATGAGCTATGAAGCTCATGAAGCTCTTGAAGCTCCTAGAAGGAGAAAATCTCCTTCAACTCTGCCTCAGTGAGAGATTGCCCCAGGGAATCAGATAAGTGGTTTATCTAAGTGGGGTTGGTTGAGTCCTGAGTTAAGGAATTCCAACCCTATTCAATTAAACATCTTCTATTCAATTCAACTCGGTCAACTTGGAAAAAACTCCTTGCAGAAGTCCTAACATGCCATGCTATGCTATGCTATGCTATGCCATACTATGCTAAGGAAACCTGTGTCTGCTGGAATAATATTCTTTTCCAGCACTATCCTTTCTATTTCCCTAACAAGATTCTATGTCTCTTTGTCAGGATTTCTCTAAACTTTACTTCTCTGCCAGGACTCCTCTACTACTTTACTTGCCAATGCCTATAATAAACCTCTTTTATCAATCTAGGTTTTCGGGTTTGTAAATTCCTTTACAGAGAATCTCTGCGCCACCAGAAGCGGGATCCCCAAAACTCCCTACCCGTGCACCAAATCCCAAGGGAGTGTAGGGGAGCCTAACCTCTCCATTTGGTTCTCTGAATTCTGAACCTGCCACTAGACCATATCATTTAACACCCTGACCACCAGAAGCCCTAATCTCATTTTGGTTCTCTAAATCTAGACCATTTGGTTCCCTGACAGAAGGGAACCCCAAAACCTAAATCTCATCAAAGTGACTAGGTGAATGGCAATACCAAGGACAGACACGTTATTATAAATGTAAAGCCAGAAGAAATTTAGACATCATCTACTTGAACCTTTCAATTTTATAATGAGAAAACTAAGTCCAAGGGGGTTGTCATTTCCCCAAAGTTACATAAGAAATGTGGATTTAAATGCAGATCCTGCAACCTCTAGTTCTGTCTTCTTTTCCCTAAAATAAGTTGCTTTGCAGTCAAAAGGAGGAACAGATTTTTTTTGGGGAAAGATAATCAGCTTGGTTCTGGATTTACCAATTTTGAAATGTTAGTGAGACAACCCACTTGCAAATATCCTTTTGCCTTTCAATTTGAATTTTCAATATGAAGGTCATAAGGCATTTCAGGATTGAAGATATGACCTTGATAAGTAAGAATTGAAGCTACAGATGTAACTGAATTTGTCAAGAAAGAAAACCTTGATCAGATAACAACAAAGAATAGAGCTTGGGAGAATACCAATATTAATATTTAAGAAGAACTGGTAAAAGAGAAAAGAAAAAAATAAGAAAAGATAAAAATGAAGCAGAATCAGAGTATGTACTTTGAAGGCAAGAGAAAACTGTATGTCTAGGATGAATACCTATCATCATAAATTGGAGAGGACTTGGTTGAGATCCAAGGAAAGATCTTTGAATTTGTCAATATAGAAGTGATTAAGTAATATTTGAGAGAATAATTTTAATAGAGTGGTTGGCCAGATGTGAATGTGAATGAGTTAGAAAGGATAAGTGTTGAGTAGACCTTTTCCCTTCAAACTTAGCCCCTTCTCCCAGAAATTTGGCAGCAAAAAGATGAAAAAAAGCTTACTATATGATATTATTATTTATATGTTCTACTTTCCAAACACTTAGCTATTCACCAATTCCATCTTATTCTCTATTGTATTCATTTCTTCAGGCTGTCCCACAATGTCTAGGATGTTCTTTATTGGCATCTTTGTTGAAATCCCTCCCTTCCTTTAAGGCCCTCCTCAGGTAGAGTCAAAGAAATGGCAGCCATGAACTGAACTTGGAGTATGCTATGGCCACCTTCATTATGAGAAATTGACCTCTCTTTATAGAAGTATACGAGAAAACATCATTTTTTTTTTTCTGATACTGGGATTTATTGCTAGAAATGACTGTGTTTAAGTATGCCCTTGTAAGGTTGTGAAATGAGTTTAATAGGGTTAGAAATGTAAACATTATGTGAGGGGGTTCAAGCAGTGATTTGTTATGATCTGTAAATGGGTGTGTTTGCCAATATGTATTGGAATTGGCATGCCTATTTAAGAATGTGTTCACATGAATATCACACAGGATTGAGAGCCCTGACTTTGGATCTGATTCTCATGTTGGTAGTGCTGGGCACTCCAAGAATGAAGTCAGGATAATTAATTATCTGAGTTGATGAAATGCATACTCTTTAGTATATGGCAAAGGGAAAACAGGGTCCAGGTGTGGTGTTCTTTTTCCAAAACACAGCCAGGTGATAAAAGTTCAGATGTTTTATTGTGTCCTTCAATATAGCCTGGTTAGCCCAGAGGCCTATCTCTCTGCTTGGTTCCAAGAGCTCCGCCCGAATGTCTCCAAATCCAAAGGTTTGTCCTTCCCACTCCAGCCAGCACCAAGGTAGAAGATACGATGAATTTCTCTTGCCTCGAAGATAGGGCTTGTTGGCTTTCTTCCAGAGTGCTCCTCTCTGACTCCTGGGAATGCTCCCAAGAAAAACTCTTTTGAGTCGCTTACTGAAGCTGTATTTATGCTACTTTTCCAAGAGTGGGATTGTGGGATATCTCCCAGCATGCTCTCTGGCCCTAAGGGAGGTGTGAATTCAGATATCTCTTTCTAAACCCTGAATTCTCCCAAATGTGTGAACTCCATTGAGTACTTAGATACTTATGAGCTCTCTAAAGGTGTGAACACAAGCATTGTTTCCATCAGTTGTACTTAGTATCTTGTTTCAAGTTCTGGCCCAAAATATCTCCTTCTAAGATCAAATCAATCATATTGAACCATGCTAAATTAGATAATTATTGTCTCTATCATCTCTAATGGCTTAAAAATTTGTAAAGATTCCAACATACAGGGACACCTAATATCTGAATGTGAGAATGAGAGTCCATTGTGACAAGTCTTTTCCATGAAGTCTTTCTAGGTCTTCCTTCTAAATATGATATTTCATTTTTCTCCTAGCACTTTGGATCTCTGCTTTGCCTTTGTCACATTTTGGCTTTTATCATTGTTACTTGTATATAGCTTTTCTCCTCCTCATTAGAATTTTAAATTCTTTGAAAGCAAAGATCATGCTATTTTTCATTGTTATGTTTCTAGAACTCAGTACAGTGCTTTGTACTTAAAAATGTTTTGTCTAGACCTGTGATTTCATTGATTTAGGGACTAATTGTCTCCACCAATAAGGACTAGCAACAATTCAGCAGCTGTTTTGTTTTAGAGTATCCTAGGATATTTTCTATAAAGGTAGTAAGAGGTGGCACCTGACCTTAGGTCTAGACTCTGAGGCTTCTACTAAATCTTACTTTTGCTTAGTAGGCATACTATAAATATCTGAATCAAATTGATAACATGATTCAGTAATAAGATTGAAAGAAAGCTCCTTTAGTATTGTATGTACTTGCACATATTTGTAAGGGTATGCCATGAGGTAAATGAACCAAATGGAGAAGAAGATAATATAAAATTCTTTAAAAGGGTATAATTGATGGATTAAGGATCCATCCTGGAGGGGGATATCCTATCAAGAGCATGGGTAGAATTACATACTTTTCAGATTGGCTAAAATGACAGAAGAAAAATAATGATGAATGTTAAAGGGGTTATAACAAAAGTGGGACAACAATACATTGTTGATGGAGTTGTGAGTTGCTCCCACCTTTCCCAACTATGCCCAAAAGGCTATCAAACTGTGCATACCCTATGATCTATCAGTGTCTCTACTGGGCCTATATCCTAAAGAGATCATGAGGGAAGGGAAAGGACCCACATGTGCAAAAGTGTTGGTAGTATTTTGTAGTGACAAGGAACTGGAAACTGAGTGGATGCCCATCAGTTGAAGAATGGCTGAAAAAATTATGGTATATGAATGTTATGGAATATTGTTGTTCTATAAGAAATGATCAGCAAGATGATTTCAGAGAGGCGTGGAGAGACTTTTACAAAATGATGTTAAGTGAAGTCATTAGAACCAAGAGAACATTGTACGTAACAACAAGATTATGTGATGATTATTTCTGATGGATATGACTTTTATTAATAGCAAGGTGATTCAGGCCAATTCAAATGGTTTTATGATGGAGAGAGCCATCTGTACCTAGAGAGAGGATTGTGGGGACTGAGTGTGGATCACAACATAGTGTTTTCCCTTTATTTGGTTGTTGTTTGCTTGCATTTTGTTTACTTTCTCATTGAATGTTGAAAACTGAGTGAATGTTGCAAACTATGTATATGTTTTGAAAATAAAAAGCTTTACATTTTAAAAAGGTCACAGAAAAAATTAAATAAAATTAGCTTTAAAAAACCACGATGGGTAGGGAGAGGTTAACCATGATAAGAAACTGAGACTATCACTTCATCCTTTGGAACAGGAAAGGGGGAAATTGGTGCAGACATAGAGAAATTTTGAAATATGGAGGAGGGGAGTTAGAGCGTTTTATCTAAAATGATTTCAGTCTTTTCAGTTAAGTGGAAGTCTGCTCTGTGTGTGGGGTAAGGGGAATCCATTGATAACTCAAGGAAAAGGAAACAAATTGAAATGATGAAATAGTTGAGATAGGGAAGCAATGAGATCAGATTGCATAGTTCAAGCTAAAAGGGACCTCGTTTTTTCCATCTGAATTTGTTATACATTTTTTTTTTTTAAGTCTCAATCATTTGGCAATCAAAACGTCACAAAATCTGAGATTTGGACAGGAACTAAAGAGCTACCTAGATCATCCAGCCTATATATATGAAGAAACATATCCTTTACATTTAGTAATTTATGGAAAATGACTATTTCATACTAGCTTGGAGGTCTCCAGAGAGAAAAAATAGAGCACATCTCAAGTGGTGCTATCCATTTTCATGCATATGTACATTCATGTATACATATGTGTATGCTTTAATACATGCATATTTGCATTTAAATAAACCTGTTTGTCTAAAATATGGATCCTTTGATCTAGAGCTTTTTCTTTAAAAAATATCCTCCCCTAAATGTTATTTTTCATATTAAACATCTCTATTTCATTTAGCCAAATATAAACGGGAGACCCTTTATCATCTTTATACACTGTTCTGGGCATTTTTCAGCTCTTCAATACACTTCCTAAAACTAGAATCCCAAATTGTAACACTATATTTATATTTAGATGTCTGTATGGGGCAGAGTACAGGTAAGACTTATGTCCCCCCTCTAATCTTGTGTAATGTAAATCTCCTCACACTGCAAAAGATTAGTTTTCTTGATTGCCATATCATACTGTTGTTGAAAAATGTAAAGTTTAACAGTAATTGTGTTCTGAGACAATGCATGGGAGAGATTAGGAAATAGTTGTGATAGCTTGGTATACCAGGCAGTTTTATTTGATATATTGCTCTGGCAATTGCTTCAAGTGTTGTCAACTCTTGCTATTGAGTAAAAAGAATGGAAAAAAGATATAAAAAGCACTTACAATATGTGAAGCACAGTGTTAAGGAGTAACAGTGTAAAAGCAAAGTTGGCCCTGTCCTCAAGGAACTGACAGTCTAATGAGTAATATAACACCTAGGGCTGTGGTGACTAGAAAAGAGCACTTTGATCCTGCATGAATCATGATTTCATTGTAAAAAATAGTTCTTTGTCTTTATGCTTTAAACAAACTTTTTTTTTCATTTTATTTTTATGATATGATAATAAGTTTTTTATATTGAAATCTAGATTCGACTTTGGTACAGACATCACTTTTTTTTTTCATTCTCATGGGTATGGTTTGTAAATTTGAAAAGTAGGCACTGTCTTATCATGTATTGATTGATGAGCAGTTTAGCAAAGAAGACTTGAATTTCAAGAGCAAGTTCTAATTCAAAGTGAAATAGTAAAGGGGATATTCCAGTACACTGCTGAATGTGATTTCTTATCGGTACTCAATGCATCATAAATAATAATGGAAGTAAATGCACCTTTAGCTGAAAGAGTTAGCAGTAAAATTAGGACTGATTTTCTGATTGCATTTTTCTTACCAGGTATCAAGGTCAACTTTCGAACAAGGGAACCTGAGGGTTTGATTGTGTTAGCGGTATCACCTGGCAATCAAGAGGAATACTTTGCACTTCAACTAAAGAGAGGACGTCCTTACTTTCTTTATGATCCTCAGGTAAGTGACTATGAAAGCTTAAGAAAAAATAATTTAAACAGTCTTCTTTCTAAGTTCCCTGAAGGCAAGGACTGGGTTATCATCCCTTCAATACCCTAGTTCCTAATTAGTGAATATTCACAATGATTCAGTGAAGGTGGATTGAGATTTTTGTGATCAGTTAATTAGCTCAATTGTTTAGAACTCATTTGAAGAAACTGAGGTAGATATTGTTAAGTAATTTGCATAGGTAATTTAGGTAGTGTGAATCTGAGGCTGGGTTTTTCTCAGGAAGATAAACTTTATTATCTGAGGCTTGGCCTTTTCTTCATTGTCTAGTAATATAAAACATTGTTTCATATGGTTATTATTAGGTTTTAATTTTTATTATGAGAACTGTTTGTTCACATACTTTGTCTTCTTGCTTTTGGAGGTATAGCTTTGGTCTTATATAGAATATCTCAAATGCTATAGAATGCTAGATTTAGATCATACCTGCTAAATTTCCAGTCTGAGTATTTATACTTTGGAAATTAGCAAATGCTACAAATCAAAGGTTAAATTATTATTTTTTTGAATATCTAGATTCAGTAAAGTGATGGAGAAAAATATTAGGGCCAACAATAGTTACAAGTATGTCATAAACACATATCTTTCATTCTTTTTAGTCCAATCCATTTATTTTACAGATAAAAAAGTCATCATAGAGAGATAAATTAACTTATATCAGGTAAAACAAAAAATAATTATTAATAATATCTAGCATTTATATGGTACTTCAGGACTTGCAAAAACTTTTGCCCATATCTTATTTAATCCACACAACAGTCTTGAAAGGTAGGTATTTTTATTGCTTCCATTTTAAAGATGAGGAAATTGAAACACAAAGAGGTTAATTGATTTCTTCAGAATCATGCAGCTACCAATATCTAAAGAATTCAAACTCTCATCCCAATTCGAAGTATGTACACTACAATTTAGCAGCTAACCATTAAGTTTAAGAATCAGAATTCCAATCTAAGCCTTCTGACTCATACCCAAATTCTTTTTTTTTAGAAAAATTAAATAATTAATTTTTGACACACATTGCTTTATGAATTAAGTTGAGGGAGAAAAATCAGAGCAAAAAGGAAAATCTATGCGAGAGATTAAAAAAAAAAAACAGAAAAAAGAAGTGAACCTAGAATGTGTTGATTTACATTCAATCTCCATAGGGTTTTTTTTTTTGTTGTTGTCGTTTTGTTTTGTTTTGGATGCAGATGGCATTTTCTGTCCAAAGTCAACTGGGATTGCTTTGAATCACCGAACCACTGAGAAGAACCAAGTCTTACATAGTTGATCATTGCACAGTCTTGCTGTTATTGTGTACAATGTATTCCTGGTCTGCTTGTTTTGCTCAGCATCAGTTCATGTAAATCTTTCCAGGCCTTTCTAAAATAAGTTTGTTCATTGTTTTTATAGAAAAATAATATTCCATTACTTTCATGTACCACAATTGTTATAGGCCAGAACTCTGAACTTGAAACAAAGGATTCTTACAAGGTGTTAAGTCAGTGGAATTGATAAATACAATGGTTATCTAGTTTAACATGGTGCTAAATAGTTCTCTACTTCAGTACATGTACTTAGTATTTAATATAGTTTTATAAGATTCACACCTATGATAAGAGAGCCTATAAGCTCAGACAAACTCAGCCAGATTCAGAGGCAGAGAAGACAAGAGAACTGGAGGCAGGAGCTTAAGCTCTCAGAGGCTCAGAGAGAGAGCTAGAAAAGACATGCACATTGGAGGCTGAAGCACAAACCCTTGGACTTAGATTCATTCATCCCATCTCACACCACCTTAGTGGCAGGCTCTCCTCCTTAGTTTTTCCACTGAAACTAAGACTCCAGAAGGACTCTAAAAAAGCTAACCTGGTCCCAGGAAAGGAGACAAGACTTTGAAAGAGATAATAAAGGATTTGGACTTTAACCCCTGGCTATTCTTGTGCTGATTACTCAACTGAAATGAAGACTGTTCCCAGAGAACTCCAAGAAAATCACCTAGAACGTTATGCACAACTTGTTCAGTCATTCCCCAATTGATATGCATCTATATCTTTTCCAATTCCTTGCTATCACAAAAAGAGCTGCTACACACATTTTTGTGCATGTGGGTCCTTTTCTCTCCATTACCATTTCTTGGGATACCGATCCAGTAATGGTACTGCTGACTCAAAGGGTATGCCCCATTTTATTGCCCTTTGGACATAGATCCAGATTGCTCTCCAGAATGATTGGATCAGTTCACACCACCACCAACAATGCATTAATGCCCCAGTTTTCCCACATCCCCTCTAATATTTATAATTATCTTTTCATGTCATCTTAGCCAATATGAGAAGTATGAAGTGGTATCTTATAGTTGCACTTCTCTAATCAATAGTGATTTAGAGTATTTTTTTTCACATGAGTTGTTTTATTCAGACAATTTGCTTTCTTTCCTTTTCTAAGTAGTTGACTCTGTCATGCATACCTGTTATTTCCTTTCTCATTTTTCTTCTACCTCTATTATTTGCTTTTTAAATTCTTTTATGAGCACTTCCAAGAAGTGCTTGAGACCAATTCATATCTCTCTTTGAGATTTTTTCCCTCTAGATATTCTGTCCTCATCTGAGTAGGTGACAGATCTACCCTGTCACTATAGAAGCTTTTGATGGTCAAAGTTCTTTTCTGCTTCTTGTTCATTTTTTCCCCTTTTCTTATAGTATTTCCTCTTTTTTGTTTTTGTTTTGTTTTTTTATTTTTATGGTTGAGTTCTGCTTCTGAGGTAAAGGGGACACTATCCCAAGCTTCTGTGCAGGTCTGAATTTTGGCTTTGAGCTCAGGGATCCCTTGTGTTTATAGTGAGTAGCTTTGCCTCTTCTTTTCAGGAAACAGCCTGTTTTCCTAGAGTTTACCTTGTGAACTGGAACTGGAAGATGCTCTACTAATTTGCTCCTTTACAGAGCCAGGTCTGAGGGCCTTAGTTACTAATTTGCTGTGATTAAGACCCTCTCACTTTTCCCACTCTCTATCAGAGCTGGGTTGAACATCCTTTTCATACCAGCGTGACTGCCCTTTCTTGAAGTTTTTCCAGTCTATCTAGAGCTGGAGAGTGGCTTAAACCCATCAGACTCTGTTCAGAGGCTTGGTTTCATGTGGTTTTCAAGGGAAACTCACACATATCTTTCCTTGAAGAGCTCAATGTTAAACATTTATCAGCACACTCATCTAAAAGTCTTAATGCAGTTTTTAATCTATTAGAAACTACTAAAGCTTAATACTGTATTTTCATTAGTTGTTTGTTTTCTGTATTTTGTAGGCCAACAATACTAAAGATTAGTTTAAATAACTTTAACAGTTACTGACATATAATTTGAAATCCCTAAGTATTATTGCTTCTCACTGTAAAATCTTAAATTCAACTTTTTTTTTGGCTTCTAGCATGCTAAACACCATGAGAGATACAAAGTAATTATTCGATACATTCCTTGCCCTCAAGAATCTCATAATCTTCCTCAAGAGAAAAGATTAATACAAAAAAATTATATCACAATAAAAGTCTGTTAGCTGCATCTATAAAATAATGCAGATTTTTGTATCTATGGTTTAGGGAAGCATAGGACTTGATCACATATATCTGGAATCTTGGATATCACACCTTTATCAGATTTTATGCAAATATTCCCTTACCTTAAGTAGAATGCTTTCATTTTTTCTGTGTATTTATTAGCTTTGTACAATATTTTTTATTCAAAAGCAGTCATAATTATGTGTTTTCATACTTGGTGATTATATCGAAGCCCCCTTGGTGAATTAAGGCTACTTGTAGCTTTTAATCATATCTAACTTTAAGAACATTTATACATCCATTTTGAGCTCATTGTGGTACATGATATACACTATTTGCCTAAATTAATTTTTACCTTACTGCTTCAAGTAAGTTTGTTCTTGGGTTATAGACCACTATTATTAAGTTAAATTATTTTGATTTTTTTCTTCACATAGCTACACAATCTATTTTTCTAATCTTCTAATCAATAACACTTAATTTTGATGATTACTATTTTATATTGCATTTTCAACATCAGAAATACTCCTCCCCTTTCATTCCCACTTTAGACATTATTTCCCTTAACTTTTTAGATTAGTTTTTTTTCTAATGAATTTTATTGTTTTACTTAACTCTATGAAGTATCTCAACATTTTGTTTGAAATGGTACTATACCTCTAAATTAAATATTATCCTTATTTTTATTAGTTTATCATGTGCCAATCATTAATGATGACTTTTCTTTTTCAAAATTTTTATTCACTGTGAACTTCAACACAAACGACTAAAAACAAACAAAACAAAAAAATATTTCTATCTACAAAGCACAACACAAAAAGAGGATTCAATATAAAACCACAGATTTCTAGTTCATACTATTTACTTTTTTAAAAAAATCATGTAATAAATATTATACTGTTTTCAAGGTACTTTGCTTTTCTGTGCTTCTTTCTTAGTTTTCTTTTGTTCTCTGCTGTGCACTTTTAAATTTTTTTTCTCCTTCTCTTCCTCACCATCCCATCCTAAAGAAGGCTATTATTATTTATAAATATATGTGTCTATATAAAACCATTCCATAAATGCTTTTGTATATCAGTTCTTTCTTTGAATTTAGATAACATTTTCCTTCATAGATCTTTTGTAGCTGATCTGAGTATTTGTAATATCCAAATGACTTAATCATTGTTATTCTTAAAACAATATTGCTGTTGCTATGCAAAATATTCTCTTGGTTCTGCTAATTTCACTCTTCATTATTTCATGCAAGTTCTTTCCATGTTTTCTAAAACCAAGCAGCTCATCATTATATATAGCACAACAGTATTCCATTACAATCTTAAATGAGAACTTGCTGGATATCCCCTCAATTTCCAGTTCTTTACCACCACAAAGAGAATATTTATAAATATTTTAGAATATATAAGCTCCTTTCTTTTTTCCTAATCACCTTGGGAAACAGACCTAATAGTGGGTGAGTGTACCAAGTTTAATAGTTTAATAATACTTCTAGATTGTTTTCCAAAATAGTTGGATTAGTGTTGGAATTGTTCCATATCCCCTCCAACATTTGTTACTTTTTCTTTTTATCACTTTAGCTTATCTAATAGGTGTAAAATGATAACTCAGACTTAGTTTAATTTTCATTTCTCTAATCGATATTTATTAAGAGCATTTTCCCATATGACTATGTTGTTTTGATTTCTTCATTAAGCAATTGTTATCCTTTCAATTGTTTAAGTTCTTTTATTTTTAAGAGCCATTATATAATTGTATCTTTTAAACTGATGTCTTGGATGATCCTGGGTGTGACTCCTTGATATTTGAATTCTTACTTTCTGGTTGTTTGTACTATTTTTTTATTTGATTTGGAAACTTTGGATTTTGCTATTATATTCCTGAAATTTTTCTTTATTCACTTTTTCTTCTTGTTCTAATATGTTTAGGCAGTTTTCTTTCATAATTTCTTGAAATATGATATATAAGTTCTTTTTTATTGAAAAGGGTAGACATGGATTTTAGGTAGTTCAGTGGATGATTCTTTAAATATTTTTCTTTGATCTGTTTTCCAGATCAATTGTTTATGGTATGAGATACTTTATATTTCCTCCTATTTCCAAAACATTTGTTGTCCTATGAAGTCATAGCTTCCCCAAATGTTAATTGAGCATATTATCACCATCTGTCTTTGAATGGTTGTATTGAAATTTAAATGATACCTGTAAAGAATTTAGATCACTACCTGGTATGGTAGGCACTTAATAAATTAATAATTTAATTAATTAAGAAATCAATAAAGACTCGTTTCCTTCTTTCTTCCTCCCTCCTATAGACTAGTGAACTTGTCTTCAAGTGCTGGGAAATTTTTTTTAAATGGATCATTAAAGGGGAAACAGTGATTGCAAAGAGCCAGTATGGTTTTTATCAAGAACAGGTTATTCCAAACTTATTCCACTTCCTTTTCTGAAAAGTATAGCAATCCCACACTATTTAGTTTTGTAAAACAAGTAATTTGAATAGCTTGTTTTGTGTACATAGTTCAGAAGATTTTAGCAAAGAATTTTATAAGTTATCTCAAGAAATTCTTGTGTTTAAAATGAAGAGATGAGAACTAGATAATAATACAGAGTGTTACTAAACATTTATTAAGCACTTAGTATATAACAAGGAGTGTGCTTAATTCTGGGGGTACAAAGAAAGGCAGAAATACTTTCTATATTTGAGGAGCTTGTATTCTAATAAGGGCACATCATGTAGATTACCAAGTACAAATATATAGAGATATATAGAGAGTAGCTGGACTAAATTTCAGGGGGACGGCATTATTAACAGGGAACGGGATAATGAAGAAGGTTTCCTAAAGAGGTAAGATTTGATTCAAACAAGTATTAAAGGATTTCCAGGGAATCTATGAGGTAGAGTGATGAGGAAGAGTATTATTCCAGGTATAGTATCAGGAAGTGCAAAAATATAGAGATGAGATGAATGTCATTAGAGGAAAAGTAAGCAGACCAGTGTTGTTGGACTGTAGACCTTATAGAGCAGAGTTACTTGTAAACTGACCTGAATGTTAAGAAGGAGTCAGATTGTAAAGATCTTTAAAGGCCAGAGGACTTTTTCTTTAAACTTATTGTGGTATCGTGGTTAACTAAGTGGTGCAGTAGATAGAATACCAGGCATGGAGTCAGGAAGATTCATCTTCTTGATTTCAAATGTTGTCTCAGGCACTTATTGGTTGTGTGACCCTGGGCAAGTCACTATTCCCTATTTACCTCAGTTCCCTCAATTTGTAAAATGACAAACTGGTCCAGTATCTTTGCAAAGAAAACTCCAAAGAGAGTCACAAAGATTTGGACATGACTGAAAAATGGTTGAACAACAATAACAACAACAAATGATAGGGATTTTATTGAATCCATTTTCAGGAAAGATCTGATATGGTTAAGCCCATCCTTTAGAAAAACCAGGAGATAAATTAGATATCTGTTGCAATAATGAAGGTGAGAGGTGATTAATGGGTTATATGAATGGAGAGAAGACAGGAAATATTTTGAAGGTAGAAATGACAGAATCTGCAGACTGAATCAATGGGATGAACAAGAGTGTGTGTGGGGGGTGTTGCCTATGGTTGCCTTGGTGGGTAGAAGAATGGTATTCCCCTTGAAAATAATAATGAAGTTAGAGAAAGGAGAGGATTTGGGGAGAATTTATTATTAGTTCTTTTGTGGACAGATTCCATTTAAGAAATCTACAGTAAATCCAATGTGATGGCCAAAAGCAGTTTATGCAACTGTTAGAACTGGTTAAATGTTTGACCTCAAAAAATTGCTGTTATTGATTAAATACTAATTCTTTGGTGAAATAGCCAAAGGATAGTGGTATCCTCAACAGCAATAGAGAATAGGTTCAGAATCCAACCATTTTGGAGAGTAGTTTGGAACTATGCTCAAGAAGTTATCAAAACTGTGCATACCCTTTGATCCAGCAGTGTTACTACTGGGATTATATCCCAAAGAGATTGCAAGGAAGGGAAGGGGACCTGTATGTGCACGAATGTTTGTGGCAGCCCTTTTTGTAGTGGCTGGAAACTGGAAACTGAATGGATGTCCATCAGTTGGAGAATGGCTGAATAAATTGTGGTATATGAAAATTATGGAATATTACTGTTCTGTAAGAAATGACCAACAGGATGATTTCAGAAAGGCCTGGAGAGACTTACACGAACTGATGCTGGGTGAAATGAGCAGGACCAGGAGATCATTATATACTTCAACAACAATACTAGATGATGACCAGTTCTGATGGATCAGGCCATCCTCAGCAACAGGATCGGCCAGATCATTTCTAATGGAGCAGTGATGAACTGAACCAGCTATACCCAGAGGAAGAACTCTGGGAGATGACTAAAAACCATTACATTGAATTCCCAATCCCTATATTTATGCACACCTGCATTTTTGATTTCCTTCACAAGCTAATTGTACAATAATTCAGAGTCTGATTCTTTTTGTACAGCAAAATAATGTTTTGGTCATGTATACTTATTGTGTATCTAAGTTATATTTTAATATATTTAACATCTACTGGTCATCCTGCCATTTAGGGGAGGGGGGGGGTAAGAGGTGAAAAATTGGAACAAGAGGTTTGGCAATTGTTAATGCTGTAAAGTTACCCATTTATATATCCTGTAAATAAAAGGCTATTAAATTAAAAAACAAACAAAACAAAAAAAAAACAAAAAAAAAAAAAAAAGAGAATAGGTTCAGATGAGGAAATAATGTTGGGGAGAAAGATAATGAGCTCGATCTTAGACATGCGGAGTATGTAATGCTTATAGGTAATCCAATTTGAGATGTCTAAAAAGTAGGTAGTTAGTAATATGGTACAGGATAAAGAACTTAGACTGGATAATAGATTTGGTAATTATTTACAGGAGAAGTGTCAGACAAATACCATACATATAGCCCATAATATACTTGAATGCATCTTAAACCAGATTAAAATGTAATTGGGAAATATTTAACAAAACAAATTATAATAAAGCATAGATAACTCTATATTTTAAAAGTAAATCAATATGTGCCCCACGATGATATTTATATATATTAGGGACCCCACTTCTTTTGTTTTGTTTTTTGAATAATACTCCATTTCCCCCAACTACATGTGAAACAATTTTAAATTCATTTTTAAAAAAATTAAAGTTCCAAATTCTCTCCCTCCTTTCTTCCCTTTCCTGTGATGGTAAGCAATTTGCTATGTTATATATGTATTATAAAACAAAATTTCCATATCAGTCACTTTGTGAAAGAAAAAAGACCCTTCCCCCCCAAATAGTATGCTTCAGTCTGCATTCTGACTTTACTACTTCTCTTTCTAGAGGTGAATACCATTTTTCATTATGAGACCTTTGGAATTGTGTTGGATTCTTGTATTGCTGAGAGTTAAGTCATTTATAGTTGATCATCCTACATTACTGTTATTATTTTGTACAATGTTATCTGCTGCTCTTGTGGTTTCCAGAATTCAGACACCAATACCTGGAATTATTATTTGTTCTTGTGAGCAGATGATGATGATACAAGACTGAGAGGCAGTTGCTGTTCTCTGACCTGCCCACTGAAAGGCTGTTGCATTATCAGATCTCTCTTCTCTTCCCTCTGCCTCCAATTTATTTCATTCCCAGTCCACAAACAACACTTCTATCAGTAAAGGCTGCCCTGCAAACTCCCTCAAGTGTCACAATCCACAGCTGCGGAGACTCTTGGAGAATTGACCTGCCCTTTCACCCTGGCATGGTCCTTAAAAGTACAATGTTCTCCTTGTTCTGCTCGTTTCACTTTTCATCAGTTAATGTAAGTCTCGATTTTCTGAAATTACTATGTTCCTCATTTCTTATAGCACAATAGTTTTCCATTACAACCATATAACACAATTTATTCAGCCATTACCCAATTTCCAATTCTTTGAGTAGTCCTTGTTTCTATTTGCATTTGATACCACTGATCCAGAAAAGATGATAGAAGAACGCTCAGCATCAGATGGGATTACTAAATGAGATAAGAAATGTAGACATAAAATAGACAAGAATCTTAGGGGACACTCATTGTTAGTGGATATGACTTTAAGTCCAGCAAAGAATGAGGGTGATCAGACAGATAAGAGGAGAAATAGAGAAAAATATCATGAAAAGCTAGAGAAAAGTGAATACTTAACAAAGAGTGACTGATGGTGTCGAATGAAGACTGAGAAAAGGCTTTGACATTTGGTAGTTGAGTACATGAATAACTTCGTGGGTTTTTTGTTTGTTTTTTGGAGGGGCTTTTGGAGTTATGTGACTTGCCTAGAATCACACATAGTTTTCTTCTTCTGTTTTATCTTTCCCTAATTTAGGTGTCAATAATTTATTTGTATTAATGAATGAATTTATGAAGATAACTTTTCACTAAATGAGATTTATAATTATAAAATATTAGAATTAATTTTTTATATTTAATAGAATTCCCTTGTAAATCTCTCAATTATCTTTTTGGGCGTGGTGCTTATGGCAAATGAGTTAGCATATAGATATGATCATTTATATATATATATATATATATATAATCAAAATAGTTAAATTTAGTATAAGATATGATATACTTTGCATGTAAAATTTACAATTCATAACTGAATTTTTTTTCCTATTTAATATAATGATACATAGCATATAGACAGAGTTACATGCAGTAACTAAATGGATAGATATGACAATATTGTTGGTGGAGTTGTGAATTGGTTCAGTCAGTCTGGAAGATAGTTTGAAGATATGCAGGGGGGAAAAGAAGATACCCTTGATCTAGAAAGGCCCCATATGTACCAACATATTACTAAAAATAATCTTTTGGTAATAAAGAGCTAAAAACAAAGTATATACTTCTCAATGATGTAATAGCTAAACAAACTGTGGTATATAGTTGCAATGAAATGTTTCTATAGTATAAGAAATACTGACTGAAGTGTTTGGAGAAGCAGAGGAAGACATATAAACTGATAGGTAAGGAAGTAAGTGAAAACAATGTATATTATACAGTTTTCAAAATGATAAATGGAAAGTACCATAATGAGAAATGTAATTTTATCTAATTAAAATAACCAATCTTGGTGGGGAGAAGAGATAAGAAAATGAACTTCATTTCTTTTGTTATGTAGAGGTGAATGGCTGTGGATGTGGAATGTTTTATATGCTTTGAGAATTGGTTGATATTTTAATTATTTTCATTAATAAAAAACTAACTTTCTTATAAGGAAAGATTGGCTGCCTAGATGAGGTGTAAGACATATTTAAATGAATATAATTTGGAAACAAAAGTCATTAACAACAACAAAAAAACATGAGACATGGTTTGTAATGTCACAGGTACCTATCAATATGTTAAGGTTTACATTATCAAATGATAATTGTTTTCCTCCTTAGGATGACCACATCTTCACATAATCCTGGTACCTAATGTTTTTCTTAGTTTGACACAGCTCATAGTTTGATTCCTTTTCTTGGTTGTTCTCTTAATTGGTGCTCTCAAACTTATCTGATTTCCTATATTCTTTTCTCCTTTTCCCTCTTATCAAGGACCAGAAATACTAATTACTCCACAGACTTCTCTGGTATAAAATCACTGACCTGTACAACTAGATTCTAATACATGAATTCTGTATATAGACATTTAGTTATCATTAAAATATTGTGTAGCAGATATATATATATATATATATATATATATATATATATATATATATATATATATATATAAAGAGAACACTGATATCCAGCAAATGAATTTTGATCTGGAAGAATAAATTTTCATTTAATGTAGCTATAACTGTTTTTTTCTCTCCACTCCCCCCCCCCCAAAAAATAAAGAATTTATTTACTTGAAAGAAAAGGAAAAAGAGAAGGGGACAAGAATTAAGTGCCAACTACTTTGCTAGGGTGCTTTACAAATATTTCCTTTGGTCCTTACAACAACATAGTGAAATAAGTACAACCCCATCTTACAGCTGAAGAAGCTGAGACAGACAGATCAAATGACTTGCCTGGATCATACATCTATTAAGTGTAGAGGCTGCTTTTAAATTTAAATCTTACTAACTCCATGCCCAGCCCTGTATTCTCTCCCAGTGGCCCAATAGTATTCTGTGCACAATGGCCTCAGGTTATGTTCATGTTTTTTAGCAACTTAATTAAGAAGCATCAAGAATTAGTTTAACAAATAAACTGAAGCATGTAGACCATAGTGTTATGAAGTATTGTATAAAAATTAAAAAAAAAAAAGAGAAACAAGTTTTATCTACTAGGAATTTAAATCTATTATCAATAACAAGATATACTTAACTATAAACACATCTACCTTTTTTTTTTCTTCAAATAAATAATAGAATTGGACAGAAAATTAAGTATTCTTGTAGTTCATAGTTTAATTTCCAAGTCAAAATACATGTTTACCTTCAAGTACAAATATATTATTTATTTTACTAGTGAAGGACTATAGAGGTGTATCTATAATTTCTTTTGGTAAACTGCTTTAAAGTTTAAGAACTTTCAAGTCAGTTCTTTTTTTTCACCTTCCTACTATTCCATGGTGCAGTTAAAGTTAATTTCTTTTACTTTCTTGTTTAGAGGAGATAGTATGTAGTTAAAATTTGGGGTAGATAACTCTGATTTAGAATTAATTGCTAAATTTTCAATGTGAACATTTACCCTTGGATCTTGGCCAATGCTACATATCGCATCTTGATTTAAAGTTTTGTGATTGTCTAAGATTTTAAAAAGTCATGGCAAAAATAGTAATAATGTAGGTTTAACTTAAAAGTGTGCCATATGTGGCTTATATGGTCATCCCCCTTCCCCCCCCCACCCCACCCCCACCAGAGAGTTGGTTGTTAAACATTTACCAAGATATCTCTGGTATGTACTCAATAAAACAATAAAAAAATAGTATTTATTGAGTTCCTAGAATAATAAGATTCCTACTATAATTAAGACAACAATATTACTCCTAAGGAGTTAATACCCTTAGTAGTAATCTTCTTGGATGTCTAGAAGAGGGAGTAAAAAGAGATAACTATCAGGTTGAAAAGTATAGGGAGCAGACCTCAGTCTGGAAGATCTGGGTTCAAGTCCACTTTTAACATATTCTGGCTATATGATCTTAGGCAGTTCACTTAACCTTAGGGTGTCCCCAGACAACTTTTCTGAGTCTATGAGCCTTAGAAGTCTCAGAGAAGGTGTTGATTTGCAATTATAAAGGGAATTTCTCTTTGAAAAGTCTTCCAAACAAATTATGCAAATGTATTAGAGGGTAAAAAAAAAAAATGAAGGAAAATCTGAAGAGTCTGTAAGCATATGGAGGAATAAGATTAGGCTTCCTTTATCATATTGTTGGGGGTGTGAAACTGTGTTCCCTTTAATCTGTAAAATTATCACTCTGAAATCGTGTCCCCTTTTGATCTGAGAGATCAGGGTCTCCCAGGCTCTGTGGAGTCTGTGAGAGAGCCTGTTTCTCAGGCTTGACCATTTCTAAGGCAAATCACCCCTATTGATAGCTGGATGCCCATTTAAATTCAGGCTGAAAAAGCCTTCAAAGCAATTTCATTTGGGAGATCCTGGTCTGATCAGCTCAAACTGTCTCAGCCCCACCTTCCCCTTTCCCCCTCCCACCAAGATCTGCTCATATAATAGGTTTCTGTTTACTCATTTCTTTGCAGAAGGTCAAAAGTAGCATACTCTGCCTCTTTGGTATAGCTACCAGGACCCTGCCCCCTGAGAAGGCATTCTCTTCTCAGTACCAGCCTCCATTTCCCTAATAGGACTTTGCCACTGATGAAGTCAGTCCTTAGCAAAACTGGCTTCTCATCCAAGAATAAACTTCCATATTTGCCAACTAAAATTCTTCGGGTTCATGAATTCTTTCACAAAGGACATGGGTTGACCAAAAGGGAATTTTCCACAACTCTCTGACTGCCATTAGAACTCCATCAATATCAACTTTCAATAGGCAGAAGAACAGAAAAAGTGAACTTGAAATTCTGGGTGTGATTCTTTCCAATAAAGAGAAACTAGTTGTTGTGGGCAATAATAAAAGCCTTGGAGGGAAGAGATTAGTGCATCTTATAACTTGTAAGAAAGAGAGGAAGGCTGAACATTCTCACATGCATCCTGGATTTGGAGGAAGGAGGGGCATGATTTAAAAGCCTTCTGAGAAAGTATTCATGAGATATCTTAAAAGAAAATCTTGAAGAAGTGATGAAAGTTGGGAGTGAGAAACTCTCAAAAAAGAAATTCTAGATACACAAAGGAAAACAATTCTGATTTTGAGGAAAAGAGAAACTGTTTGAAGAGACAAAATATAGAGGAAAGTTAGTGACTAATTTAAATTTTAAAATGACACAATCAGAAAAAGGAAACAAAAATAAATAAGGTAAGATGAAAAAAAAAAGTGCCACATGTAAGGAGCCTGAGGGAAACAAAGGCCAATTTCAAAGAATGATTTTTTTTTTAAATTTGAAAAGCTCTGTGTGGTTCAGAATATGAATGACTGTCATGTAATAATAATAATAACAAAAGCTGGCAATATCTCTAGGAGCAAAACAAAGGTTTATTATATGTTCTTGGAGAAGCAGGCATCCCTCCAGTCAAACAAGGAATAGAAAAGAGGAGGCACTCCTGGATTCCCGTCAGCAGTTTAAACAGCTCCTAATGCAAATACCCCTCCCACCACTGATCCTCATCCTCATTGGCCAAGGATCTCAAATTCTAAAGGGGGAACTATCCAGGAAATTGAACTTTGGCCAATAAGTACATAATTGCCCATATTTGAATGAGGTAGGAAGGAAATGAAGTCATGGAAGAATAGCAGGCAGGGGAAGCAGGTATGTCCTTGGGCTAATACCCAAAAAACTACCTTCAGGCCTGCTCCAATTCTGGGGTAGATGAAGCTTTACTTGATTTTCACAACTGTCCTTTAGAGATTTCACTCCATCTCATTCAGCTCTATTATGGGTGCAATATCTCACCCTCTATCAGATTTTCTGTTATTAGAGGTCTTCAAAGAGACAACCACTTGTCTGGTATCTGGTTGTTATTATTCAGTTCTGTCTGATGCTTCATGACCCCATTGGAAATTTTCTTAAAAAGGATCCTGGAATGGTTTACCATTTCCTTCTGTAGCTCATTTTGCAGATGACAAAACTGAAACAATTAAAATTAAGTAACTTGCTTAGGATCACACTGTTCAAACAGCTGGTATGTGTCTGAGGTAGAATTTGAATTCAGAAATATGAGTTTTCCTGACTATTCTATTCATATGACAGAGGAAATTATTCAGTTATTCATTAGAATATATGATAATCTAGCTTTCGGATCATATCTAGTACTGAAACTATGATCCTAATTTCTGTTCTTTTGAATTCTTAACTTTTATAATTTTCTGTGTGATGCAACTGATTTTGATCTCTTAATATTTGCTAAATAGCTTTGTATGAAAATACATGTGCAAGTTTTTAAGGGAAGAAATACTTTTGGTTAAATGCAATGTAATACAATAATTAACTAGTGAACAAAAATTTAAATTTCCATGACTTCATCTTGTGGATCTCAAACTTGAAACTAGTGGTAAAAGAAACAAAGAGGAAATCTCCATTCCATCTTTTTATTATTCTGATATTTAATTTTGGGACCATAGCAATCAGTTATAATTTCCTATGTTTTCTTTTATTAACTTTGTGGTAACTTCCATTCTGTGTATACTTGATTCAATGATATTTTATTGATTAGGTAATGGCTCATAGTTACCATTTGAAAGCTTTCAGTATAGTAACTTTACCAAGAAAATCAAATCAGGTTTTGATTTCACTTAGTAGGAGACTATAAAAGTGAGTCTTAAAACACATCTAAATATAAACTATATGTAGGGTTTAATGACTTTCTAATGGAAGAGCATGAACTGTTTAAAGTGGGGCCAGAATTTTTCACAGAACTATTCCCACAATCTCAATTAGAGAGAAAAGTTTGCAATCAATACCTATAAACAACATTCCAAATTTTTTTTCAAAACAGAAGCCAAGTTTGACTAGTAGTAGATGTAATGTGACATAGCAGGATTTTTTTCCCCCCAGATAAATGTGGCTTCTGATGTAGAGAACTATTAATGCTTCAGATTGTTGCCAAACATAATATGAAGAACCACTTACTCAGACACCTGATCTTTAGAATGCAGCATCGTTTGTAACAATTTTAACGCTAACTAAGTACACTTTGATGAGACAGCATTTAATAAAATGCTCATTAATTTCATCATTAGCAAGGGTATGCTAAGAAGTAAGCCAGTTTCTTATGTCACGCCCAATTAGCATCCCATGCTAGTAATCCCATTAGTATTGTTGAATTCACTAATGGAAAAACTAATGGGCATGCTACCAGGGCACATTAATTGGGCACGACACCAGTTCTGGTTTTAATTATTAAACTACGATAATGAAATGTGTGTTTGTAAAATATTAAAATGTTGAAATAGGATTGAAGACAATAAAAGATCGTATGTGTGTGGGAGAAACAATATAAGAAAAGTCAACCTATAAGACACCCAAGGGACAGAGAGTGGACTTCTTGATGGATCATCTGTTCTAAACATCTTTAAAAGTTGGTAGATGGTCATTGGAAGAAGCATCCTGCTTATGCTCATGGGAAATTAGAACCTTTTCTGTAATATTAAATATTGTATGTCATATATGTTCTCATGCATAATATGAGGACTGACAGGAGCCAATTAAAGAACATGTGGAAGGAGTGAATTTAATCTTTTATGTGTATAGCCTTTTGTGTACTAATAAGAGTGAATGACTTTTTGAAGAAACAGGCCCTCAATAGCTTTTAAGTAAAATAGCATTTAAATCTTTGACTTAATAAAAATTTCAGCCATGCCACATTGAGATATTTTTTCTTCTCTTCACCTAGCATAAATGTAGTATAAAGAGCACTTGAGTTGGTTAAAAATATTCTGGATAGATTTAATAAATTTTATACAATTTAATAAATTGTACAGATACTTTTCCAATTCTCTACTAGACAGAGGTTTGTCACCTAACAGAATTTAAGCATTATTAAGAGAAAACAATATATTTTATGTTCAAATTATGTTAAACTTTGCTTCTAGAATTTATCATCTCTAAGAAGAGAAGGAAATAATGATAACTTTATGGTGGAAACAGCTTTAATTTATTTATTTTTACTAGCTTTTTCTTCTAAAATGATAATAATTCTTTCAAGTTTATCCCACGAGGTTGAACATTTTTATTCTCAGCTTTCTCATGATCTCTCCCTTTTGTAATTACCATCCAGGGAACTTGCCTCTTCATAAGACATATTCTTACTATGATTATCATAGTGTATTGACAGTAAAGATGTTACATATTTATAGAGTTTACAGCATTCTTAAGTTTAAACCATTTTTCCTCTTCTTCTCCTAGCAATAATGTTAAATAGGAAATTTTATTTCATTAGTAGTAGAGAAATCAAGTTGAGAGGAAATAATCTAGCAGTAAGTATTTCTCATTCAGAGCTGAAATTGAATTGCATCTTAACACTGAGAAAGAGAGCTGAAGAAGTTGTGGTGTATAATTGTGATGGAATATCACTATGCTATAAGAAATGATGAGCACAACGATCATAGAAAAACATGAAAAGACTTACATGGAATAATCAAATATGAAACTAACAGAATGAAGAGAATATTGTAGACAGTGACAGCAATACTCTTCCCAGAGCAACTAAGTCATTTTAACTATTATAAATTTGTATACACAGTTTTCCTCTTTGGATGCCACAAGAAAAATTCAAAATCCATATAGAAAAAAATTATTGTCTTAATGATTTCAGATTGGGATAGGAAATCTCAATTGTTTTTGAGTGAGATAATGCAGGTGGCTCTTGGGAGAAATAAAGTTTTTTTTTTTTTAAATCATTTTTAAAGAAGTACATTACAAAAGACTTTTTATTCCTGGTAGCATTTGGGCTAAATCCAAATTCTTATTATAAACTCTCTTTTACAACCTATATTTGGGTATCATGATTATATTGTTGAGGTATTTATTTTGATATAGAATTTAAATTTTTCTTTATAGGGATCTGCAGTTGTAGTTACTACAACCAATGATAATGGAAAACAATATAATGATGGAATGTGGCATCAGGTGATAGCTACGCGGCATCAGGGGTTGGGACAGATCACTGTTGATGGCCAGTTCACAGGTGAGTACAATTTTTTTTTCACTAGTGATATTGATATATTGTTGCTACAGTTTATTATTTCTGTTTTCCTTTTTTTTCTACCCTCATTCCCTGTAAGGTTGTTTGTTCCTTCTATGTTTTTGTAATATGTTTGGAATCATGCACTTAAGAGTCTATTATCCCATTTGTGCAAAACTTCATCGTCATACTAAACATTCAGCTATTCTGAAACTACACTTAAAATCCCATAATGCTAATATGGTGCCATGAACTCTATTCAACAAACTTACTTAGATAAAAGTTACTTCCTTAAATTTTGTATATATTTTGAGGGCAGGGACTAATTTCTTTCTGTCAGTGTCTAGAACAATTTCATTCTCACACTAGGCACTTCATATGATACTTGAGAAACAGAATTAAGATTGGTAATTATTCATCTGATACTTTGGTGATAGAAATGCTTGTTTCTTCTTATAAAAGGCTCTTCTTCTGCAACCAGTGGCAGTACTGTTATTGGTGAAAACACAGGAGTCTTTGTGGGAGGATTGCCATGGGGTTATACTAACTTCAGGAAAGATCTCGGTGAGTAGTAGAAATTGAGATTATTTGTAGACACAGAAATTGAGAACAGAATCCATTTAAATTATTTCTGTTTTTGAAGATTAAATAATAATGTCATATATTTTAAAAGTATATTTTGTATCAATTCAGTAGTGACTTCTTAGATCACTGACAATTGGGCATCATTTTAGGATCTACTTATTTAAACTATATTCTAAAAATTGTTGTTCAGAAAAAGAGGAAAAAAAGGATAGTTTAATGATTTTTTTTCCACAGAGGATGTGATCTGGACCTTTAATCAGTATAGTAAATGCCTGAGAAGAATACTCAGTATTCTTCCAATGATATAAAATCAAATTATTTTAACTTGTTATTGTTCAGTTGTTTTAGTCATGTCTAGTTTGTCATGACCTCATTTTAGGGGTTTTCTTGGCAAAGATTGAACTGGTTTACAATTTACTTCTCCAGCTCATTTTACAGTTGAGGAAACAAACATGGTTTAAGTGCCTGGTCCAGGGTCATCTAGCTAATAAGTGCCTCAGGTCCCATTTGAACTCTGAAAGATGAGTCTTCTGGACTTCAGGCCCAGTCTATACACTGTGACATTTAGCTGTCCCTCTCTTAACTTTATAGAATTATAAAGGGACTCTGAGAAGTTAAATGACTTATCCCTGTAAGAATTTGTACCTAAGTTTACCTGATTCTAAGAATAGAATATATTATATATGTATAATATATATAAGCTTGTGACCTCAAAGTTTCCACAGACAAGAGAAATTAAATTATCAGTTAAATGATAGATAGATTGTATGATAACTCCTAAAAACAAAAGAAAGAAAGAAAAAGAATCATATCATCATTTGTTTGATTAGATCATGATGATCAATGAAGAGACAAAACATTCTAGAGTTGATTGAATGAATTTGTTTCAAAAGTTTTATTCTGGGTAACTTCAATATGTTAAAAAAAAAACAAAACAGTTTTTTCCATTGAGAGAACAGTGCTCTTGTTATTTAATTTTGTAGAAATGAGGTTATAGAGACTCTGAGCCCTACCTCTTGTTTAGCCAACTGCTGATTTGACTATCACCTACTTTGTCTCAATCCAATGAAAAGAAGGGATATCTTTAGGAGAGGAGGCTTTTGGTAGGCCACAGCAGGGCCACTTTATCACTCTAGCTACTTTCAATATTGATGTATTTCACAATAAGCAATACACATTGCTATTTAAAATTCTAAAATAAATCCAGTTTGTTGTGTATGATATATTCATCTGATGTATTTAGAGATATATCAAAGTTAGGCAGTTTGGGAAAAAAAATGAGTATTGATTATATTGCAAAATAATCCATTGCTTACAAATTTCATTGTTTTAAAGCAGTTGTTTATTTAAAAAAAATTGCTCTTAGTGTTTGTTTGTCAATTCTTACAGAAATAATCCAGAAAGGTTTTGTTGGATGTCTCAGAGATGTATTTTTTAAGAAGAGTCACAATCCTTTTGAGGTCTGGGAACCTCTGGAATGGCAGAATGCTGAAGAACAGATGAATGTGTATAGCAGCTGGGAGGGTTGCCCTACTGTACTAACTAAGGGTGTACAATTCCTTGGAACAGGTAATGTCCTAAGGGACCATGCAGTAAATGCTTTATGGATATGCTCCTAAACTTATACCTCTAACTCAACACTTATCTAATTAGTTTCAGCCGCTTTATTTCTATATCATGACAGATAACATTAAGCATAGGAAACATGGTGGCAGAGCCTGGCTTCCTGCTGTAAAATATAAAATTTATAAATATATATTTATAAATTTTATATTTTATATAAATTTATATATATAAAAATAAATAAAAAAACATATATATATATATATATATGTCTTCTAAGAGTCCCAATACAGGCAAAAAAGCTGATATTTCCCAGCATAAATAGTTTTTCCCCTTTAGAAAATCCATTTGCAAATTGCATTTTCCTATAGAAACAATGTTTTGAATAGTAATTAAGTTCCTAGGCTAGACCACAAAAGCTTATCTAGCTTCTGGTGTCACTAAAATATGCAGTTATTAGTATAATTTTAGGTACATTGTAGATTAAAGAGGTTTATGTTTAAACTTGGGAATCTTATCAAACCTTGGATGGGAAGAGTGAGAGGAACATTTTTTAAAAATATGTATAACAAAAATACAATGCCATGGTACTGGTAAAAATATCTTATTTTCCTTCCATATTCTACTATTTCAATGAGCTATGGGGAAGTTTGGGAAAGGATAGTCACATTTCAAGAAGAGAAAAAGGGAATGTGGTAAATGAAGCAATGTTTCTCACTCTGGATAGAACTCACTCTGTTCCTGGATTTTCCCAAGTTGCCTATTTTTGTGTTGGAAAAGTTATTTGAATTTATGGTTTTCACAACAAACTATATAACAGCATAAAACATTAATTAGTCAGTTATTTATTAACTAAAGACATTGGTTCCTTTCTAGCTATTAAAATGATCTATGTTTAAAAAGTTAAAAAGAATTAATGGACATGGCCCTTGTCATGATTTAGGAGTAAACTTAAGAGGCAGATTCTTGAGAGGTATGTCTTATGTTCTTCCTGCTTTTTAAAATTCAATTACAAAGGGTAATATTCTATTCATTTGCTTTTTTTCAAAAGTGAGCTATTTACTCAACAATAATTATCCCTGAAGTCATGTTAGTCAATAGTTAAAAAGCATTATTAAGCGTCTACTTGGTGCTAAATATTATTAAAGTAGGGGCAAAAGAAAAAAAGAAAAAAAATTCTCTCAAGTTGTTCATAGTGTAATGAAGGAAACAACTTACATATTGTTTTATTATTTCATATTTTTCTAAAATATAAATTCTCTTATTTTTTAAAAGGATTCCTGGAACTTTATCCACACATATTTCCTGGAGGAATGGATTTTGAAATTACCTTTAAGTTCAGAACTGACCAAATGAATGGATTGCTTTTATTTGTATACAATAAGGATGGACCTGATTTTCTTGCTGTATGTTAATCTTGAGAATATTTATTTTAAAATGCTTTTGTTAACATTATGAACCTTATCTTGTGATTTAAGAGAGGAGTAATATAGGAAGGTGAATGATAATATTGTAATCATTTGAGCAGTTTTCTTCCAAGAAAATTAGAATTTCCTCAATTTCAGATAACTGAAACTGTGGTTAACTGTTATTACACAAAGAATTGATCATGGATCTATTTACATTTTAGATCTATGAAAATTCTTTGAAAATTAATAAAAAATAAACAAAGCTTTGTTGAGAAGGAGTTGAGGAAATTCTAATTTTTATATCAGAATAAGAAATTAAGATATTTTCTTATTTCCTAATCTATGTTAAAGGTAGTCTTAATTGGCTTTGGATATATATTGAAATTTTATTCTTTAAAAAGTATAGGGACAGTTAGATGGCAGGATGGATAGAGTACTGGCCTTGGGGTCAGGAGTACCTGAGTTTTAATCTGGTAGCCTCAGATACAACACATATTAGCTGTGTGACCCTGAGCAAGTCACTTAACCCCAATTGCCTCTCAAAAAAAAGTATATCCAGGCTATAATAGGCCATGATATAATATTCGATTTCCAAAAATAGGGGTAGAAAACCCATATAACATATAGTTGTTATAGAACAGAAATTGATGGAAAACTAAGACTTAGAAATCTGATATATATTATTAATATGTAACAAAATACATATGTAATCCAAGAATTCAGTCCTTCTTTGTAAGTTTTCCCCAAATATTTATTGATAATTATCTGTGTATGTGGTGTTATACAAGAAAACAAAGAAAATGTCAAATAGAGATCATGTTCTCTGCTCCCAAGTAACTTTTTTTCCCTATATACCATCAATAATTCTTAACTGTCTTTTGCCAATTTTTAGGAAGAATACAAAAAAGCTTTTCCCATAGGATAAGCTGGTATTTTTCATTTGAAACAATTCTTTCTTAAATTTTAGTCTCCACTTTGCCTACTATCAAAGTAAGAGAATGGTGAACTATACCATTATGACAAAATTGAGAGAAAAAAATGTATGGAGACCTTCCTTTATCACAAAATATGGTTAAAGTGAGTTCATATTAGAAAATGTTACATTAATCCAAAAATATACAAAGAAGCAATTATGTTAGTTAGATATTTGAAATAACAACATAAATATAGAATCTAAGTATATCTTACAATTTGAAATTGAGTTTGCTATAGTAAAAAATAAACTTAATCAAGTTTGACATTTCATTTTCTTATTGTCTTATCATATTCTTTCCCAAAATTAAATTGATATATGAAGTACTATTTTCTCATTTTCTAAAAACTCCAATAGAAATAGAACCATAGTTTGAACTATCCTTTTTTCTCCAGTGACTTATGTTAGACTTTAATCTTCTAATTGTTGCCAAAAAATTGAGTAAAATAGAAATACTTTGTTTTATTCTACATCATACTTTGCTTAATCATTAGTGGATATGAATTTGTTTGACTTATTGTTACATTCTTGATGTCAATTATAAGCTGGCAAGGAACTTTATTATATGCCATTGTAGTTATCCATAGGATAAATGTGAGCATTTTTATAGAGTGCTTTGAGTGGAATTTCTTGTTCTTCCAGAGAAATTGACCTTTTGCTCCCTTCTGTGCTGACATCCTCCAGTCTTTTTATATACCTATTTTCTTTTTTAATTTGAAATACAGACAGAGTTGAAGAGCGGAATTCTGAGCTTCCTGTTAAAAACCCGTATTACTTTTACACAAGTGGATCTATGGTTGGGACTCTCCTATTGTGACGGAAAGTGGAATAAAGTAACCGTGAAAAAGGAAGGCTCAGTAATATCAGCAAATGTGAATGAGCTGATGAAGCATGTGTCAGAATCCAGTGTCCAGCCACTGATGGTAAATTCCCCAGTCTATGTTGGAGGAATGCCACAAGAGCTACAGGATGCCTATGAAGAACTAAGTTTAGAACAAGGTAAAAGCCACCTTGGGAAATTCAAGAATAGATAGGAGATTCAAAAATGAGTTTGGTTAGTCCATAAGATTGGTCTTCCTGCTGGATTTGTGTGGTAGGTCAGTGTCCTATCATGGATGTGGTCTAAAAACACATTTGATACTAAAAGAAATCTGACTTATAAAGAATTTTTAAGTACTCTCTTAAAGGTGTGGTCCTGCTGTTTGAAAATACTATTAGTTCACCTATCTGTTCCCATGTACAAAAAACAATGAATGTCTTTCACACATATGTAGAGCATTCATTACATCTATTTTGCATATTTTTTGTATATGTTCCCCTTATGTTTCTACATATATTCTTTTTGGACGTGTAATTAGCTTATATTTTATAACTAGAAACAAATTATTTCCCACAAAACAGCCATAAATTAATAAATTTGTCCTGTTTACATTTCTTTTCTCAAGACTGATATTTATCTGTTATTATCAAGCCCTTTTGGTTTGATCAGAAAATACAAGCAAATGAAGTTGTTAGCTGACTCCTGAATTTTTGAAATTCAAATATACTTGAGAAGTGCAAATATATTATAAAAGCATGAATAAAAAACTCCTTCACTTTTAAAAGTTGCTGTAAACATAGAAGTAAGGACCCATTTAGTGAATTTGCTTATTCTACTTTTCTCCTAATATTAGTCTGAGTTTATTATTAGCTGTGAAAAGTATTAGAACTATAGGACACAGCAAAACATGGCAAAAGATGAGTAAATGAAAACAATCGAGAACTTTCTCTAAATAAAAAATTAAAATATGTTATGAATAGTTAAAATTCTATTAAGAAGTCTTTGTCTATTTAGCTATTATATAATGATTGATATATTTTTAAGTAAAAAATGACCATATATGAAAAGATCAAACCAGCCTTTTTTAAAGGGTATGATAAAGAGTAAATGAATAAGTGACACATAGTGCAGTAATGATATTTGAGTAAGTTAGCTAAAAATATTACATTCTTCTACATGGTTCTTCAAGTTTTAGAATTCCTGACATTGGAATAAAATGTGAAAACCTCTTGTTAGGTCAAAAATATCTTTTAATCTAGAAATATGGAGACATGGAAATTAATTTGTGGATGGAGTTTGTTTTGTGTTCTCAAAACTCATGTGTATGTAAGCTCCATTAAAACATTGGTCTTTAAGAAAAAATAAAATTTGCATTTCAATCTTTTATGTACTATTTAGAAAGATGCAGTTTAGAAAGATGTAGAATAGAATAGATAAGCATGACATAATTAAACCTGAAATATAAAAGGGAGCAAGAATTTTTTATGTACCTACTATGTGCCAGGAACTGTGCTATATATTTTAAAAATATTATGTAATTAGCATTTCCACTCCTTTTGTCTTTGTCTGCTTGCAATTTTGATTTCCTTCCCAGGTTATTTTTACCTTATTTCTAAGTCCGATTTTTCTTGTGCAGCAAAATAACTGTATGGATATGTATACATATATTGTGTTTAACATATACTTTAACATATTTAACATGTATTGGTCTACCTGCCATCTAGAGAAGGGGGTTGGGGGAAGGAGGGGAAAAGTTGGAACAGAAGGTTTTGCAAGGATTAATGCTGAGAAATTACCCATGCATATATCTTGTAAATAAAAAGCTATAATAAAAAAATTAAAAAAGAAAATTATCTATGCATAAGTTTTGAAAATAAAAGACCTTAAAAAAGATATTATGTAATTTTATTCTCACAAAGCCATGGAAGCTTGGTGCTATTATTATCCCCATTCTATAGTTGAGAAATTAACTGATTTGCCAAGGACTACAGTGCTAGGAAATATTAGAGACTGGATTTGAACTCAGGTATGTCTGATTCCCAGTCCAGTGCTCTAATCACTGTGATACCTTATTGTTTCTGTGATAGAGAAAAACATTTAATTTCCACTTTGCTCAACTATATCTATCATGCCATTAAATCTTCAACTTCATGATTGACTCAAGAAAAAGGGAAAAAGAGACATGTTTCCAGACATTTAAAAGGGATACTGTGTGTGTATGTGTATCTAGATAGATGGATATAAAGATGATATTTAGATATGTAGATATCTGCAAAGTATGTAGATACCTTTTGATCCATATATAGGTAATTAATGCCTATACCTTTCTATTATCTAATATTTAGATATAAGAGTACTATACATGGTATATAGTACTATGTAATATAATAACATGGCATAGATATGAATGTTTCATTTATCTATCATCTTTCTCTTTCTGTCTCTATTTCTTTCTCCCCTTGTTTACTATGACTCTCTCTAATTAAGAATAACAATTTTAATACTTGAAACTTTCTTTATAGATCCCCTTTTATCCTCCCCCCACAGAATAAAGTAAGTGAATATTCTGTGGCTCTATTAGTGCGGCTGCCTTCTAAGAATAAGATTAGGAACAGTGATTGGACTTGTGTGACTTCATTAATATAAAAGACTTGGATGAGGAAATTCCCTTTTCAAATGCAGCTCAACATATCCATTGCCTCTTAATTTTAGGGAGATGGCTGCCTAGAGCACTGAGAAGTGAAGAGTTTTTTCCAGTCACATAGCCAGTATGTACCAGGTGGAATTTGAATTCAAGCAGCTACCTTGTTGCCTTCTTAGCCAATTAACTTTTTTGTTTGAAATCATATTATGGTATTTATCATCCTTTTATATGTGTTATTCCATGATGTTCTATAATTCTTTGTTCTTCTTTTCCTCTCTATCCTTATATTCTGGAATGAGTCACAGAAACATTATAATGAAGAAAGGACTTTGCTGAGATCTCTGTCAGAATTGTGTATAGAAAAATCAGCCCTTTATTGGAATAATTTTGGGAGTAACTTCTAGTTTCACACTCAGTGAGGGTCCTTCAAAATGTGCTCTCCTGGGCAGTCACAAAACTGGCATCTATGTCATCGTGTGTGTGTGTGTGTGTGTGTGTGTGTGTATTTTTAGAGCTTAGGTACTTTCCATTCTGAGAATTTCTACAAAGTGAAAATAGTGCCATTTGTAACTGCTAGAATATAATTCTATGCCTACAAATTCACCCATGGATCTTTTTTCCCTTCTATTTTTATGTTACTTGTAACACTAATATGTTTGGCTTTTCTACCATTTTTATTTTTGCTGATACAGAAATTGTGGCAGAGGTGAAATAATTCACCCAAGTGTTAGCAAATCTGTGCTAGAATAAGGATTCAAATTGTTTGTTTCCAGACTTCTAAGCTAATGATTTTCCTTTGAGCTACCCAGCACTGAATTTGAGTCCTTATATTTTGGTTTATATTTTTCAGGTTAGTGTATCAATATTGATCAGTCTGGCCTAAAGAAATAGAATTAAACAGAGAGAGACAAAAGGAAACAAGGCACATAAACTTAGTGTGTTAGGAGACGTACATACTTTTGAGATGGCATAAATGCTGAATAAAACAATTTGGTCTCTGTCACAATTAACTTTTATTTTAATGTTTACCATTGCTTTATTTGCTCTTGCTTCTTTTAGCAGATATGGTTAATTTGGAAGTTGTTAATCATCTGTTTCTAACCTTTCAAACTTCAGAGTGGTTTATTAAAAGATGGGGGAGTTTGTGTTAGACACCCCAACCCACTTGTGTTTGCACTCCTTACTTACAATTCAGTATTTCTTCCCAAGCAGAATAATGTCAAACCTCATTGAGCTGATGTCTGTTTACTCAAAATAGCATGTAATTCAAAGCAACTGCTATTCCCTAGCTGACTAGATGCCCTATGGTTCTTTAACAAAAATATTGAATAATCTAAACTCATCTCATACAAATTCTGTTAAAACTTAACATGATTTTTCTATATTAAGTTTATTTTGAAATCTATTCTGTAAAATATGCATTCTTATGAAAAAATTCCTGGTAAGTTTGAATCCTAGTCCCTGGTACACATCTCTAAATGAAAGATTCCCATTCAATTTAGGGGTCATTTTGTTAGTCCAAGAATATGAGACCAAACATGTACACATGCTTCATTGAAAAGAAGAGGATACAGTGACTCTTTTTTCAGGATAATTATTTATGTGATAAAGTCTGTGGTTCCAAAACACTTAATAAGCAACTTTTATACTGATTAATTCTGGGGTATTAATTGTGGACCTTTCCTCTCTCCTTGCCTGGAGTGCTCAAAGTGTCTTTTTTTTTTTTAAGGAAGAGTGTTTTAAGAATAATTGAATGAGATAAATTATCCTTTTTGGTCATTTAACAAATATAGTATCTGAAGCATAGGATTTTATTTGCATCTTTATTCCAGAAAGTCAATATTTAGGTGCCTAAGTAGTTGAAGAGAATCTGGGGCAAGGTACAAGTAAGTTAATTTTCTGTCCCCCCCCCCCCCCAGGTCACATTTAGTTAAATTTAATTTCACAAGGAGTTAAAGTGTGTGTGTACAGAAAATGCTGGGGTGGGGCTGGAGAACAGTTACTCAAAAGGCATTTATTAAGCTCAAGTTTTGTGACTGCTTTTTGTGAGAGAAAAGGATAAAGCCTCACAGAGTGAAGATGTATAGTAATCAGTGTCTATTCCTTCAGTACAACAGAATTGTGACCTTTTTTAGCCTGATAAAATCAGGAGGTGGAGGGAACAAATTTCTCCAACACATCTTAAAAGTTAATATTTACATCTTAGAGTTCTTCTTGTCATAGAACATGTAGTGCTGTGGACAACAAAAATGATTGTTAATTAATGATTCAAGCTCTTTATGTGATACTAATCCCTTACTATTTGCTAGGTTTCAGTGGTTGCATGAAGGATGTTAAATTTACACGAGGTGCTGTCGTTAACTTGGCATCTGTGTCCAGCGGTGCTGTCAGAGTCAATCTGGATGGATGCCTATCAACTGCCAGGGCTGTTAACTGCAGGGGAAATGACTCCATCCTGGTTTACCGGGGGAAAGAGCTGAGTGTTTATGAGAGTGGTCTACAGCCATTTACAGGTAACATGTTGGTTCCTTAAATTAGTTGCTACATATCTACTCCTTTCCTCCTCCTCTCCCTCACCCCCAGTCAAGTCTATATGAACAGCTTCTTAACTTGTTATTTATTATTTTCCTTAAGAATATTTGTATAGAGTAGTGGCTTCAAATGAAGGAGGATCAGCAGGCAGTGTTTGGAGTCGGGGACGCACAAAAGGAACAGGTAAATTCACTTTTCCAATGTGTGTTCCTTTATTTCCTTGTGTGTTTATTTTATAAATTTAAGTTCAAGCATGTTCATGTTGGAATTGAACATAATGGGCAAGTAAAGGCCAAAGATAGAGATAGGGACTTGATTTGTGATTATCTTGGATAAAGAAACCACCAGATAAGTAAATTCTCTCTACCAAAGCAAGTTAACACCACTTTATACAACTTATAAATCTAGTGTTGCCCAGAAATACAGAGGACACCTAGTTTTATGGCTGTAAGGAATGTGTATGTGTGTGAGAGAGAGTGAGTGTGTAGTTGTTAATCTTTAAGCTTTAAGTGGTTATAGGAACATTTCACCAGATGTCATTACTTGGCTTCTCCAAAACATTCATTTGGGGAACAAGGGGTGGTGGTGGAAGGAGAAAGGTTGCAAGAAGAAATTATCTGCCTAAATGAGAGAGGTTAACCATGGAAAATATGGTTAAAATTCACCCTATAAAAACCTGAAAGAGTCATAGAGGTCAGATTCTAACATCTTTATCATATTAATCTGATCTCTCAAAGCATCTATCATGTTCAAGGTACCATTCTAGGCAATGATTTTTTTTAAAAAACAAAATTTTAAACACAATTTACAAAGATAAAATGATTATTCCACCCATCATAGAACTTCCATTTTATTAAGAGAATGCTAATTATGCCATTCCCTTCTCCCTGCTGCCCATTCTTTCTCATGGCATCTCCTTCCCATGGTCCAGGAATAAAGATTTCTCTCCAGTCTAGCCATTCTTTCATATCAGCACCCCACATTATTTTCCTTGTCTGTGGAAGTGTATATGTATGGGCCTGACCCCAAAGCTGGCAGTTTATCCACTGTACAACCTAGCTGCCTCTCTATACCATACTCCCCAGGGGAGGACCCAATAAGTATGTCAAATTTCAAATGAGAAAATATTCATAAAATGCTAAGCACAGGATCTGGCACATATAGAATCTATATAAATGCTAGTTATTAACAAGTTAATCATTATTATAATTATCATCATTGCCATTATTACCATAATGGGGTGTGTGTGCAAAATTGATGAAGGATGATTGAGTGACCAGAAATATGTTTAAATAACATATTTTCAAACATTCTTTCAAGGTTGGTCATGAAAGAGCGCTATGAAATATGAATTTGACTACAGTAGGCACCTGACATTTTGGATAAAGAGCTATACTAGGAAAATGGGCACATATTAAAATTGTTCTCTTCATATATGCCTTAGAAAAAAAGCTGTTTTAAATTGAATGATAAACTGAATGAAACATTGTCTCTAGGGGGGAAATGAGTACTTCTATAAGATGTTTTGATTGAAACTTTTTTTATCTCCCAAAGGAGTGTGTGGGTCTTTTATCCCTGGAGAAATTTCAGAAAAGAATAGTCATAGTTTTTTAACTAAATCTTATAAATTATGTATTACAATCTTCTAATTTTATAGATGAGGAGACTGAGTACTGGAAAGGGGGAAAACAATTTGCCCAAGATCACCTAGGTAATAAATAGTAAAGTCATCATTAAACAGGGTTTTGTTAGCAGGCTTTATGCTGTCTTAAGTGTCCATATTATGCTGTCATGATGTTTCATTCATACTTTTGTTTGGTCCTTTCAGTCATATCTGACTCTGTGATGCCCATTTGGTGTTATCTTGCCAGAGATATTTGAGTAGTTTGCCATTTCCCTCTCTGGATCATTTTATAGATGGGATAAATGAGTCAAATAGGGTTAAGTAACTCACCCAGAGTCAGACACTAGTAAGTGTCTGAAGTCAGATTTGAACTCAGAAGATGGAAAGTCTCCCTGACCCCAGGGCTGGCACTTTATTCACTGTACTACCTAGCTGCCTCTCTATACCGTACTATAATATTAGAACTGACAAAGACCTTACTTCTATGGTCCCTTTCAATTCTAAAATTATTAACATTTGAAATCATCTAGTCAAATCCCCTACTTTTTTAAACAAGAAAGACCTGAGAGAATTAGTGAGTTTTGCAAAGCAATTGTCCATCCTAGATAGGTGAAATAGTTTCCTGTTTTTATACCAGAAGCACCTGATTTCTTGAACTCTCTTGCTTTTTGAGTGCCATGTTAGCTCTGATTCATTATGTTCAAACCATACTTGCATGTTTTCTGACCACATGTTTGAAACCCTTCTTCATTATTAGGAGGCAATTTAAAAAAAAACCTACTTATAGCAGAATTCAGCAAAGTAAATAGGTACCTTGGAAGGATATTTGTTTACATAGTTTCATTTCCACCATTTTGAGAAATACCCTGAAAGTGAGCAAATAGAACTCTGGGTTTATAGTAATGATATGACCACATATGTTTATGCCATAAATTTATATTTACAATCTGACCACAACACTGAGCAGCTACATGTTCCCAAGGGTTGAAGAATAATTGCACTATTTAATTATTTTTGAGTCAGTTTTGCTATGTCCCTTATGAGAAGACCATCTGCTAGACAGTACCTTACCTTGCCCTGTGCTGCAGTTCAGAACTAATAAAATCAATATTACTACAGTGTTGTCTGTAACTTGCAAGTTGATTGTGTAGCTCATGGCTATTTTTTATAAGCAGCTATAATGTTTTAACTCCACTGCTGATAATTACTCCCTTATCCCCATTTCTCTCACTCATATACACTGTATTCCTGAAATTGTTATTTCACTCATCTAAGCAGTAGAATCAGAAAAAAGAAGATATTTGATGTGGGAAAACAGGAGTGATCATCCATCTACAGGGCCCAGGAGTCCACATACATTTATAGAAAGCTGATCATCCATCATCCTGCCATGGGGTTCCTTGGGCCTTTTCTCAGTGCCCCCAAGTGCAGTCTTCTGTGATAAAGTTGCTGCTAGCCAAATCATGACTTGTTAAAGCAATATCTAATGAATAAAGTGTATGGATAAATTAAGGAACTATATGTCCACATAAGTGTGGTGCTTGATTTCTTTCAAACATCCCAGTTCCCTTTTCTTCCTTTAAAAAAATCAGAAGTGATTTGGATAAAGTTCTCTGAGCACAGATTTTTCATAAGTTCATCATCTTCCTTCTAACCAAAAAAAAAATTGTGAATGTGTCCATATATTTTTCATCTCCTTGAGATTTGCTTTTTTAGTTAATTTGGGGAAAAACTGAATTGAGAAAATGAAATCAGACATTTGAACACAATCACATTTGTGATATTTTGTGCCCAAGATATAAAAGTGTCAAACTACTTTGTATAATAACAATCTAATTATCTTGCTTTAAAGTGTTACATCATTATATTGCTTGCGCTTGTTAGCTGCCTACCATCCACCTCCTACTTTATGAATGATATTTAAACATGTTGGATACATTCAATGTTTCTGGAAAATCTGGACTAGACAAGGAAGAATGTTATATAGATGGAGTTTTGATGGTTTTGAAATATAGCTTGAACTGAATGGCTCAAGATGTGCAGTCATATTAAATCAATGCTGAAAAGTTACAACTCTAATAAATTGTATTTATGCTAATGGTTGAATCTGATTTACTGCCATCATTAAAAGTTGAAGAATAGGGGCAATAGTCTTCTCAGAACTGCCATTTTCTCTATTTTCTATTTTATCCTTCTACAGCTCCACAAAGTGTGCCAACTCCCTCAAGAGCTCACAGCCTAAATGGTTACAGCATTGAAGTGACCTGGGATAAACCTGTTGGGGTCAGAGGTATAATTGAGAAGTACATTGTGAAGGCATATGATAAGAATGGTCCTCATCTACCTCCTGTAGCTGCTGCCAGTGTTGAGTTTGTCAATACTAGTTCCCTCACAGGTAAACTGCATTGTCTAATGGAGTAGATTAAAGAGAAGAAGATTTTGGCTTTTGTTTGTTTTTGAATAAAAATTTTCATTAAGCTGGGAAATGTTTTCTTAAATGCTTTCAAGTATGTTTCTTTATCTGTATAAATAAATTCCTATTACCTGATATGGGGAATGTCAAGTTCCTTGAAGGAAGATTGTTTTAGAATAACTATGAGGATAAAGAATAGTCATTGTTCATTTTTGTGCAATGATATTATTTTCTCTATTCTCAAAGATTTAGGTATGATACCTCACAGTGCAGTAAAAACAGGTATATATTATTGTTACTCTGTAACTATATTCTAGAAAATCTGTATATGTAGCTATCAGTTGCAAACTTCTTCCATCTTCTAAATGTACTTTTTAGATTAGTCCAGTAAAATTTTTGCATTATAAAATCTTTGGTTGGACCCGACCCTTTAAGACTTAAAAATTAGTGGGGGAATCAGAAGTCTGAGTAGCAGCAAATTATCTACTCAGTTCATCTGAAATAGCCAGAGTATAGCATGCAGAAAGGGTGACATTTGACAATCACATATACTATATATATAAAAAATGTACTTTGGGATAAATTTTCTCTTTTATTAAGCCTAATTTGAGACTTCTGCATATCATCATGAATGCCAACCCTTCAATAACTTCAAGGTAGCTCTCAGTTATCCAGTCCCCTTTATGTCTTTTTTTCAGGCTAAATACCTAGTTTCATAGTTGATTCTCAAAGGACACCCTCTCAGGGCCCTATTATTAGTACATGAACTGTTTTCTTTACAACAAGTTTGTGAAGGTGATAAAGTATAATTATCACCATTCTGCAGACTGAGAAACTGAGGCTTCAAGAATTCATGTAATTTGTTCAAAACCACAGGACTAGTCATCAAGATGAAAAATCAGATTTGAACCTATTTCTTCTGACTCCAAGTCCAGCATTTTTTCCACTTTACTGAGCCTTACAGTACCCTAATATTTCAGAGCAGTCTTAGAATAAATGGAAAAAATTCATTTCTACTATAGAAATGCTAAAACATAACAAAGTGAAATGATGTGATTATATGTAAAATATAGTGATTAGCTTTAAGAAATTTTAGTGTTATTGAAAATAGTCATTTCAATTCTACATAGATGATTTTAAGAAGTATCTCATTTTACATTCTTAATATTTTAAATAAAAAATTAAAATCAAGAGAAATAGTTTTAAATTATTTTGAATATACTTTAATATAAATGTACTTATTTTGTAAAATATCATGTAAATATATTAAATGAATACTCAACAAAACAGAGTAAAATAAATATAATTTATAAAATGAAGCATGTTTTATATAAAATATAAAATCAAGATAAAGTTTTAAAGTAAATTTCTTGTTTCAAAATAATTTAATACACTATGAAATGAAATAATTTTTAAAAAATTGATCAAGTGACCCAAAAGCTACTGAGTAATTTAATGTTGAATTTTAGCAAAAGAAGAAAATTTAGTTTCTAATTCAGATAGGTAACAATATATACTGTTTGATAGCGTAAATTCTGTAAATCCAGTGCCTCTGATGTGTTTTCTATTCCCAGTAGGGAAAATAGTCTGAACTAAGTCATAAGGACATACCTTGAATGATTCCATGAATTTCCTGTTCCTGTTATATCACTATCCTTTCAGGCACTTTGATTTACAACCTCAGAATCATCTTCAACTTCTTGCTGCCCCTTATTCATAGCTGCCACATTGTCGTTGATCACACTTCACAATGTTTCATATCTGCCCCCTCTCTTCATTCATATAGCCACTACCCTAGATCAGGTCCTTATCATTGCTCACCTGGAGTAGTGCAGATAGCTTCTTAATTGGTCTCCCTGTTTTTAGTCTCTCCCGTCTCTAGTCCATCTCCCTTACAACTGCCAAATTGACATTTTTAATGTACAGGTCTGATCATGTTACTCAAAAGATGTCAGTAACTCTGTCTTGTTAGAAGGATACAATACAAAGAAAGTCTTCAGTATAGCATTTAAATAATCAGGACTTAATCTTCTTCCCTACAATTTAACATTATTTCCCATCACACACTTTTTATTCCTGTCAAAATGACCTGCCTGGTATTGCTTTCAGATGCTGTCTCTGCCCTTGCCTAGAGTATATTGTAGGCCTTTCTCCTCACCTGTACCTCTCAGAATCCCTACCTCCATGTCAGGATCAGCTTAGTTTCCATAACTACATGAAACCTTTCTGGTCTCTAAAATTACTTGTTAACTTTGAACATATTTTGTATTAACTTATCTAATTTTTTTCTTATATGAAATCTCCTGAAGTATATTATTTAGAAAGCAGAGCTATTTAATTTTTGTCTTTATATTGTTGGCATTTAGTATAGTGCTTTACATACAATAGGTACTTAGATGTCTGTTAAATTGAATGCATTGTGGAATAGTGGGAAGAGTTGCCTAACTCGCAGTTAGGAAAATCTGGGTTCAAAATCCTGCTTCAGATACTTATTGACAAGGCGATCCTGAACAAATCACTTTACCTCTCAATCTCTTAATTTTTTTCATCTGTAAAATGAGGGAATTATGGTCAATGATTTCTTAAGTCCCTTTGGTACAAAGGTACCATAAAGGAAGTGGGACTATGAAAGTATAGTTTAAAAGAGAGAGGTAAATGCCTATAGTTTTAATTGTTTTTTTTTAATTCCATCTTGACTTTATTGTTTAAAAATTGTGTGATTCTGAGCATTTGATCTCTGAACTTCTTTATCCTTATCTATAGAATAGGGATGATAATTCTTGGATTACTTACTACAAAGATTTCCTGACAAAATTTATTGTAAACTTTAAAACTTTGCTATTATTTTTTATCTGGTAGAATTAATTTTTGATAGGTTTTCATGTTTGTAGTGATATAGGAAATTCCTCTCATAGCCCATGGACTTGATAGGTCTGATTATATTCCTCAATCCCTCATGACTTCTTACTATGCCATATTAATTATGCCACTATATATAAAAATTCTACCTGTTAAAATAATTCTTAATGATAATCCTAAAAAGTAGAACACATTTTTTAAAAGGAGGATAGCAATAAATTGAGGCAGAATCATAAAGACATGAGTTGAAATCCAGTCTCAGATACATACTAGTTGTGTGACCTTGAACAAGTCATTTAACTTCTCACTGCATGTTTTCTAATTTGAAAAATGGGGATACTAGTATCTTCATGTGAAAGTTGTTGTGAAATCAAATATTTTTAAAATGCTTTGCAAACTTTAAAATGCTATATAAAGGCTAGCTATCATCATTAGTTGTTATAAAACCATATAAATTTTCCAATTCCTAGGGGATAAATATGAAAAGAGATGAAGTGATTGAAAAAAAAAACTATTGATCTATCTGACTAGAGCAAACTTCTATATACCTCTACTTGCAGAAATTCTGTTAAGAACTACTATGTCCTTCAGAAGACAGTAGATCTGTGTCAAAAAGAAAACTAACATTTTTTTCCAACCTAAGGAGGAAAAAAAAGTTGGAACAGAGCTATGTGAGTAACGCTTTCTAATTAAAGCTAAAGTAAAGAAAGAAAATTCAAGAGTAAAATTCCAAGAAACTTGGATCTTGAAACCTGTTTATGAGTGCTGGTTAAATTTGGTCCCATGTTTCTAATTATATTCCTTTTTATAGAATATTATAATGCCAGAGAAACTGAGGCAAGATAGAGATTAGAGAGTTTTTTAATATTTTATTTGAGTTTTTGAGAGGGAGAGATTTTCTGGGGGCAGATCAGAATCCATTTCCCCACCCCCATCCCCAGAGCTGAATTGGACTTTCATCTCAAAGAATTCAGCATTGAATGTGAGATTCCAATGATTTTGATATGGCTGTAATGATCAGGAGAGACAAAGGCAAGGGGTAGAGTTCAAACATGGTGAGCACAGGAATTTCCAGACAGGGACATCAATTAAGTTCTGACAGGCTGGGGGTGGGAACATAAATTCTTACAAATTAGGAGTGAAGGAGGTATTCAGCTAGAGACACGAAGTCTGGAGAGGTAGAGGTAGAGGATGACAAATACAGATAGGACATCTAGAGCACATGTAGTGATCAGGAGAGCCCTAATTATTTCAGTCCTAATGAACAGGAAAGGGGGTTTACAACCAGAGGATTGAGGCAGAACAATTTTGAGGCAAAACAATTTAGGGAAACTGATGCAGAACAATAAAAGGAAACTGTGGCACAACAATATAAAACTTCTTTTTTTCCTGCCGTGCACCATTATCTCTTGCCTTATTCATCCTGTGTTTTATCAGTAGAATCAATTTTGAATTAAGGTGGTCTTGTCCTATTAATGAAGAGAAAGACATGTCCTCAATGAAGTCCAAATGATTCAATGCTGACCAGAATTTTGATCAAGTGTCCTGATTTAGTAATGAACAGAAAGTCAAGCTTTCACTATATAAGCCACTGGGGAACATTTTTATATGGAAAAAAGGCAACTGGGGATACAGTACATTAGTTTCTAACCACTAAATACCTTGTCAGTATTTTTCCCCTTCTCCATTGCCTATAAAACCATACTAATCTTCTTGGGTTAAAAGAGGAATTTATTATAAAGTGGTATAGGAGAAATATAAAAGGAAAATGAATGAACAAAGTATTAAGCATTTACTGTGTGCAAAGTACTATACTAAGCATTAAGGATAAAAATAGAAAAGTAAAATAGCCCTTGATCTCAAGGAGCTTATGTTCTAATGGAGGAGGAAAATACATAATTGAAGATTTCAGCTACAAGTTAGATGGAAAAGTCCCATAGTCCTTAGAGTGCTAAGGTCAAGCAGATGGAAATACCTTCTGTTTAATCTCATTTCCATGATAAAATCATATCATTTTCTGATGCTAAGCCACTTGACTGTGCCAGAAACTGGTGACAAGAAGTTTCCTTTGTGTAACTTCAGTAGCTTTGACTGTAGCACTTGCAGAAGCATTGCCATGCTGCATCTCTATTAGAGCTGCTTTCCAGGGTAATGAATGAGGAAATTGGACTAGAAGCATTACTGTTCCCTATTGCATAGTAGTTGGAAATGGGTTTAGTATGTTGGGGGTACAAAAGCATTAAATTTCTGTCCCCAAGGAACTAATAATCTAGTTGGAGAAAATATATTTAACAAACATTAAATGAATAACTATTAATTGCCAAACTAGTTGTGTAAGGTGGGCTAAGGTACAATAGAAGTTAGAGTAATTTTCCAGATAAGAGAGTTGAAGTAATAAGTAGCAGAATTGTGATTGTGCTATGGGTCATATGATTCATATCAAATATTTCCCTGCAGAAAGGGGCTGCTTAAATGTGGATTAGAGTAAAAGGTTCAGCAGTGATTTCTCAGTGGTCCAATATGTAACCACAGAATTAGAATTGCAAGAGACTTCAGTCACCATATAGTCCAAAAAGAATTCCTGTACTACCATTCTTAGCAATTAGTAGTCTAGCCTGTACTTGATAACTTCTAAGGAAGGGAACCCAGTACCTCTTAGACAGCTCTTTTCACTTTTGGACTGCATCCTAAGCATATAATTTACTATTAGGGAATAGCTTAAGTACTAGGAAGAAGTTGAAATCATTGTGTCTGATTAGAAATGAGATTCAAAGATTAATGTATATATAAGTATAGTACTTAAGAGTTCTGTAGGATAAGAGTTATAATAAATTTAATTCCATGCAATTTCTAAATCATATTTCAAAATATTGGGAAGTTCAGTCAGTCAATCAATACATATGTATTAAATACTGTGCTGAGCACTGGGGAACCATAGAAAGGTAAAAAATAATATCTACTCTCAAGGAGTTCACTGTCTAATAGAAGAGGCAGATGTTAGAGAATGAAAATAAATGATTAGAAATAATGATCAAAATCAAAAAAATAAGTGTTATTGAAATTAAAAAAAAATTCAGAAACAAAGAGGAATAGGAAATAGGAATAGGCTCACTTTAGTCAGCATCAGTTTATGTAAGTCCAGGTTTTTCTTAAATCTACCTGCTCATTATTTGTTTATAGAATAATAGTAATGAATTATATTCATAATCTACAATTTGTTCAGCAAGTCCCCAAATGACAAGTTTCCTCTTAATTTCCAATTCCTTGCCACCACAAAAACAGTTGCTATAAATATTTTTGTACATGTGGGTTCTTTCCCCTTTTTTATCTCTTTGACATACAGACTCAGTAGTGATACTTCTAGATCAAAGGGAATGCAAAATTTTATAGCCCTTTAGGCATAATTCCAAATTTATTTCCGGAATGGTTGGTATATACTTTTTTTTTAAAGGAAGTAGCAACGACAATGAAATAGAGTCATGGTTTCATATACAGTTCTCTTTTTGTCCTCTTTTCTACATATAGAAATAATTATGTTTCATGGTTAAGTTCAGGGGGAAAATAATTTAAAAAGTCATTGGTAAATTTTAAGGTAAGGGAGCCACTGGTATATTTATCTGCACCAAGGAAGCAGCTAATTAGATAAGGAGAGATTGAAAATTACTGAAACAGAAGAGATGATATAGTAAATTATCCACTGGAAAAGATATCAGAGACAGAGGCATTAAATATGAAGAGACTGAATATTAGTGAAGAAGGAGGATAACAGGATCAAGTCTATTTCTAAGAATTTACCTTGCCAAGGATGAGGACACCTTTTTCATGTCATATGAGCAAAATAGAATGCTGGGGAGAAACATCTGATAATAAGAAATGAGGAGGGGATAAAAGTAAGATCTTGGCAAACATATCCCTTTTTAAAGTGAATTGAAAGGTGAAGAAGATAGTGTTTTGGAATGTCTCGCACATTTCCTGACACATAGTAGGTGCTGAATAAATTCTTGCTCATTTATCTTTAGGAAAATGAGTGTAATACCTGCTTTGGTATGAAGTAAAATAATGATTTTTTTTTGCTTTATTGAGAACCCCTTTGAGATCAGATAACATAAGTGTATAGTGGATTCAGCATGGTTTAACAATTTTCTCAGTTTCCATTCAGCAACAGATGAGTGGGCATGAACGAGGCTGAAGGTGGGAGAAAACTAAGGATGGAGTTTAAACAAGAATGCCGGAATAAGGGAATAAGATTTTCACTTGTACAGAATAGTGTAGAGTTGAACTGACTCCCTACAGAGTAAAAGGTAGAGAGGAACAATGGAGTGGTGAAGTGAATAAACTACCAAAATTCCTGAGTTTATACCTGACCTTGGACACTTAGTAGCTGTGTAATCCTGGGCAAGTCATTTATACTTGTTTGCCTTCCTCATCTGTAAAATAATCCAGAGATGGAAATGGCAAAACATTCCACTATTTTTGCCAAAAAACAAAACAAAACAAAACAGTGGAGTCATGGGGAGTTGGACATGACTGAGTAAGACTGAAAACAACAAAGGTAGAAAAGGGAAAATGATAATGCAGGGATGATGCTAGAGAAAGAACAGAAGAAAAGGGAAATTGGACATCACAATGTCCAATTGGATGGTTATCACAAAAGATAGAGAAAGATAAAATGATGAAAGATTATAATCAAATGTGGGAAGATATTTAGCATGATTATTTAGCCTATATTGGATTGCTTGCTGTCCTGTGGAGACAACTGTCTCCACAATTAACAATTAAGTAAAAGAAAAAATAATCAAATAAAAAGAATTTTAATTTGAACACAGGGGTAAACCACTTGTGGGTGATGGTAAAATCAGAAATATAACCACTTCTTTATGTATTTGAAGTTCAGTAGAGGAAATGGTAGTAAGAACTGTATAAATTGAGGAACTGAAAAGTTAGGGTTTTTTGAGGCAACACAAATAAATTAATTGAAACTCAAAGAAAAAGCCAGAAGTTAGAGTGAAAAGAAAACTGTGACTGATCCAGTTATTGAGGAAAGGAGAAGATTTTGGGACATGTATAGAAAACTGCTGCCAGAATTTGCATTGAGTGATAATTTGAATAGATTGACCCTCAAATGGGAACTTGATGAAGGTGGGAAGGGGAAGAGAGTCTTTAAGTAACAAAAGAGAGTAAGAGATATTCCAAGTCTCTAACCATTGAATATGGGGTGAGAGATGGAGACAGAGACAAATAGACAGACACAAATGAGAGAGAGGAAGAGAGAGGGGGCGGAATAAGGGGAAGAGGAAGAAAAGTAGACCAAGAGAAGATGAAAGAATAAAAGAGGAGAAGAAAGGAAAGGAGGGTAGGGAGAGAGGGAGAATTATGAGAAAAATTGTAACCTCTGCTTGAAAGGGTGGCCAAGGTCAGTAGATGGGAACGAGGTTCAAGAAAGTGCTGGAAGATGGAAAGAATGAGAAAGGAAAGGTTTGAGGTGAAAGTAAAATTATTAATTATGGAGCAATTCCTTCTTGAGAGCAGAGGGGAACTAATGTATTCATCTGGAGTGGGATATTAAGGGAATAGGTTGAGAGAGATGGAAATGATGAAATGTAAGAGTGGATAATACGGTTTACTCACATCTACAGGATCATTCTGAATCACTGGGATGAGAAAAGAGTATAGAAGGATGGCAGTATGTTAACTAGTAGGCTATGATTTCAGGCAGTTATTGGAGAAAGGGCTGTTGGGGAAGATGAATAAAGCAATAGTTCAATTTATCTTTTAGTATTCATTGTCATGGAAGTAATGATGTATTATGGTATGCCCAGAAGGTTTAGTCAGGAGCAGAGGAAGATGTAGCATTAGGAAAATCTGAACAGAGAAGGAATACTGGCAAATTCCTTTTATGGCACAAACATTACACTGATACCTAAACCAGCAAAGGCCAAAACAGAGAAAGAAAATTACAAATCAATCTCCCTGATGAATATTGATGCAAAAATTTAAAATAAAATATTAGCAAAGAGGTTACAGTAATTTATTAGCAGGATAATACACTATAACCAAGTGGGATTTATACCAGAAATGCGGGGCTGGTTCATTATCAGGAAAAGTATTACCATAATTGACCATACCAATAACAAAACCAATAGAAATCATATGATAATCTCAATAGATGCAGAAAAAACTTTTGACAAAATACAGCACCCATTCCTATTAAAAACATTAGAGAGCATAGGGATAAAGGGAACTTTTTTTTTTGAAAAAATAATAAGCAGTATCTATCTAAAACCTACAATAAGCATTATTTGTAATGGAGAGAATCTAGGTGCATTCTTTCCTTCCTTCCTTTCCTCCATCCCTTCCTCTCTTCCCCCCTTTCTTCCTCCCTCTCTTTCTCCCCCTCTCTCCCTCCCTCTCCTTCCTTCCTTCCTTCTTTCCTTCGTTCCTTCCTTTTTCCCTCCCTCCCTCCCTTCCTCTCTCCCTTCCTTCTTCTGTCCCTCCCTTTCTTCCTCCCTTCTTTTCTCTCTCCCTTCTTCCCTTTCTCCTTTCCTTCCTCCCTATTTCCTTCTTTCCCTCCCTCCTTTCCTTCCCTCTTAGAATTGAAAATAAGAGAAAAACTTTCAAGTCCTTAACAGATTCTTAGGGCACTGTATCTTTTGTTCTCAGAATGCCCCAAACATCTAACATAGTGGCTTAATAGACTCCATTCCAGTATAGGTAAACAATAGAAAATATCTTAATAAATACATATTTCTCTCCACAAATAAAAGTAGGGACATGGTATCACAAATACCATTCTTCCATCAGGCCCCATATCTGTCTGGCCATAAACCTTTTTTGCTTAAATTTTTAAAAATGAATAGCAAACTAACATTTTATGAATAGAGAAGAGAGTCTTTCCCCTTCATGTAAAGCATGATAAGAATGCCTAATACTTTCTTCCTTATGCTATCTGCCAATGATACTTATAGAGCTGAATCTGAATCATGTGGTCTAGAGAAAGGGAATCAGTATAAAAATACTTTTTTCACTGAGCTGTGTAATAATATCTTATTCTGGAGAATTTGAATCTTTTTGGTAATAGGCCTGACAGCTCTAATAAAACTACACAAAAATTCAATAGTGCCTGATGAACTATAGTGTCAAATGAAATGACCTAATGCAATGGTTGACATACTTGGCCTATGCATTAATTCTTAGCTTCTGCTGTCAGATTTGATCTTCATAGTATTTATGGAAGTTCCATATTGGTGTTCCCTTAGAATGTCACATGAAAATATCAGCAGGTGCAATGTAGGGACATACCACCATAAGCATCCTGACCAAGTAGATCATCTCCCAATTCTATTTTACAGTTATTAGGCAAGTTATTCAGTCCATTTGATAAGAAGAAATATGAGCTGGAAATCAGAAGACATATTGCCTTGTCCTAAGTTGATAATTCATTAGCTATGTCACTTTGAGGGAGTTACTTTATATCTATGGGCCTTCATTCTTACATCTAAAATCTGAAGGCATTGATTTGGGCATTCATTCTAAAATTCACTTTCTCTACAAAAACCTGATGCTACAAGGATGTACAGGAAGCCCCTACTTTGGAAAACATGTTTCTTCAATTTTTTTTGTTCATGTCTAAGAATGCCTCTTACCACAGAAGAAATATCATAGATTGTGGAAAAAATATCAAGATAAGGATTCTTTACAGTCGATTCATTCTATTAAGTGACTGAAATATTGTACATTGTCAAAGAAAAATAGTTGAAATAAATGATGTTTTAATAATAACAATTATATTGAAGAGAAATAATTTTTAACTATCTTTAATACTAATGTTTGAATAAAGGCAGAATCAATTTCAACAATAATAAATAGCCATTTTGGAGATTCTGAATGGGTTTCTAGAGTTTCAAGGGCTTTACAGGTTGAGTCATTGGTTATTTAAGATGCATAATTTAATTTCATATTGATCAGTTTTATTTTCCCCTGTTACAGATGAGTCACCAGAACTAGCACTGTTAAGCTCCTCAGTCAAAATTATGTGTTTTTTTTTTTCAGCTCACATATGGGATAAAGAGAAAGGGGGATATGAGAAAAAAATAAAGTTTTCCTGATATAATTGACTTTTTTTTTTAAAGATAAGGATACTGTCTTAGGAGAGAATGTATGTATATGTGAGAAATTTTTTCCTTAATGTGTATTTAATTGAAATGTACTCAGTGCATGACTTTCCTTAGGAAAAAGAAAAGAAGTGATGGCAAAGAAACATTACATAAAAAAAGAAAACTCTCATCAATATAAAATTAAATTGGGCATCATAAAGAACCAGTTACTCAACCTCTAAAGTCCTTGAAACTCTAGAAACTTCACTCAGAATCTCCACAATGGTTAAATACTAAAATTAAACTATGCTAGCCACCTGGTGGCATTGTACACAAAGGACCGCTTGGTTTTGATTGGCATATCTGCATGGGTGAGGAGTCTTTGGCAAATGTTTTTAACCGTATGTAGCAGCATGAAGAAGTCAGTACTGCTATCAATTTAGCTATTTGTATATGCATTAGATCATTAGATTGTTCAATCATAATGCAGGGAGATGATTCCATACAAAAAAAGTTACGAAAAGTTAAAAGAGCTCAATAAATTTAAGATATTGTTAAAATATCAGATTAACATTTAGTAGGGTAAGATTTGTACCTTCTCATTCAAATTGCTCAACTTACATGTTAGAATCATAGTATCACAAACCGTTAGTGTTGGGAGAAAACTGAAGATTAGACTGTCCTATTATATGAGAATGTATTCTTTTACATTCTAAAGTACCTCTTTGTCCTCTACTTCTCTACCAACAAAATATATTAATTACAAATCTTTCTAAAGTATAAGAGGAAAATTTAAAAATCATTTTAGATTGATAAAGAGCAGATATATATGAAACAATTAAATATCACATTAAAACATTAAGGCTAAATACAGCAGAATCTTTGAGAGAATTTTGTCAGTTTTTATAGTATATCATATATTAGTTTTTAATATATTTGTCTTTTATTATAAACTATTTCTAACTATATATCTGGGAAAGAATTGGTCTGAAACATTTTTATAGAACATAAATATGGCTTATGACATAAACAGTAAAAATAGGAATGATGTAATGCTTCAGCTTAGATAATGTAAAAGAATTTCATTAGGTAATGCAGTGTTGATGAGTTAATAGCTTTATCCCAACTCTCCTGAATACATAATGTGTGTTCTGCTCTCTATGCATTATGTAATCTTTAGATAGCATTTTCTATAGGTCATGCATTTATTTTATTCAATTTGAATAAGCACTACAAAAGTGAGATATAATATTTTTGCAAACTTACTGTACTGTGATTTTAGAACATGGTGGTTACTGTTTCTAAACTACTGATTTTGCTTAATTATAATAATAGCATATATGAATTGATAAAACTTCAGTTCCATCAAACTAATATTGGATACAAAGTCTTTTCAAGTAATCTATTTACTCTTAGTGAAGAAAAGGAAATAGTTGCTAAAAGATTTTCTAGCATGTCCACTTCTGATTGCATCAAAATGAATTTTAAAAGCATTTTTATATTTATATTTGGAACTAAATCAAACTTTATGTATAAAATGTGAAATCAAAGAAAAGCCCAATTTTGCAGCGAGTGCTATAAATTATTATGAATTTTTCATGCATAAAGTTCAGAAAAGGGATATAATATGCATAGGCACTTCCTCATTTTCTTTCTCAGCCCTATTCTCTCAATAACATTGGGGCAGCTAGCTCAAGGGAGTTTTCTTTCAGAAACAGTCGATTTCTAGTGGTAAATTGTAGCACTTAGAAAATTATTTTGAAATTTATTTTGTTGCTATCCACTCATTGTACCTCTTTATTTGAATTATTTGGACCAAAGAAAAATGATGTAAGGATGATTGTTTTTCATTTTAATAACATTCATTCAAAAGACATTTATTAAATGTCTAACAGACTATAGGTACTATGCTATATTCCATTGAGGCTACAATGATTAATAGTGCTATTTCTGCCCTCAAGGAACTTATAGTCCAGCAGCATTTGTTTGGTATATAGTAATTTTAAAAAATGAATAATATTCATTAGCTGATGCCCAGTTTGTGGATTGTAGGAGCACTTTTCCTTTCCTTTTCCCCTCCTGTCATTTTCCCCTTAGGTATTTTCCTCGATTCACTGAATAATTGGAAACAAATTCCAATTAGCAAATTTAATAGTAATTTTAGCAACATATATGTGGTGACAATAGAAGTAGAAAATTATATTTACATAGGTTTTGGGGTTGTCATCAGATTCAATTATCTGTGTTACTTCATGCCTCCTTAGCCATAGATATTTGAAAATAAATAATTATGGACCATAGAACTGAATTTTAAGAAGTAACAGTTAAAGAAATAGTGGAAATATTCATTAAAGATATAGTTAATGCATGATCATACAAAATAATTAGCACTTTTGGAAAACTAGCTCAGATCAGACCTGCTATTGCTCTGCAAAGTCTGAGATTACTTTCTGGGTTTGAAAGCTCAACCTCTATCTGTTTTTTTGCATAATGGTGTGGTTCCAAACTCCTATGAAAGTAGCATTACAATGATGGGAGCAGCACTGACTTAGGAATTCAATCAAAGTTCTCACATAAAAAAAATCAACATTGTAGTCATTGGCCAAATATAGAATTGGATTTAGGTACCTTCTCTTATAAATTTGTTTTAAAGTTGTCTCTTGACTACACTTAGAAACACAATTAGGGTATGCACAGTTTGATAACTTTTTGAGTATAGTTCCAAATTGCTCTCTAGAATGGCTGGATCCATTCACAACTGAGTTGCAGGATTCTTTAGTAATCATCTAATCCATTTTTCTCATTTTATCAGTGAGAATCACAGGATTCTAGAATTCGATGTAGAAAGGACCTCAGGGGCCTTTTAGTTCCTCATCTGGTAAAATGAGGAAACAGAGCCTCAGAGAAATCTAGTTACTTAACTAAAGGCAGATCATAATTGTTAGAGATTTTAACTCAAGAACTAAAGCCTTTTCCATTTTACTACATTGTGTCCCTTATCCTAAAGTTTACAAGATGTGTCTACGGTCCCATAGGTACTAAGTATCAGAGCCAGAATTCAAACTTGTCTCTAAATCTGTTTCTTTTATATCATTATGTTCTAATCTTATCTAAAGATTTTATTTTAGAAAATATTTGCAGTTTGCTGCAAAAATCCAGGGATTTCTTAGAACTTAAAAAAGCTTTCATTTTATGTATGCCATAGTGCATATATTGGTTAAAAAAATTACATCAAGGCCAGACTTAGTGGTCACACATGTAATTCTCCTTGTTGGGGAGGCCAAGAATGATTGGTTCCTTGAGGTTGGGAATTTTGTGCAGCAGTAGACTTAAGTTCATCAGGTGTTAGTACCAAGACCTGCACTCCTAAGGTGGGTCTCTGATGCTGCCTAAGAGCTGTGACCTAAGGAGGAAAAACAGAATATCACAACTTCCTTATTGATCAGCAAAGGGATCCTACCTCTAAGAAATTGTCTTATTTCTAGTCTGGACCATCTGGAGATGTTTGGTCTCAAGAGAAAAGAAAAGAAACAACAGCATGGAAGGCTACTTTGTGAAGAATAGAAACATTATAGGTGATTTTCCAGATCACTGTTAGATGGCTAAATTTTCATTCATATTTAACAAATGTCATTATTCAGTTTCATGGGGTCACTGTGTCAAAATGTCTGTGTTAGAACTTTAATTTATTTTCAGAGATTCCTTTAAGTGGGCAGAAAGTACCGTGAGTTGGATTGATTTATTGTCTGTAATCCATCCACCAGGTAGGAAGTTTTGCAGTCTGGTAACTTACTCTTCAGTGTACCATTTAAAAACCGGAAGAATTCCACTGCACTGCAGCAGAAACCTGAGCTAGAAGACACTACCTCTTCCCTAACTGGTTTTCATGAGGTTCATTCCTTGACAATTGTGGGTTCTTTCATTCTGCTTCCAGGTAGCAGTAGCTGCCCTGCCTCTGCTGTGTCCCTTACCAGATGGCATTCTTATTAAATGCCTTGCTCTTGCCCACCCTCACTTTCTTGATCCAAATATGAAGTGCCAGGAAATAAATAAGAGCAGTGTACTCTGATGAGTTCTCTGGAGATGGAAGAAAGCCCTGGGGAGCAGGAAATGGAAAGAATTTCTCTGTTTATTCTTCCTGATTCTAATTATTGGCCAGTACCCTGGTTAAGTAGTGTGGCATTTTAAGAGAAATTTTAAAAATACATGCATTTTTAAAAAGATAATAAATTGCGATCATCTGCTAAATTCAGGTAGTATACACGATTTTGAAACATTATTAGATTGTTTCAGTCCCTTAAAAATAATGCATGTACATCAAGGATGATCTTTGTTATGGGACTGCTGACATTGGACTCTGGGGTAGGCAATTGCTATGTGCAAATTTCACTGCCAGACTAAAAGTGCAGCGGAAATGAGTGGGTAATGAGAGCAGAGCAGCCAGTTCTTTAATTGAATTAAAAGCTGGGTGACATCAATGCAGACACCTGTCCAATTACAGACAGGCCAAGGTGTTTACCATTGCTGTACAAGCGATTCGAAGATGACAGAAATCTTTCCGCCCACAGATTAACATAATGAAGGAGAACAGATTACAGTGGATGCCGGCCAAACACCTAGGTTGGCAGCTGAGGAGAGGAAAAAAAGGATAGTTTGCTGAAGTGTATAAATAAAAATTGTATTTTTGCCTGGTCCAAAGTAAGTTTCAGTTTTAAAAGGAAGCCATTTTGTTTTTAGATGCTTTCCCATTTGTGTCTCCCTACGTTTAGTCACAGGAGTTAATAGTAAAATTTCAGTGTCAAAGCAGATTCATTCTCTGCTGTTTTATTGCCTTTCAGCAAACATAGTACTATTAGAGTCTCAAAGGCTTGCACAGCTGGTGTCAATTCAGCAGTGATTTTCTCTTGGGTGGTTAGGCTGCCTCCAATTATTAATATTTTTCCTTTTGCTCCTTTGAAATTTGAGGTTAGAGGCAAAGGGAGAAAAGTGTTGGAGATAATCTATCAGCTGGAAGAAACCATGTCTTTGCCTATTACTTCTTTCTCTCCCTCGGAGAGGAATATACCTTTCCAGTGAGAGATCTATCTAAGAGGACCTAAAAGGATAAAAAAAAATCTATTAGTCATTCAACAATGTATATTTTGTTCCCAGTCTTCACAGAATACATTTTTAGTTGCTCTGACAGAATAAGAATGATGTTGAGAAATGGGAAGAAGACATATGATCCTTGATCCTTGGAAGTTTTACCATAACTTTCCAAGGACACTTTCTATTATAACGCCATTCTTTCACCTCTTATAAATTCACATAGTACCAGTGGAATGTAAGTTTCTAGTGGGCCACTTTTGGTAAGCAGAACTGGTCCTGCAGGATGAATCGGTACCAGGAAGTACTTTGAAGACTTAATCTTACCTAATTTCAGTGATGAGCTTCTTGCATATCAACTGGATCTTATGTATTTTTTTTTTTTTTTTTTTTAGTTCTTAGCACAATACTTGGTTCTAATAGGTATTTAGTGAATGTTTCTGGATTTGAATTATTATGAAGCTAGGAATGAACTTGAAGTTTGAGAGGCAGACAGATTTTTCACCTTTAAAAAAAAAAGCAAAAGAAAAGGGAAAAAAAGAAAGGTAGCATGTTGTTAAATAGCATAGATTCTCAAATCTTTATATTGAGATCCAAAACCAAATTTGTAGAGCCAAATTATGAATCCAACAAAAGGTCTGGAAGAATCCTTTGAAAAGCTTAAAAAAGAAACTGTTCACATCTGGTTGGGATATTCCCTGGGCTATTTACATCTTATGTGGAAATCCATCCATCTATCCATCTTTTTAGGCATCCTCCCATTCCCCTCCTTCTCTGACATATTCTTAATGGCATAGTGGTAACTGGGAAGCTACATTAGCCACCAGTGAAGATGAATTTCCATAACTGTCTACACTAGTGTTATTGTCTGTTTCTGCAGATTTCTTTTCAAGTTAACACAGTTGCAAGAGGGATATATGTTTCTGTAGTCTGAAGATAAGATTTTGCTGCTCCACTCTTTTCTCCTTCCTTTTTGCCAAGAGGTAGAATTTTAAAATTACTGAATACCAAAGGGACTTGACACCTAGGATTTGAATTCTTTTCTACAGTGTACAAAAGCTGTTGTGTGTGTGTGTGTGTGTGTGTGTGTGTGTGTGTGTGTTAGATAGATAGATAATAATCATTCAGTGATCCTTTTGTTGGGTTCCTTCACCCACTCAGTGGCCCAGGGTTGCAATTAAAGAAGAATGTGTTTACTTTTCTTCAAACTCCCTTGATGTGGCATGTTAGATTTTCTCAAAAGTGCATTAGCGCTTAGCACAGAGATTTCTGAACCTGCTGGTGCCAGCGATTTTAATACATATGCCAACACCCCTGTGTTTGCTACATGGGACACTAACACTTTTAAAATATCAATAATGCTTACTTTTCGTTTATTCAGTGTTCTTCCAAATCACCCTCTTCCATTACCGGAATAGATAGACAGATTTCCTAATATAGTTTCTGACCCTCTTTTTTTTTTTTGGTCATAGAGTCTTCTGGTCAAAAGGAAACTCTTAGAGGTCACTTGATCCTCTTCCCTGTTTTCAGGCAGGGCTGTTACCTGGTTAAATGGTTAAAATGGTTAAATGGTTAAAAAAGAGAAAGATCTCTTTTTGAAAACTTCTAAAATGAAAAATCCAGAATCTCAGGGAGCAAAACAAATGTCAAGAAATTTTTTATAATTAGTCCAACATATATAATTGTATCCACTTTTGTCTCCAATATTTGTTCAAATCCAATTCAGTTTGATAAACATTTATTGAATGTCTAGTGTGTAAAAAGGAAGCATTAGATTCTATAAATCCATAGTTAGAAAGAATCCCTAGTCTCAAGGACCTTAAATAGAATATGGAGTCTAAGACAAGCATACAAATAAACATGACACAAAATAGAAGGGGATAAGAATAGAGGGAATGCCTAAGTAAAATTTAGTAAGAGCTATGAGGAAGGATAGATCATTTTCAGCTGCAGTTATCAAAGAAAGATTCACTGAAAAGATTGCATCTGAGCTTGACCCTGAAGAATGAGAACATATGTGACCATTACCTGTAGGTTTTTTTGAGTTAATACTGTCTTAGATTGGAACCCCCCTACTGAGCAGGACTTTTTACAGCACCTTGCCTTAGATTCACAGATGAGGAAACAGTGATAAATGCTTTCTGATGATGATATAGTATCATAGTGAAACTATTCTACTGGAGATAAAATATTTAAGTGTGAATTAGACACTTTAAAAGGTGCCATTAGGTAAATTACTAGTTTCGTGCATTAAATGGTCCCTAGTGGCATCTCCAAAAAGGCTCTACACACTCATGAAGAATCTTGTCTATTTCCTTTGGGAATAGCAGTCCTTTTTATAAATATCTGCTTCAGTTCAACTTGGTGATCTCTTAGTGCTGTGGGTAAACTAGGAAAAAGAGATAGTAACATTCTCAAGGTCACTTAGTGAATCTTTAAGATCCTTTCTGCCTTGGCAGAGTCCTGAGACTCCCCAAAACACCACAGAAGCTGAATTGGAGTAGAATTCATCTGATTTAACTCCCTTCACATTTTATAGATAAGGAGATTGAAGTTACATGGGAAGTCACTTTCAGGATTTCAGCCTAGCTCTTTTAATTCCAAATTTAGTATATTCTCCATGATGCTATACTGTTCCCTTCTGCCTCCCAGATTTACACTCTGAGTGGTTGCCTCTTTTCACTCTTTTCTTAAATGGTGACCTAGAAGCAAAATTGTAAAACCCTGAAGGCTTCTCTAAAGCATACCAATCTCCTAATACCTTTCTCCCAGTACCGTTCTTATGTTTTGACAGATTTTGAAGGCAGAAGATTGCAAGATTTTTCTTGGACATAGGAAGGAAATGCCACTTCAGCGTTTAGAATATACATCACATCTTAAAAAGTGTTATTTACAAATTGTCCAAAGCCTTCTATGTGGTATTAAAAGCTGGCAAGAACCCACACATCTGAGTTCTTTTCCCTCTCAGTTTTTTCAGCTCTTCTTTCCCAGTATTTATTATTGTTTCACCTACCTTGAAATGGTAAATGTGAACACTTTGATAAATGACTTGAAAGATGATCTAGTTTCACTCCAGCATCTTTCAGAAGCTCAGTACTTTCCAATGAAATGTTGCTTGGTAAATTTCTCCAACAATGCACACAATATTAGGACTCTGAGAGCAATGCTTCCCTTTTCTCAAAGGCTTCAAGGTTTAAAGGGGAAAACACCAGAGACTGAAATCCTTGATTTACACATGCAACAAGTAGGATTTTTGTCACAGCAAGAACAAAGGTTAAGCCTTATGGTCAAGGTCATTTGGTGACCCTTATGTTGATAACTGACTTGGCACAGTTCTCCGTAAGTTTTACACTTTGTAGGCTAACTTACCCTTTGTTTCAACAATGAGCCTTAGTCATGATTTGGGAGGGAATTATTTCATAATAAGATATTGTCCATAATCTTTCTGAAGGCTTGCCTGTAAAAATGCTAAGTAATGTTCTGGAATGGATTTTTATTATTTTTTCAATGAGAATAATACAGTTTTAGATTTATATAGTCCTTTGACTCCAAAGAACTCAAAGCATTGGCATATATGCAAGTACATATGGTTTAATTTTTCATATGGTATCCCCATCCAAGAAGCAGCACATGTATCTGTAAAAGACAGTGCCTTGTATAGAGTCAATAATAAATATTTGCTGAATGAATGAAAGTCTAAAATGATATTATAGCTTATTTTATCTATGTCACTATAAGGTCACAAACTTTATTCTCCCCAGTGCCCTATTAACTCCTCGATAATAAAGACCTTAGGGAGATTAATTAAATCTTTTTATCATTAGGATGCTGCACCATGGTATCTGTAGGCAGTTTTATGCATGAATGCAGTAGCCTCTTATCTATTTGGTGTGGTTTTAGTGTTTTTTAGAAAGCTCCCTTCACTGAGAATATCCTTCTTTCATCCCCCTGAATCACTTTCATAATTCCCCATTGGGTATTCATTCTTTTGACTTGAATTTGCTTCTTTGTGCATTAACTTTGGAAAATACAGACAGAAATTACTGGGCATATTGGGGGAATGAGGGAAAATATAGTTTGGTTGGAAAATAGTGTTCATATAGTAGGGTAATGAGAAGGAAGGTTGGAAAAAAATGCGTTAGAAGTCATGTGGTAGAGTCAGACAGATAAAGTATTTATTAAGCACTTACTATATTTCTGTACTAGTATACTATACTAATTAGTGGGGATAAAAAGAAAGACAAAAGATTGTTCCTGCCCTTGAAAAGCTCAAAATATAATGGGGTATACAACTGAATACCAGTCTAAGGCCATTAGTATTTATTTCATAAATAAGAGAGAGAAACAAAAAGATAGAGACAAATATGCACACAAAGTTTTTGAACAAGGAAATCTGGACAAGTTTTGGGAAAATGAATAGAACTCAAACATATTTGCTTGTTGAGCATGTCATATATCCTTTTACTACTTTTATGCATGAGTTAGACTAGATGAACTTTTAACTTTTAGATTCTGTGATAAAGCTGTGAAGCTTTTTCTATTTGCTCTATGTAGAAGGCTTTAAAGGAAAGTTAGCTTGGAACTAACATTTTGCATTAATCTAGGAACAATGTGAACTTCAAGTAATTTGTCAGTTATAAGATTGTCAAAGAAGTTTTAGGTGACCGGGAAATTTCAGAACTAGTTACTAAGAAATGATGACTAATGGAATGTGGGACCAAAGGAAGAAGTAGAATAAAGGATGACTCTGGTTTACAGCCTAGATAAATGGATGATCTGAATACAAATGGGGAAGTAAATAGAAAGAACTGGCATTTAGTTGAAAGGAGGCTAAAGACCATTTCATTTTATAGATATATTGAGGGTGAATTTTTAAATTATCTCCATGGAGTTGTCTAGTAAGTTGTTCAAAATCAAAGTCGAAGCTCAGTAAAGGGACCATGGATAATGATGCAAATTTATGAATCCTCTTCAAGGAAGTGGTATCAAAATCATTGGAGCAGATGACATTGTTCAAGGATAACGTGTAGAAGTGATGAGAAAAGAAGGTTAAGGCAGAACTTTGGGGACATTGATATTTAAAGACTTGGAAGAGGAAGCAGAGAATGGAGAAAGCTAAGGAATAGTCAGATAAAAACTAGGTTAAGAGAATGCTGTGGAAGCCAAGTGAGGAAAGGCATTTTCCAAAATAGATATTACAGAAATCAAAGAACATGAAGACTGAGAAAAGATTATTAGTTTTAGCAGTTAGAAGGCACTAGTGATCCAGATGGTTTTTGATAGTATGGTATTGAGGAAGAGAAGGCAACTAAGTGGCTCACTGGGCCTGGGGTCAGGAAGAACTGAGTTCAAATTTGATCTCAGATAGACCACCTATGTGACCCATGCAAATAATTTAATCTCTATTTACTATAATCCAGTGGAAAAGGAAATGGCAAACTACTCCAGTATCTTTTTCCAAGATAACCTCATATATTGATGTGCTCTGGTCTACTAAGTCCTGGAAAGTCAGATACAAATGAATAACTAAATAAGAAGCCATTGGGAAGGGACATTAGGAGTCATAGTTTTTTTTTTTTTTTTTTAACAGCTGTAATTTCTTTTAAAAAAATGTATATATGTATATGGATCTTTTATAATCTTTTGTTATCTGTTCCTCCTACTTTCTCTGCCCTGAATTAGACAGTTAACTATTAGTACAAATATGCATAATCTAACAAAATAAAATGCCATATTGAACAATTCTGAAAATGCATACCTTGTTCTGTATTTGAAGTCTATCAATTCTATTAGGTAGGCCTCATATTTCATATTCATTTGTTTGGAATCATGGCTTTTAATTGCATTATTCTAAATCCTTTCCAAATTTCTTCATAATAGTATCATGGTATAAACTGATCTCTTAATTTTGCTCTATTCACTCTGCATCATTTAATGGAGATAGACCTAATTTCCTCTAAAACTGTGAACTTCCTCATTTTATGACACAAATTAATTTTATTAATTTATAATTATATTAAATTAATATACCATATGAGTAAATATTCATTCTCCATGAAGTAGTAATAAAGATAAGTGGTGCAATGGATAATATGTAGAACTTGGAATCAAGAAAATGTTAGTTTGAATTTAACCTCACAAATTTACCAGCTCAGTCCCATTTTCTTCATCTGTAAAATGGGCATAATAATAGCACCTCTTTCACAGAGTTATAAGGATCAAATGAAATGATATATTTAAAATGCCTTGGAAACTTTAAAGTACTAAATGTTAGTTATTACAGGTTGGTAGCCCTGTGTGTATATACACTTTTCCCTCTTTCTTTTATCTCTTTGGAGTATAAGCCTGGAAGAGATATTATTGAGTCAAAGTTTATATATATTTTGTTGATTTTTGAGACATAATTCCAACTTGCTTTCTAGAATAACAAGACTAATTTACAACTCTATCTCATCACCATATGAATGTCATAGTAAGGGACTTTTAATACTGCCCTCAGGTATCTTCTATACAATTTTATGTCTTAGTTTCCCAGGGCACTTGAAGATAATGGGACTTGTCAGAGTTCACATAACTTGTATGTGATAAAAGTAATACTTCAACCCAAGTGTTCTTTTTTCTGAAATCAGTTACATATTCACTACTCCAGCCTAGCTCTCTAGAAGCTAGGTTATAAAGCCTGAAAAAGTGAATCAGTACTTTCTTATTCTCAGCAATACAATGATCCAAGACTACTCTGAAGGACTTAAGATGAAAAAGGCTATCTATATCCAGAGAAAGAACTGATTGTATCTGACCACTCTTGAAACATACTCTTTTTTTTTTGAGGAATATTTTTTTGGGGGGTGAAGGAAGGGAGAGAACTGTTTTCTTTTGCAACATGATTTTATGGAAATATTTTGCATAAATTCACATGTGCCTTCTTAATGGAGGGGGGTATTAGTGAGGAGGAAGGGAGAAAATCTGGAACTCAGGGTTTTAAAAACAAATAATGGTAAAATGGTAAAATAATGGTTTTTCAAATAATTGGAAAATATTAAAAAAGACTGAGTTGATAATTGAGAAAATAGAGTCAGTGCATGTTCATTATTCTTTTTTTTCCTATTTTTTTATTAAACCTTTTTAGTTATAAAACATATGTATGGGTAATTTTTCAACAGTGACCCTTGCAAAACCTTCTGTTCCAAATTTTCCCTTTCTTTCCTCCAACCCCTCCCCTAGATGGCAGGTAGTCCAGTGCATGTCAAATATGTGTTAAAATAAATGTTAAATCCAATATATGTATACATAGTTATACAGTTATCTTGCTACACAAGAAAAATCGGATAAAAAAACTGAGAAAGAAAATAAAATGCAAGCAAACAACAGAAAGAGTGAAAATGCTGAGTCCACACTCAGTTCCCACAGTCCTCTCTTAGGGTGTAGCTGGCTCTCTTTATCACTGAGCAATTGGAACTGGTTTGAATCATCTCGTTGTTGAGGAGAGCCACATTCATCAGAAGTAATCTTTGTATAATCTTCTTGTTGCCATGTATAATAATCTCCTGGCTCTGCTCATTTCACTTAGCATAAATTCATGTAAGTCTCTCCAGACTTCTCTGAAATCGTCCTGCTGGCCGATCTTACAAAACAGTAATATTCCATAACATTCATATACCATAATTTATTCAGCCATTCTCCAATTTATGGACATCCATTCAGTTTCCGGTTTCTTGCCACTACAAAAAGGGCTGTCACATATGTTCATTATTCTTTTGGAAAGTTCGGCAGCAAAAAAAAAGGGGGGGAGGGGAAACAGTAGTCTTAGTGAAAAATGTTGAGAGGAAGTTTTTTTTAATTATTATTTTTTAAGTTATTGAAGACCTGAGCATGTTTCTTGGAGAACTGAACAAACCACCAGAGAGGAAAACAAATCATTATGTAAGGGATATTGTTAATAACAAAACCTATGAAGTAATTAGGAGGCATATCATTTTAAGGTGTGCTTAAGGATGTGGTGTGATATAGATTCTAAGTTTAGTGTGACCAAATGACTCAGTTTAGTAATTGTTCTTACTAAAGTAGAAAAAGGAAGATATTTGGGGAGTAAGAGAGGCTGGGATAAGAGCATAAAGATATGTATAAAATGTTTGGAGTAGATGCTCTAGGAGAAAGGATAAACAGCAAGAGATGAATAAAAATATTGCCAGGTATCAATGAAGATGAGGTTAGAGAACATGAATGGACTCTGTTAACATAGTTTGATGACTTTCTCCAACATTCCTTGACAGCAGAGAGTGAAAAAAAAAAAAGAAAGAAAGCAGATGTTGGGAGCTACCCCTATTAAAAATTGCCAAGGTAGGCACTGAAGAAGATCAAGGGGTAGATAAGTTTTAGAATGAATCAGCACTCATTAAAATGGTTGATCATGGGTTTCAAGATGGGTAAGGAGACAGTTAAAACCAGAAAGAGATTGATAATGGATTGGGAGAATAGGGAAGTTAATAGGAGAATAAAAAAAGGGCCTGGGTTACACAGTAAAGGTAGAAAGCAGGGGGAAGAAAAATAGGTTAGAGGCAAAGTCAGGTAAAGAGATGAATTTCAGAAGATATTGGAGATTGCTATTAGTCATTTTAGACCATAAGGTAAATTGATTCACCAGATCTCTTTCTTCTATTAAATTATGCTAAAAGAGGGACATTGAGGAAATGGAGAAATGATTTTGATGAATAAAATGCTACCTGTGTGAAATGCTGAAGTTGGTAGGATGGTGGTTTAGAATGCCCCAAAGATGGCACCAGAAAGAGAAGGTTGAAAAAGGGACTGGTATAAAATGATAAGAAACTTTGCCTAAAGTCACAATTTTGTACCAGTGTCTATCACTGAATATTAAATATGAAAGGCAGTCTAGAGATTACCTAGTCCAAACATATTTTACAAAGAAACTAAATCTCACAGATATTAAGCATTTTATTCTATACCACACACCTAATGACAGAGAGTATATAAAAGTAGGAACCCAGACTTCATAGGAATTCCATTCATTATACCATGTAGCCCAGCAACTTATGTTAAATTTTTTTTTTAAATTCCAGATTTGATCTCTCATATCTCTTCATGGTTAGCTAGGTGGCACAGTAGGTAGAGTAACAGCCTTGGACTAGACAGATCTGATCTTGTTTAGTTATGTGACCCAAAAGATTTTTCAACTGATCTAGAGAAGGAAATGCCAAATTACTACAGTTATCATTGCCAAAGAAACTTCAAATGAGGTCATTACGAATTGAATATGGCCAAAACAATTTAACAAGTCTCATAAAATATAGCTTATATTTATATAGAATTGAAGTTTTTTTTTTGTTTTTTTTTATTTTCAAGGATACATATGTAAGGATAATTTTTCAACACTGACCTTTGCAAAACCTTTCCACCCCCCCTTCCTCCCAATCCCTCCTCTAGATGGCATATAATGTATATATGCTAAACATGGTAAAAATATATATGTTAAATCCAATATAGGCATACATATTTATACAATTATCTTGCTGCACAAGAAAAAATCGGATCAAAAGGAAAAAAAATGAGAAAGAAAACAAAATGCAATCAAACAACAACAAAAAGAGTGAAAACACTAATATCAGTTCCCACAGTCCTCTCTCTAGATGAAGGTGGTTCTCTTCATCACATGACCATTGGAACTTGTCTGAATCATTTCATTGTTGGAAAAAGTCATATCCATCAGAATTGATTATCATATAATTTTATTGTTACCATATACAATGATCTCCTGGTTCTGCTCATTTCACTTAGCATCAATTCATTCCATAGAATTTATGATTACAAATTCCATGATATAAATTACTGAATGAAATCTATATAATCAGTCTATAAGAAAGATTCTGATATATAGATGCACAATTACTGATATCCTTATTTTGTGAATTAGGAAATAGATTTGGGCTAAGTGATTTGTTCAGATTCATATATTTAGCAGCAGAGTTAGGCATGAATCTAAATCGTTGAATTTCAAATCCAATCATTTGCCACAGTGGACAACTTCGCCCACAGATTGGGGGAAAAGAGTGACTTTATTTTGACTTTTTATATAATTTGCTATTTTAAAATGTGGTTTATTAAATAGAGATATTTTTTCACTAAAAGAAGCCCACCATAATGATTATTTATTAAGGAATAATAAAGGATGTCAAAATTTTAAGAGGAGATATTGAACTAGAATTTGTTGGACTTGGTGACTTGATGGGTAATAGAGTCAGAGTGAAAAGTTAATACTGACACCTAAGATTATGAAACTGAATGACTAGAGAAACTAGAGTGTTCCTTATCTTGAATGAGATCATATCTTATCACCAAGATTCAGCCAAAAACTTCAGTATGCTTCAATTTCTGATCAATGTGCAAAAATCTTATTTTTTAAAATTGCCAATTAAAATGTAAACAGGGTTGTATTTGATTAACTTGTTAATTATTTATCTTTATTAGTTCATATTGATTTGCTATAATGTTTATAGGCAATCCTTTGTGTATTCCTGCTCTGTATAATAATAAAAACATTATGGGGTGCAGTAAGGTAGTCTCAGTTTAATCTCGGTTTAGTCTCAGTCTTACAAATGGTAGAAATACATTAACCTCATAATTTTTCTTTATTAGCCATTCTATTCCTTAGGCAGCAAGTATTTGGGTAGGGAAATGGATGGAAGAAGTGGATATCCTTCTTTTCACTCTGTTGAGTGTTTGTGAGCATATTTCCTTACTGTAAATACTTAAGGATTCCTTTTTTATATTATAGGCACATTGACAGGCTTGCTACCCTTCAAAAACTATGCAGTAACCCTAACTGCCTGTACTTTGGCTGGTTGTACGGAGAGCACACATGCATTGAACATCTCCACTCCACAAGAAGGTAAAGTAATTTCAAAGGTCTTGACTTCCACATTTCAGTCATGAATAATAAAATAGGAGAAGAGCTAAATGCTGCAAAGCCATTTGCTGGAAAACCCCAACCTAATTTGATGACAAAGTGCATTGCCAGACCATAATTGCTCCATTTTTTTGGGGGGTGCGAAAATGAATCAAACTCCATACCCTTTAATGACATGCATCTTTAATAGCTGTAATGCAGATTAATGGGCTTTTTAATTGCTGTTACATTGTTCATGCAAGAGCCTTGTCATTAATATGAAGCATCTGAAAGATTAATGAAAGCTTCCTCATTTTACTATGGCTCAGAAGTAAATCTAGAGACAGTCTGACTAAAGAGAATTGATTGTATGGTACAGTATGAAATTGAGAATCAAACGGTTGATTTCCATGGTCTCTTTTAACTGCTAAACACCAGCACAGGCAACAATTATTTCAGTATGATGGAACCTCCAAATGCCAATTGAGCCATTTATTAGTCACTGCTCGGGTTCCTTCGTCTTTTCTTAAGTCTCACTTTTGTTGTACTTGGAACTTACAAATTGTAGACATAAATTAAGGTTTTGAAAAGCTTACATTAAGAAGGCAGCAAGAAAGAGAAAGCATTTTACAATTTGGTACTTAAAGCATTGCTCAACCACCAGTATGCATTGCTTCAAGAAGGACAGGACCTCAAATGATTTGAAGCATTGTTGTGTAATATCTCCCTTTTGAGAATGAAAATTATTGATTTCTTGGACTGTGTGTGCAAAATTGTTTGGGGGACTTCAAAGCTTTAGGAAGAAGAGAAGTCTGCAAATGAGATAACATATGTAAAATGTTTTAAATACTGTATAAATGCCAGTTATCATTATGTAATGCTTCTGATTATAAAAAAAAAAAAAAATCTAAGGAATGAAAGAAGCTAAAGCATACAAGAACCCAGGGAAGGAAACTGATTTAGATGGCTGAATTTTCTCTAATGCTCTTGTGGCTTTGTAACTTTTATTAACTTGATTCTCTGTTAATGAACATTTTCCTTTTCAATAAAAATATCTGTTCTTTCAAGGTTTATCTTTTTTACACATCCATTCTTTTGTTCATGCAGTTATTTTCTTGCTTAAATAAGATTAAAGATGATTCCCTGTAGAATCATCTAATTCCCCTTACCTTCTTTTGTAAGGTCTACCACCAGTACACTTGAGGTGATATAATTTTTTCCTTTTAGTTTTAGTTTACTTCCTGTCCTTCCAATGATTTATCTCAAAATCCTTCACTACTACTTTTGATTTCTCTCTATGTTGTATTCTGAGTACCTGACTCTTAAGAGTGTGCTCCTCCTCAGTCATGATTCAAACAACTCAAATCCTTGCTATTCCATGAAGTCTTTCCCCCTAACTGAATGAGAGATTTGTTTTATTTGAACAGGTAATTCCTGTAACTTCATTTTTTACTTACTATTAAAAAATACACTGCTACTTTCTTTGCTTATACATAATGTAAATTGTGTACATTATTACTTATTTTATGTTTATACTTGTCCAATATGTCTGTGGTTGTAAGGCTCTGTCCTTTGTTAATAATTTATTTCAGTGTTTTCTTAGATTATAAGTTACTAGAGGGAAGGAAGTGGAACTATTTACCTTGTCTTTATGAGACAATGGGCACAGATTACTTTTTAATGAATGATTTGTGGAAGTCATAATGTGGCCATTAGCTGAATCAAGGAAAGCAGTACCTATCCATCCCCAATGAGCAAGCTCATCAATTCAGGACAGCTATTAGCACTGTTCCTTAAATAGTTATTGACAGGCTGGGATAGGAACATTTCTATGAAGGCAGACTTGAGTTTTTCAATGATTAATTGGATTGAGTCTGCAAACTTTGAATCTGAAAATCTAAAATCAAGTAATACTCTATAAATCTATTCTTCTAGCCCCAGAAGAGGTTCAGCCACCAGTAGCCAAGTCTCTGCCCAACACTTTGATACTGTTTTGGAGCCTGCCCCAAAAGGCAAATGGTATTATAACTCAGTACTCATTATACATGGACAACATGTTAATCTACACGGGATATAGAGAAAACTACACTGTCACTGGTAAGTTGACTTTTTTGATTGTTGATATGTCAGTAATATGCCTCCTCTTCTATACTTACTGTTATTTCAAATAATAATAATCTCTAACACCTAAATAACACTTTAAGGTTACAAAGTATTTTAAAAATATGATCTCATTTTATCCTCAAGACAGGTCTGTTAGGTAGGTGGTATTATTATCATCATTTTACAGATGAGAAAAGTGAAGTATAGTAAAGTTTGTGACTTACTTAGGGTCATACAAGTAAACGTATGAAAGCCAGATATAAATTTAGGACTCCCTGACTTCAAATTCATAGTACAAATCTAAATGTAAGTTCAGTAAAACTGATGTTAAATACTATGTACAAGGCAGTGTTATAGACTAAAACAAATTTATAATCTTAAAGGGCTTACAATAAAATAAGTTATGATTTATTATAGTTTAATAAGCTATATTAAGCATGTATGTGGTGATGATTCTCTATTGCCCCTAGGCTTTCTCCTTTATGGTTCCTTCTTGTTTCTTCCTTTCTCCTCCACAAATCATTCTATTATTCTGTCCCACTATATTATCTCCCCACCTTCATTGTTCTAGATTTAAACTTGTGAGTATGAGGAACACAGAGATTTCACAAGTTTTCTGACTCCATATCATAATATCTTCAAAAGTCAATATGGTCCTGACTTATTCAGACTAACCAAATTCTAGTTCTGTTCCATTAACATCTCAACCAATGAAGGATAGTGCCTTTGCCAGCCAGTTGAACGAGTAAAAATCTAAAATATAGTGCTGAAAAGAAATAGAATACTCTTTATATGACATAAAACAGGTAAAACCGAATAGATAAAAACATGCCAACTAATTTAAAAAAATATAATTCATAATACTCCTACATTATATAATGATATCTTACATATATCTTATACATACAAACTATTTGAAAGTCCCTTAAAATATAGACTATTTTAAGGGACTTTCAAATAGTTTTCAGGCTGGGTTTGTGCATAATGTGGAAAGAGTGCTGATTTTTGAGATAGGAGTAAGGATCTTCATACATTAGATAAATATCCTTTAGTAGGCACTGAGTACCATTTTAGACCTTTATTAGTTGTCTAATCTTGGGTCAGATACTCTCAGATTTTAATTATACATACATAAAATGGGGGTATTAATATTTTGTACTATTTACACCGCCCCTCCCCTGAGTGGTAGACAGGAAAGTGCTTTGTGAACCTAAAAATACTCATTTGGTTCTCACAGAATGTTGTAAGGTTTAGAAATAATGGACATTAACTCAATTTTACTATTGAAAAAAAAAATGTAACACATCAAGGCTGACTGACTGGGCCAAGATCTCACTAGTTATTATCAGAACTGGAACTAGGACTAGAATCCAGATTCATTGACTCTGATTTCAGTTTTCTTTTCATGTTGTATAGCATATACAATATTCTGATATTTTTGCATTTTCATTTATGAGAATAAGCTTTCCAGTAATACAGATCACAATCTAGTTATGCCTGCACAACCCATGTCCTTCCATAAATTCACTAAAAGGCATTCATCTATTGATAGTGGATGAATATGATTAGAGCATGCAGCTGTCCATTGGCTGTCCACAGAAAACCATCATGTTATAGTAAGTAGAATGCTGGACTTAATATGAAAGATATGATTTTAATTTCTATCTCATGTATTTATTTGTAGTTGTTCTCAATTATCTAGCATTGTGAGCCTCAGTTTCCTTATCTGCAAAATTGGGATAATAATAGCACCTTCCTCTCAGGACTATTGTTAGGATCAAATGAAATAATATTTATAAAGCCCTTTATAAACCTTCAGGTTCCTTATAAATATCAGCTAACTTATTTTTAAATGCTTGCCCAATGCCTGTAAAAGTAAGTGCTTAATAAATGTTTGCTCATTCATACTCACTTTGTGATGGTATAATTTTTTTTCCCAGTCATTTAATTCTCTATGACATCCTTAAAATTATTTTCCCTATACACCTCTAGTGTATGTCATACCCCATTCCTGTCTACCATGTATCTCTTAGTTGCTCTTTGGGTAGTCTTCAATGTCATTGAACCTCTTAACTAGTTATGATAATTTTAGTTTTATACTATAACAGTATATATATGTGGATATGTGTATGCATATACATACATGCACACATATACGCATGGCAGACTAAGAAATATAATATTGGTTCAAGGAAACTGACATGTAGACCATATTATTTGGAAGAGATCATATGGATGACAGTCCAACTTGCCAATATTTCTTAAATATTTTTGAAACTGTCAAAATGTATATTTAATAAAAATCACCCATATCATATTTGGACTATTTTAAATAATGGTATTTTATTATATCTAATAAAACAAAATAAAATTGTCTAAAATTAATTGCATAAATTTGTCACTAGTATCTATTCTATAAAGAAATGAATCCTAGAACTACATAGAATTACATCTATATATAACTGTAATATAATAGGTGGAATAAGAATAAAAAAAAAAATCATAGCTTTTTTAGTACTGAAGTATCTTCAATGAGATCCTGGAACCCAATTTGACATTACTTATCTTTTTGCCTTCCCATATTCAAAGCCAGGAATGCAATCTTTATTCTCATCTACCCTTATCTTCCCTAGTTTTCTTTCAAGATTCAGCTCAGATATCAATTTCTTCCTATTCCATTCCCCACCCTCTTACTTTCCTCTAATCACCTTGCATTTATTTATTTGTGTACATGCTGTATATCCTTAGTAGAATGAAAATTCCTCAAGTTCAGAGCAACTTTATTTTTTTTCTTTGTACCTTCACCACTTTACCAAATAGTAAATATTTATCTGTAGCATTGGATTTAGTCACTAAACTGCCCACTGGATTTTTCATAATTTGGGTTCATCATTTAGGGTAGCCACCTATGTCACAGATTTGCCTATTTCCATTTTTCTAACACCATATTGAAGGTGCCAAAAAAGGTTTTGGTGCATTTGTCTTCTTATGACTTTAAGGAGAGCTCTACCTTTTCTGGTTAGGGAACAGCAAAATAATTTTATGGCTGTAATTCATTCACTAATTCTATCTTTCATCCTTCCATGCTTCTCTGACATCTCCCAAATGCCACAAATAACCAGAAATTTCACAGCCAAGAATATGCCTGGTATTTTCTCTTTTGTAAGCAAAAGTAGGTCTTGTTCTTTTCAATAAGTTTATTGTTAAAAGTGGATACTGCTAAGAGACCATCTTTCACAATGCTGTTAAGATTGAAGGGAATGAGAAACATTGCATTTTAAAGCAATCTTACAAGATAAAAAACATGTAAGTTTCCTTATTTTATATCTTTAGTTATTTCAAACATCATGAAACACACAGGTCAGAAAATGATAGAAAGGACTTATCTCTGCCATTTTTCTGATGAAAATCGTTACCTGCTTTGGCCTAGTGACCAACTGGCTGTATACAGGGATCATCAAATTAGAATTCAAATTGACCTTGATCAATTTGATAAATGTTCCATTTTGAAATATAATAAAGTCCAATAGGGAACAGAACAAGCTAGTATAATTACAGATGACAAATTATACCTACATAAAATGGAGAATTTAGGTTACAAACAATATGACATTGAAAGATATGAAAAACAAAATAGAATACACATTGAAAAGTAGTGTCAGCATGTAGCTTTTTGGTGGAAAAGCTAATTCTTGCAGAATTAGAAGCTGTAAGGACTGTGACATGATTCTTCTACTCAAATGAACATTGGTTAAGCCCTTTACTAATATCATAGCTAATTGGGAGTTGTTAATTTTATGAAGGATTTATGAGAACTGAATTAGATTCAGAAACCAATGAAAATTTTCAATGACTGAAAAATAATATCTATGATAGGATTATTTAGCCAATAGAAAGGAAGACTAAAGTATGTTTTAAATATATAATAACAATGAGCTTTGGTTATATAGGGATTTATTAAAAGAAAACATGGATTTGTATATAGATATATTTATATATCTATATATGTATATACATGTATATTTATCTAATGTGAAATAATCTTTTACCCCCAAAGCAATCAAAAATTGAGGAACTACCCACAGAAGAAAGGCAAAAAAATTATGTTCGTGTTAAAATATCAATGTGGCTTTTTAAGTATTTTTAAATGTTGTAAGTCCCTTGAAACTTTTCTAAACATGAAGTAATTCAGCATATACATTTAACATGCATGCTAAATTCCCGAAGAAGGAAATTGTGAAATTATAGCAGATAATGGATGATCAGTTTGTGAGGAGGAGGAAACCCTTAGTTGGGCCATATGGATAAGTTACTCTTTAGAAGAATCGTTAAGGAAATTGTTAGGAAAATTGTCTGTCAGACAAGAAATTCAAAAGGAGAAGGAGCTAGGATAGTTATATGGATAATCTATCTCAAAAGGAAATAGAGAAAAGGGGGAGAATATCAAATGAATTGAGAAAGGAATTGGTTAAAATTTTAACCAGCTAGATCTAAAGGGCCCCAGTAGGAAAGGATTTTACTTCTCCAAAGACCAAAAGATGCTTTAGAGGGCAATAGTTTTAACTGGGACTAGAAAGTAGAAAAAGAACAGATTAAATAGTGAACTTTAAACTTAAGGATAAAGCCCTTAAAGAAAGAATGGTCTTTAGATTAAAGAATAATGATGGTAGAGAGATAAAGTGAGGGATTGTTTAGAGTTTTAAACATCACAAACTTACAACTTAAAATTAATTGTATTAATTTGTTGTTTCAAGAGACAGAAACAAAAAAAAGGGATACGGAATTTGGCTAAATATAAGGGAAAACATTCAAACAGTGCTTGTTTCTGGAACTAATGGGAAACTCGTCTCTGGAAATATCAATCAAAAGATAATTAATCATCTGATAGGAATGCCATAGAAACAATTTTAGTATTGGGTGGACTAGACAGACGCTAATGTCTAAGATTTTATTTTTTCATTTAAACACCTATGTTAAATTTCACACATATACATATAGGAGCATACACATAGAAACACATGTATACAAGTATACATGCATATACATATACATGCACAGGTATACATGTGTATATATATATATATATATATATACATATATATATACACACATATGTACATAGTTTGTATTTCCCCAACTTGTATTTATTCTAGTAACATTTAGTCATTCATTTAAACTGATTTACTTTAATGCAATAGACTAAGAGATGGCATAAATAAGAAAATGGGGGAAAGCTAGGTTTTAGGGAGATAATTTTTGATAGAGATCTCTTCATGATTCTGAGTTCTATCAGTGTAGAATACATCTGGGGAATGATATCATCCTGTGTTTCATGAAGTGTTCATTTGACGTTGATGCTGCTGACAGTAATTGCTTATTTAGCTGTATGTGTGAATATACCTGAAAAGATTAGGGAAAGTTTTCTAGTTTTTTTTTTTCCATGTAAAAAATTGACCTTTGGCTTGTAGGTGGAGCAATTATATTTGAAATTGGGGACCATTTGCAACAATATATTCAGCAATCTCAAGAAATGCAATCCTTTGGCTATCTTTTCCTAAAGATATTAAAAATGAAATTAGGCAATTGATAGATTAGGTATCCTCCACATTTTTTAAAAAGCAGTATGGGACATAAGCTCAAAGCATCTTTCAGACTTAAGTTTCTGATTTCGCCCTATTACTTCTGGTTAGAATCTGTCAAATTATGTTAAAATTTCTTTTCTTTCCATAGTAGAAAAGTCTTTAGAAGTTGGCATAATTTCTTCCCTTAATGATGTGGATTCCAAAATAAGTCCTTTTTCCTCTTCTACTCCTTCAGTGTTTGCTCCTGTTAGACACTGAACTGAAGTACTTGGTTTCCTTTACAAGAAACAGATTGATTTTGCTGCCATAAAGTATACAGGTAAAAAGTGAAAGCATTTCAAGTAGAATCTACTTACCATCGTGGTGGTATGGATTTTTTCCTCTTCTTAAATATGAAGCATTAAAACTCAAAGGCATTTCTGCACCTTGAGTTAGTACAAAATATATTTAAAAATGCATACAGTTCAAATTTTTTGCCTTGCATAGGCCATAAGCTAGTAGTATGGTGGGTCAGTTCTGACACTGAAAAATGAATCCAGTTAGAGAACCTCCCGAAGGCTGTTGATGTTTGCTATAATAAATAGCGCACACTTTAAGTCAAACTTTTTCATTCTGTATTCAAAGGTAATGGATTTTTCGTAACCATAGTAACCTTGGTATATTTCTGGATAAATACATGAGGTATATACATTCTAGTTTTATTTTTGAATATAAACTACCACATTATGTATTACTAATAATATGAAAAATAGGATGTAGGTTAGTATAATGACAGCTTAAACGAGTATGCATTTTTCTTCTGCAAAAAATAAATATTTATCAAAAGTATAGGTTCAATTAATTTTTCCCCAGTTTTGTAGTATTCTTGTAGTGCCATTTATCTTTTTTGCAAGATCTCCATTAATCTCTTATTTCTGTCCCATAACAAGATTTTTAAGAATTTTGAGGTAAAAACAATTGTGTTTCAAAGCTTTTTATTAAAAACATTATCAAAAGATTGAAAGACCTATTTTGGGATCACTACAAGAGGTTTCTGTGCACCATTTAACATTATACAAGGAATCTGTACAGTGGTTGAAAGAAAAAAAAACTAAGAAAATGTTCAGTGTGCCAGGGTTGTTGCAAAGTTCAGGTCAGATGGCATCCTGATTGATGATGACTATCCAAACTGTAGGCAACCTGAGCATTCTCATTTCAAATGAGCACCTGGAATTCCTTAAGAAGTTTGTGGTAATGCTTCAGAAAATCAGCCAAACTTTCAGATACTTAGGGATACTGAAATCCCATGGAAGCTAGAAAGCTAGACTAAGAATAAGAAAAGTATCATTGCTTGTAATACCATGGGCATAATTTCTGATCAACATTTTTGATCCTCTTCTGAAATTAATCAAATTATGATTGTCCAAAGATGAATTGTTCACAATACCTACTTTTCCATGTCATTATTCAGGGAGGTTAAATAATAAAAGATAACCAGCAAAGAGATGGAAATGGATTGGACAGGAGCAAGTGTGCATGTGTTTGGCAAAGTTAAATAGTAATAACTTTAAATGTTTTACATTTTAAGATGGTTAAATTTGTTTTGTTTTTATCATCACTGGTTTCTAAATTCCTTTAGCATAAATAATCAGGAAAAAGAATTAAAAATTCACACAACTTTTTAAATGCCTTTTTATAATCTATTAAACCATCACCATATCATACTCATTCTATGACTGACCTATTAGTGAATTAACATGAAAGGAATTTAAATTATTTTTCTATTTATATATGTCCCTCTTGATCTTGCAATTAAGAGAATAATTTTTGCACTATGCATTACGTTTAATATATTTTAGTCATTTAAAGCAAGGCAGTCCATTTTACTTTAAACAATTTTTCTAAAGAATTTGACAATGGTGAACTATAGTATTATAAAATGAATTTTATTCCTGATGAATTTTATTCCCAAACTAAAGTGATTTTGTTTTTTTTAAAAAGGTTTATCTGTTATTATGACACAATTTCACTCACACAACACATATTTTTCACTACTATTTCTTTTATTTTACTTTTTTGAAAGATATAATATTATATTCAGATACTCCTAGTCTTATAAGTTATATAGCTCTAACTCTGTTAATACTTATTTTTCCAATCTGTAAATTGTAGCATTAATGTACCATAGAGTTTGCAAGATTCTAAATAAGGTAACCCCATCCAGTAAGTCATTATGTCTCTAATTACAATTAACATTATTAGTTTATGCCCTCCTTGTACAATTTATACCATATAATATTAAGTTGTGCAATGTCTAAGAAATCTTAAGGTTAAAAAGAGGGGGGAAAGCTATAATCTGTGCAAAGAAGTTTCAGAACCTGTTACTGAATTCTTAACCTTGTCAACAAATAAGCTAAAGTAGTTATTCAAAGTATAGCTAAGCATGAGGTTCTGAGGTTAATGCATATTGAATGTGTGTGCTTTTTTTTTTCCTTTCTCTTTTTTCTCCTCTAAGAGTCATTTTTATTCAGTAATAGAGGGTCAAGTGAAATAAAATTCTCTCATAACCACTTTAATGCCAATTGTACATTAGGGATTGTCGTTCATAGGATCAGTGATTCAGAGTTGGAAAGTACCGTAAAGGTCACATGGTCCAACCCCCTCATTTTACAGATAAAGGAACTGAAGCTCTGAAGGCCTGTGACCTGCCCTAGATCACAGGTAGTAGATTGGAGAATCAGATTTCAAACTCAAGGCCTCTAACTAAAATTCAAATCCTCTTTTATTAATTTTAATTGATTTTTCATTTTAGTAAATAAAATTATGATATAAATGGTATGTATAGCTTTAATTTAAAATTAAGATGACATTCCCATACAGACTTTGAATGGATTCTGTAAGTTCTATTACTACTTGAAAAAGTGAAATGAATTATCATTTAAGTTATAAAATCATTTGCTCTAAAAGAATCGCAATGACCCATAAGTTTTATTTTATGTATTATGCTCTAAGCTTAGTGAAAAGGACTCAATATGTATCTAAAGGGATTTCACAAAGGCAGAGTAAGAGCAACTATAGGAGAAAGAATACTAAATTTGGAAGTCAAACTCTGTGGTCACAACTTAACTGTATGACCTTAGGCAAAGGCATTTCATTTCACCTGTCAATTTCCTTGATTATAAAGTGAATAGTTTGGATTAGATAACCTCAGAAGACTATTCTAAATTATTCTCTGAATTATATCTGCTATAAATACAGAGCTACAATTCTGAAAGAGATACTCAAGGATCCAAGAATGGGAGAATAGAGCCACAGAGAAATAAATAAAAGGATAGATTATTATATTTGAAGAATAAAAAGCAGAAGATAATCATTCAATGTCTCTTTTAGTTTCATGATTTTATGACCTGTAATTTCTAGGTTGTTTAAATAATATCCCCTAGGCTAGGTCGGGGCAGGTCGGATAGCACTAGTAATTAAGTGGCAGTAATTAATTGTCTGGAAAAAATGAATAAAGAAGTATTTGGGAGATAAGGTTCTTCAACTTTTCCCTTACTTCCCTGAAAAAAAAATGACAATTTTGATAATGTGCCAATTGCCCATGATCAAAATAAATATATATGTTGACTTAGAATTTAGGTTGAAAGCTGGAGATCTCTGAGTTACCTGGAGCCATATTACTTAAGTAATATAGTAGCATTTATTTCTCCAAAACATTCTAGTCTGGTTCTGTCAGACTGATAACCTCATATCCCTGTACACTCATTATGCCCAGTTCTCTCTGTGCTTTTATATATAATGTTCCTACTAGCTGGAACATTTCTCCCTACTTTATTTAAATCAATTCAGTTCAATAAAAACTTATTAATAGCCTACTGTGCTCAGTGCCAAACAACGGACTAGACTGACCATGTTTGAAAGCCTACTTTAATAAAGTCCCACCTACTCTTTGAAAGTCTCTTTGACTATTTTGGCCTATATTGTATTTCCCCCCAAAATTTTTATATCATACTTCATTACTTCATTAGACTCATTGAATGTTAAACTCTGAAGAGACTTGAGAAGTCATATAATCTTAGACTATATTCCTTGATATCAACACCTGTATGTAAGAAATCTAGTCATAACTTTTTTCCTTACCTGGTGTCTAAGAGGTACAGTAGATAGAGCACTGGCCCTACAGTCAGGGAGACTGTATAGATACTTCTGAGTATAGATACTTCTTAGAACACTTAGCTGTTGATGAATGAAAAGAACACTGATTCTTAAATACAAAGCCTGATGTGAGTTGGTTCTGCTATTTGTTATTTATAAATGACTTTGAGGGAATAAGTGAAGATAACTGCTTTGGTTATCAAATATGACATGTTAGAAAGAGTAGTAGCTTTGAAACCAGGGAATCTTTGTTCCTTATTGCTTTTTAAAAACTCTTTACCACCTTTACTAAGCAATATCTTCTGTGAATTCACAGTATTTAAATTTATTTCATAATTGTCATCCTAGTAACAGTTATATATCAATAACTACCCCTTCCACTGTGATATACTCTTTCCTTTCTCAATGACTTTAGGGTCTAGATCCCGATTTGTCCTCCTCAACTACTGGCCTCATAATAGGGACTTTCATCATATGAATTCATACTATTGATCTTGTGGATTAATTGATATGAATTGATACTCCAAAATTCCAACTTCCCATTTTCTCCATCTAGGTCTGATATTCTATTCTACCTATCTTTTATATTTATTTAACAAATAGTTATGCCCTTGATCTTGCCATCACCCACAAGTTTTCCACTTCCATGCTAATTTTGAAATTCATAACTTTTGATTACATCTTTCCCTCTATCTTGTGATTCTTAACTCTGTTCTCCATTTTTATTCTATCTCCATTTTCTTTACTTTCACTCTGATATTGTCTATTCCTGTCTGTCTGTCTGTCTGTCTATCTTCCATATCTCCTAGTGAATAAGTTCAATTCTTAGCTTTACTTTGTATTTGAATCCCTTGTCACTTAGTTATAGAACCATTTGTGCCATGCTAAACTTTAACCTGGATTACACCTAGCATTTACCTTTTTCATTTCTATTCATATGCTGCTGAATGGAGCTGGAACAAATGAGGAAACTGTGCTAATTGTGTTTGCTATAAATTTATGTTATTGACTCTCAATCAGGCCCTTACTAAAACAAACAAGTCCTTTTATACTTTCCTAATCAATATGCTCTTCTATTCTAAACCTTTTCAGTTTTCCTCAAACTTTTCTCAACAGTTCCTGCTCTACCCTATTAAATGAAGAGCTAAATTAACCACAAAATTTAGTCATTTGCTGAGAGCTCAAACTTCCCCATTCATCCTCTTTTCAAATCATACAGGTTTCTTCCCCCTCCCTCCGCCCCCCCCCCCCATTATCTTTCCCTTCTTTCCAGACTGGATTGAAGAGGTAGTCTTTGTCCTCATTTCAAGATCTAACTTCTATATTTTTCAAATGAAATAATATTTCTAAAAAGTACTTAGCTCAGTATCTGGCTCATAGTAGATACTACATAAAAGGTTATTTACTCCCTCTTTCCTTTTGCAGGAGACTTTTCCTAGGGGGAAGGGGTCCTACTCTTCCTCTCCTCTATAACTGCTAATGACTTCCATTTTCAGATTACTAAATTTGCTTGGAGTGGAAAACAGTTTCCTTGAAGGGTCTCTGAGGTTAGCCTTACCTCTCTGGTATGTTTGGAATTAGATAATTTCTAGCTACATAAATTTAGGTTCAAATAATATTAATAAGTAACAAAGTATTTTATCCATCCTTAATGACTTCTGAGACACAGTTCAATTCTTAAGCTTATCATCCATGATCCAAAAAATGTATTTGTTGTTCACTTGTTTCAGTCTTATCTGACTATCCTATGCCATTTAAGGTTTTCTTGGTAAAAAATACTGGAATGTTGTTATTTTTTTTCTGCAGTTCATTTTCTGGATGAAGAAACTGAGACCAAAAGAGTTGAGAGATTTGTCTAGGGTCACAAAGCTAAGGAATATGTGAGGCTAGATTTGAACTAAACAAATTCTTTCTACTATGTTCCTAGTTGCCCCCAAAGATTTATAGTACAGTAGTAAGAACTCTGGAGTTGGCATTAACATACATGTGCATCTCACTCCAATACATTGTCAGAGTCACACTGAGAAAGTCACATAAACTTTCTAGTCCTTAGTTTCCTCATCTATAAAAAGAGTGTTGTATTTACTGATTTTTCAGGTCCCTCCCCATTTCTGACTTCAAAGTTGGTCTTTTATTCTTTAAAAGGGAGGAGAAAGTGTATGTATGGACTTTTTGCAGCCACAGGTATAATACAGAATTTATTATAAATTATAAGCTTCCTGTTCAATAGTCCATTCCCAAATTAATATGTACTAGGCAAGAATGGAGAAGACTGAACTGATGTAGTTGTGTCATTGACTATGCAAACATAGGTTCCAAATCAAAGGGCAAATGGCTTTGAACTTCAAATGGAAGCATCTAATCAATTGGATTTAACAATACAGATGCAAAGCATGGGGGAGGGGATAGAGTGAAAGGCATTATGTTTATTTGTTAGCAGCTCTGTTGTATGATCTTTTAGTGCTGTGCATTAGTGCAGTGTTAAATAAAATCTGCTTATTTAAAATCCTTTTAAATAGTGTTTAAATATTTCCTGCTGATACAACCTGCTAAAGTAGTTATCCTTGCTACAGATTTCAGTTAACCTTGTCGCAGATACTAAGCCTGAAGCTACATAGATTTTTAGGGGCCTTGATTATGGAGCAAACCTAATGGTGTCATTATAAAACCACAGCTGGACAAGCTTTAGCATCCTTGTTCTTCTATCCGATTTAGATAACTCGGCATACTCGAGGAGAGCTCTGCTAACTGACCCTGAGCTCTCAGGCTATTAGGGCACCATTTTCTAAAAATATGAGTCAAATTATGGGCAAAAAGGGATTAATGCCTCTAAAGCTTTAACTTGCATAGAAATGTATCCTGTGCACAGAAGTTGGAGGCAATTTAATATTAATGAATCAACCAGACAAGAAACATCCATGTTGATAAGGCAGAGTTAAGCTTAAACTCTTGTCTCATGCCATGCTATTGTCAATAGATTCCATTATTTTGTAGGCAATACTTATTAATCATTCATATTTCTATAGGATTTCATTCCTTTGATATCTAAAGGTAAAAGCTGAATTTCTAAAAATTATATCTTCTTATTATATATATATATAAAAATTGATACACAGGGAGACTCAGGTTACTTACTGCCTTGAGTAGAGCAATGAGTCAGTGATGGAACTTGGAAGAGAACCAAATTCTTTCTCTCCCACTGCAGTCCATCTATTTGACTGTGCTGCCTCACATTAGAAATGAGTTATTTTAGAGTATATTTTATTTAGTCTGTGCCAAGAATTTGAATACTTGAAAAGCAGTGATTAGTAATTAGAGATTCATTCTGGACTCTAAAAAACAAACATATTTTTTGGGCTCACTTTCACTGCATATTCAAATCTGATAAATAAAGGAAATAACTGCCAACTGCTTTTCTACCTTCTTTTCACTCCTATTGTGAATAGGTATTATGCTCTAAATTTCATTTCTTTAAGGAAGATTTTAATATATTGCCCTCTTTTACCCCTTCTTGTCAAGCCTTTCTCCTAACCTAAAAGCTATTTATTTTTTATGAAAACTATTCTCTTACAATGCTGTTTTTGTTTATTTTTATTTTTATTTGGGTTACCTTATACATCTAGCTTTTCATATAACTTTCTACTCCTTTTTTATCTCAACTTCCTCACTGCCTTTCAAACAGTGAAATCAAGAAGAGCACCCACTCTAATTAAGTCCTCCATGTTCTGCACCAGAACATTGGCCCGCAGGAGTCTTAAAACTAATTTAACAGTGGCTCACCTACTGTGAGTTTATGCTTTGATTTACAAAATAAGGTTCTTCTTGTGTCTCTAATAGTCTATATGAAATCACAGAACTTTATAGTACCAAAGCAGGCTATAAAAATTAAGTCATTGAGATTTTCAATACATTTCTATCTTTATAACTCAAATTAATCTCATCAATCTTAATCAGTATATATTGTATCATATTGTATCTGTTTTGATATTGTGATGTATCTATAAGCTTTTTAGTGCAGGTATTTCCTACATATATCTTCTCATCCTGTTATTCTTGGTGAGATGCATTATTCATAAATGGGGAAATCTATTGAAAGTAACAGAAGACCATTGTGGTTGTAGGGTATAGTCCTGGGCCTGGAGTCAGGAAGACCTCAATTCAAAGATGATCACAATGGCCTTAGACTTTAGTTGTTTGACTCTGGGGAAGGCTCTAAAATGAAGATTTTTACTTTAGAGTTTTGTCATGAGGATCAAATGAGTTATTTTTAAAGTGTTTTACACAGTTTAGCACATAAAATGTATATAATGAATGCTCGTTTCCTCTCTCTTTCTATCTCCGAAACTGTCTCTCTTTCTGTCTCTCTGTCTCTCTCTTTTTTGTTTCCCTCCCTCTTCCTCTTTCTCCCTCCCTTTCTCTCTCCTTCTTCCTCTCTCTCTCCTTCCCTCTCTCCCTCCCTCTCTCTCGCATTATTCTCCCTTCCTTTGTTCCTTCATTTATGTTAAGAGTATCTGTCTTTCATGCTTCCTTTATGATTAATCCACTTTCTTTTCTTTTCTTATCTTTTTGTTTTTGCCTCTTTTACTGAGGCAATTGGGGTTAAGTGACTTTCCCAGAGTCACACAGCTAGGAGGTATTAAATGTCTGAGGCCAGATTTGATCTCAGGTCCTCCTGACTTCAGGGCTGGTGCTCTATCCACTGCACAATATAGCTGCCCCTCTTTTCTTTTTTTAAATACCAACATCTTATAGGTAACTTTTTATGTTTAAATCATCAATGGTATTATGTTTCACCTTATTTATACATGTGAGTCACCATGTGATTCTTTATTGCCCTTTTGGTATTTTTTTCCAATTCTTCTGAGATTCATAGCTATTTTCCATGATTTATTTCCATATAGTATCACTGGAATAGTATTAATTTAAAATGCAGAACTTCATATCAACAAATTATTTGGTATTTTTGAAAAAAATTTTCAATTTTCAACAGAACTTATATAACACACACACACACACACACACACACACACACACCCCTGCACATAGATACACACATAAACATGCATAAAAATAAGATGGACTAACTCAATGGGTATTTTATCCATTTTATCCATGAGTATCCAATGAATATCATGATATGGACTTTCAGTGTTTTACTTATATTTTTTTCAGAGCAAATGTGCTATCATTAAATTATTATGATTTAAGGGAGAAGGATTCGAAATTTTCCAGTACTTATAGATTTTAGATTGATTAAAGCCATGGTTTGTGAGTATTTAGAGAGTTGGTGATCACTAAGAGACATGATGGCTCCATCAAAAACAACTCATGGTAGACTAATGTAATTTCATTTTAATTTTGGACAGGGTTATTAGATTACTAATTCCATGAAATATTATAGTCTAGATTTCAGCAAAACCTTATGCTATCCCAAATCCTTGATTTCATCCCTACTCCCATGCCTGGAATTCTTTGTTTCTTCTTCCCAATATCCTGGATTTCCAGCTTCTTTCTCAGTCTCAGATAACCATCTTTTTTTCAGAAGTGTTTTCTTATGCTTTCTAATTCTTGTGTCTTTCCTCTGAGATTAACTTCTCTATATCTTATATTTATATGGTTTGTACATAATTGTTGGCATATTGATTCCCCCACTAGACTGTGAGCTTCTTGAAGGTGGGAACTATTTTGGCCTTTCTTTGTATCCCTAGAATAATTCTTGGCATGTACTAGATGCTTAATAAATGCTTGCATACTTGATTAATCTATTCTTGTGGAAAAGATGGATATATGATTATATAATTAAGTGGATTCACAACTGATTTAATAACAGGACCCAATGATGAACTGAATCTTATAACATAAAATAAAATTCAATAGAGGAGGATTCCAAAAATCTGCTTCATGAATAATATGCCTGGGCTAATTCATAATGGGAAAAACAAAAACAAAAACAAACATAAACACATCCTGGGGGTTTTATTGGTTTGTAAACTCAAAGTTAATTGACACTGTGACATGTAAGTAAGTGACAGTGACAACAACAACAAAATAATGCTTTCTGATATTGCATTGAAAGGCCAGTGTCAATGACAAGTTCAATAGAAAAGACTAAGAGCAATGGGTAGAATTTACAAAGAGTTTCACTTGTTGTAAAGAAAATTTTTGGAATAATTAGAATTATCTAGAAGTAGAATGTATTATATTATGGGGTTGTAGATCACTCTTGGTAGAGGTCTTTGATTGAATACTTTTCAGGGACAATCAAAGGATCTTTACATTTGAATCCAGAAAGGATTTTATTGATCAGGGAAACCATTACCCTAATTTTACAATGAGGAAGGTAAGGTCCAAATAGGAAGTAACTTGCGTATGCTCACAGCTAACGAGTAGAAGCTGTAGGGTTGGAATTCAGGTTCCCTTAATTTAAATTCAAGGTCCTATCTATTATGTTATAATGCCTTTTGTACCCTGTCCAGATCTGGGTAGACTAGATGGCCAGCTTTGTGGTTTGTGATCCCATATGGAGAGGTCTTGTAACTAAATGGGGTCACAAAATTATGATTTATTATCGGTAAATGTTTGATGCCTATTTTATATATGTATATGCCTGGGGTCATGTAAAAATTTCTTAGATGAAAAGGGGTTGTGAGTGAAAAAAGTTTAAGAAGTCCTGGACTAAAAGACTTTGAGTGTTCCTTCCAAATTGGTTTCTGTGAACCTTGAATATAGGAGCATTTGGAGAACATTTTCCATTAGAAGGGGATCCTCTTATGTACAGACTCCATGCAGAATATCCGTTTTAGCACTGGAAGGTACCTCAGGTGAGCTCATATATTATACTATCATATTTCCTTTGATGTTAATACATACCAGGCTAGTGAATTAAGTTCTATAGTAGTCACATCTTTCATCTTTTATTGTACTCAAGAAACAATGACACATTCAGATTAATAATTTTTTTAGTCAATGAAACTAGAGAAATATAAAGTTGTAATTTAATGGAAGCCTGGCTTACAGGTCCTCAATTTTCAAAGAGAGGAACAAAAAATTGGTATCATCTAATTGCCAAAGGTACCTAGAAACTTCATTTTATGAGTAGTTAGATGGTACAATGGATAGTGCACTGGGTCTGGAATTAGGAAAATTTGAGTTCAAATCTATCCCCAGACACTTAATAGCTATGTGATCCTGGATAAATCATATACCAATTGTTTGCCTCAATTTCCTTAATGTGAAATGGGAATAACAATAACATCCACCTTTCAGGGTTGTTGCAGAGGACTTCTGCAATATGACTTCCTTATTTCATTGTAGTCAAGCAATAGAATATGAGCAAGAAAGGAGGAGGAAGATGATAAAGGTAAGTTTGGTTGGGGGCTTAGAAAGGAGTAAGATGCTAGGGGACAAGGGATTTGAAAATAGGAGATAGTGAAACATTTAAATAGGTATGTGGTTAAGAATAGTAAAAGAGGAAATTAAAACCAAAGTAAGGGAATATACCAAGGAGTGGAAAAATGATGGGTATTATCTTGATAATTATGGAGTTTGTCTAGATGGCTTGTAAGGTCTTTTCCAAATCTCCCCTATTCCTATGATTGGGGACATCAATGAGAAGGACAATGAGGTTTAGAAGGAGTGATATGTAAGAACAGATGAATTAGAAAGTCATAATCAAATAAATGAATTTCAGAATTCTTATTCTTAGAAGTGCTATATTTATTAGTCAGGAAAAAAATAAGCTTAGTGTAGAGGTACAGTGAAAGAGCAGGTGATGAGCATTGAGAAGAATAAGAAACTCGGTAGGTCAGGGTAGTTGAAGCAACATCAACATGTATGATGAAATTATCCAGGATATAACTAGGGACAAATTAGGGAAGAAAATTGTGATTTAGGTATTGAATTAAGAGAAAAGAAAGTCAACTGGGGACCATAGGCAAGTGCCACTAGTATCTAGATTAAGTATTGCAACTGCATGAAGTGAACCTCTGATAGATTGTTGCATGATAGCAACAGTAGGAGAAGCAATTTGAAAGTAGTAGTAGACAGCAAGGAACATGTTGTCTCTCTCTCTGAGAACCATATTGAGGTACAGGAGAGAACAAAAAATTAGCATTGGAAAGATCATTTCATAGATGTTAAATGCTTCCTGAGATTTGCAAAAAACTTTACAATATATGATCAGATATTTATCCTCATATGATTGATACCATCAAAGGTGATGTTCTTATAAACTGTTTTTATAGGTAGTAGAGGATACCTATTACATTTTTTATTAGAATTTAGGGAGGTATATTTTTGTAAGGCAAAAAATGATGACAATTATCTTAACCTAAATCTATTCTAATTGGCACTGTCAACATATTAATACTACAGTGACATCTTCATTGTGGCCATCATGATTACTCTCTTTCCCTTTCTCTAATATCTCAAACATATTCTACATCTTTAAATGCTCTCTTCTCCTTTGCTCTAATTTTTAATGAAGAATTATTCCTTTTCCATCTCAATGTTCACTCTGGTACCTAGGTCTTAGATCCCACTCCCTCCCATGTCTGTCAGGAACATGACCCATCAATCATTCCCTCCCTGTCATCTTGTTTCTCCTTCTTGATTGACTACCTTTCCAATGCCTTACATGTACCAGCCTTTCTCCTCATCATCAAACACACAAACACATTCTTTTGAAGTCTTATATCTCACTTCTTGCTGTCAAACTCCTGGAATGAATTCTATACTTCAGAACCCAAGTATCTCTCAGTCCTTAACAATCAGTGTACCAACCCTATAACTGTATTTAAAGGTCTTTCTTAAATGTTAGCAGTGATCTGTTAACCACCACATTCAGTAATCTTTCCTTAGCCTTCATCCTCCCTATAACTTTGTTACTGTTAACCCCTCTGTCCTCCTAGATACTCTATCTTCCTTGGTTTCCATGACATTACTATACTCTACTGCTCATTGTATTTGACCTTCTTAGTCTATATTACTCTATTACCATCCATTTTTACCCCCGAAGCTGAGTTTTCCTCAAAGCTCTGTGGGTCCCTTGTTGCTCTTCCTTTTTCAGTCACTTCTTTAATGATTTCTCCTTGAGGGGAAGGACTTTTGTCCCTTCAGTTTCTGCATGTATTTCTAGTACTTAGCATGGTGCCTGTAGTGCCTGATATATAAGAAATCCTTAATTTCTCTATTTTTTCCTTCCCTCTTTCCCTCTCCTCCTCTTTCTTCTTCTCTTTTCTTCTTCTTCCTTTATTTTCCCTTCTTTCTCCTTTTTTCTTCCTTCTAATTTCCCTTTCTCTGTTTCTCTATATTTGTTTCTGGAAATTTTTCTCTATGTCTTTCTCTTTCCCTCTAGGTTCCTCTCTTTCTCTTCTTTTCCTCTCCCTCCCTCTCTGTTGCCGTCTCTCTCTTTTCCTATATGTCCTTCTCTATATGTTGTCTATTCCCCTATATCTTCTCCATCTTTGCCTTTACTTTTCTCTTCCTCACTTGCCCTCTCTCTCTTTCTATTTCCCTTTATCTTCTTCCTAACATCCCAGCACACACACTCTTTTTCTCAACTGATTCTCCCTATTTTGTCTAGACTAGAAGTGCAGCAGCCATCATGGCCAGATCCAAATGCTTTGCTCAATTTCCAGTATGGACAAGTTTTGCTTTCTATTTGCAGCTTGGGGGGGGGATCCCTTTTTCTTGAGACTTACCATACCGGTGCCAGTCTCAGTGCTACTAAATCTCAGAAATACAGAGCATAAGAAATCCATCAATCCCAAAATTAGGACTTAAAGTCAGGTACTATGCTGTTTTCTTGAAATGACATCTCTTACTACTGCTTTCTTTCACACTAGCTCTTCCCCATACTGTAAATTAATTCTGTCCCGATATCTTTCTTGCAGAATTTTTATCTCCCTTTAAGAGTCTGTTCATGGAACTACCTCTGGAAAATTTTCCTGATCCTCCATGTGGGTCATGTTCTTTCTCTTAAATTATCTATATGCAAGTGCTTCCACAGTAGAATGTAAGCTCTTTGAGGAACTAGCTCATTTTGCATTGATTCTTCAACATTTAGAGTAATGCCTTATAGTTATGTTTTGTGCTTATTAAGTGTTTGTTGCAATGAAGGAAAAAATTTAGATGTACCTTTAGATCATATATTTGCTTTTTATTCAAAATAAGCCTATTGATTCACAGGGGAGGCAAAGTGGTATTATACATTGATTTATTCTGATTAGGTGAATTTCCAAAACAAAACAAAACAAAACTTACCTAAATTGTATAAGTTAAAGAAAATCAATTTCAATGCTACAGCTAGACTACTACTTGAGGAACTACTGAGAAACTCTTTACTTCATACCTGTTAACAGTATCCAAAGTTACAATCTATGTAGAAAACACTTTGATTACAGAAAACAACACATCTCATTCCACTGGTAACCATGTACTAGCAAACTGTTGTTAGTACAATGTAGAAATAATGTGGGAAAACAAATTATCATATATATCCTTTTGGGAGGATTGGACATTTTCATATCTAGGCTTCCCTATTTTTTGGTCACATGGCCCCAAAATCCTCTTCCTTTATTTCTTCCTGCAATTCTATTTGACCTTGCAGCCAAACTTTGTTTTGGAGTTATTTTCTTCTTTTGGTTTATGTTTTAGGAGTCTCTGCCTTGATAATAATTCTTTATTGTTGTGTTTTAATTTAAAAAAATACAGCAAAAAACTTCTCTCTTCCAGACTTACTTCTTGAATTGGGATTTTGTGTTAGAATAAGTTATGTCCTATGAATTTCCGGAAAAAAAGTCTTGCAGCTTTATATGGTCTAGATCTGTGTTATCTAGTATCTCACCACTGTATTTTTGAGTTCTATGTTCTTTAAGATCTCAGACTCTTCTCAGGCTTTGGGAGGATATAGGTTTTCAAGCTGTTGTAAGTGGTCTGATCTGGGACACAATCAACTGCAACTTCAGAATAATGGAATCAAAAGATCATTCCTATTCTGTAAGCACTGCCCTGCTCTCTCATCTAGGTTCTGAGTGACCTTGTCCTGAAGTTAGATTAATAGAACTATAGGTCCATATGTGGTCAACAGCCTGTGCCCTATCATATACCTTTGAGACAAGGATATGCCTTAAAATCATAATGGTATATCCACCCCTGGGCTAAATCCACAAATGTAACTTCAAGCCACAGTAATAGAGCATTGGTCCTATTAATGGTTAATGTCCATTGGCTGATCCAAATCCAAAGTCAATGTAAGAGAGTCCGGGTTCCAACTCTTGTATATGGTATGTATATTTGGTAGTGGATTGTTTTTCTTGTATTTTCAGATCACTACTTCATCTAGAGAGTTCTTCCTGTATCTTTGAATAGTTGAAGCAGAGAACTGGCTATATTGCTTTTTTCTACTCTATCACCTTTACTGGTTTCTGCAATATCTGTAATATTTAAAAAGTAACAAAATTGTGTTTTCCATTTGGCCACATAATATTTATGTTATAGTATTTTTGTTCCATTTTTTTTTTTTGGTTTGTTTGTTTCTTTTTTCTCCATGTGGGATTTTCTGGCAAAGATACCAGCGTGGCTTACCATTTCCTTCTCTAGTTCATTATAGATAAGGGCACTGAGACAAACAGGATTATGGCCCTTGCATAGGCTCACATAGCTAGTAAGTGTCCGAGATCATATTTTAATTCAAGAAGATGAGTCTTCCTGATTCAAAATACAGTATTCTATCCACTGTGCCATCTAGATGCTCTGTTTTTTTTCAATGATTTCATAATTTGGAGATCTTTTTAAATGATAGACATCATTACCTTCCAAAGCATTCACAAACAAAAGATTTTTAATTGACTTGGCAAATTCTTTTCCTAACTTTTCTTACATTTATCATCATTTATAGTTTCATATAGACATCCCAGAAGCAGAAAAAGGAAAAAAAAAGGTTTAGGTCAAGACAAACAAATACATTTTGAAAAAATTTGCTTGACAGATTAATATCTACTCATATATTTGGAATGATAACATTCTTATATGCCTTTTTAAACCTCATTGTCATCTACCTCTTATGTTCTTAGGATATGGTATAAAATAGACAAATAGTTGAATATCCATTTCACATTGAGGATATTAGAAAGTCACTTGCTGTCACTTTTGTAACTCTATTATGCAAAAATCAAGAGAATAGAGGTTATAACTTCCATCAGATTGGGATTCTAAACATTGAGGCAATTGTGTGTGTGTGTGTGTGTGTGTGTGTGTGTGTACCTGTATAAACATATATATGTTTGTATATGTAGGCATATAATTTTAAGAGTTTTGCCACATTTGAATTATTACCAGAAAATTAAACTGAATTTTTTATGTAAGTTAAATTATTTTCAAGTAAATAAACCTGTATCCCATTTAGTCTTTATTGAACTTGAGAACATTTCAGTGTTCATTACAAATATAATACTTATGGCAATCTTTCTCTGAAAAAAGCATTTAATAAAAATTGAAATTTGGGTACCAAATTTTTCTTTTCTTTATTTTATCTTAGTGACAGTTTTATTTAGTTCTGTCATTACAAATAAACTATTTAAACAGTTGCACTGCCAATAAAACTTCCTCATAAACTACAAGTTAACTTAACATTAATAATAACATTTGAAAAAATATCAGATGGGAATGCTTTAAGAAATACAGAAAATCAAAATCTTTTAGAATGACTGACACAATGACATCTGAGAAAAGGAGTTCATTATAATTTCAATGATGGCAGAACTATAAGCCATATATATAAAGATGGAAAATGACTATATCTAAGACAGAGTAAATGGTTACCTGTTAATTTCTTTGTCTTGCTCATCACATGGCTATGGCAAATGAACAAATGTATGGAGACTCCTTATTTAGTAATGTTGTCATTTACCCTCCTCAAATCAGTCATTTTCTATATACTGTGTGAAGGCTAATAGGGAAGAAATGAGGATTTAGGAAATCAATGCTTCCTAAACCAATGGCTGAAACTCTAGAGATAATGTATTACCTTGAATTTGATGTCTATAAGTACTTTGCTATAATTTCTCTTTGTAATTTGTTATTTAATCAGTGAAACTTGAGCTCTTTACTAAATTAGCCCTTATCATAAGTAGCTCAAGTTTCCATCAATGTAGATACAGCAAGATTTGTAATTTTGCACAAATATTCTTCCAGAACCATTTAACATTTTATCCTGTAATTTATTGAGGCAATATAAATTAAAGTGGTTGAAATAAGTATGTGATAAAGAGCTATGCCACATAAAACAGTTCATTTCTGAATCTAGCATGGCATCTGAATTGTTATGTAAAATAATAATTACTCACATTTGTATAGAGATTTAAATTTACAAAGCACTTTTCTCACACTAACTGGGTGATTTCAGTGGTGTACCTATTACTGTCACCTACTTACAGATGAGGAAACTGAGGTTCAGAGATTTAAATGACTTCTCTTTATTTGTAAAGATATTGTTGTAAGTATCAGAACCTAGATATAAATCTAAGTTTCCTGATACCATGTCTAGTATTCTTTCACTATACAAGCATTTCTTTGAAATCTTTCAGGTCTAGGTCAAAGCATTGTAACAAAGTAAATATCTCAATAAAGTGGGTCATATGAATTTTTTTTGGTTTCCTAGTGTGTATCAAAGTTATGCTTCTACTGTACTCTTATTTATTAAGTGTACAATATTAGTATGTCTAAAAAAACAATATATATATATATATATCTTAAAAATATTTTGTTGCTTAAAAAAGCTATCATTGAGCCTTTAGCTCATAATCATAATCTTTATATAATTTAGGTCAAATCATATTTCTTTTTTTGTTAGTATAGGATTTTGCCTCAAAATTGATGGTTGCTGCTTGATCAGGGTGGTGATTGTTGAAAACTGGAGTGACTGGGGCTATTTCTTAAAATAAGATCACAATGAAGTTTGTCACATCAATTGATGCTTCCTTTTACCTGAACTCTTAGAGGCCTAATTTTAATATTGTTGTGTCTCAGAGAATAGGCAGAGTTGAGAAGTGATAGAGAGAGATAACGGAGCAATTGAAAGAAGAGTCAAAATACACATAACATTAAGTTCATGATCTTTTAAAAAAATCTTTTTTTTTCATTTAATATAATTTTATTTTTTCCAATTATATGGAAAGATAGTTTTCAGTCTTAACTTTTCTAAGATTTTGAGTTCAAATATTTTTTCCCTTCCTTCTCTTTCCTTCCCCCTCCTCAATATGGCAAGCAATTGGATATAAGCTATATTTGTACAATCATTTCAAACTTATTTCCATATTAGTCATGTTGTGAAAGAAATATCAGAACAAAAGGAAAGAAATACAAGAAAAAAAAGAAAATCACATGCTTTGGTATGCATTCAGTCTTCACAGTTCTTTCTTTGGATGTGGATGAAATTTTCTATCACATCAATTGGAATTTTCTTGGGTCACTGCATTACTGAGAACTAAATCTATCTGATTATCACACAATGTGGTAGTTGCTGTGTGCAATGTTCTTCTGTATCTGCTTGCTGTACTCAGCATCAGTTCATGTAAGTTTTTCCAGACTTTTTGAAATCTGCCTGTCCATTTCTTATGGAACAATAGTACTCCATTACATTCATATATCACATAAATTCACCATCTTATATGGATTCAGGTCCTGGCATCCCAATATAGTATACCATTTTCTAACATTGTATATTCACATTGTGTTTCTGTTGTTACATTTTGGTAATTTTTGCAATATTTCAAGCTATTTTAATATTATTTTTAAGGTGATCTATCATCAATATTCTTTGGTGTTGCTAATGTAATTACTTTGGGATGCCATGGTGCTTACTATATCTCTGACACTGTATTAATCATTTTACAAATATTAACTCATTTGATTCTTCCAAAAACCCTAGAAGCTAGGTGTTATTAGCTCCTTTTTACAAGTGAGTAAATTGAGATAAATAGAAATTAAGTTGCTTGCCCAACATAACATAGCTAGGAGTAATCATAAATTGGATTTGAACTCAGGTCTTTCTGATTCTGGGCTCAGTGCCTTATCTATTACTTCATCTAATTTTGTACATAGTTAAAAACATGTTGTCTCTCCAACTGTGAGCTCTTTGAGATCAGGGACTCCATTTTGCCTTTCTTTGTACAATGTCTCACACATAGTAAGCACTTAATAAATATTTATTGATTGATTGGCCACAAAAGCATCAATAGATTGCGGCCTTCCCTTTCTCTGAATAGAAAATTTATCTTGGAAATGTCTGATAAATTTCATAATGTTAAATAACAAAATATCATTTAAGTGCTGCTGATGTCAGATAAAAATTTAGTTTAAAATGTGGGAAATAGAAGCAAATTTTCCATGTATTTTTTGGGAAAACAACAAACATTCATTAAAATTTGCAGAATTATAGATTGCTGTTTTTAATTTAAAAATTATTCCTTGGACCTAGTAAATGTTAGTCATGAGATTTATGACATTTAAACCCAAGTCTTCTTGATCCCCAGTATAATGATAAGTATGCTATGTGGGTTATGGCAAAGAAGATGAGTGGGACATTTTGGGGATATCATGAACAAAAGTATAGAGACAGAAATGTTATATGAAGGCAGAATTGCTCCATTTAGGAAGTAAGGAAACAAACATTTATTAAGTGGCAAGTATATGCCAGGCTCTGTGTTTAAGTGCTTTGTAAATGTTATTTAATTTTATTCTCATAATATTCCTAAGTGGTAGATGCTATTATCATCTCCATTTTACTACAGAAAACTATAGCAGGCAGAGATTAAGCGAGTTGCCTAGGATCACTCAGCTAGTTAAGTATTAGAGACACTATTTGAATTTAGGTTTTCCTAACTTTAGATCCAGTGCTCTCTCCACTGCATCACCTTATATTCCATTCTTAGCTAGAACATTATATGGAGAAAGACTGAAAAGACAAATTGGCATCAGATGTCAAGGAGTTGTAAATGCCTATCATAGAATCTGAGTCTCCACTAAGAGAAATTGCAAAGCTAGAAAGAAGAACAGGTTCAGAGAGAGAAAAATAATAAATTTGCTTTTAGCCATGTTCATTTTGATGTGCTGATGGGACATTCTCTGGATAACTACAGATGCAGAGCTGGAGCTCAAGGAGAGGTCAAAAATGTAAGTAAAGATTTTCAGCTCATCTGCAGAGAGAGAGGGTTTTGTGACCTTCTAGGAGTAAGTAAAAATTTCAAGCAATGGAAGAAAGAGCAAATGGGAGAGAGTGGGGTGATGGGGTAGAAATGGGGGAGGGAAGAATTGTCAGGGACAAAACCTTATACTCAGATTAAACTTTTCATGTGTTCATGGCTTGTCTCTTCAGAAAGACCTAGGTAAAAGTATCCTTAAACCCATCTAATCCAAACCCTTCATTTTTACAATTGAGGAAAGTGAGAAGTGATAGAATCAGGAGTTTAATTCAAGCTCTCTGAATTGAAATCTAATGTTTTTTTCTGAAAATAGTAAGCTTCTCTGGGGCAGAGGTGATCTTGCTTTCTGGATCATCTTTAGAGGAATGAAGGACCAGGACAAATAATATTGGTTCTTCTTTTAACCAATGTTTTTCATAAAATTGACTAAAGATCATCTTAAAGAGGAAATTTAAAGAAAGAGCTGTCACAAAAGTAAAATGTAGTCTATAAGGAAAGAGAGCAATGAGGAGATTACTGTGTTTAGGTTACTTTACCACTGCCCAACTCTTTTAATACCATCTCACAAAAATCATCTTGTTTTCTTCCCCCTTCCCTGAATCAATGGCTTTAATTCCATTCCTACCCTTTCCCTTCCCCCTCACAAAGGAGACCTAAGGCAATCACCTCAATTTGCCATACTATTGAAATGTGTCTAATTTAATTTTAATGCATTTTGGTTGTTTAATATCGTAAGTAAATTATTTGGGTTGGATCATTTTTTTTACATTTTCTTGGTGTAAATATATGACATAAAATACCCAATAGCTCATGAATTGCTTAAAGAACTATGTTCAAATGATATTTGGAAAATCTCGTCTCTAAAACAGAAAAATAAGGAGTGTAGAAAAAGATCTTTAATGTAGAATCATTTCTATAGAGCTTGGGCCCTCAAAAGCCCCTAGCTGTAGATTTAGATTAATCAGTAAAATAAAGAAAACAGCATGTGGTAGTAGGGAGTGGAGGAAAAAAACACACAGCTTGATTTGAACTCTAGGGATTGAAATCTTCACCATTCTCTTAAGGATCAGGATTCACCACTTCTGAATTATGCATCTCACTCTCACAAGTAGGTGTAAAAGCATAATTCTAATCTGTTCTTATTACTTATTTATGACACACCAGTGGAATGTAAATTCTTGGAGTCCATTGTACAAGCTTTACATGGGAACTTATGATATGAGGTTCTATAAGGGACAACTTGTTCAGGATATCCTTAAAAAAAAACAGGGGTGAGGATATTTTAATGAATTAAACAAGTAGAATTTCTCAAGCCCTGCAGACTTTGAACACATAAAATAAACAAGGCAAGAAATAAAGCAGAGTATCAACCTAAGAAATAAAAAGGTTTTTAAAAATAAAAGTATCTCAAATCTCAACTTTTTTCAATAATGGTAGCATCAATGAAACTAATAGAAATAAAATAGAATAGAATTAAGGATGCAGTGTGTTGTTAATAGATTCAAAAATTTGGAATTAAGGACCGACATTGAAAACCTAACTCTGCCATATATTCCTTGAGTAATTATGAGAAAGCAATGGAAGTTACAATCAAAAGAGTGTTTAGCTTGAGGTCAGGAAGGCCTGAGTTTAAATTATTTTCAACTATTTCCGATTTCTGGGATTCTAGGTTATTGTACCACTTTATCTAATTGCCCTCATCTATTAGATGAGATGAGGTAAGGATTGGACTAGAAGGACCTCTAAGATATGTTTCTATGTTAAAGGCCATTCTCTGAAAAGCAGGACAACTTCAAAATATTCTTTATTTAGAATTTTTAGGAAAATTTTTAGGTAAGTTTTCTGGATTTAATTTAGCTTCTGTAAAATTCCATTGCTATTATTCTGGGTTTCTAGCCAGGCTCTGTATTTTATGTAAGACTCTACTTATTGAAACAAAAGATTTGAGCTGTATTTAGTCAACCCATGTGGACACACATAACACACCTGAACAGCAATATTTTATTTAAATCTAAGTTTTAGGAAAATCATCTCTGATAAGATAGATAAGCATGGTTTGAAGTTAGATGAGATTTTCCATACAGCTAAGTAGATATAGAGGGAAGAGCTCAGAATTAGGAGTTAGGAGACTCAATTTATAATCTGGACCTAAGAGCAACTGTGTATATGATTTAAAGAAGTAGTTTCCTTTCTCTGGACCTCAGTTTCATCATCTGTAAAATGAAGGACCTAAAAATTAATTTTTAAGATTGTTTTTATTCTAATATTCTCTAAATTTACACACACCAAAGATTTATTTTGTACTAATGGTGTGTTTTCTAGAGCATAGTTGTAGGCATTCAGAAAAATACAAATTTTATGTAAAATAGAGTTCCTATGTTCAGGATTCTTATAGTCTGTGTTTACTACAAATATTTTTTTTAAAAATTTGATGAAATACAAGAGAATAAAAGTAAATGGTTCCATATTCTGATAGGAATCGCTATTTTCCAGAGAGAGGAATTCACAAAATGAAGTCTTAGTGATAGCTTTGGTATGTGGTCTCTTATAACCCTCTGAAGAAAAGAACTTAAAAAATCAGAATTGGCCAAATGGAAAAAGAGATACAAACCTTATCGAAGACAATAACTCCTTAAAAATTAGAATTAGTCAAATGGAAGCTAAGGACTTCCTGAGATATCAAGAAACAATAAAACAAAGTCAAGTCTGAAAAAATAAAAAGAAAATGTGAAATATATCATAGGGGAAACATAGGACCTGGAAAATTGAGGAGAGAAAATTTTAAAATTCTTCGTCTTCCTGAAAGCCATGAACAAAAAAAAAGGAGCCTAGAAATCATAATGCAAGCATTATAAAGGAAAACTTTCCAAATGATTCCTTAGAACCAGAGGGCAAGTAGAAATGGAAAGAAATCAACAAGAAATTCCCAAATGATAACTCTCAGGAATAATATAGTCAATATATATAACTCCCAGATCAAGAGGAAAATACTATAAAATACACAGATAAATAAAATAAAATAAAAATCAGGGTTTGGAACAAATCTCTTATTTTCTATTGATGCATACTTATTTTAGATAATGCAACAATAAAATATTATAATAGCAAGTGAGAGAGATAATATTTTTAATGTATCATAGACTGAAAAAGTAACACTATTCTAAATGCATTCTAAATGCACCAAATGGCATGTTATCAAAAAGGTGACTTGATAAGGAGATTAAGGGAAGCAAAATAAGAATATTACAAGATTTGTAGAATGTTACAAGAATTAGATAACAAGAAAATGCAATGTATATTAATATATTAAATATTTAGTGTATAAGTTAAATTAAAAAAATAAATAAGTTAAATAAATTAGACAATAAGCCAGAAATTAAATTAGAAAGACTTTTGAGAATTTCTGAATAGTAGAATATGCATATTTTTCAACATTGTACATAAATTTTATAAAATGTTTCAAGCGTATTGTGAAACTCAATATGAATGAGGACCCCAAAACTCTATTTAAGAATCCCTTTTGGTTGAATATTAACTTAGCAAAACAAATACTAATATTATCTATGTTTTATTTTGTTAAATATTTTCCAAATATGTTTTAATATGGTTTCGGCCTCAAGACTGTTGTGATCTAAACACTACATGTTTCATGCCTTATCTAGTGCATAAAGAAGGCAAAAACAAATGGAAAATTCTAAAAATAATAAACCTAACCTTCACAGAAAAACAATAAAAATAATTAATAAAAATATAAAATTGATATGAATGAAAGGGAAGTGATGACATCCTGAATTATGAGAGGCACTAAATATAGAACAAAGAAATAATTATGGGAAAAAGTATAAAAATGGAAAAATATCCAAAAAAATTGAAAGGTGCTATAATGATTTTAGAGACTGTAGCAGTTTTCAGAGAAAAATTTGTATATATGAAAACTTGTTTTTAACAAAATAATAGAAGACCAATTTATTTGGAATTAGATTTATAACTACAAAGTTAAGAAAAAAAAAAAACTTAAACTTCCTAAGAAAAATACCCTAAATAAATAAATAAATAAAACTTGAAAACTAGAGGAACAATAAGTGAACTTGAAAATTAAAAAAAAAAAGGTTGAAACTTATAAAACAAACTTCTTGGTCGTTTAAATGAATAATAAAATAATTAGCTAGCCCAATCATATAAGAAAGAGAAAAATAATTTGGAAGGATAATTCTTTGGCATAATGAAATATATATATGAAACTAAGAGCTATCATTATGTGCAATGGTAAAACATTGGACAATTTCCCAAGGGCCAAATATACTTCATAATATTACTCTTAGTTCTAGAAATATCATTATGCAAGAACATGCAATTAAAATTATAAACTTCAGGAAAGAGAAGACAATATTACCTCTATTTACATCTTGATAGTTTAATTTGAGAAACTCAAAGAATTAGCAAAGAAACTCATTGAGGCAATTATTAATGTCAGAAAAATATCAATATATAAAATAAATTCTCACAAAACACTAATGTTTCTACTATAATAATATAAAAATTTTAGAGAAAATAAGAGTAAGAGAGATCTGATTTAAAATAATGTGAAAATGTGTAATATATTAGGGAATTAACCTAAAAAAAGAAACACATGATATTTATATAAGTACAACCACAAAGTATTCTGTATAGAAATAAAGGGAAATGGAGAAATTTTTACTGCCCATGGTTGGGCCATGCCTATATGATGAAAATGATAATACTTCTAATCCAATTTATGAATGAAAATATTAAAAAAAAGCTAGAAAAAACTTATACAATTCAGCTTCTCTCCTACTATCAAGAAAAATAGAAATAATCAAACTTAACCTAGAAGGTCATAGATTCAGATATGCTTTTGAAGAAAATAGAAGGGCACTCAAAAGGAGGAAGAAATCAGTCATTCAATAAACAAGTGTTTATTAACACCAAGAACTTTGCTAATTGCTGGGTATATAAAGAAATAAAAATATAATTCCTTCCATCAAAAAACTTAAAATTTAATAAAAATGGCAACATGTAAGTAACTAATTAAATATAAAATATATGTGGAGTAAATAGAAGCTAATCCAAAAAAGGTAAGGGCACCAGGAAATACCAGGTAGAAGGTGATAAGAAACTCAGTCACATAAGCTTTTAAGTAAGAATATAATACTCTTGAATAAGGTGAAATTTTTTAAAAATAATTTTAAAAGTTCTAGATTATTTTTCTCTCTTCTTTCCTTCCCCACCCATTAAGAAGGCAAAAATTGTGGTATTCATATATATAAAATCTAAAAAATATTTCCACATTAATCATGTTTTGAGGAGAAATGCAGGAAAAATAAAGGAAGCCAAAAAGGAAGCTGCTGGGAAGCAACCATAACAAAAGAAGGCATAGAAATTAGAGACTGAGAATGGTATTTGAAGTACTGAAAGTAGGCCAGTGTAGTTGGATCATAGACTTCATGGAAGGAAGTATGGTGAATAAAAAAAGGAATGGTAGAATCACACCAAGTTTGAATATCTTTTTAATGTTTATTTTATTTTATTTATTAAATATTTTCCCAGTTACATTTAAAACAAAACAAAAATTTATATTTATTTTTGGGGTTCTAGATTCTCTCTTTTATCCCCAACCACAATTAAGAACCAATTGTGAAGTTATGTAAAACATTTCATAATGTCAAGTTGTGCGGGAGAAACCCATAGATCTCACACCCTAATAAAAATAAAAATACTCAAGAAAAATTAAGTTAAATAAAATTAAAGATAAAATTAAGTTAAATTTTAAAAAGAGAGAGAAAGAGAGAATTCTTCATCTGTATTCAAACACAAGCAGTTCCTTCTTTAGGTCTGGAGAGGATTTTTCATCATGTCTTCATCATGAAGTCATTATGACTTCAGAGTTGTTGTGGATACTTGTACTACTGAGAATAGCAAAATAGTTAGCAGCTGGTCATCTCAGAACATTGTTTTTACTTCGTATACAGTGCACTTTGCTTGAGTTTATGGGGAACTTTGCAGGTTTTTCTCCCAAAGAACAATAATATTTCATCTTAAACACACACCACAGTTTATTGAGTCATTCCCCAATTGATGGACATCACCTCAGTTTCTTTTTTCTTTTTGTCCTGAGAAGAGAATTGCTATGAATATATTTTGTTCATATAGGCAATTTCCCCCCTTTTAAGGAATTTTTAGCACAGATCATATCTTCTGATCATTTATCAATTAGTATATGGCTTTTTTTTTTATAAATTTGACTCAGTTTCCTTCATGTTTGAGAAATGAGGTCTTATCAGAGAAATTTGCTTCAAAATTCTTTTTACAATTACTATTGCTTACTGTTTCTCCCCATCTCTTTATTCTCTCTCTCCTTTCACCCAGTCCCTCCTCAAAAATGTTTTAGTACTGACTACTCCCTCCCCAAATATGCTCTTTCTTTTATTACTCTCCCCCCTCCCCATATCCCATTTCCTTCTATTTTCCTTCAGTGTAAGATAGATTTCTGTACTCCTCTGGAATATGTTTGTTATTCCTCTTTGAGATAATTCTGATGAAAGTAAGGTTCATTTGCTCATTCTTTCTCCCTCTCTTCTCCTCCACTGTAAAAACTTTTTCTTGCCTCTTTTTATTTAATGAGAGATAATTTGCACCATTCCCTTTCTCCCAGTACATTCCTCTCTCACCCCTTAATTTAATTATTTAAAAAAGATATTACCCCTTCATACTCAACTCATACCCACACCCTATTTCTATATATACTCCTAACTGCCATAATAATAAGAAAGTTCTAAAGAATTATAAGTATCATCCTCCCATGTAGGAAGGAATAAACCTTAAGTCCCCTATGATAGCATTTTCCTGAATACATCCTATTGCTATATCATACAAATTTATACAATTATCTTGCTGCACAAGAAAAACTCAAATCAAAAAAGAAAAAAATAAGAAAGAAAACAAACTGCAAGCAAAAAACAATAAAAAGAGTGAAAATGCTATGTTGTGATCCATACTCAGTTCCCACAATCCTCTCTCTGGGTATAGATGACTCTCATCATTACAAGATCATTGGAACTGGCCTGGATCATCTCATTGCTGAAAAGAGCCATGTCCATCAGAAATGATTATTGTAAAATCTTGTTGTTGCCATGTACAATGATCTCCTGACTCATTTCCCTTAGTGTCAGTTCATGTGAGTCTCTTCAGGCCTCTTTGAAATCATCCTGCTGATTGTTTCTTATAAAACAATAATAGTCCATAACATTCATATACCATAACTTATTGAGCCACACTCCAACTGATGGGGATCCACTCAGTTTCTAGTTTCTTGCCATTACAAAAAGGGCTCCCACAAACATTTTTTGCACATGTGGGTCTCTTTCCCTCCTTTAAGATCTCTTTGGCACACAAGCCCAGTAGAAACACTGCTTAATCAAAGAGCATATACATTTTGATAGCTCTTTGAGCATAGTTCCAAATCACTTTCCAGAATAGTTGTGTCACTTTACAACCCCACCAACAATGTATTAATGTTCCACTTTTCCTACATCCCTTCCAACATTTGTCATTACCTTTTCTTGTCATTTTAGCCCATCTGAGAAGTGTGTAGTAGTACCTCAGAGTTGTCTTAATTTGCCTTTCTCTGATCAATAGTGGTTCATATTTTCATATGACTATATATTTCTAGTTTCATATAACTCGAAATGGTTTAATTTCTTCATCTGAAAATTGTCTGTTCCATATCTTTGGACTATTTATCAACTGAAGAATGACTTGATAATGAACAGAACCAGCTACACCCAGAGTAAGAACACTGGGAAAAGAGTATGGACCACAACATAACATTTCCACTCTTTCTGTTATTGTTTGCTTGTATTTTTGTTTTTTTCTTCTCAGGTTATTTTTACCTTCTTTCTAAATCCAATCTTTCTTGTGCAACAAAATAACAGTATAAATATGTATACATATATTGTATTTAACACATACTTTAACATATTTAACATGTATGGGACTACCTGCCATCTAGGGAAGAGGGTGGAGGGAAGAAGGAAAAAAGTTGAAACAGAAGTTTTTGCAAGGGTCAGTGTTGAAAAATTACCCATGCATATGTTTTGTATATAAAAAGCTATAATAATATTTTAAAGAAAGAATGGTTTGAATTCTTATAAATTTGAGTCAATTCTCCATATATTTTAGAAATGAGACCTTTATCAGAACCTTTGAATGTAAAAATGTTTTCCCAGTTTTTCTTGCCTTCTAATCTTGTCTTGTTCACACAAAACCTTTTTAATTTAATATAATCAAAATTATCTATTTTTGTTCAGTAATGAATTCCAGTTCTTCTTTGGCCACAAGTTTGTTCCTTCTCCACAGATCTGAGAAGTGAACTAGCTTATGTTCTCCTAATTTGCTTATAATGTCACTCTTTATGTCTAAAACATAAGTCCATTTTGATTTTATCTTGGTATATGGTGTTAGGTGTGGGTCACTGCCTAGTTTCTGCCAAAGTATTTTCCAACTTTCCCAGCAGTTTTTGTCAAATTGTGAGTTTTTTATTTCTAAATCTGCAGTCTTTAGGTTTGTCAAACACTACATTACTATGGACTTTGACTATTTTGTGCTGTGAACCTAATCTGTTCCACTGATTGATTGCTCTATTTCTTAGCCAGTACCAAATATTTGGTTTTGATGACCATTGCTTTGTAATATAGTTTTTGGTTTAAAACAGCTAGGATTTTTGCATTTTTTTGCATTTTTTTCATTAATTCCCTTGAAAGTATTGACCTTTTGTTCTTCCAGATGAACTTTGTTATTATTTTTCTTGATCTGTAAAATAATTTCTTGGGAGTTTGATTGGCATGACACTGAATAGGCAGATTAATTTACATATTATTTTCATTTTTATTTTATTTGCTCATCCTACCTATGAGCACTTAATATTTTTCCAATTGAATAGATCTGTCTTTGTTTGTGTGAAAAGTATTTTGTAGTTGTGCTCATTTAGTTCCTGATTGCCTTGGCAAGTAGACTCCTCAATATTTTATATTATTGACAGTTATTTTAAATGAATTTTCTTTTTGTATCTCTTGCTATTGGACTTTGTTGGTAATATATAAAAATGCTGTTGATTTATATGGATTTATTTTGTATCCTGAAACTTTGCTAAAGTGGTACATTAATTCTAGTAGTTTTTTAGTTGATTCTCTAGGGTTCTCTAAGTATACTATCATATCATCTGCAAAGAGTGATAATTTGGTTTCTTCATTACCTAACTCTAATTCCTTTAATCTCTTTTTCTTCTCACTGTCAAAGTTAACATTTCTAATACAATATTGAATAGTAATGGTGATAATGGGCAGCCATGTTTCACCCTGTCCTTAATAATATGTTTTTACCCACCCCACCCATTAACTTATCTTCTATCTACCCTCCCTCCTTCTCTTACCTTTCCCCCTAGTGTTTCTGCCCTGACTTCTATCCTCTCACTCTTTTCTTTTCCTCTTTCTCCACCTTCTTTATAGGATTAGAAAAACTTCTATAATCAACTGAATGGTTAAGTTATCCTTCTTACACCTAAAACTAATGATATGAAGCTTCAGAAAATGCTAACCCCCTCCGTTGTAATAGATTTTTTGAGCCTCTTGGTATGAACTAATTGTCCCATTATATCTCCCCTTTCCTCTTTTTCCAGTACAGATTATTTCCCACCCCTTAATTTCTTCTTCTTTGAAGTCTTCACATCTGAATCTATTCAGAAGGACACCCTCAGTCCATGTGGAAAGAGAGAACAAAAGTATATAAAAGGGAGAAACTAATATGGAGGGAAATACAGAACTGATGATCATAACTGTTAATGTGAATGGAATGAACTCCCCCATAAAATCAAAGCAAATAGCAGAATGGATTAAAAAACAGAATCCTACAGTATATTGAAAATCATCAAAAACCTACAAGAAACAATTCACAGTTTTAGCAAAGTTGCAGGATATCAAATGATCCTATATAAAATTATCAGCATTTCTATATATTATGGACAAAGCCCATAAGCAAGAGATAGAAATAGAAATTCCATTTAAAATTACTCAAGACAAAATGAAATACTTGAGAGTCTACCTGCTAAAACAAACCCAAGAACTATAGGAACACAATTACAAAACACTTCACACACAAATAAAATCAGATCTGAACAATTGGAAAAATATGAATTGTTCATGACTAGATCAAGCTAATATAATTAAAATTGATAATTCTACCTAAATTGGTCTATACCAATCAAACCGAGAAAACATTATTTTACAGAACTAGAAAAAACAACAACAAAATTCATCTGGAAAAACAAAAGGTCAAGAATATCAAAGAAATTAATTAAGGAGGGTGGCTTTGTGATACCATACCTAAAACTATATTATAAAGCATCACTTACTTGGTACTGGCTAAGAAATAGAATGGTAGGTCAGTGGAATAGATTAGGTACACATGGCACCATAATCAAGACTTATAGCAATCTAGTATTTGATAAACTCTCAAACTCCAGATTCTAGAATAAGAACTCACTATTTTACAAAAATTGCTAGGAAAATTGGAAAAAATAGGTCAGAAACTCAGCATAAATCTACATCTCACATCCCATAGCAAAATAAGATTAAAAAATAGAATCATGATTTGGGCATAAAGCATAATACCATAAACAAATGAGCAGAACAAGGGATAAATTACCTATCAGATGTTAGGAGAAAGGAGGAATTTATGAGCAAAGAAGAACTAGAGAACATTATGAAAGGCAAAATAGACAATTTTAAATACACTAATTTAAAAAAAAACTTTTTGTACAAACAAAAAACAATTCAAACAAGATTAAATGGGAAATACAAGGCTATGTAAAAATCTTTATAACTAATGTTTCTGAGAAAAGTCTCATTTCTAAAATATACAAAGACCTGTGTCAACTTTAGAAGAATACAAGTCATTCTCCACTTGATAAATGGTCAAAGGATATGAAATGTGCAAAAAGGTTTATAGCAGCTCTTTCTTTGGTAGCAAAGAATTGGAAAAGGAGTAGATGCCCATCAGGTGGGGAAGGCTGAATAAACCATGATACATGAAGATGATGGAATAATATTGTTCCTTAAGAAACTGATGAACAAGGTGATTATAAAAAAAAACTTGAAAAGATTTACATGAACTGATGCTGAATGAAATAAGCGGAAGCAGTAATATATTTTACATAATAACAACAAGAATCAATGAATAGCTATGAAAGGCTTGGTCCTTCTCAGCAGTTCAGTGATCTAAAGCAATCCCAACAGACTTTGGACAGAAAATGCCATCTGAATGCAGAAAAAGATCTAAGGAGACTGAATGTAATCAATACAAGGTATGTTCACTTCTTTTTTTCATTTTTTTAATCTTTCCCATGATTTCCCCTTTTTGTCTTAATTTTCTCTCCCAACATGATTCATAAAGCAATATATATTAAAAATAAATAAACTTGCTATAATAAAAAAACATTGCTAATGAAACTAAAGTAACAGAAATAGCAAATACATTGAATGCCAGAGTTAAGTTATAGAAATATCCCAATAAGCTAAAGCAATGGACTGAATTCATAAAATAAACATTTTTGAGATAAATAAAATATAATACAATACTTGAATTTTGTGATAAATTGGAGAAGATGAGATTAGAAAATCATTTGCCTGAAAAAGATCAATATATTTTTTTTTTGGTTTTTATTTAATAGCCTTTTATTTACAGGATATATGCATGGGTAACTTTACAGCATTAACAATTGCCAAACCTCTTGTTCCAATTTTTTACCTCTTACCCCCCCACCTCCTCCCCTAGATGGCAGGATGACCAGTAGATGTTAAATATATTAAAATATAAATTAGATACACAATAACTATACATGACCAAAATGTTATTTTGCTGTACAAAAAGAATCAGACTCTGAAATATTGTACAATTAGCTTGTGAAGGAAATCAAAAATGCAGGTGTGCATAAATATAGGGATTGGGAATTCAATGCAATAGTTTTTAGTCATCTCCCAGAGTTCTTTTTCTGGGCATAGCTGGTTCAGTTCATTACTGCTCCATTGGAAATGATTTGGTTGATCTCGTTGCTGAGGATGGCCTGGTCCATCAGAACTGGTCATCATATAGTATTGTTGTTGAAGTATATAATGATCTCCTGGCCCTGCTCATTTCACTAAGCATCAGTTCGTGTAAGTTTCTCCAGGCCTTTCTGAAATCATCCTGTTGGTCATTTCTTACAGAACAGTAATATTCCATAATATATATACCACAATTTATTCAGCCATTCTCCAACTGATGGACATCCATTCAGTTTCCAGTTTCTAGCCACTACAAAAAGGGCTGCCACAAACATTCGTGCACATACAGGTCCCTTTCCCTTCTTCATAATCTCTTTGGGATATAATCCCAGTAGTAACACTGCTGGATCAAAGGGTATGCACAGTTTGATAAATTTTTGAGCATAGTTCCAAACTACTCTCCAAAATGGTTGGATTCATTCACAGCTCCACCAACAATGCATCAATGTCCCAGTTTTCCCGCATCCCCTCCAACAATCATCATTAATTTTTCCTGTCATCTTAGCCAATCTGACAGGTGTGTAGTGGTATCTTAAAGATCAATATTTTTAATGAACTGTGAGCTCAGAGAATGTCAGTGGAAGTGTGATATGATACCAAAATGCTAATATTATTTATCTTAGGATATATTAAGAGAGATATACTATCCAGGATTAAGGAAATGATAGCCTTGCTCTTCTCTTGGTGGTCAGATTACATCTAATAATAACACTATCAGTTCCTTAATGCATGAAAAGTACTTTACCAATGTGTTCTTATTTTATGCTAATAACAATACTAGAAAGTAGGTGCTATTAGTACATAGTATATTGTGCTCAAGTTTGACACCTTAGAATGGTAAGAGAACAATAGAAGAAAATGCATATAATAATATAAAGGTCTTGAACATATGCAAATTACAAGAACATGGCATAATTTATCTCTCAGGTCTGTGGAGAAGGAAAACAATTTTTAAATAGCTTTTTATATACAAAGCATACGCATGGGTAATTTTTCAAAATTGACACTTGCAAAAACTTCTGTTTCAACTTTTCCCCTCCTTCCCTCCACCCTCTCCCCTAGGTAGCAGATAGTCCCATTCACGTTAAATATGTTGAAATATATGTTAAATATAATATATGTATACAAATTTATACAATTATCTTGTTGCACAAGAAGGATCAGATTTAGAAAGGAGGTAAAAATAACGTGGGAAGAAAAAACAAAAATGCAAGCAAACAATAACAGAAAGAGTGGAAATGTTATGTTATGGTCCATACTCATTGCCCAGTGTCCTTTTTCTGGGTGTAGCTGTTCTGTTCATTACAAATCAATTGGAATTGATTTGGATCCTCTCATTGTTGAAGAGAGCCACATCCATCAGAATTGATTATCATGTAGTATTGTTGTTGAAGTATATAATTATCTCCTGGTTCTGCTCATTTCACTCAGCATCAGTTCGTGTATGTCTCTTCAAGCCTTTCTGTATTCATCCTGCTGGTCATTTCTTATAGAACAATGATATTCCATAACATTCATATACCACAATTTATTCAACCATTCTCCAATTGATGGGATCCACTCAATTTCCAATTTCTAGCCACTACAAAAAAGGGCTCCCACAAACATTTTTGCAATACGGGTCCCTTTCCCTTCTTTAATATCTCTTTGGGATATAAGCCCAGTAGTAACACTGCTGAGTCAAAGAGTATGCAGTTTGATAACTTTTTGGGCATAGTTACAAATTGTTCTCCAGAATGGTTGGATCCATTCAAAACTCCACCAACAATGCATCAGTGTTCCAGTTTTCCCACATCCCCACCAACATTCATCATTATCTTTTCCTGTCATCTTAGCCAATCTGACAGGTGTTAGTGGTTATCTCAGAGTTGTCTTAATTTGCATTTCTCTGATCAATAATGATTTGGAACACCTTATCATATGACTAGAAATAGTTCAATTTCTTCATCTGAAAATTGTTCATAGACTTTGACCATTTATCAATTGGAGAATGGCTTGATTTCTTATAAATTAGATCAGGTCTCTATATATTTTGGAGATGAGGCCTTTATCAGAACTTTAGCTATGAAAATGTTTTCCCAGTTTATTGCTTCCCTTCTAATACTGTCCACATTAGTTTTATTTGTACAAAAGCTTTTTAACTTAATATAATTGAAATTTTCTATTTTGTGATCAATAATGACCTCTAGTTCTTCTTTGGTCACAAATTCCTTCTTCCAACACAGGTCTGAGAGGTAAACTATCCTATGTTTTTCTAATTTATTTATAATCTCATTCTTTATACCTAGATCATGGACCCATTTGATCTTATCTTGGTGTACAGTGTTTAGTATGGGTCAATGACTTGTTTTTGCCACACTAATTTCCAGTTTTCCCAACAATTTTTGTCAAATAATAAATTCTTTGAATTTTTTTCTTTGCTTTCTCTTCTTAATCTAAGTTTTTCAAAACCTTAATTTATGTCTACAATCTATGGGGCATGATGGCAGTCGAATTTACACTCAAAGTGTCTTTAGCAGTTCAGGGCTATGATGTGATCAGATATCAAAAGAACAATCAGATAGAAGAAATGTAATCATGATCAACTATCCATAAAGTAATCAGATGGGAGAAAGGGATTACATGATCAATCAGCAGAAAAGCAATCAGATAGCAGAAAGGGATTACAATTGGGAAGCCTACAGGCTTTTTTTTTTTTAACCCAACAGAGGGGCAGTGTTCAGTGTGAGCAGCTCCAATGTAATTGCCAGGTGATGAGGAGAGATTTAGAAAGTGGTAAAATAGAAGGAACTAGATAGATTAACCGCTTGGGAGAGAGGGTTTGCTTGTATCTTTACAGATGGAGAAGGAATCAGATGGATGCCAACAGCACCTAGCTCAGAGAGACAAAAAAAGAGAAAAACCTCAAGACAGAGGAGAAGACCTAAGAACAAAATCTGCAGGAATCATTGGATTCCCTAATACAAGATGAGATTATTGCAGATTGTATTGATAATACAAGATTATTATTCAAACTTGCAGTAATTATTGGATTCCTGGCACATAAAGTAATGGACAATAGATTCCTTTTGGCCTATTTCTAGGACTTATGGACATGTATAATTCCTCATATTGATTCATGTTATTTGTTACATCACTACTAACCTGTGTTACTATGTGCTTATATAATTTATGTAATTTTGTGTAATACCTCCTATATTGATGGATTTATGTATCCCTGTTTTAAGAGTGAGCCCCTTCAGAAACCCACTAATCTGATTCGATTTCTCATTTCCTTTGGTGTTTTCATTTTCCTTCCTGAGACATCAGGAAGGGCATGATCACCTCCTTTTATGTTGTTTTTACCCCTTTTTAGAGTAGTCAGGGAAGGTGTGATCACCTTCTTTTGGGGGGTTATCACCTCCTTGAGAAGTCAGGGAGGTCATGACCACTATGTTCTAAAAACAAAAGAAAGCGGGAGATGTTAGGATTCTTACAAGGTGCTAAGTAAGTGGAATTGAGGAGACAGTGGTTAAATTTAGTTTAGCATTGATTTAGTTCTATAACAAATAATGGTTTCCTAGTGACATAATGATTGGTATATATTCAATGTGGGATATATAAGGAGGAGCTGTCAGGGCCAGAAAGGACAAGCCCACTAGAAGCTCTCAGAGCCTCAGCCAGGATTCAGTTGAGGAGATTCACAAGCCAGAGAAGAACCAAGACTACAGAAGTCCTCTAAGAAAAACTAGCCAAGCCCAAGTGAAGGAGATAAGAGTTTGAAGAAGACAATAAAGAATTTGGACTTTTAATACCTGGCTACATTTGGGGAGATTACTCTGAACTGAAACTAAGGCCGCAAGAAAACATGCTCCCAGAGAAAATCACATTTTAGAGAAGAATATTATATTTTAGAGAAGAATATTATATAAATCCATCTAGTCCTAGATTTTTTTAGAGAGCTGATTAATAGCTTGTTCTATTTCTTTTTCTAAAATGGGACTATTTAACTAATATACTGCTTCCTCGGTAAATCTGGGCAACCTATATTTTTGAAGGTATTCATCCATTTCATTTAAGTTATCAAATTTATTGGCATAAAGTTGGGCAAAGTAACTCCTAATTATTGCTCTAATTTCTTCTTTATTAGTGGTAATTTCTCTCTTTTCATTCTTAAGACTAACAGTTTGTATTTCCTCTTTCCTTTATCTAATCAAATTTATCAAGGGTTTATCTATTTTGTTTTTTTTTTTCATAAAACCAATTCTTAGTTTTATTTATTAATTCAATAGTTTTTTAATTTCAGTTTTATTAATCTATCATTTTATTTTTAGAATTTCAAATTTAGTGTTTGAGGGTTTTAATTTGCTCTTTTCCCAGCTTTTTTAGTTTCAACCCTAATTTTCTCTGCAAGTAAGCCTCTAGGGATATAAAATTTCCCCTTATTCTTGCCGTGGCTGCATCCCACACATTTTGGTATGGTGTCTAATTATTGTCATTCTCTTGGGTGAAATTATTAATTGTATCTATGGTTTGCTGTTTCACCTAATCATTCTTTAGGTTGAGATTATTTAGTTTCCAATTGTTTTTTGGTCTATTTTCCCCTGGCTTTTTATTGAATATAATTTTTATTGCATTGTGATCTGAAAAGGATGCATTTGCTATTTCTGCCTTTCTGATTTGAATGTGAGGTCTTTATGTCCTAATATATGGCCAATTTTTGTATAGGTTCCATGAATTGTTGAGAAGAAAGTGTGCTCCTTTCTGTCTCCATTCAATTTTTTCCAAAGATTTATCATACCTATTTTTTCTAGTGTTCTATTTACCTTTTTAACTTCTTTCTTATTTATTTTGTGGTTTGATTTATCTAGAGTGTGAGGTTGAGATCTCCCACTATTATAGTTTTGCTGTCTGTTTCTTCTTGCAACTCTCTTAAGTTCTCCTTTAGGAATTTAGATGCTATACCACTTAGTGCATATATGTTTAATATTGATATTGCTTCATTATTTGATACCCTGTAGCAAGATATAGTGCCCTTCCTTATCTGTTTTAATTAGATAAATTTTTGCTTTTGCTTGATCTGAGAGCAGGATGGCTACCCCTGTCTTTTTTGACTTCACCTGAAGCACAGTAGATTCTGCTTCAGCCTTTTACCTTTGTTCTCTATGTATTGTTCTGCTTCAAGTGTGTTTTTTGTAAACAATATATTGTAGGATTCTGACTTTTAATCCAGTCTGCTATCGGCCTCTGTTTTATGGGAGAGTTTACCCCATTCACATTTATGGTTAAAACTACTAATTCTGTATTTCCTTCCAACTTATTATTTCCAAATTATGCTTCTTCTTTCCTTTCCCCTTTATCTCCCTCCTCAGTATTAGACTTATGAGCACCACTTGCTTCACACAGCCCTTTGTCTTTAGGATCCCTCCCTACCCCCTTTAGAGTCCCTCCCCTTTTCTTAAACCTTTCTCTTCCAATTTCTGTATTCCCTTCTATTTATCCTACTCCTTCTCTTTTTGCTTTTCCCCTTCCACTTTTCAATGAGGTGGGAGAAGTTTCTCTGTAAACCGAATATGTCTAATATGTTCCCTTTGAACCAATTCTGATGAGAGTAAGATTCACACTATGTTCATGCCCCTCCCTTCTTTCCCTCAGATATAATAGGTTTCCTTTGCCTTTTCATGAGATGTAGTACCTCCATTTTCCCCTTTTCTGGTACATTTTCCTTTCTACCTCTAGATTAATTTTTATAGCAGTAAAACCAAATTATACATGTACTCTTCATTTATACTCATAATAGAAATATAGTTATCAAGATTTCTTTTTACCTTTTTATATTTCTCTTGAGTTCTATATTTGGAGGTCAAACTTTCTTTTTAGTTTAGGTTTTTTCATCAGAAATAGATGGAATTCACCTCTTTCACTGAATGTCCATCTTCTTCTTCCCTGGAAGAAAATGCTCAATTTGGCTGGGTAAGTTATTCTTGGCTGCATAACAAGTTCTTTTGCCTTTCAGAATGTCAGATTCCAGGCTCTTCGATTCTTTAATGTGGATGCTGCTAGATCCTGTGTAATCCTTATTGTAGCTCCTCGTTATTTGAATTGTTTTTTGTTTTGTTTTGTTTTGTTTTGTTTTTCTGGCTGCTTGTAGTATTTTTCCTTGGTCTGATAGTTCTGGAATTTAGCCACAATATTTCTTGGAGTTTTGATTTTTGGATCTCTTTCAATAGGTGATCAATGAATTCTTTCAATGCCTATTTTACCTTATGTTTCTATAACATCTGGGCAATTCTCTTTCATGATTTCCTGAAAAATAATGTCTAGGCTCTTTTTTTAATCATGATTTTTGGGAAGTACAATAATCCTTATTTATCTCTCCTAGATCTGTTTTCCAGGTCTGTTATTTTCCCAACAATTTTTCTATTTTTTCATTTTTTTTAAATTTTGCTTGACTGATTCTTGATGTCTCATCGAGTCATTCATTTCCATTTGTTCAAGTCTGATTTTTAATGAATGATTCTCTTCATTTACTTTTTAAATTTCTTTTTGTATTTGTCCAGTTGAGTTTTTAAATGAGTTGTTTTGTTCTACGGAATTTTTTTGGCCAATTTTTAAAAAAAGAATTATTTTCTTTTTCCAGTTCACAACTTCTGTTTTCCTTGGAATTGTTTACCTTTTCTAATTCACTAATTCTGTTTTTCAAGAAGCTGATTTCTTTTTCCACTCTATCTTTTATTGGTTACATGTCTTATCCTGACCTTCTTGCAAAGCTTTCCTTTCCTTTCCCCATTTTTCTTCTAGCTCTATTTTAAAATCCTTTTAAAATTTCTTCTATGAGAACCTTATGGGGGGAGACTAGATCATATCCATCTTTGGATCTGGAGACAAACTGTTTTTAGTCTCCTCAGGGTTTGAAGTCTGCTCTCTTATAGTTAAAGCCCAGTTAGCTTTTATGCTCATTTTAGGAAAAGAAAAAAAGAAAAGAAAAGCTACAGTCTGCTTCTAGGGTAGTGGGGTATTTCCAAGATGCTTTTACAGACAATAGGAAGTGGCAGTGAAGTGGCAGTGGGACAATATTCATAGGCTACATTGGGATTAACAATTGTGCTGAAATCAGCAGCAGCCAGAAGGCAGTATCTGCACTGGGAGCAATGACTGCAGCTGTGCTCTGAGATCCTGATGAGTCACTCTGGGTGTTGGGTGGGTGTGTCCAGGTCCTGAGAGACTCTAGGGTTTTGGGGTTATTGTCTTTACGCCCTGTGTTTTTAGCCTGTCTGCTGATCTACTGGCTTGCTGCCAGAGCAAAGTAGCTCATACTGTGGTAGAGTTCTCCCCACAGATTTTTCCACCAGCAGAGACCATACCCCACCCCCCTCCAGTCTGCTCAGCATGAGTTCTTCCCTGTGCTCTCACTGCCTGCCTGAGTCTGCCTCTGGCCTACCTCCCCCTTCCCATTCCATCCCCAAGTGAGAGCAAAAACAGACCTTTTCTGGAGAATTTCGAGATTATCTTAAGTTGGTAATGTGTTGTACTCCCAGTATTCCTGCGTTCTGATAGTCAAGCACAATTCCAAGGCTGAATTTCATTAAAATTGATTGAGGGAAAAGGGGAGCCTAGGAAGAAGCATGTGTCCTCTCCGTCATCTTGGCTCCACCCCCGGATTTGTGACCAAAGAACTGGAACTCATTATTGAACACCAAATAGATAATTTTGATTATATTAACTTAAAAAGTTTTTGTACAAACAAAACTAATGCAGACAAGAGAATCAATGAATTGGGAAAATATTTTTACATTTAAGGGTTCTGATAAAGGCCTCATTTCTAAAATTATAGAGAATTGACTCATGAAGAAATTAAAGCCATTCTCCAATTGATAAATGGTCAAAAGATATGAACAGACAATTTTCAGATGAAGAAATTGAAATCATTTCTAATCATATGAAAAGGTGCTCTAAATCACTCTTGATCAGAGCAATGCAAATTAAGACAACTCTGAAATGCTACTACATACCTCTCAGTTTGTCTAAGGTGACAGGATAAGATAATGATGAATGTTGGAGGGGATGTGGGAAAACTGGGACACTAATACATTGTTGGTGGAATTGTGGACAGATTCAGCCATTCTGGAAAGCATTTTGAAACTGTGCTCAAAAGATTATCAAACTGTGCATATCCTTTGATTCAGCATTGTTTCTATTGGGCTTATATCCCAAAGAGAGCTTAAAGGAGGGAAAGGGACCCATATGTGCAAAAATGTTTGTGGGAGCCCTTTTTTGTAGTGGTAAGAAACTAGAAACTGAGTGGATGCCCATCAGTTGGAGAATGACTGAATAAGTTATGGTATATGAATGTTATGGAATGTTATTGTACTATTGGAAATGATCAGCAGGATGATTTCAGAGAGGCCTGGAGAGAGTTGTGTGAACTGATGCTAAGTGAAATTATCAGAATCAGGAGATCATTGGACATGGAAATACAATTATATGATGATCAGTTCTGCTGGATGTGGCTCTTCTCAAGAATAAAATGATTCAGGCTAGTTCCAATAATCTTGTGATGATGAGAATCATTTACTCCTAGAGAGAGGCCTGTGGGAACTGATTATGGATCACAATATAGCATTTTCATTTCTTTTGTTATATTTTCTTGAATTTTATTTTCTTTCTCATTTTTTCCCTTTTTGATCTGATTCTTCTTGTGCAGCAAGATAATTCTATAAATTTGTATACCTATATTGTATTTACATTTATTTTTACCATGTTTAACCTATATTAGATTACTTGCCATCTAGGAGAGGAGGTGAGGGGAAGAGGGGGAAATTAGAAGACAACATTTTGCAAAGATCAGTGATGAAAAATTATCCTTATATATGTTTTGAAAATAAAAAGCTTCAGTAAAAAAAACAAAAAAAAATGTCACACAAGGGCCAATTGCAGAAACTAGGTTTGTTTAGATAGCAAATGTACAGACTTATAGGGGAGATGATCTTTTTTTTTTAATATGTGAAGATTACTTATATGATAATGATAGATGATTGCTGAGGTTCTTGTCCTTTCTGAGATGCTCTCAACTTACTGGGGACAACTGCTTTATCCCTTTATTATTTTATTTTATTTTTATTTTTTTGCTGCTCTACATTTATTTTGTGATGATTTTTTCTATGGAGGAAATCTGGAAAACTTGGAAATTTCTTACCTACTCTGCCATCTTCCAGAATGCCCCCCCCCCCATTATTAGACTTGTTCTGTTTGAGCAACCTAGCAGCATTAGATGAATGCTGAATAGAGACAGACTTAAGCTTAATGGAAGGAAAACCTTCTAACAATTAGAGGTATCCCAAGATGAAATGGCTGGCCTTAGCAGATAGTAGGTTCCTCTTCCCTAGAGTGTCTAAAACAAAGACTGGATTTCACTTGTGATTATTTTAGGGGGGTACAGAGTTAACTAAATAGACTTTCAGTTTCCTGTCTATTTTCAGTTTTGAAATCTTGTGTATGATGCCTATGCTGGGTAGAGGGAATGAGCCACAAGTCAAGTAAGTTCTTGTCAATGTTCTATTTATTATAAGCTCTAAATCTGTTCAAGGCTCCTGTTGCTGAGCAGTGAAGCCCAGCCTTTCTCTTTTTCATCAGTTCTCAAGATTTCAGTAACCTTTTCTGCCATTCTACAAAGAATAAAATCTGTTCAAAGGCCTTTCGTTCACAATTTTTAAGCACTAGTTACACGTGAGTCAATATCAACTGAATGAGAAACAGATGTGGAACGATTGACTTTAGAGGACATACAGAAGAATACACAGTAAAAAGGTTACTTTTATTGAAATACACAATGAAGAATCATTGATTAAGAAAACAACAAATGTATTTTTCTTCTTATTTCTATCTCACTTCCTTCTGCCTTTTTCTCGTTTTTATTTACCAATCAACAGTTATTAATTAAACACCTACTAGATTTTGGGAACTAGCAATACCTATGCTATTAATGTAAAAAAATTATACACATCCATTTCTGTCACCAACTTTCCACATCTTTGTCTTGGAATATTTTCAACCTAAGCAAACAGCCCCTCTCCACTGCAAATCCTGCAAAATAGTTCAATCTTTTCATTATTACATTAAAAAAATCTCTGTAGAATGGATTAAATTGTCCTTGGGATCCCTCTTCCTCTTGATCTCTTTTGTCGCTGACTTCGTAAGCTTCATGAACATTATGAAATCTTTCTGGGGTACTCTGCAAGTAACCTTACTCTTGAAATTCCCAACATCTTTCTAATTGTCCCATACTTTTACATATATGTTTACATATAGTTTATCTGAATGAGTTACTCATCAACTCCTACCTCCTATAGATGTTAAATACTTGAGAGCTACTTGCTTTTTCATTTTTGCATTGCACTTAGTGTACTGTCATATATGTAAGTATCTATAGATTTGTGAGTATTATATATATATATATAAAATATATATATATATATATATATATACACACACATACATATATTGATCTTTATCTGTGATTTAATCAGTATGAGTTCTTCATACTGTTTCTTGTATAGAAACTTGCTTTCCTGGTGTAGCCTGACAACTTCTCTGTAAATTATTGTCTTCAGTGCACTTAGGGCATGGGAAATTAAGTGATTACACAACTAATCTGTGACAGAGACTGTATTTAAACAAGTTTTCATTTCACATACTTAGTATTTAATAAATATTTGTTGAATTTAATATTATGAAATATATTTTGACGTGTGACTGTACTTTGTGTTTTGATGATCTCATTCTCCTCGTTATGAGTCTTCAGTGGTACCTACCTATAAGTTATATCAAATTCAATCTGCTTTGTAGATTTTTCAGTACCTATCAATTTCTCATTCAATAGTTAATTACATTTATCTTCAGATTTTAGGTTTCTCAATGCAAGGTTTATGTCTTATTTCTTTTAAATATATTATCAGCAGTGGACATGTGGTGTAGAGGATAGCAATCCAGAAAGAGCTGTATTCAAATTCTGCTTCTGACACATAGTAACTGTTGTAGCCTGAGTAAATCATATAATTTCTCTGTATTATAGGTAATACTCTAAGGACTATAAATTGAAGAGAAAGTGTTTTGTTTGCTTTAGTAGAAGTTCCCAATATCAATTCAATCATAGCTCAGTTATTAATTAATATTTTATATCCAGAATCATATAGAGTACCTTAGATTAAAATTTTTATTTTAATTGACTTCTTCTTCCATACCTGGGGCATGGGTATTAGCCTTTTTTGCAAAGTTCTTTGGCAGTCTGTTAAATGGATTCTTACTCAAAATAATGTTTTTAAATGCATAAATTAAATACATAGAGTTACATACTGAAATATGGTTTTAGATAGATAGAGAGATTGTTCATGGATCCCAGATTGATAACCTTTGGCTTAGTATAATTAATATTGCTGACTGACATATATTTATATAATTTGAAATGGGGCATTTTTAGTAGAAAGATTTAAATAACTGAAGGAAGAATGGGATTTTTGTGGAACTGCATTAACTAGAAAATTTCAACTTTCCACTTTTCTTAGCATGTGGAACAAATCCAAAGACAAAAAAAAAAAAAAAAAAAAAAGGTTTTACCCAGAGTATGCCGATCTCTTTAAAAGCATGTGTGAAAATTGACAGCCAGCTACCTCTTTCCTATTTATAGGACTCTTCTTGCCCAGAGGCAAGCAGACAAAGAAGCAAAAAAGTATAGCTCTTGGCTTATATTTGTGAACCTCGCCAAGGAAAACAATCCTCAGTTCAGCAGACTGTAATTTATTACAAATAGGTTATTAGAAATGATCAGGAAACCAGACTGGAGGACAGCCATCTGAGAATGATGTCAGCCCAAGGAGTCTTTGCATCAGAGCCTTTTGTTCTGTCTAACAGAGAGTAAAGAGAGAAATGAAGGAGCCTTATCCCTCATTATCAGAACTTACTGCAGTGACATCTTCCTCCTGTTTCCTTCATGTCTAAGTCATCCTTAGTCTGTCTCAACTAGGTTCTGTCTCTCAAATTCTCCCCCTTAGCTACTTGCCTTTGGAATGTCCTAGCATTTCTCCCTCTCTCCCTCCCTTATCCTTCTTCTTGGCCTTGTGCCTGTCTCTTGTAATTTTGAATCATCAAAAAGAGTAGGGGAAATGATGTAATTTTTTGGGGGGATATTTTGTAGTCTTATGAAAATAGTAAATGAACAATTAATAATTGGTATTTTCTCAAAATTTTTAACTTTAATTTTTTTTGTTTGAGTTAAAGGGATTGTCATTGTTTCTCTTAATAATAACAATGCATCATATTTCCATATATGTGCTAACTATATAAGGTTGAAAATTCTGAACAAGTCTTTTAATATTGTTAAAAAACACAAAAATTTTAAAGTGCACCCCTTGAATTTTGTAAATATTTTCCCTTTCTTCCCTCTCCCTTTCCTTTATCCCTGTCTCTTTTCTCTTCTTTTCCTCCCTCTCTCATCTCATCATTTCCTTGCCTTCCCTTCCATCAAAAACATCAAGTCCATTATGCACATAATGCTATATGAGGTGCTATCTTAGATGGCCAACAAGTTGATCTTCTTCCTGTTCTTAAAGTCACTATAGTTTAAGGTGGTAAAAAATTTATGATATAGGAAGGCTTGGAAAGAAAGTATAAAACATACAAATTATGGTATATGTTATATACCATTATGTGCTAAGGTATAATATAATAATATAGTGTAATATAATAATATGAGCCACTTTGCATGTTTCATGAATAAAGAATGTTACTGAATGGAGTTTTGAAGAAGAGAAGGAAAATGGCTGCTGAAGAGGAAAGAAAAAGGAATTATTATAAACAAGAAATTTGATTTTTTGGGAGGGTTGTTTAGTAAAGCAGTTTGCAACAAACATCAAGACACTATCAGGATCAACCAGCCCCAAAACTACCTCTAATAGCTAGTTGACTGAAGATTTGGGGTCAGATTTTGGAAGTGGTTAATATTCACAAAGCAGGAAGAGGAGCAGATTACAAGTTAAGGTATCAAGGAGGAAGAAAAAAGTAATGAAATTCAGACTGGATGAACCTTTCTTTTTCATTAACAAAATGGTCAGGACTCTAGTTTTGCTGGAGTAAAAAAGCTGAGCCAGCAATTTGGAGCAAGGACTGCTCAATGGCAAAGAATAAAGCAGCCTAATACCCCATGCTAACTTGGCATACCTCATTGCTCTTCCAGCATCTGTATACCACCTCCCTAGGTCTGATACCTAATATGGGTTATTACTGAGTCAGAACCTTAGCAATGGTTCTAACCTTGGAATATCAGATGACAAAGTTTATAGGCACCACCTGGGCCCAAAATTGTTTTTATGTTTGTGCATGTCAGATGAAGTTTTTGGTGGGAAATCTGTTGTTTAATAAATAATAACAGGTGTTAGGATAAATAATAACAGGTTCATTGAATTATCTAAGAGGCAAAAACAGCTTTTTAATTTTCTAATGGTGGGATTAAATAGCATGATAGATGATAAAAATTGTTCAGTTTACACTGAGTAAAAAAGAAAATCATCTCCTGCTTATTGGTTCATTTTGTAAATTGAGATCAATGGAATTCTCCCAACAACAGCATGAAATCAATCGTAAAATTGCATATAATTCATGAATGGTATAGTAAATTATAGTTTGTGTGACAGTAATTGGTGAGGTTTCCATGCACTGGGATGCATTTCCTTGTAACTAACACATCTCTAGATAATGCTTGTAGATCCATTTCTGATGCATCTTGGAGCAGTCTGTTTTTCATGTCCACAACTTCCTATATTTGATCTTATGCAAATGTTGCAATCAAGAAAATGGAAAACAAGATACTGGTATTAGGTGCTCCGACAAACCATGGCCTTATGTTTTCAGGACCTCTTCTCTCCCTCTCTGCCATGCACATTACTCAGATTCTAGTTCATACCTAAAATTGGTTGAATAATGATATTGCTTTTGAAAGGTGTAATCACTTTCACAGAGAAATATTATCAGGTCATTTATAGTAAGCCAAGAGTTACATATTTCATTGTATTCCCACTTTGATTTTAATTTTAAGTTGATGGTTTTATTTAATGTTGTTCTAACCAATTAATTTCTTGGGGTTTTTTTCCTATTATTCTTTTCCTTTCCTATCTTTTTATTAACTGGATTTTTTTGTCACCTCTTTGGTTATTGTTTTTATTCTTTTTTCCCTGTACTCATTGCTACTTATCCTTCCCACCCTCAACTTGCTAAATCTTGTGCTCTTTTCCTCTAAACTCAACCTGCTTTCTTCACTGATTACCTTATCATGTTTTACAACTGACTTCTCAGTCTACCCATCTTGTCAAGTTCTTCATTCTTATTATCTCGTATCTTATAATCTAGGCTCTCTTTTCCTGTTTCTAATTACTCAATAGTACAAGTGGCATCTCATTTTCTGGTGGAAATATATTTATAATCCATCTTGAGGGGCATGGGACAACTGTACAATGACTCAAAAGTAAAACAACAACAGAAGTTTTGCTGTAGAAATTTTTGCCTACTAGTGTTTGTTTCTAAACTCTTGACTTAAAATAAAAACCCCAATGTGATATTCTAATTTGTTTTGATTTATGTTTGTATACTTCTCTGAGATTTAGCATTGAAAGCAAAAATATCAAGTGTTTTAAGAGCACCTAATATGTGCTATATGATGAGAGTATGAAGAACTCTTTGTCCTTTGCATGTCATTTATGATCTCTGACTTGAAGTTTAGCTTTTAATTGGAAAAAGAAAATGTCCATTCAAGATGAATAGTTATCATTTGCCAGCAGGACATGATAGTGTGATTGCATGAGAAAGAACTAATGTAGAGTTCATCTTTATTTGGAAGTTGACAGTTGTTCTCAGTATGACATCTGTTCTTAGAATTTTAAAACCAAGGAACAGTTTAAGATAGGAATTATTGTGGATAGGGCAGAGCAGCAGGGGTAACCAGAACAGAGTTGGGAATGGTGGAACTCACTCATAAGGATCAAGTGGGCAGTTCATGGTAGTCTCAAAGTCCAAAACAAATGAGATTTTAATTGGCAAAGAAAAAATTGTGGGAAAAATTACTGGACACAATATACAATCTGATATACCTTTTTTATAACTGTAAAATCTCAGAGTAGGAAGAAACCTCAGAAGCTCAATCTAGCTCAGATTTCTCTCTGATAGTATTGACATGGTGTGTGCTTGCCTCCATTGAGAAGATACACTGAGAACATTTAAATCTGGTTAATTTCCAGTTTACTTCAGTGAATATTGAGACCCTGCTTGCACATTAAGTACCTAAGAAGCATATTACAACCAGAAGTTAACAATCAAGTCTCAGTTAGGAGGGTATAGGTAGAAGCATTCTCTTCCCAGGCAGGCAGAGTCTTGCATAAACAAACTCACACCAATTGGGAAAGGAGTATTATTTTAAGAAAAATACTTTTTTAAAAAAATAATAATAGCAATCATTTATGTAGGGCTTTAAGGTCTCCAAAGCATTTTGCATATGTTATCTTATTTGGATTTCACAATAACAGGTGAGATTGGGCCTGTTACTGTGAGGAAACTGACATTCACACGGCTAAAGTGAGTTGCCCTGGGTCAAACACTTCATATCTGAAGCAACATTTGAATTAAGATTTTCACTCAAAGTCTAGCACTCTCTTTTTGCTGTGTCCCCTTTTTGTTGTAGTGAAATAATTTTTCAGTAATGTCTGACTTTCAGTGACTCCATTTGAGATTTTCCTGGAAGATACTGGAGTGGTTTTCCATTTTATTCTCCAGTTCATTTTACAGACAAGGAAACAGAAGCACACAGGGTTGGTTAAGTGACTTACTTAGACTAATAAGTGTCTGAAAACAGATTTGAACTCATGAAGATGAATCTTTCTGCTTCCAAGCCCAGTGCTCCATCCACTATGACACCTAGTTGCCTTTAAATTTTTAAATCGTTTAAGTGCTTTATAAATACATTATCATTATTATTTCTCTCTTTAATATTATGTCTCTTCCTACTTTGTCCCCAATGCCTAGCATAGAGAACAGATGAAGAAGGCTTTTTAATAAAAATAACTGAGCCTGGAGTGAGGAAGACCTCAGATCAAATATGGCCTCAAATATTTATTAGCTGTGTGACTGAGCAAGTCACTTAACCTCTGCTTACTTCAGTTTCCTCATCTGTAAAATGGGGATAATAACTACTACTTCTCAGATTTGTTATATAGATCAAATGACTTAATTATTGTAACTCATTTACCTTGGTGCCTGGCACATAGTAAGTTCTATATAAACATAATCCATTAAAATTGTTATTTTTACTTGAAAGCACTTTTTGATAGAGATTTGGGAGCAAGAGAGGTGACTGAACATCTGAGAGGACACATACAATACATTTGTGTATTTGGGATGTGGATAAGTGACAATGACCAAATTGGGAGATTGGGGGTGTTCAGTATATAGATTTTATTTCATCACAGTGTTTACCTCCAGCCAACAACATATTTAGGACCAAAAATCTTTCTCTTAGAAACATTTGAAACCATTGTCCCCTAGGATGATTTGATGTAAGAAGCTCTGATTTTAGCATTTAGGTTATACAGGACCCCGTGGAAATAAAGACACCATTGTTCTGCCTGCTTCATGTCTACATAGTACATCTATGGTTGTCATTTCCCAGCAGTTTCTGGCTATGCCAAATTGCTTCCTCTTGGATTTTGCAATATTTCCTTTCTCTACCTTCTTTGCAGATATCTTTCTTTATCTTTGTGTATTGGAGAGAATAGTCACATTTATGGGGTTTCTTAAAACACATCAAGATCATTTTTTCTGATAACTTCCTTTAGTCTCATAGTTCTTGGATTTATTGTGTATATGTGTATTTACGTGTGTGTGTGTGTGTGTGTGTGTATATATACATGCGCATGGATATACACACACACACACACACACACACACATATATATATATATATAATTTTTCTGCTCCTGGTGACCTATATGTTTAACCAATTAATTTTATTTTACATGAAAATCAAAGCATTCTTTTCTTATTTTACCTTTATTATCAGTGTAATGCAAAATCTATTTGCCTGAATTAGCTTGCATTCCATTAATCTTTTTATATGTGAAATTGTAATGGTTCAAGGTTAATGGGATTTAAGCATATTTGTACTTAAAATGTGGATACATTATTTCAGAAATATTCTGAAACATGAAAATATGTGTTAGCAATGAAGTATAAATGACACTTATGTTTCTGGTGCTGCTTTTTCTCAGCTAAAATTAAACGCCTTTAATGAGATAATTGAATATAAAAATAAATAATTATTGACCTAAAATTTTAACAAAGCTTAACTCAGCATGTAGAAAATTTGGAAACTTATTTTGCCTTCAGAAATTGCTTGTGGTTAACTTTGTTGCATAGGCAAGAAGTATGAGCTTTGACTTTGTTACACAATTTACTTAAGTATAAGATTTAAATTTCTTGAGGAAATTTTGTTTAGAATGAAATCTTACAGCAGAGCAGCTTATTAGTCAAGGTTATTTTTTTTCTTCTCTCTGCATCATTTTTTCTTTGCTTTTCTTTGCTGCTTCTTCCTCTTCCTTTTACATTTCCCTCATTTCCACTCTTTTTACCCTTTTCTGCCCTAATCCTTTTCTCTACCATGAAATTCAAACAAATTTATGCTCTAAGAATAACCCTGGATTCTAATAAGTTTAGAGAAAAGTAGGTGCTATCATTATCCACAATTTACAGGTGAAGCAACTAAGGCTCATGTTAAGTGACATGTCTAGGGTTACACAACCAGTAAGTTTCTGGGATAGGATTACAAGTCATCCTGCCTCCAAGGGCAGCTCTCTATCTATTGTACCATTTACCTGTCTGATGGGTGCACAAACTTATTTGTATTTTAAGGAATTTATCTTTATAAAATTTTATAGTTATTGAATATAATCAGTACAGTTTCTTTTTCTTCAGTGAATTTAACTCAGGGTTAAAGTTGTAAATCAAATAACTTAGAGATATAGGTGACTTTCAGTTTTAAAAGTATTAATTAGTCTTTAGGCATAATGTTCAAAACTTGACCATGAGACTGGCTAAGTCACCTAACTTTTTAATATATAAGGCAGTACATACTATACACTTATTATGTACAAACTTAATATACTTTTTAATATACAAGGTAATGTATACTAAATACAAGATACTAAAACAGAAAATCTGCCTATTTATATTAGTAAAGGGAGTTTGGTTGTCTGGGAGGTGAGAAATTTTAGATAAATTTCTTTCACTCCTTTTTTGACCAATATTGAATAAGGAAAGATCTTTCTAACTACACTAATACACTGTCTAAGGCTTATCTTCCCACTTAAACTTCTTGGATAGTGATAACAGATTTTTCACTCACAATCAGTTGGAGGCAGGGCAGATTAGAGAGACAGAGACAGACAGAAACAGAAACAGAGACAGAGACAGAGGGGAAAGACAGAGATACGTGCCTTTATTCTCCCACATATTTTACCAATATGTCACCGTCTATCAAATTTCAATCTTTTTTTTTTTTCTTTTTGAAAATCATGTTCAACCATTGTAGTCTTCAGCTTATAACAAGATGAGTTATATCCAAATCATTTTATTCCTTCATGGTTATACCATAATAGAGATATATAAATGTATATAGATATAATCATAGTTTTATATGTAGTAGAGCATATTAATAGAATACATCCCATGTCATATAGATAACTATATATATCATAGTTTATGAATAATAAACTAATTCATATGCATATATATGTTCACAATATACTATACTTTATATAAGATATCTAATATAGCATACTTATATGACATACTAATAGTATATATAATTAAATTATGTGTTATAATGTTATTAATACATATATTATAAGCATGTTACATTTAATATTATTTAAATATAATATACCATATGTATATTATTTATATATTCTATATAGTTATATATTGTTAATTGTTAATATACTATATATATAGCTATATAATTTATGTGGATAATTAAACTCTACCTACTAAAAGTAGTCCAATAGATTTATAAAAATATATGTATATATAAATAATATCATCTTTTATATATATTCTGTTATATAAAACTATATGTAATATAGTATGATGATAGTAATACAACATATAAATATATGACATATATTATATCAGTGTTTTCTCATCTGTAAAGTGAGCTGGAGAAGAAAATGGCAAACTATTCCATTATTCTTACCAAGAAAAACCCAAAAGGGCACATAGAATTGGACATGATTAAAAATAACTGAACAACACATATATATATATATATTTTGAACAATATATATACAATATATAATAAATAGCACATATATAATATAACTGAACAACAATATATAATTATATAATAAGTGTTAATATATTATAGTATATGCAATTTAACTATGTCTGTCTATTATTGATCATCACCATTTCTCATTTGGGGTCACTTATTTTTAGTAGGTAGACTTTAATTATCCAATGGTCTGTGGGAGTTAGATGGCATAGTGAACTCAGAACCAGAAAGGTCGGTATTTGAATCTTGTCTCAAACATTTCCTAATTTTTTTTTCACTTTGGGTAAGACATTTGACTTCTCAGGCTCAAGTTTCTTCATCTCTAAAATAGGAATAGTAATATCACAGAATTGTGAGAACAAAATGAAGAGACACATACATTCATATACATCTATGCAAAATACTTTGTGAAATTTAAAACATTGATTATTATTTACTAAATAAAAAAATAGACTAAGTTCTGGAAAATCCCATAAAACCATTGCTTTCAGTTCTCTGTTTCTTAGAAGCTAACTGCTCTGACACATTGCTTTCCCTATCCCTGCCCATTTAATTGGTTTGGATTTACCCAATTGGAGACTGCTTTTGAGCCTTTACCTACTAGAATAGTGGAAATGAAGTATTCTCCATCTTGTAAGAGCTATTTCATGGACCCTTTGTAATGTGAGCATGGCATAATAGAGTCTGCTTCTCCCCATCCCAACCACATTTGATCCACTGACATACTTGGATAATTGTATGCAATACTTTCCCACCCATAGATTTATTTAATAAAAGGAAAGAACAAAAAGTAATTGTACATATTCCTTTTATTGGGTACCTCTAGCTTGTCCTATACTTAGGCTGACCCCAACCAGTTTATACACATTTTCTAAACCCAGGAGTCCCCACAATGATAAATAATTGCTTTATCTGTAAAGTGGTACAATGGATAAAGCAATGGTCCTGGAGTTAGAAAGATCTGAGTACAAATGTAGCTTCAGACACGTACTATATGTGTGACTCTGGACAGATTACTTAACTTCATTTCTGTTAGTTTCCTCATATGTAAAATGAGCTGGAGAAGAAAAAAGCAAACCACTTTATTGTCTTGTCCAAGATCCTCCCCTTCCAAAAAAAGAGTCATAAAAATTATGATACAACTGCAAACCATTAAACAACAAACTCCATCATTGCTGCTACTCCTGAGAACAAGTCAAAGCCAAAGGAAATAGAATAGTTAATATATAGCAGGTTAAATTTGTAAAGTACATTACTTATGTACTCACAACAACCTTGTGAATTAGGTGCTATTGTCATGCCTATTTTCATAGAAAAGGAAATGGGAAGAAGTTAAGTGACTTGGCCAGAATTGCTTAAGTAGGAAGTATCAGACAGAATTTGAATCCACATCTTATTAGTGTCTGGAGTTCTATGTACCATATTCTCTGATGGCTGGCACTTACATAGTATTATTCAACTTATAACTCCTAGGGAGTAGAGATTTTTAAAAATACTGAAAATCCTCTATTTCTATTCTAACTATAGTAAGTGAGAATTACATAGATCTTTGCGGTTTACCAAGAATTATGTACCTATAATTTTATATGAGTTCCCTAACAACCCTGTAAGGTGGTATAATGGGTATCACTAGCACCTTTTTGCACATGAAGCATGTTCACCAAAGTTATTGATATGTTTATTTTCACAGAGTTTGCAAGTATAGAAGTTAGGACTTGAACACAGGTCTCCTCTCCACTCCACCACCAAGTTGTCACTCTTACCCCTGAACCATACTTACTCCAGCTTCTTAATCAGCTACTTTTCATCAGCTTTTGGAGGGGGGAAGAGAACATTTTGCCTCATAACTTTGACTAACACAGGATTGATTTAACTATTTAGAATAATAGTCATGCCCATCAAGAAACCAATCAAGTTTGTAAGAAAAGGAAGTCAAACCAATAGTTTGTCTGATTTAACTATCCATGGAGCAGCCATAAGATACTCAAGAAAAACCAACCTCTGTATTTTACGATTATTTGAAATTCATTCTACAAGTACTAGGTACTCAGAAGTAGTGTTTCTATAAGCTGAGAAGCCTGAATAAAAACTACCATGTTCAATAAATTCTGGTTTCATTTTTTTCCCTAGATTTAGCAGTGTTTACGCCACATCAGTTTCTGCTCACTGCATGCACGATTGTTGGCTGTACAAACAGTTCCCAGGTCACCTTGTTTACAGCACAGCTGCCACCAGATAACATTGAAGCCCCCATCTTGACTGTGTTGGATTCTAGAACTATCTATGTACAGTAAGTAGAAACATTCTGCTTCTTGACAATTGACACATACTGGTTTATGCAAGAATCCTAGTGAGTTCAATCAGGGAAAGGGTTTGTGACATAAAATTAAATTTATTGTGATTAAATGCATAGAAGTGATTAGTTTAGTGGTTCTGTGAACCTTTGATTATCACTTGCCAACTTAATTTCCATTTTTGTCTTTATGCAATCAGGCTAAACTACATATGTGCACAGTCTCTGTGCAAACTTCAATGAAAAAAAAAACTTGCAGGTTTTGTAACTTGTTTCCCTTTCTTGGCTTAGTTGCATTTTTCTCAGTTGTTTGAATGTCTGTAACACAATTAATAATGTAATAAAACATGTGAAACATTCTTACCTTTCCATTATACCTAAAAATAAAAAGGAAAGATTTTCATGGAATCATAAAATCTCTGAACTTCTCACTGGAATGAGCAATATTGTAAAGTTGTAGAGGAGGTGCTGATTTGCACTACTAGAGCAAATTATTTCATCTGGGAGCTCCTTATACCAATGAAATCACAGGTATAGATTGGTCCTGATACCTGTTTGTAGAACTTCAGACTTGGTAGGGATCTCAAATATCAAAAATCTGGCCTTTCCTGCAACCAGGAATCAACAAATTTTATAAAGTAATCTTTTATATATCTTAATAACATTGTATTTTCACTGGCTTCTTTTCCATTATGACCTATGCAAACTTCTCTGTCTAGTTTTCCCTTATGATTTCACTTTCCTTTTATCCCTAAGAGCAACACACACATATACACAGATATGCATACACACATACATCTCAGATAATTTAGTATTTAATTTTATTTGTTCTTGAGCTGTTAGTTACAATAATTATTTCACATGTGTTATTAGCCTTATCTCCCCAGCTAAATAAGGAACTCTTAAGATTAGAAACTATGCCTTATACTTTTATATCCTGTACATCATCAAACATTGCTCCTATCATTTAGTAATCAATCAATAAAGCTTATAAGTGTCCACTATCTTTTAGGCACTGTGTTAAATGATTGGATATAAAAAAGAAGAAAAAAATATTAGTTCCTGCCTTGAAGGAGATTACAGTCTAAAGGGATAAATAAATATATGCAAAACAAGCTACAGAGTAAGTAGGAAATTATTAACAGATTGAAGACACTAGTATTAAGAGGAAATGGGGAAGACATCCTATAGAATGTAGGATTTTAGTCAGGATTTAAATGAAATCAGGGAGGACAGTAGTCCTAGTAGAATAGGTAACATATAGGGATTTACTTTTTAAAAAATTGCTTCATGATAATTGGGGAAATGTGTATACAAGAATTGAACATATTTAACATATATTGTATTACTTGTTGTCTGAGGAAGGGGGTGAAAGGAAGGGAGAGACTTAAACATTTGGAACACAAGGTTTTGCAATGTTGAATGTTGAAAACTATGCATATATTTTGAAAATAAAAAACTTTTAAAAATTGCTTCTTATTCCTCAATTGTTTTGTATCGTTTGATATATAATTACACATTTACCTGTGTTCTTTAAAATCTTCCCATTTTGTTGGGTATGATGGCACACTCTGACAGTTCCTAATAATGGATTGACTGAGACTGGGAAATCACTTGAATTTGAAAAGTCTGCTTTGTAGTGTGTAGCTAAAACCAATCTAATTCCATTACCCATATGGTAAGAGTCTGGGAGTAAGGGGACCACTAGGCAATCTAAAGAGAGACAATCTAGCCTATATCTGAAATGGAGCAGTTCAAAGTGCTGATTTAGCAATGAGATCCAGCTTGTGAGATGGTGAAGCACTTCTATCCACCATAAGCTAGGGAGACACAGTCTGAAACAATCCCCCGAAACCAAAACAAACGGCTACAACAACAATAAAAACTTTCTCATTTCATTGATACAGTTAATGATTAGTGACAGTTATGCTGTAATTTCTTTTTTTCCAGATGGAAACAGCCTGAGAAATTAAATGGAATTCTGGAGCGCTATATATTATATATGGCAGATCATGAACAAAATGTTACAATTTGGAATGTCATCTATAACAGTACAGAACTTTTCCAGGATCACACTATACAACATCTCTTTCCTGGTACCAGATACCTAATAAAGCTGGCTGTAAGTTTTCCTGATTTTCCCTTTTCTTTCTTCATTCCAAAATAAAAAGCAGCAATCATATTACAATTCACATTTTAAAATCACTTTATATCCTAAGTATGAGCTATGTTGATCCATTTCAGATATATTCATTTGCTGTTAGCCCAAATAGCAAAATAAAAAATTGAATCAGTAGGTTTTTCCAAATCTAATTTGGGATTATCAGTAATTATTTCACTTTTCTTATTTGTAGAATGCCATAATTGTGGACAGCATTTTCCAAAATGCCTAGATTAATAAGGTCATTTCCCTGTGGGAGCTTGTATTCATTTGAAAAACAATTCACAGTATGAAAATTTCATCTTATTTTTTTTAAATGAAGGTTAAAATGAGCCCCAAATATTTTAGATATTGTTATAGTATAGCCCCCATTACATTTCTATATCAATAGAACAGTCACTTCTTTCACTAAAATATAGCAACTAATAAATGTTTTACACATGCATATACACATAATTTTTAAAAATGCAAAATCGCAGCTTTTAAAGAAGGTCTTTTAAAAGACCTTGATATCTTTGTGAAATTTCAGGGTAGTGTTTCCTTTTGTGTGTTTTTTTTTATTTTTATGAAATATAATACTTTTAAAGTTTAATAGCACATCTGAAAATAACTGAATATAAATATGCGATTGTCCTTATTTGTTTTAAACACACTCTTCATTTTATAGCAATACCTATATAAGGTTATTTGCTTTGATAAATGCCATAGAAAATATTCTGCTCTTGATTATGAATAAATTTACATTTATGTAGACACTGTGTATGCATTCATTTTACTTAACATGCTCTTGAATGCTCTAAATATTATACCACAAGAAAATAAACTATATTCAACTATTGTTAACTGTCTGACTCGAAACCCCCAAACAAGGGCATTCACAAACATCATTGAAAAACCTGGATTTAAGTTACTACTCATCGTGCCTAGGTATTAGAACACAACTTGGGAAATTGAAATGCCCATGACCTCTTTGATTGTTCCCTATCTGGAAAGTGAAAAGTGAATTAACTAGATATTTAAGAGCTAATACAGAAATCTACACAATTTATAATACAACATTAATTTCAGTATACAAAAGCAGAATTAAACAGAAATTTTTCAGCATTCTGTTTTCATTAGGAGAATGGACAACAAGGGGAACTGGTATTATATAGTTATATGAAAGAAAAAACAAATTTCAGTGTGTCCTCTGAGTTAACATTAAGTTAAAACAATCTTCTTTATCTGCTGTGTATATAAAACCAGGTGATAGCAAACAGCATGATTTAGTGGAAGAACATGGTTAAGAAATAAGTGTACTTACTAGAATGAATCTGAGCATATCACTTGGTTGACTCAATTTCTTTTCTTTTTCTGCAAAATTAGGATAAACCTTTAGTATAAACATTTTGCATTTCTTTCTAAGACTCTCTGATGTTTAAAATGATGACTTTGAACAATATACTGAATAATAAACAAGAATCAACTCTCATATAGTCATATGCTAATTTATGTGAAGGACAAAATAGATTTTCATAATAACTGATATTTATATAATGCTTTGCAGTTACAATTTTTTAAAATTTTAATTACATTTTTAAATTTAAATTAAATTTTAAATACATTATCCCATTTAAGTTTTACACCATGCCTGTGAGGTGGGAATGGTAGGTACTATAATCCTCATTTTATATTTGAGGACACAGAGGTTTTTGGAAGTTAAATGGCTTGGCTTGGTCAGTATACTAAATAAAATATATTACAAACTTTAGAAAGATTTTCATCAACTCATAGAATCTCAGAGTGAGTAGTGATCTCAGAGATCTTCTAATCCAGTCACTTGCCATATGAATTAGGTCACTCTTCTATACCACCCCTCTTTAGCTGATTTCTCTAGAATCATATATACTTATATATACATACACATATACATGTGTGTATGTGTATTCTTTGTAATTTTTATTAGTTTCTTCTTGCTCTGCCTTCCAAAGTAAGGCAAAAGAAGTCTATTCCCTGTTCTTTACAATATTTGAAGATAATTACATACTCTTTCCTTTCCCCCACTCCCAGTCCCAGTATTAACAAAATTCTACAGATTCTTTTATTCTCCAAACTATTGCCCCTTCCCCTGCTTTTTTTCAGCAATCATTATTCGAAATGGTCCAGGTACTTTAGTCCACCCTGTAGACTTCTGGATACTTTCTAGTTCATCCACATCTTCCTCAAAATGCAGCATGTAGAATTGAACACAATGTTTTTGATGTGTCTTACCAAAACAGAGAATGTGGGCTTTTCACCTCCTTCATTATTTACTTTGTTGTTCTTTGAATATAATGTTATTTGCATAGCACACAATTTATTCATATTGAATTTATAGTCTTCCAAATTTCCCAGATTTAAAAATAAAATAAAATTGGTTTTTACCTATTTTTAAAAAAAAAACTGTACTTGTAAAGTTGATTTTTTGAACCCAAATTAAAACTTTACATTTGTACTTATTATATTATAATTTATTAACTTATCTTTGGTAACAAATATAGGGTCAAATTTTTGTTCCTGATTGCATCATCATGTGTGCTATATAACTTTGCTAAATTTGTTTTATAAGCAAATTTGATAAAAACTTCATCTTTATATTTATTGAAATTCCTGATTAAAACTCAGAAAGCAAAGTATAGATCTTGGTACATTTCATCTTGATATTGATTCATTAACAAGTTGATTCTGGTCATTCAATGAGTTTCAAATTCACTGAATTATTATTTTTTCATCTATTTCAATATGTTTTCCATAAGAAAGCATGAAATCCCAACTAAAGTATTTCTACATTCTCCTGATCTAAAAGTGGTCTAAGTCTCTCAAAAAGGAAATAAGATTCATCTGGCAGGCCTTGTTCTTGATGAAATTATGGGAGGATGGGAAGTCAATAAGCATTTATTTAGGGCCTATTTTCTTCCAGGCACTATGATAAGTAACTTTTTTTTAAAAATATAAAATCATTTATTTGACATTCAAAAATATATACTTCTTTAAATTGGGAGTATCGTTGAATAAGGACAGTTATTAGTTTAATAATAGTAGAGAAAAATGTATAAACACATGCATCATCAACATTCATATGCATGTTTCTATCATGTCACCTTCTATTAGTCTTTTTAAAATAATGTAAGAGATAGCATTTAAATAGCACCAAAAGGTCCACAAAACATTTTACATATTATCTCCTGTTTTGTCCCGTCTTAGCTTTTTTTTTTCCCCTTATTGGTCAAAGAGAATCCTGAATGATAACATTATCCACTTAATTCTGGCCCAATGCTGGGTAACTTCCCTTCGAGGTTATATAGTAGGGCACAGATAATAGTCACACAGGATGAAGAGAAATGATTGAGTTTCCATTTGAGCCATAGGAGACCATGTTAATTAGTCATGAATACATTGGTAATATTGAAGTATTTAACAAATTAGAACAACTTGAAAGTATTTTTTATTATTCGTGATGAATTCAAAACCCCTGATCCAGATAAACTGCATCCTTAGGTACTGAAAGAAACAGTGAATATCATTCTGCCAAATGATATTGGCAAACAATATCTGCCAAATAAACTGCCAAACAAACATTTGTCCCAATTATTTGAAAGATCTTGACGAATAAGAGAGGTACCATGGGACTATGAAAAGGCAAATGTTACTTCAATTTCCCAAAAATTAAAAATAAAATAATCTATAAACTATAGCCAACTGAGCTTGACTGTAATTCCTGGGAAAATACTAGATCAAACAGTAAAAACAATGGTTAGCAAGTGTTTTTAAATGGAAATGGGTATCCCAAAAAGTCCACATTGCATCACAAAGAACAAGTTAAGTTAGACAAACCCAATTACTTTATTGACAAGGTAACTAAATTAGTAGGCCAGGGGAATATTGTGGATATAATTACCCAGATTTGGCATATTTGGAACATTTAATGAAGTATTTCATGTTTTTTGTGGCAGGTTGTATAGGCTTTCTGGAGGACCTCGGGATCAGCTCGAGTCCTTGGCTTTAGTGGAGAGGTGATAAAGGCAGGAGAGCCACCAGAAACTGATCAAAAATGGAATTTCTCTTTTCCAGTCCTTCTCAGCCCTTATATACCTTAGTATAATTACATCATTACAGCATACTGAATATGTATGAAGTAGAGAACCATTACATCATCCTACTAAGTATTAAGTATATATGTAAACTAGAGAATCAACATCTTAGCAATTCTACTGAGTTAACATCTTGTTTCAAGTATACTTTTTCAGAGTTCCGGTCTTTTACAGCAGGTAAGGTATGCAATCATAGGAACTGGGTATCACTAAGTGGATGAGCAGAGATTCAGGCAAAATCCCTTATTCTACAGGGGATGAAAATCTGGAATAGTAATACTTTTCTGAGGAGGACTATTGTTTCCTCTCAGGGCCTCTTCAGATTACTTCTACTGAAGTTTGTTGAGTGGGCTTTGAAAGCCTAAGGAGCCATGTTGAATGAAATAAAATAGCTTGACTTGAATAATATTCTGCAAATATTCCATTTGTTCCATGTCAGAACAAGTCCCTTTGAAAACATAGTTCTTTTGGAAAAGGTGGGAAAATGTGGATGAAGTGAAAGCACTTTTAGATTAATTCAGAAATGTTTAGATGGCCACATTTCACTAACAGACACTAAATGCCTACTAAATGTCAGGTACCATGCTATGATGAAACTTTGGGAAATGGGAACATCAGGAGAGGACTCAAGTAAATGCTATCAAAATTGAACTTGAAAGGAGCCAGAGATTGCAAGAAATAGACATGAGGAAGGAGAATATTCTAGGTATTGGAGAGATAGCATAGAGCCACAAGATTGAATATTGTGTATGGTGAACATAAAATAGGTCAGAGTTGGCTGTAAAGTTGAATGTGTAAGGGGCAGTAATGTATGATTAACCTAGATACATTAGTCAGAATCAAATAGTTAAAGGCTTTACATGCCAGAGGAGTTTATATTTTAAAAGCAACAGGAAGCTGTCAAGGCTTCTTGAGCAGAAGAGTGACATAGTAGTATGATTTAAGAATAAATAAATCTAGAAGCTGTGTGGAAGATGAGCTGGAGAGGGGGGGGAGAATGAATACTTGAGACCAATAAAAGATCATTGTGATAGCCTGGGTGAGAGATGATGTCAAAGCCTGAGGTAGGGCCAGTTGTAATATATGCAGAGATGTTAAAGAGGTAAAATCAATCAGACTTGTCAATTTATTAGAGGGAAAGTGACAAAGTGAGGATTGGTCTTAGTTTGCAAATCTGAGTGAATGGAAGAATGGTGATACCTTTTATTTAAAGATGGAAGTTAGGTATAGTTAATTTTTACAATAAATAGAGCAGAGGTCGTAGTCAGGAAGAACAGAGTTTGAATCCTGCCTCATATATTTACTAGCTATGTGACCCTGAGTAAGTCCTATTACTTCCATTTGCCTTAGTTTTCTCATTTGTAAAAGAGAGTTAATGATAGCATGGATAAATCCAGGGTTGTTGTAAAGCTCAAATGAGATAATGTTGAATATTGGTTAAAATCTTTTCAGTTTGTAGAACACTGTGATAGGTACTGGAATGATAACGATTTTATATTATCCATAATTCCTGACATCAAAGGTCTTATATTTTATGTAAAATGAAAGTAATATCAAAATTAGGAATGTTTATAAGACAACCCTGTGCTCTAGGTGTTCTTTGTACATATTATGGTTTTATGTATAAAGATTGTTCTTGAATGAATTAATGAAAAATAAAATATATCAAAGACTCATTTTTGCAAGCAACATAAGTACTGAGGACACAAATAGAAAAGACAAGACAATTCCTGTCATTAAAGAACTTATATTTTAATAGGAAAAGGCAACATTTTATAAGGGTGTGGTAGTGGTAACAGAAGACTATTTGGTCAAGGAAGCCAAAGGATAGAAAATGAAGTCATAAAGAAATTGATAGAGATTTTCTTTTTGGGAAGAGTAAGAATGAATTGATTACTCCTTCTAGAACAAGTTGTAGGAAAAAGCAGAGTTGTTGAAGTTTCACTAGTAGGAAACACAGGAACTCAGGGAATTCAAGGGAGTGTTGTGCTAAAGGTAAAGCCTAAAGCACAGGGACACTATGGAAAGATGGCCATATTAAAATTTGCTTTATCTTTTTATGAGGTGAATTTTTCAAGGTACTAGTCCACCTACCTCTCATCAGAGATAAATATAGAAGAAGGCTTAATAACTTCAGGATTTATCCAATTAACTTAGGGTATGCTATGACTTTATCTTTTAAAAATCATGGAGCAAAATCTTAAAACATTTAAAAATATATTTTTATTCTGAACAAAATGATAGTGTATTTGAGAATCAGTCAATGGGAAAGAGGAAAATTGGGGAGAAAAATATGAGAGTTTCATTATCACTATTGTAACATTTAATCCCAGTTCTTAACCCTGGTGGAACTTTGTGGAATGTTCCACTTTTCACGTCCCCCAAACTACTCCCCCCCAAAAAAATCCCCTAGTAAGAGAGAAAATAAAAGTATTAGAATTAGAATTGATTAGTCCTTAAACCTTTCCTCCTGATAATTCAACTTTGTTATATGATCTCTTTTCCTTCTTAACTTCCTGGTTGACTTCCAGCATGTTGAGACTGTACTTTGGAGGGTTTCTTTCTTTCTTTTTTTTTTTTTTTTTTTTTTAAATTAGCTGATAATAATTTAAGCTATTGGAGGACATGCCCTAAAGCCTTGGAGGTGACTAGGTGTGCAATAAGAGTTTGGCAACATGCTCAATTGATTCTTCTTTATTTGCAAAGATTTCATCCCCAGGAGCAAGCGAGTTTATCTCTTACATATATATGCTTATGCCATGACTAAGAATTAGAGGAAGCCCAGAGAAGTTAATTAGGGCCCCAATCTCTGTGAAGTTTAATACCCAAAACACAGTTTAACCCATCTTAAAATTGTTAGTTTGATGAAAAATATTCTGATGGTCTATGAAATTCCTGTATTGTTACAGCATGGAAAAGAAAAAAAAAACAGTTTTATTTCTACTTATGTTGAAGCTGTGTGATGAAAAACAATTTTGTGCTCCAATGAAAAGTCGCCATTTAAGAAAGAGCTGTATTTATCTTATTTTGTTTGTGTGAATAACCACAAAATCCTTCTGTGTTAGAAACCTTAAGAAATGAAGGCTAAAGAACCAAATTGTGGTGCAGAGAGAAATACACTAATGTTTTGATTTTTAAATCAGTGCTTATTTGCTATTTTAAAAGTTATATCAGAATTTGTCATTTTTGTTATTTCATTTTCTCAATAATTTTAGTTCAAATTTAAATGAATGCCTTAATGAAGTATTTAAAATTAATGCTAACATTGCAATTAGCCACTAGTGAGTGCTTAAATTGTAACTTAAGTATAGTTTTCAAATATATTGATCATAAGTGTATATATTTGTTGCTGTCTTTATCAATAAATTTCCAAAAATCATTTAGCATACATTGAAATTTACACAGAAATTCCTATTTAGATGACTATATATTAGTGTTATTTTCCTAATATGTCAGCTTATTTTTTTTTTCATTCATTTTGGTTTGTTATATGAGCACATATTTAGGGGGAATTTCTAAAATTGTTTTACATTTTAAATATTCCTGGCAAGATGATCACCTTAGTAGGCCAGATTTTGACCTTTTAAGTTTGTTAGCCATGTGGTAGATTTAATCTCATATAACACCTGAAACTCAAAATGATTTGACCCTTCTGTCCATTAAAGGTGCATTCAACAACTTTTGTGTATTGATTTATGATAAATAATGTTTTATTCATTTTCAACTTTTATATAAACTCTAACTTGGTCACTCTACTGGAAATAGAAAGGAAGTCTTTTAGGCCTTTCTTTCAATTTTCTGCAAAGTGAATTTGTTGTTATGAAGTTGCAGTGCATAGTTTAGGATACTCTTTTCCTGCATGGTTTGAGTATATGCTTACCAATAGATGCAAGGTAATTTCAGTAACGATATCTAAATAGTAATGTGTGATACATATGCATAATTCATAGAGTTGAATTTTCTTAGTAATATTTATAGATGTCTAATCCATGTCTTAAAATAACAAAACAAAAACCTTAAAAGTCAAATTTAAGCATTGAACCACAATAATTTCCAGAGTCTTTAGGAATGGAATTATGGCTATCTTTAGCTGTTTGCTCTCTAGCATAAGTTGAGACACTGAATGAAAGATCTTTAACAGTTTTCATTTGGTTAGTTGAGGTATGAAGACAATGCATTGATTTGTTTTTCTTTGGTATTTGAAGGCTTGCACAGGAGGGGGATGCAAAATTAGTGATATCAGTATGGCTTTAACTGATGAGACTGTCCCAGAAGGTGTTGCCGCTCCTAAAGCCCAGTCCTATTCATCTGATTCCTTTAATATCTCCTGGACTAAGCCTGAATATCCGAATGGTAAGTGAACTCTTTTAGCCTCAAGTTAAAAAGATGATTAGTAAAGGTAAATTAATATTCTAAATGGCAGCTTATATGTGGTGCTTAATTTTTAATGATCATTTTAGCACATAAAATACCTGAGATAGTATCATTGTCTGTAGTTGGAGATTGTGGTTTTCAGGCTGACACACAATTTCAGTGGCTCAAAAGTGCTCCCTTTTGATAGTTCTTGTGTATTGCATCTCATTGTTTCATGTTTGTCAGAAAGGGAAAAAAAACTGAACAGAGCAAATGAGGAGTCTCTGAGGATGCTGATGGGAGAATGACATTGTCTTTCAACATTCATTCTGTTTTGGACAATAATTTTGTTTTTTATGATGAATGGGGCAAGGAAGTTTATTCATGCATGGGTTTTGGGTGGCTGACTAGATATATTTCTATTTAATACATTTACCTTAAAAACTTAGATTGCAACAATATAACTCATAGAACTAGAAAAAAAAAAGGTCCTTGTATTATATTTTTAGGCATTCAATACATTGGTATTCACTCTGAAGTGGAATTATATATATTTCTAAGAAATTTTTGAATTGCTATGGTTTCTGTTTGATGAGTTCAGATAAACAAACCAATCTGTTAATTTGTCACAAAAAAGAATATATTTACAAATTTAAAGAAAATATTTTAGAAATATATTAAAACTTATGCCATTATTGTTATAAAGTGATATTGTTTCAAACTGATAAAAAAATTTCCAGCTCAACATTTAATATTAGTTTTTTTGAAATGAGCATGTATACAGAGATGACTTTTTTTATTCCACTAAAACAATCTTAAATAACTTATTACTGAAATTTGATACAGTATCTTACAGCATTGTCCAAAAAGGAAAAAAAAAAGAAAAAAGGGTATTTTATTATTTAATCTTATGTTTACTATGATTTTAATTAATCCAGCTTTCTCAGTTTAATTAAGCTCAGTGGCAAATACGACAGATATATTTAGGGATACTGAGAGAGCTGAAATAATTAGAATGAGTGATTATCACCACTATTGAAGTTATTTTCTATTTTATTACAAATTTCTCATAAGACATAAATGAGTGATCATTTGCTACAAATATTAAATAATGAAATCTTGTCCCACTCTCCTTGTGTAGCAATCTGAGGATAAATAGAGAACAGTGAAAATGGAGATTATTGTCTCTTACTCTATTGCCCTATATTCAACCAGCATGAATACTAATGGAATTAGAATGCCCTGAAACTCTTCTTTCCAACTCCATTTGTACCACTTGCTTAGCAAATTAATTCCCTATTTTCCTCAACCCCTAAACACAACCCTACCACTAATGTGAAAGTAATTCCATCAGTTCAAAGGATTATATATTTTAATTTCAATTTAAAGTGTTTCTTCCATTGAGGGCTATTAAATGCCTATTAAAAGTATGATCACTGGGCAACTAGAATTTTGAAGAAGAAATAAGTTAATTATTCTGTCGTCTTTGTAATGATCTAGTCCACCTAGCCTTTAATAAAATATAGAAATTTTAGTGGCTGTATTTTTTTTTAATCTCAAGAAGCATTAATTTAATTGGAAAATTTTTCTCTATACCTTTTCATTTATTTTTCTTCTTTCTATAAATTGTGCATTTTGTTCTCTAATTATGAAGAACAATATTTGACTGAATAAAGCATATTTTATAAGAATGTTTATATATGCATTCATCCTTGATTTTAACAATATATATCGAGAGTCTTGTTCTTGTAATCCCAGGAAAAGGGACAGAAGGCTTTGAGGGCTTGTAATAAAAATTCTCTGAGTTGTATACTCTAATTATGGAAAATTGAGGTTTTATATAGATAAGGCTTAGAGATCCTGGATTCTATTTTCTGCTGCATGCCTAGGTCAGAGTTAATAGAATCAGATAGATTAAGATTCAGGTGACAATAACTCTGTCTTCTACTTGCTGAATTTTTTTGTGGAGGGTAGTAAATTTGAAGAGCAGAATAGCTTCCGTCTTTACATTATCAAGGATTTCTTTTAATGACTAACACATACAAAACCATCAATTTAAATTAACCAATTTCAATTTTAATTCACCATTAAAATAATGGAAGTGTTAGATATGGAAGTATTATGTACACAAAATAAACTAAAAGGATTTTGGACAAGCAGTACCATTTTACAATAAGGCAAAAAATACACCTGTGCTTTATTCTCTAAATCTGACTTACAGCTTCCCTGTTCAATGGAGGGAACTATGAGCAGAAGAAAGAGAAGAAAACAAGAGAAAATTTTTTCTAATCAAGGAAACTGGGGTTGGTCTCTTATTCAGTCTGCTCTTGTTGCCAGGAAAGTTTAAGAAAAATAATCTTGGATCAATTTGGGGAGTAAGAACCAATTTTTTTACCTTATGCCGAAATGATGCTAGTTGAATGGACACACTCACTCACAGAACAGTTGTCAGTCATATTTAATGCATATTACTTCATGTAGACAAATGAGTTTTTGAAATTGGGAAAAGGATCAGTCCTGTAGTTTTAGTGGTATACAGGGAACTAACAAATGAGGAAACGCTTTTTAATGGGTCAAGTTATCATCTCTGAAATTGTTATAATAAAACAGAAATAATGTTACTACATGGTTTTCCAAGTCAATATAAGTCCCTAGAAGAATCTTTACATATCATTTAGTGATCTCCATTTCTATTTAAGTTTGACATGACTGGCCTAGAGTAATGAGAATTTACGTGACACACAACAGAAAGCTGCTGTGTGTCAGAGACTAGTCTTCCTTCTTCTAAGGTTAGTTCACTTTGCTCCCCTTTCTCCTCCAGAAATCACTTTAATCTCTGATAACTTCTTGTGGGCAATTGGGTGACTCAATGGATAGAATGCTGGGCTTGAAGTCATTTTCCCTGAAGTCAAATCTTATTTCAGACACTTATTAACTGTGTCATTGGGAACAAATTATTTAACTCTATTTGCCTCAGTTTTCTCATTTGTAAAATGTGCTGGAGAAGGAAATGGCAAATCACTTCAGTATCTTTGACGAGGAAATCAAACAGATTTCCTAAACATGGTCACAAACAGTTGGACATGACTGAACAGCAATAACAACAACAATTTCTTTATTCTTTTTTGGGAGTGGGTTAGACTAAATGACCACTAAAATCACATATACTTTTAAGATTCTTTCATTTTATAATATTGGCAAATGTCTAGTGCTCAAGCATTGCTCTTAAGTCAATGATTTTTTTTTTTACTTTTCACTGGTGAAAACAGTGATGTGTTGTTATATAGGACACCCCCCGCCAAAAAAACCAATATGCATCAAATAATTCTGTTCCCAAAATAATCAGGAATGCTTAGTTTGTAAGGTCTATGATCTCCATGGACAAAAGCTCAAAAAACATGGCTTGGTGTTAGAATAAGGTCATTTTCTTCATTAATTTCACTTTTTATTTGTGTACATATTGTGAAAAAGACTTGTGCACTTTGTGCACTTTCATGGATAATCAACCTGAAAAGACTGACTTCTAGCAGTCTCAACTTTTCTATTTTCATGACCCCCAAAGTTCCGGTTTTTCCCAAGATTCACAGATGCTATTTTTAATGGAAAAAGAATCCCCATTTATATGAAATTGCACGCACATCTCCAAAGTTATCTTCTAAAGGAAAATAAAGGGTTTTCAACTTCTTTTTATTGAAATCCTAATATGTTCATTGGAAAAAGACTGCTTGCTATTTACAGAGCTCTTCTAAAGCAATTGAATTCTTTTGATACTTTAGTAAATCCATTATTTCATTACTGCGGATCTTTGTTTCACTGATCTTATAAATCTTACAAATAATATCATTTTCATTATTTCTTCTATGTGATTATCAATTGGTAACATGTAATCTATCTATATTCAACATGAATATTTTTTATTTGTGTTATATGTAATTTTAATTCTTTTGAGTAGAGTACATATCTGAGCCACACTGTGAATATTTGTTAAATATAGGTCACAAGTTGGCATAGAAGCATAATCTAGTAATGATGAAGGACCTCAATATACAAGTAAGGACTGGAGTTCTCTCTCTGACCATAGCAGAGTAGCAAATACATTATCATTGGTTTTTAAGAGGTAAATCCAATGGCCTTTTCTCAAAGTTCATTCCTTTTGAATTTTCTGAAGAACTTGGCAGGAACTCTTTTCCTCTCTGAGTTTTGGTTAGTTAGGAAAATACTAAAAAAAATATTAATCTCTAACTAATTGTATATCACCAAATGCATATTGGACATTTCCTCCTCATAGGTATCCCAAACACAACATATCTAATAAAGAAATTTTATTTTCCTTTAAATACACTTTTCTTTTTAACTTTCCTGTTAAAAATGTGAACAACCTTCTAATTATCTAGATTTGTAACCTTAGAGTCATCCTTAACTCCTCTCTCTCTCATTCCTTCATATTAAATGCATTGTTAATTCTTTATAACCCCTACTCTACAACACTGCTATCATACACATATCCTCTTCCCACAGTGCCTAACACAAAGTAGATGATATTTAAATATTAGGTCTTAATATTCTAGGAAAACTATAAATACCTCTATCAAACAGTTAAAGCCCTTTACTTTGTAATTCATAGTTATCTTTTTGGACTTATAACACATTATTCCTTTTTATCTTCTTACTTACTTGAATTTAAATTCTTTGAAAGTAGAATTTTTTTTGAGTTTTTCATTATATCTTCCTTATTAGGCACAATACCTATCATATGATGGGCAATTATTGCTTTTCACTTAATTGACTTCATTCCAACCAGTGGTCCACTTGATGATTTCTTTTATATGATATTCTGTCTTCCATCTCCATGAATTTTTTAAAACTTTGACTTAATGCCTGGAATACACTCCCTCCTTTCCTACACATCATAGAATTCCAGTCTTCCTTCTTACACATTACTTTTTGCATGAAGCCTCAACTACTGCAGTCATCCTCTGTCAAACTACGTTGCTACGCTTTATTTATTTACTTTATTTTTTTATATACATTTCCACATATCGTTGTCTCCTTTGCTATAATATGAACTCCTTATAAGTAGAAATTGTTTCATCAATTATATTTATTTCTTTAGCACTTACCAATAGTGACTTATTGAAATTAAACAATTAATAAATATTTTTGATTTGTTCCCTAAGTTTGAGTATAAGTTATAGGAAAAATCAATAAAAGGAGAAAACAATCTTGGCAAGAAAGTCAAAACGATTCAGATCATCTCAAGAGTAATTAAGAATGTAATTGGAAAGGAGATACCAGTTGAAAAATATGCCAAGTTTTTTTTAAGTTTATTTGTTTTTAATATACATTGTTTTATGAATTATATTGGGAGAGAAAAATCAGAGCAAATGGAAAAAATCATGGAAAGATAAAAAACAGAAAAAATAAGAAGTGAATATAGAATGTATTGATTTACATTCAGTCTCATTAATTTTTTCTCTGGTTGCAGATGGCATTTTCTGTCTAAATTCTCCTGGTGTTTCTTTGGATCACTGAACTACTGAGAAGAACCAAGTTTTTATAGTTGATCATCATTCTTGCAGTTATTGTGTACAATGTATTCCTGGTTCTGCTTCTTTCACCCAGCATCAGTTCATGTAAATCTTTCTAGGCCTTTCTAAAATCAGCCTGTCAATCATTTTTTATAGAACAATAATATTCTATTACTTTCATATATGACAGTTTATCTATTTATTCCCCAATTGATGGGCATTTACTCATTTTCCAATTCTTTGTTACCACAAAAAGAGCTGCTACAAAAATTGTTGGACATGTGGGTCCTTTTTCCTCCTTTTTTTATTTCCTTGGGATACAAACCCAGTAATGGCACTTGCTGGGTCAAAGGATATGCGCAGTTTTATAGTCCTTTGAGCATAATTCCAAATTAGTCTCCAGAATGGTTGGATCACTTCCCAACTTCATCAACAATGTATTAGTGTCCCAGTTTTCCCACATCCACTCAAATATTCATCATTATCCTTCTCTGTCCTCTTAGCTAGCCTGAGGTGGTATCTCAGAGTTGTTTTCATTTGCATTTCTCTAATCAATAGTTATTTAAAGCACATTTTTCATATAACTATAAATGGACTTAATTTTATCATCTGAAAATTGTCTATTCAAATCCTTTGATCATTTAGTAATTGGGGAATGACTTGTATTCTTATAAATTTAACATAATTTTTATATATTTTAGAAAGGAGATCTTTATCAGAAATATTGGCTGTAAAGATTTTTTTTCCCATCCTTGCACTTCCCTTTTAATCTATTTCTATTCATTTTGTTTGTGGAAATTTTTTTTTAATTTAATGTAATGCCAGTTGTCCATTTTGCCTTTCATAATGTTCTCAAATTCTTCTTTGGTAATAAATCCCTCCCTTCTCCAAAGATTTGATAGGTAAATTATCCCTTGTTCTCCTAATTTATTTATAGTATCATCCTTTATGCCTAAATCATGCATCCATTTTGACCTTATTTTGGTATGGGATATGAGGTGTAGGTTTATGCCAAGTTTCTGACATTATTTTCCAGTTTTCCCAGCAATTTTTGTCAAATTCTTATTCAGAAGCTGGAGTTTGGGGGGATGTGAAATATTAGATTGCTGTAGGCCTTGCTTATTTTGTATTTATCTAATCTATTCCACTGATTCACCATTCTAATTCTTAGCCAGTACCAAATGGTTTTGATAACTGCTACTTTATAATACAGTTTTAGGTTTGGTACTGCTAAGCCACCATCCTTTGTATTTTTTGTCATTAATTTCCTTGATATTCTTGACCTTTTATTCTTCCAGATGAATTTTGTCATTCTTTATAGTTCTATAATATATTTTTTGGCAGTTTGATTGATATAGTGTAGACCAATTTATGCAAATATGTCATTTTATTATATTATTAGTTCAGCCTAACCATGAACAATTGATATTTTTTTTTTTTACAATTGTTTAGTCCGATTTTATTTCTATGAGAAGTATTTTGTAATTGTGTTCATATAGTTCTTGGGTTTGTTTTGGCAGGTAGATTCCCCAATTTTTTTATTTTGTCTACAGTAATTTTAAATGGAATTTCTCTTTCTATTTCTTACTGACAGAATTTGTTAGTAATAAATAGAAATGTGGATGATTTGTGTAGATTTATTTTATATCCTGCAACTTTGCTAAAGCTGTGAATTGTTTCTTGTAGGTTTTTGGATGATTTTCTAGGATCTTCTAAGTATATCATCATATTATCTGCAAAGAGTGATAGTTTTATTTCCTCATAGCCCATGTGCCAAGATGTTTATTAAAAAAAATGATTCTCCATCGATTATATGAACACACCACTTTTAGACATTAATCTCAGAGACCCAGGTACTAACGTAAAGAAACAGAAAAAACACAAGAGAAAGCAGAAGTGGAAAATCAACTAGACTTTATCAAATAAACCCAAAGGAAGTCTGTGAAGCTGATAGAACAACTGCCATATACTTTCAAGGTATCTAAAAATCTAAAAAAGAACAGAAAAAGTAATAGATAATATAAAAAACAGAAGATATCAATAATTTCCAATAGTTATGTCTGCAAAGTGCACAATCTTATTAGCAGATTATATATGTGTTCAAGGAATCACTGATCCAACTTTATTTTTTTTTAATTTTTTTTATTATAATAACTTTTTATTGACAGAACCCATGCCAGGGTAATTTTTTACAACATTATCCCTTGCACTCACTTCTGTTCCGACTTTCCCCCTCCTTCCCTCCATCCCCTCCCCTAGATGGCAAGCAGTCCTATATATGTTAAATATGTCTCAGTATATCCTAGATACAATATATGTGTGCAGAACCGAACAGTTCTCTTGTTGCACAGGGAGAATTGGATTCAGAAGGTAGAAATAACCCAGGAAGAAAAACAAAAATGCAAACAGTTTACATTCATTCCCCAGTGTTCTTTCTTTGAGTGTAGCTGCTTCTGTCCATCATTGAGCAATTGAAACTGAGTTAGGTCTCTTTTTCAAAGAAATCCACTTCCATCAGAATATATCTTCATACAGTATCATTGTTGAAGTATATAATGATCTCCTGCTTCTGCTCATTTCACTTAGCAACTGATCCAACTTTAAAATGAGAATGTGCAGTTTTGCAAGCAAGATTCAACAGCATAAACTTCTTTACAAACACATAATTGACTAAAAAGTGTAGAGTACAGATTTCTAGTATTCCCATTTGCTTTTTTAAAGCTCTTAGTAGAACAAAGTACCATTTCAATGTCTTTCCTTCAACAGGGTTATTTTCCATGCATGTGACAAAATCATGTATTGATGCCTTGAAAGAAATAACACTAGATATAATTGTTTTTTCTAACTTTTTGATGACTATTATTAACATAAAATAAGTAATATAACAGGGACACATGGATGCCAAGTGTTCATGCCCAGTATCAAGTGCCACTCTCAAAAAATCCACATCAAAAATGGATATCCTAAAAATTGTGAAGTACTCTAGGTGCTCCTGTTTTGGGGTGGCTGTGCTCATTTTGCTATAGCTTTATTTATCTGACCACAAATGAGTTCAAGTTCAACTAAACAATGACAACATTTACAAACTAGAGTCCTTTAGATGAGATCCATAATCATTCTTGGTTGGATTCCAATCTCATATCTGCTGCTTATTATTTGAGTGATCATATGGGCAAATCAATCAATCTTTCTGGGCTTCATCTATAAAAATGAGAAAATTGAACTAAATTGCCTCTGAAGTCCCTTCTATCCCCAATTCATATTTCTATGTTCCATATAGGAAAAGCCAATTAAATGAGCAATACCTTTTTTCTAGTTCATGGTATGAAGTTGAATATTACTTAGGGCTAGCCTTTTGACACATTGATCTTGGCCATATCCTAAAATTGAGCAATGAGCCAGACTCAAAATTTTTCCTTATTTATCTTAAGATAAATAAGTGCTCTTAAGAGCACTACCACCTTTATCTAGGTTCACATATTTTGCTTCATTTTCATGTCTTCAAATTCTTTCACCCATATAGCTCAATGACTCCCCAAATTCCTGATTTCATCTCCTCTAATACATCTTGCATCATTCCCCTTTTTACTGCTATCACAGCCTCCATTTAAGTTCAGGCTCTAATCGCCTCAAACTTGGACTATTTGAAGCATTAGCTTTCTAATTGGTCTCCTTACCTCAAGAGAGAGGATATCTGGGCTTGAGCATTTGCCATGCTGACTTCCCTTCTCTAATTTGTCTTCCACTCCATTGTCAATGTGATTTTCCTATACTGCAAATGTGTCAATCAATAAACTTCAGCACTTCTCATTATCCAAGGATAAAAATATAAATACTACTATTTCACTCTAAAAACCCTTTACAACCTGTTCCCCATCTACTTCTTGAATCCCATTACTATTCTCCTTCTTAAAGTCTGTTTCATTAAACTGGTCTTGTTGTTCTTCATTATGATCTTTCCCCTCTGTAAGTATTTATGTTGATTGTCCCCAATGTTCATAATGCATATCCTCCTACCCTCTACCTTACAGATATTTTTACTTTCTTAAAGCATTAACTCAGGGTCTACCTTTTATATGAAGTCCTTCTAGTCTTTCCAATTCCTAGTGCTCTCCTAACTTCAGTCTTGGATTTATTTTGTGTTTTTTTTTCTGTTTGAACATGTATGTATACACACACATAAACACATACATGTGTCTTCCCCAGTAGAATGTGAACTCCTTTAAAGTAATATTTTATTTATTTATTTTTGTATTCATATCCCCAGCCTTTAGCATATGTGCTAGTTGGTGGACAAAAAGGGTTATTAATACTTACAAAATATATTATCATGTATTATTTCTCATTACTTTTATATTATGCTAATATAAGTATATATTAGCATATTATACTTATGAATTGGTTGGATACTACACAGGAAAAGTAACATGAGAGGTATATGAAAGGAAAAAAGTGAAGGGACTGTTAAGTAATGAGAGAGTGGGGGTTAATTAGAAGACAGACTTCCATTGGAATTCACATAATATCAAGAAATGATCTAATTAACTTTTATTTTGATCCCCATGTGGAGGAATTATAGTATAGTTTCATGGAATGAGATAAGTTGGTATTCTGTAGCACTGAAATATTATGATATTTTTGTGAGATTATATATCATATAGTTACATATAAATAAAATATATACATGAGTTATGTTTTGCTTTTACTTATAATTGTAGATATATATAGCTATACTATATAGAGACATCTATTTTGAGTTAAATCTATATATCTACAGTATTGTTCAGTTTTTTTTTCACTTGTGTAGCTCTTTGTGAATCAATTTTATAGAGTTCTCTTGGAAAAAAATACTGGAGTGGTACTAATTAAATAATAGAATGGTAGATCTGTGAAGTAGTTTACATATACATGAGACAATTATCAAGGCCTATAGTAATCTAATATTTGATAAACCCCCAAACTCCAGCTTCTGGAATAAGAACTCACTATTTGACAAAAATTTCTGGGAAAACTGGAAAATAATGTCAGAAATTAGGCAGAGACCTACATCTCATACCCCATATCAAAATGATATACATGATTTGGACAAAAAGGATGGTACCATAAACAAATTAGGAAAACAAGGGATAATTTACTTATCAGATCTTTGGAGAAGGGAGGAATTTATGACCAAAGAAGAACTCAAGAACATTATGAAAGGCAAAACGGACAACACAACCAACTGAAACAAGATTAAAAGGGAAATGCAAAACTGGGTAAAAATCTTTATAGAGAGTATTTCTGATAAAGGTCTCATTTCTACAATATATAAAAATTGAGTCAAATTATAAAAATACAGGTCATTCTCCAATTGATAAATGGTCAAAGGATATGAATAGACAAAAATTTTCAGATTGTTAAGGGACAGGTCAATTCTCCAAGAGCCTCCATAGCTGTGACTCATAACATCTGAAGGAGTTGCAGGGCAGCCTTTGCTGACACAGGTGTTGCGGACTGGGAATGAGATAAATTGGAGACAAGAAGGAAGAGGAGAGAGATCAGACAATGCAACAGTCTCTCAGTCAGAGAGGTTAGAGATCAGCAACTGCTTCTCAGTCTCCTTGTATCATCCTCTCACATGAGAAGAGCCATTCTGTAGGTCTGGGTTGGATCGTCAGCAGCCACTGTCAGGTGGCTCCCTGTATGGCAACATCAGATGACAAAATTAAAGCCATCTATAGTCACATGAAAAAAAAATGTTCTAAATTACTATCAATTAGAGAAATGCAAATTAAAACAAATCTGAGGTATCACATCATACTTCTCAGACTGGCTAACATGAATGGCTAAGAAAAGGTAATGATAAATGTTGGAGAGGACGTGGGATACTGAGACATTAATGTATTGTTGGTGGAGTTGTGAAATGATCCAACCATTCTGGAGAACAATTTGGAACTGTGACCAAAGGACTATCAAACTGGGCATACTCTTTGATCCAGCAGTGGCACTACTGGGTCTGTATCCTAAGGAAATCATAAAGGAGGGGAAAGGACTTACATGTGCAAAACTGTTTCTAGCAGAGTTTTTTTTTTTTTTTTTTTTGGTGGTAACAAAGAATTGGAAAATAAGTAAATAAATGCCCATCAATTAGGGAATGGATGTAAAAGCTATGGTATATGAAGGTTAATAGAATATTATTCTATAAAAAATGATGAATAAGCTGATTTTAGAAAGACCTGGAAAGATTTATGTGAACTGATGCTGAGAGAAACAAGCAGAATCAGGAATACATTGTACACAATGATAGCAAGAATTTGCAATGATTAGCTATGAAAGACTTGATTCTTCCCAGTATTTCAGTAATCTAAAGCAATCTCAATAGACTTTGGACAGAAAATGCCATCTGCCTCTAGAAAAAGAACTATGGAGATTGAATGTAAATCAACGCATGCTATGCTCCGTTCTTTTTTTCTCCCATGGTTTTCCCTTTTGTTTTGATTCTTTTTTTCTCTCAACATGATTCATAAAGCAATGTGTATTAAAATAAATAAATACATTTAAACTTGCAGGGAAAAATCCCTAGTATTTAACATAGTGCCTAGTACATAATATTTAATAAATGCAGTGCTTATTGACTGAAAAAAAATACTGGAGTGGCTTAACATTTGCTTCTCCAGCTCACTTGTACGGATGAGGAAACTGAGGCAAACAGGGTTAAAGAACTTGCCCAAGATCACATTTAGTAAATGTCTGAGATTGGATTTGAACTCAGGAGGATGAGACTTCCTGACTCCATGCCCAATATTCTTCTGCATACCTAACTGTCCTTACTTATTTTTTATTATACTCCAAAAATAGAAAAATTGTCCTATATCTTTTAGTCAAAATAGCAAGATCTAGTGGGAAAAACAAACACAAATAATTGTAGAGTCTGGACACTTGGCTTGAGCCTTTGCCGTGACATTGTGTCATCTTAACTGAGTCACCTAACTTCCTAGAGCCATGGATTCCTCATCAATAACATGAGGGAATTGCTTGTAATCACTTGTAAAGTCTTTTGAAAATTCTAACATCCCATCACTCAACTGGCAAGGTATGTTATTTAAAAAAATATTATTATGCATTTTGATTTTGATGTAATGTAATGGCATGTAACCTCATATGTTTTTTTTTTCTTTCTGGAAAAATACAAGATACTTTCCACAGAAAAATGTCAGTCTTTTAACCTGTAAAAGAGAAAAATTAATAGTTTTCTTCTTTCCAGAATACATTTATTTCAAGCTTTGTTTGTTTGTTTGTTTGTTTGTTTGTTGTTTATTATTTTTTGGTAATTTTTAAGCTAGAAAATCCAGTTCAGAATTATTCTATAGATTACAAATAAGAAGGACCAACTTCCCTTTGATTTGGGGTTCATAAATAGAAAGTGCATTTTGATTGCCAAATCTGAACTTTCTCTCAGTACAAAATTGCAAGAACAAACCTGCATCCATAGATAGATGAATGTATAAAGAGATAGAAATTCCAGGTTCATCCTACAAGTTGATGAATTAGCCACCTAAATATGATGAAATTCCAGGAAATAATATTAAGAAACTTCTGTCCCACAATTACCTTATTATTTAAGGAATTCCCACAATTGGAAATTATTTCTCTGTTTTAAACTTAAATACAAAATAGAAAAAGGAACATTTCTATGTGCACAGTAAAGAACTTCAGAGAATTCAAAATATGGAGCAATAAATTTACATTTCAAGGAAGCCTACATAATAAATATTACACATTTTGTTCAGTTAAAAATGTATTTGTATAAGCTATCTGCATTCAGAGAAAGAATTGATGAATAGGAAGTCCGTATAAAGTATGTCCATATATATATATACCTATTTTTTGTCTAAAGGTAGTCATTTTTAGAGTGGGGGACAGGGAAGAAAAATAAATTTACATGATAATTTTGTTGTATATTTGAAAGGAATAGCAAGTTGTATTTAGTAGATTTACAGTTTCATGTGTATTCATCTTTTTTATTGTACTATGTTATGAAAAGGCTTATTTTATTTCATAAATTTAAAAAAGAAATGTATTTATTTTAGTTTATAATTTCTCCATTTATGAAAAAATAATTATATTTAATTGTGAAAGTCTATTATTTTTCTTTTAAATATTTGAGATATGGTTCATGTGTGTATACAGTGCTCTCTCTCTCTCTCTCTATATATATATATAGTAGGTAGCTGGTAAATATTTATTCAATTTATGTTTACATATTTGTGTGTGTGTACATAGAAACACACCATTTATTCTTTTCATTTAGAGATAGAATTGATAATGTTTGTTATTAGCTATAGATAACAATACAGTTGTGATATTGCACATATAATAAGACCATATTGAGACTGGTGAGAATTGAGCAATTGGGATAATGAGGATTGGTTGGGTTAAGGAAATTCTGTGATTCCTATAAATGGCAGTATATTATCATATCTTCTGACTGGCAATTGGCAGAATGAGGTAGAGGAGGGGAAGGCCCCTAGTTTAGTCATCAACTCATATCCTATCAATAGGTTAGAAAGGTATTTCCTTTCTCTAGTTTATTATATGCCTTTTTATATGTAGTTCACAGTTCATGTTACCCTTTGTAGGGTGTACTAATTATGGGAGGTTTTTTTTTTTTTTTTCTAAAACTAATTTCTGCCAGACTGCTTTTTTCAAACAATGGATCCTTACCTCAGCTACTGGAGTCTTTTTGTTCATTGAATATTATCTTATTTGCTTATTCCTGATATGTATTTATCCATTTCCCTGGCAAAATTCTCTATATATTAGTCAGTAAGAAATAGTTTTTAAAGATTATTGCTGTATAGTATAGTTTGAAATCTGGTACTGAAAGCCTCTTCTCCTTTCCATTATTTTCCTTGATATTCTTCCTAAAATTATATTCCTTTACTAACCTGAGGACCATAAGATTATATATATATATATGTATATGTATATATACATATATATACATATATATATGTATATGTATATATACATATATATACACATACATACATACATACCTATATACATTGAAAACTGTATTTCAGTTTCTGAGAAGGGATCCATAAGCTTCACCATACTATGAAAAAGGTTCTTACTGTGTGGGTAATTGGGAGGGAGAAAGCCAGAGAGAGCCAGAGAATCTGAATCCTGTGGATTGTCATTAGAATAATGATTTTAAATGCACAAAATAAAATACACAGGATTGCAAAGGAAAATGATTAACATTCTGCTCTAGCAGACTTATTTTGACCTAGTGACAATTTTTATTTTTCAAGTGTTTTTGTAATCAACATATTGGGTTCTGCTGTCTAATTCAGGCTGATATAATCTTCTATTTTATTCATCTCTATCTTTTTATCTTGCATTTTTTCTATATTTGCTTTCACTTTTACAAATAGGAAGACAGTACTGAAAGAAGACTGAAATCAATACTAACGATCTTTAATTGGAATTATTTGCTTTTCTCTTTTGCCTCTTTTCTCTTTGCCCAACTAGCTATTACTCTTTGGTGCCCTATTCACAATCCTCCATCCAAATTTGAAATTTGTTTTACTTTGCCCTTCTTTTTAAATCTCTTTTTCTTATTTCTCTATATCCATCTGTTTTCCTATTGAGTTTAATGTATTTCTATGCCAAATTCTGTGTATATGTCTTTAAAACTCCTTTGCCTACTTCTTGTGAATGAAGTTCCTATGAAGCAAATTCATATGAAGCTTACTCTTTCACTCCTTCCTCCAAGTCTCTGTACATCTCTTGTAAATTTGATTGTGAAAAATAAGTTCACTTCTTACTAGTTAATTTATTGTTTTTCCTTTTTATCTCATGAAGATATTGATATTTGATATTAGGGACATTATATTTTTCTTTCCAGTTTTCTCTTCACTCGGGTGTTTGTATTTCACATTTTCTCATCACCTCTGGTCTTTTCATCAGGAATTCTTGAAAATCTTCTGCTCACTATATAGATCCATTTTATCCCTATGGGCTTATAATTAGTTTTTCAGGACAAGTTATTCCTGGTTATAATGTTTTAGCTATCTCTTTCGACACATGATATTCCCAGATCTCTACATTAAAGTGGTACTTACCAAATAACTGTGTGATACTGATTATACTTTCTTGGTAGTTAAACTTTTTTCTGATTGTTTTTCATTTTTTTCTGCTTTAACTTGGAAGCTTTGAATTTTAGCTATGGTTTTTAACATTGCCAGAAGTTTTAATTTTGAAGTTTCTTTTTTAGGTAATGACTGGTGGATTCTTGCTATTTTTCTTTTTGTTCTTTGGTGCTAATAGATTTGGGCAAAATATTTTCATTTTTGTTTTCCTGAAAGATAGTATCAAAAATTTCTTTTGCTTGTTAATTATTAGATTCTTAAATTAAACTTTCTTCACCTTTTTTAACTTTACAATTGCTTCTATTATTCTTTCAGCTTTTTGTTTTTGTTCTAATATTCTTTGTTGTCTTATGTAGTCATCAATATCAGTCTCGTCCTTTCTAATTTCAGGGAATTCATTCCTTTTATGAAGTTTATCTCCATTTGTTATAAGCTCTCTGAATTCTTTCCAAGGCTTTTCTTCATTTCTTTCATTTCTTCTATAATCTGTTGGTCTCTTTCAACCATCAAAATCAAGTTTTTTAATCTGTTATGTTCTGCTAGGTGATCAGATAGAACTTTGTTTGATCTTAATCTAGCTTTCTTGATTTCCTACTTCTATATTTTACTTCTTTGCTTTGTTCAGGATTTTGGCAAACTTTAGTGTCCTAGGTGATAATTTTGAAGTGGGCTGCCTCTAAATAAAACACTGTGTAATCTTATATCCCTTTTGAGACTTCTTTAGGCAGGGAAGGAGAGAATGCAACAAATACTTATTAAACATCTCTCATGTGCCAGGTATTATGCTAAATACTTGATAGATATTATCATTTGAGATTCACAGAAACCCTGCTGTTATTATCTTCATTTTACAGATGAACTGAAGTTTATGGAAACTTTGTGACTTGCTCAGAATCACTCAGAGGGTCAGCGTGGTCATATTTGAACTCAGGTCTTCCTGACTCCAGGCCCAGATTTCTACCTATTATGCTATTTAGCCACCTTAGGGAATATGACAAGGCTTTGTCTCTTCCTGAGGCTTGAAAGGAGTCTGGATGTTATTTTCCTCCTCAAAGGACTGCTTTATTCTAACTTGTTTAACTGAGTCTAACTTATTCAATTTCTTTTTAAGACCTTTCAATGCATATTTGTTGAATGTTAGTGAAAAGCAATGCCCAGAAATGTATCAATTGTTTATGACTAAGGGGCATCATTTAGAAATCAAACTCAATGTTATCATCATCATCATATCATCATCATTATCATTATCATCATAATCATCATCATGTGTTTTTTAAAAGAGTTTGAATATTATCTTGACTTTCCCTTTCTAAAAACTTGGAAATTTAATAAATCACTAAAGAAATAGATTTTATTTCTGCTATAATTTTTATGAGACACCTGTGATCAGTTTATAAGGCAGAAAAGTCCATGTACCCTTTACTTAAAAGTTCCAGTGTATTCCATGTTTAGGTTAACCGAACAGCAATGAGAAATTATTCAATGCAATGATAGCTGCTCTTATTTTCTTTTTTTAATTGAAGGATCAAGTATTCACATAGGGAGATGTCTGCCATACTCAATCATCAGGCTAACTTTAGAGGAAATAAAACCTCAGTTGATATCCATATTACTTACTTTGCACTATAAAAATAAATAAATACATTTGAAGCATTTGTAGTTACTCTGAAGGCTATTTTTATGATGCATTTAGACATTATTGTTTATTTTTCCAGTAAACAGAATTCTAGAGTGTAAATAGGATTGTCTAGTATTAAATTGGTATTGAATTGTATTGGATTTCCTCAATTATATATGACAACCTATTGAACATTTAGGATATATGCCTTGACATAATATGATGAGGAGACATGGATATGTATATCCTTGTAGGTGCAATCTGTGAGCAAGTTGGATTCAGTTACTCGATGAAAACTAAACATGTTTATAAAATTTTAACATTCTAGTTGGAAAAAACGGTAATCAACTTTAGAATACAAATTTAAATAGAGTATATGGAAAACGACATACTTTGTGATTATCCATTGATCTTCTTTTAACTTCCTGAGAGATTCTGCTTATTCACTTATTTATTGTTTCTCAAAGATTAACAGGAAAATAGAAGTAAATGAAAATCTAGGCATTTGAGAGGAGTGATTTCTGCATCTCACATCAGTGATACCAACATAGTTAACTGCTAGATTGCTTTGCTGTTAACAGTTATGTTGTGTTTGACAAATTAATTTATTTGTAACCTGCATATTAAATGCAGATTAAAACAGCAATTGTTTAAAAAGCTGGATGCCACAGCTGCAAGACTTGTTCTATTCTTGTTTTTGTACTGTTTGCTTACCTTACTGCTTCCTATTATGTAGTTTAATAGCTTGAATCAATGACACTTTTTGTGGTTTCCATGTTCATAGCTGAACTCAATTTTAGAAAAATACTGAAATCTCATTAATATTTACTTCAATTTAACAAATTAAGTATATATTATGTGTAATTTATTACACTAGGCTCTAGAGATGGAAAAATTAGAAATAAAAATAGCACTTGTCCACAAGGAGTTTACAATCTAATAGAAGAGTTAGTGTCCTTCAATATTGGTAGAAGGAGTATGCACTCTGAGAGTTCTCTATATTATTTAAATAATAGGTCAAGTCTTAAAAAAAAACTCTACAGAAGATTTTCAAATGACGTGTTATAAGAAATTTAAGGAAGCCAAGATAACTTCTAAGAGAATAGATGGCAGAGTAGATAGAGCGTTGGATTTGGAGTTCAGATAATTTTGTGATCCTAGTGAATTTATCCACTCTCATTCTCAGTTTCAACATCTGAAACAAATGGAAATAATAATTTAATGAATCAAGCCATAGGGATGGGAAGGTTGAGTCAGGAAAAAGATTCTAAACCAGGTTTAATTTAGGTCTTCATATTCCATTTTCATTTTTACTCCACTATATCATTCCAAACTCTCTAGTTCAGATGTCTAGTAATTAATAATGATAATAAAACATCTCCATTTAACAAAATCATGGTAAGTGGTATTATTGGATAAGGAAACTGAAATTAAAAGAGGTGGGTAAGTGACTTGTCTAAAGTCACCTAGTTATAAGTCTCTTGGGCAAAATGTCAACCTAGGTCTTCTTCATTCCAAGCCTAATGGTCTCTCTCTGCAAACTAGCTGCCTTTATAGAGTAAATGAAAATGTGTATTATTTGATAAGTGACAATTTAATAAATTGTCAAGTTATACATTGTGGAGAAACTTGAATATCGAACGAATAAGTGGATGAATGAATAAAAAAAATTATTAAAAGTTTACTCTGTACCAAACGCTACTAATTGCTGGGGATAAAAGTACCAAAGTGAAAGCAGTGGATGTCCTCAAGGAGCTTCCAAGGGAGGTGTATTTTATCAAATTAATCAATAAATCAACAAACATTTATTAAGTACCTACTTAGTGGCTGACACTATGATAAGTGCTATGTGTAAATCTATAATATATGGTGAGTTCAGCCATGAGGGAATAGATTTATACTTCCTTTCTAGGAACTTTCACAGTGTTAGATGTGTTCTAGAACTAGAAAGAGGATTCCTGGAAGGGTATGTGTATAGAGTAGCATGGTGAGATTTTTTTTTTTAATCAATAATGAAAATTTTCTAAAACTTTTTGATCACAAAAGTGACATGATCAAAGCTGCAAAGAGGGATAGATAGAATAGTAAAGGATGGATTGAAGCAGGGAAATTGGAGGAAGACTATTTAAAAGGCTGTTAAAATAGTCTGGGTGCAAATAATTAAGGGTACAAACTAGGATAATGCAATAGATGTGGAAAGGAGGAAGGCAATTTCAATAGATATTTCCAATATAGAATAAATGCAACTTTGTAACTAATTAAAATGGGGACATCAGAAGGCAAATCTAATTAAAGGATTTGAACCCTGAATGACTAGAAGCATGTACATACTCTTAGCTGAAACCAAGAAGATAAAAAAGAGCAGAAATATTTGGAGGGATATTAATGAAATAAGTTCTAATCACATTAAAAAATATGGTGGATTTAATGGCCCATGAGATTTGTGATACCAAAAAAGAAGAAAATTCCAGTTTCAGAATCAGTTTTCTAATGGAGAACAGGGAGGTTTTCCTGTATGAATTCTTATAGAAACAAAGAAAGAATTGCTCAATAGAACTCACTTTCTGGACAGAGGAGGAATTTTGGACCAAGCAAGTGAAGGAATACTGGGACTGAAGGAGCAGCAAGAGATAAAGGTTTTGTCTTTAATGACATAATGAATTTTATAGGTCAGAGGAAGGAGTTGGTAGGTATTGAATCCAAATACTGTTTCTTTTCAGGGGAACCTCAACTCTAGGACAATTTCATAAGTCTTGAAGGTCCCTGGGAGCAGTAGAGTCACAGGATAGAAAAAGAGATTTTTGACTGTTTAAATAACTGGTATAAATTCTTAATGTTCTGAGTTTTCTGTTGGTGGTGAAATTTTTTTTTCAATTAGCAAAAATCTCTTTTCTCTCCCTCCTACTACATTTCCCAATGCATTTCTAGCCCATTACCTCATTGTAAAGAAGTGTCTAATCTGCCTAATCATTGGTTCTCTAGAACTGTGCTTGGGTCATTGACTCAACTAGACTTCCTAAACCTTTCAAAGTTATTTGTCTTTAAAGTGCTGTTTTTGTATAAATTGTTTTTCTGGTAATATTTATTTCATTCTATCAGTTTATAGAAATTTTCTTGATTTCTCCAAAAATGTTCATTACATCATTTCTTGAATAATGGTGTGTTATACCATTACATTTACATATTATACTTTGCTTATTCATTCTATATTCAAACAGCACCAACTTAATTTTAAGTTGTTTGCCATCAGTGCACAATAGAATATCTTTATATGATTTTAATTTTTCAAGAAACAATTTTTATTAATTCTTGCATTTATTCTTTCCTATCTTCAATACATATCCCATCGTCCTTCAAAACAAGTCTCATATGTGTTATGTCTGTAAATGTATATCTCTACATTTTCAATTCTTCACCTCTCTGATGGGAGATGTCATTTACATATTTATTATTTTAAACTCATAGTTTGTCATTCCATTAATCAGAGTCCTAAGGTTTTTGAAAATTATTTTCCTTTACAATATTGTTATCATTATATATATATATATATATATATATATATATATATATATTGTTCTACTTAACTGTGCTCTATATAAATTCTTAAATATCTTCCCAGTTTACACTGAAATTGTCCATTTTATCATCTTTAATGGTAAAATAATATTCCATTATATGCACAATTTATTGAGCTGTTTTTCACTAAGAGGATTACCTTTTAGTTTCCAACTTTTGACAACCATTAATAATGATCCTATAAATATTTTTTGGATTTGTAGTACATTTTCCTTTTTCTTTAGACCATCAACTTAGTAAAGATAGAGCTGAGCCAGAGTATATGCAGTTTCATATCATCCTAGAGATAGTTCCAAATTGATTGCCAGAATGGTTTGGCCTATTGATAGCTTCACCATATTTTTATGCCATACTTCTTTCTAGTTTTCCTTGAAATTCTTATTGAATAAAGAGTTCTTACCACTCCCTGATCCTCCCACAAATAGTTGTAGTCTTTGGGTTTATAAAACAATATGATACTATGCCTACTGCATCATTTAGCACTTATCCCCCATTATTTCCCTTGAGATTCATGACTTTTTGTTCTATAATGTTAATTTTGTTATTTCTTTGTAGCTCTTTAAAATGGTATCTTGATAGTTTAATATCACATTGAATAAGTGAATCTATTTAGATAATATCTGTTTTTATTATATTGGATCAATAAATCTCTGATCAATGAATATTTATCCAATTATTTAAATTGATTTTTTCTTTTTATAAAATGTGTTTTGTAATTGTTGGTAGCAGGATGGTGTAATGGATGGAGGTCTAGAGAAAGGAAGACTTGACCTCTGATACTAATTAGCTGTGTAACTCTGGGAGAGTCATTTAACTTCTATTTGCCTCACAGGTTTCCTCACAGGTAGAATGGGAATAATAGGAGAACTTACATCCCAGAATTGTGAGAAAGATCAAATGAGATAAGACTTGTAAAGCACTTAGCATAAAAGAAGTGCTATGCAAATGTTAGTTATTATTATATTATTATATTTCTTGGCTGTGTCTAGTGCATAGTCTCTAGAGAATTTTACATATTCTGTAGTTCAAATGGAATTTCTCATTCCATTTTTTTTCTTCTGGATTTGGCTGGTAATTTACAGAGGCAATGACAATTATGTAAATTTATTTTATAACCTACAAATTTAATGAAATTATTGTTTCAGTTAGTTTTTAATTAAAGGTCTATGGTTCTCTAAGTGAACCATCATATTATTTTAAAATTCATTATTTTATTTCTTCATTGACTTCTTATTCTATTTTCTTCTTTTTTATTATTATTATAGTAATATAGGTAGTTCTAAATGCTGTATCAGATAATGGATACTCTTCCTTTACCCCTCATCTTATTAGAAAGAGTTTGAATTTTATCTCTATTATATATAATGTTGGCTCCTGGTTTTAGATTCCTTTACTTTCTAGTAATTTCTTGAAACAAGAATGGGCATTGGATCTTGTCAGAATTTTTTTCTGTATTTATTAATATGTCCTCTGATAGTTGTTGTTCTTGTCATTAATGTGATCTGTTTTTGTTAGTAGTTTCCCTAATATTGAATCTATCCTATGTGTACGATATAAAACCAATCTGGTTTATTATATAATATTTGGAACATATTGCCATCCCATGTGTCATATATATATATATATATATATATATATATATATGTGTGTGTGTGTGTGTGTGTGTGTCATATATATATATATATATATACTAAATATAAAATACCAATAATATTTTACTTAATGTTTTGTGTCTGTTTATAGGGGATATTGATTTATAATCTTCTGTCTTTGACTCTTGTTTTGGAATAAAAATTACATTATTATTAGAAAAAAAGAATTTGATAAGATCCTTTTTACTAATTTTTCAAACATTTTATGTAATGTTGGTATTAATTGTTCTTGGAATGATTGATTGAATTCCCTTATAAATCCATCTGGTCATAAATTCCTCCCACTCTCCTTTGGGATTTCTTTAATTTCTTTTCCTGAGATTAGTTTATTTAAATTCTCTGTTTCCTATTTTATGAATCTGGGCATTTTATATATTTACAAATGTCAATTCATTTATTTTATAGTGAGTTTTATTGTCACATAACTAGACAAAATAATTTTTCATGGATTCCTTTATTTCTTCTTCATTTGTTGTTTATTTTCCTCATCTTTATGGTAGAAATTTGCTTTTCCCATTTTTTTTTTAAGCACATAAGTTAATGTTTTAAATCTACTCTTTCTTTTAAAATTAATATTCTGGTTTTTATTATCAATTCATTTTTAATTTTTTTTGCAATTCCTTTGATTTTTGGAATTTTTATTTTGATATCTAATTGAAGTTTAATATTTATTGTTTTTCTTTTTTCTTGGTTGCATGACTTATTCAGTGAACAATTATTGCTTTCTTTTGTTGATGAAAGTGTTGAAATAAACACCTTTCTGTATTAATTTCTTTGGTTGCATTCTAAAAATATTGTCTTATTATCTTTAATGAAATTACCTATTCTTTCTATATTTTGTTATTTAAACTGAAAATTCTTTAAAAAAAATTTTCATTATTTAAACCCAAATACAAAATAAGAGCAAACAAAATAGAAAAAGGAAGACAGAAAAGGGAAATAAAAACAAAACAAAACAAAAGAAAACTCAATATTATCATAGGCCCAGCAGAATATCAGGGAGGATTCAAAATATGTAACAATAAATTCTCCCTGTCAAGAAAGCTTCTAGAATAATAGAAGAGATTATGTCCATGACTGTTCATCTTTTCTTTGATTCCTTTAAGTTATTATTTTGTTCTCTGCTGTGTACTTTCTGCTTTATTCTTTGTTTTTCCCCTTCCATGTCTCCCCATTACCTTCCTCAAGAAGGTTACAGTTAAGCAGAAAGAGACAGAGAAAGAGACAGATTCACAGTTTGTGTATTACATTTGTATATTATATATTTGTGTGTACATATACATAAATACAATTTTACACATATGTAAACATGCATTTAAAACAATATTGATATAATTTACATATAATGTAGATTTTTCTCTTGATTGCATCATTAAAGTTGATTATTAGCATTTGTGTGTATCCCAAAACCTGTTAACTCTTCTTTAATTCTACTCCTTAACCTCCCCAAGTCATCGATCCCTACTTTATCTTCTCTTCCACCCTTTCCTTTACTCTTTATCCCATCTCCATTAATCTACACATCTTATCTCTCTCCTGTTAATCTAAACATCCTTCTGTACCCAACCTTATACTATGCCATCCCTTCCCTCCTTATTTCTTTCTGGATTTTGGAGGGTGCTATACACTTCATGTTAAATATGTAGTATTCTCTATTTAACCCATTTTCAATGAAAGGAGGTTTTCAGAACTATAAGCCTTCCTCGACATCTAATGCCTCTGTGTCTATTCTTCCTCTGCACCTCATTTGATTAACATAATTACTATTTTTACCTTTTCCTAATCAGTTTTGTTTTTTAAAGTCAGATCATACTCAACTCTACCACAGTCCTTCTTTTTAACAAGCCATTTACTTATGTCAGTCTGAAACGTGTGGTGTACATTTTCATGCAAAAAACCCAAATAATTTGTCAATTTTGAGTCTCTTGAAACAGTGTATAAGCAAATTTCTAAGACAAAAATAGAACAAGGTCCCAATGAACCTTTTGCTGATTTTGTGGGACGTTTACAAACAGCTGTAATAAGAACCATTGGAGACAATGCAACAACAGAAATAATGACCAGGCATTTGGCTAAGGAAAATGCCAGTGAGGTTTGCAAAAGAATTATATGGGGACTAGACAAAGAGGTTCCTTTAGAGGAGATCATAAAGTGCTGTGCCACAGTGGGCACAAATGCTTATTATACCCAACCTATGATGAACATGGAAAGACAGGGTCCTTCTTGGCCAAGGACTTCCAGAGAAACTCGTTGATATTTTCAGTGTGGAAAAGTTGGACATTTGAGAGCTCATTGTAGATATGGAGATAGAAGGAGCGGACAGGGTGAGAGAAGAAAACCCAAAACCCCATGTCCAAAATGCAATGGAGGCTTCCACTGGGCCTTGGAATGTAGATTGACCCAGAGAAATGAGAGGTGGAGCCCAGCTCCAAGGTATCAATCAAAAGATAGGTGGGGCATAATGGCAGCTGAGGTTACACCCAGAGAGTCTTTAGAAGGTCAGGATTCTGATGTGATCAATCAGCCTAAAAGTAATCACATGGCACAAAGAGATTTCATGATCAACCAACAGAAAAGCAATGAGATAGCATCAAGGGATTACAGTTGGGGAGAATGCAGGCCTTTTAACCCAACAGGGCAGTGCCCAGTGCAAACAGCACCAATGTAATTGTCAGCTGATGAGGAGAAATTCCAAAGTGGTAAATAGAAGGGAGTTAGATAATTTTCTATTAAATTTGGGTTTAGTTGACACAAAGTCCTGAAAAATCTTCAATTTCATTGGAGGTCCATTCTTTTTTTTCATTCAATAGTATAATTAGTTTTGCTGGATGTGGTGATTTTGGCTATATGCCTCCTTCTTTTGATTGTCAATGTATATTATTACAGGACTTGCCATCTTTTATTATAACTGCAAATAAATCTTATACAATTCTAATTGTATCTCTAGCATATTTGATTTTTTAAATGTATTTCTTGTAATATTTTCTGCTTCTGCACTTTACTTAACTGTTTCTGCACTCAACAGTTGAGTTGGTTTCTTCTGATGCAGGACAGCATCTCAGCAGTACAGATGGAACCAGTTGAGGTTCCTTCAGTCTTCCCTTCAGTCACATCCTCACTCCCCTCACTGGGAAATAAAAGTTCCTGAGTTTCAGGCTGAGGTTCCCTCTGAACCCAGATTTGCTGTTTCTGTGGTGCTAGCCTAGAGGCTTTATACTTCACACTGGTTAAACTACATTCCCATGGTCTTTCTCTGGTCTTCTCAGGTTATCCCAGAAGGACTCCTTTTCTGCCCTGTCTTTTTTTTTTTTTCTCACTAGTCTGTGTTCTTCTGGCAGTATAAATTTGTTGTGTTTGTGGGGGAAATCTGGAGAGTTGAAATTTTCTGACTACCTCCCACCATCTTTCCAGAATCCTCCCTCCAACCTTTAGAATTAAGTTTACTCTTCAATTAATTTTATTGTTTTTTTTTTTTTTCAGCAATTCTTTGGTAGATACAATTCTGTATTGTGGTGAAATAAATATCTATGTAATAGTCTTTTTCTATAGTTGTTATAAAAGTGCAATCCATATCTGAGAAATGTGTCTCTTTGTGTATACATACACACAGACACAGACATACACACACAGATACACAGACACACATACTCCCTTTCTATTCCCATTTAATAGTGACTAGAGAACTACTATATCTAATTATTCCAAAATTTTGTTTATTATCTTAATATCTTTCTAGTTTGTTTTGGTCTAGGATGCTAGATCTAAAAAGGATATATCGAAGTTTCTCACCCTTGTACCCTAGCTATTTCTCATCATAACTTGTTTTGTCTTTCCTTTCAAGTATTCACATGTATGTGTGTGTGTGTGTGTGTGTGTATGTGTGTATATATACATATACATATATATATATTATTGGTATTAGTTCACTGCATATGGTTCATTTCAGTATAATGTATGCTATTTATATCTTTCAATTTTCTTCAAGTAAATTTTATTATTTATTAAGCCTTCACTCCCTCGATTACATTTATAATACCATATTATTTGTGTTCTTCCTCTAATTAGTAAGCAACTAATTGTTTTCTAGTTCTTTGCTACTACAAAAAGAGGTAACATATACATATATTTATGTATATGCCAAATAGTGGTTATACTGTCTCAAATAATCATGTTTTAGGAGGAAGGGAATAAGCATTTATGTAGCAACAACTATGTGCCAAGATTGTGGTAAGATTTAAAAAAAAATTATATCAGTTAATCCTCACTAGAACCTTGCAATGTTAATATCATTATCCCCATTTTACTTGAGGAATGAGAGATTAAGTGATTTGCCCAGAGTCACCAGATTTGAACTCAGTTCTTCCTGATATAAGGCCCATTGTTTTATCCTCTGCACCATCAACTACCTGTATATAGTTTAGTGCTTTTGACTACATAATCTCAAATTGCTTTCCAGAGTGACTGTGCTAATTTAAACTAAAGCAGTGTATTTTTCTCATTACCCTTCTAACACCATTTTTCTTTTTTGTCAATTTTCCCATTCTGATGGTATTGAGGTAGCACCTGACATCTGTTTTAATTTGCATTTCTTTAACATTAAGTGATTTAGAACACTTTTTCCCCCACATGGCTTTAGATCGCTTTAATTTCATCTCTTGAGAACTGCCTTCCTTATTCTTTGACCATTTAGAATGCCTTTTACTCAAAAATTTGAGTCACTTCCTTATATATCTTGGAAATAAAACATTTATCAGAAAAACTTAATGTAAAAAATTTACATATAATTTACTGATTCCCTTTTAATCTTAGCTGTACTGGATTTGTTTGTGTATAACTTTTTAAAATTTTATATATTCCTTCTATCATAGACTTTTATGATTTTTCCTCTATTTGATTCTTCCCCACCCCTTTACATAGAAATGGGGCTGTTTAATAGGAATGTACTCAGTATTACTGTTTTATGACAGGCAGACAACAAGCATTTATTAAGTGCTTATTATGTGCCGGACACTGTGCTGAGTGCATAGAATATAAATACAAACAAAAAGAAAGACTCCCTACCTTCAGGGAGCTTAACTTCCTATGGGTGTGGTGGGGGGTGGCAGATAATATTCCTTGGAGAAAGAAATGGCAAACTACTCCAGTATCTTTCCCAAGAAAACTTCATGCATAGTAATGGTGCACTGTGGTTCACAGGATCATGGAGTGTGACTGAGGAACTTTACAACAACAATTGGTTATAAACAGATGGGAGCTGAAAAGCATGGGTTAAGAGAGTTAATTACTTGATGGTGAGACAAAGTTGAGAATGACAAGTATAGCTAGAAGGAGATTAAAACATAGTCATCTTGGACAGTCAACAGTAAAAGAAGGGGCCAACATGGTAGAACAAAATTCTATGGTAAGAGACCTCAAGCCATACAGGGATGTTCTGGGGTATTGGGGCAGTGGAGGAATGATTCAAAGTGTCTATACTCACTTCCTCTATTTTTTTCACTTTTTTTCACAACAGCAACCACAGGCATTTATCCTTTCTTTTTCATTTTCTTTTTAAATTTTTAAACCTGTTTCTAAATTTAGTAATTCTTTTGATTATGACTACTGTTCAGCTGTTTTTCAGTCTTATCCAACTCTTCATTATCCCATTTGGACTTTTCATTATCCCATTTGGCAAAGATAGTGGAGTATGTTGCCATTTCCTTCATTTTACAGATGAGAAAACATTTTATAGATGAGGCAAATGAGGTTAAGTGACTTGCCCAAGATCAAACAGCTAATAAGTGTATGAGGCTTAGATTTCAGTTCAGGAAGATGAGCTCTTCCACCTAATATTCCCTAGATTTATTACTTTTCTTCCTTTTATTCCCTCTTTTATCTCTACCTGTTTTCCTATTGAGTTGAATCTATAGCTTGGCAAAACTCATGTGTTTTCTACCTTTTTTCAACCATTTCAAATGAAAGTGAGCAATGACAGCTAAGTGACATAGTAGATAAAGTGTTGGACTCAGAGTCAGAAAGATTGAATTTTAAATACAGCTACAGATACTTAACAAGCTTTATTATCCTGGGTATGTCACTTAAATTTTACCTCAATTTTCTCAACTGTATAATGGAAATCTTAATAGAACCTATAACCCAGAGTAGTGAATACTAAATAAAATAATATCAAATTACTTATCACAATGCTTGGCCCATAGTAGGGAGCTTAATAAATATTTCTTCCTTTTCCTTTTTCTCTAACTGCCTACAAACCCCTACAAATAGATTCTGGCTTCTTATTCATTTCTGAATTTCTGCTTGTATCATCAATTATTAAGTTTCCTTGTTCCCCCCATCCTGTTCCCATAACCCCATTCACCTTTTCCTTTCTTCTTTTAAAATCATTAAAAATAGCAATAATCACTCCTAGACCTTCCAGCTTACTGAACTTCATTTATTATCTCAAATGGCATTATTGTTCTTAGAGGATAATAATATCATTCCCATTCATTACATGTTGATAATGCAAACATTTTATCTTTAAGAGTCTTTTCTAATTACTCATTTGTAAATTTCTCTTCATTCCAACATTTACATTTTAAAGTTTTTAAATTAACTCTGGTTTCTTTCATAGAAAAGGTCCATTTTCCCTGTGCCTCTTCTGTGTGTAGGATTATGCTAATTTTTTTCTGAATAAACTATCATTGGTCATAATCCCATATATTTTGCCTTTTAAAATATTGCATTTTGACAATTCTACTTCCGTAAGGTTGTAGTTGCTAAATCTGTTATTGGTTCTTTGAGTATTTGAGCACTTTATGGTTGATTGTAATATTTTTTCAGAAAGCTCTGGTTTTTTGCTATGACATTTTTAGGAGCTTTCATTTTCCCCCTGAATATGACCAGTGGATTCTTTGTTTTTAGGCTTAGCTGCCTGCAATTGAATCTTTTTTTTTTTTTTTTTTTTTTTTTGTCTCCCTGAGGCCAGAGGCATATTGTTGTTGCTCAGTTATGTTCCTTTTTCTTATCTGTACAGCCTTGGCTTTCAAAAGTTTTTTTTTTTTTTTTGCCCAGACAGAGCCCTAGAGTTCTCCAGCTCTTTCCATAGGTCCTTTCCTCAGTTCATACTGTATTTGCCACCCATTTCTAGTAAAGGAGTGACAGGGCTGCCACTGCTCCCTGTTCAAAGTCAGTGTTGTTCCTGCTAGATCTAAGACCACTTTTTGTCCTTACTCATAGACACCCTTGAACATCTTTATGGCATGTGGATCCTCTTTTACTTTTGTTTTTAATAAATATCTCAGAATAAGCTGTATTCTCATATTTCCCTAGGCAAAAGCATAAACCAAAGTATAATGTGTGAGAAGTATTTTGCCAATAATTGAATTATCCTGATCTCTTATGAGTTGTATGTAGATTTTATTCTTTTGGTTTTTGGACATACTTTTCTGTTACACTGTATCTTCTAGGTCTAGGAGATACTGAATCAGTTCAGCAACAATTTTCTGAAATGAAATTCAGTAATGATACATAAAGGCATTGTGCGAAACATTTGGGGGATGTGGAGACAAAAATACCCTGTTTAGTTTCAGGAAATTTACATTCTACTAGTAAAGTAGTGGTTGTGGAATAGAACAGATACACAAAGAGGTAAATACTAGATCTGGAAGGATAGAGAATGTTTGAAGTGATCAGGGATGAATTCTTATCCTGAGTTTCCCCTTGAAGGAAGTTGGGAATTCTAAGTATACTGGAAGTACTAAGAAATAATTTCCCTTTTCTTAAAAGATAATTTCCTTAATTCCAATAGACTTGTAATGTAAAGTGTCATCCATATCCCCAGAAAGAATTATGGAGACTGAATGTGGATCAAAGCATAGTATTTTCACTTTGTTGTTTGCTTCTTTTTTTCTCCTTTTCTCATGTTATTTTTCCTTTTGATCTAATTTTTCTTGTTCAATATGTTGATATGGAAATATAGTTAGAAGAATTACATATGCATAACATATCTGATTGTTTACTGCCTTGGAAAGGGAGGAAAGGGAGAAAAATCAGGAATCAAGCATTTGCAGAGGTGAATGTTGAAAACTCTCTCTGCTAATATTTGGAAAAATAAAATACTATATTAAAATCAAAATAAAAAAATAGTCATAATAATAAAGATAATGCCTTACCAGAGCAGCTAGCTCTTTGTAGGGAGATATGGGATGTTCAGTGATGACTAGTACTTCTGGTATGAGGGTTCACAAGTCCTTCTCAGGGCTACTCAGCTACTTTTGGTGTCCACCTTCACCCAACTCTCATGTGCGGCTCAAAAAGCTGTAGTATGTGCAGCAGCCACATCCTGGTACATGGATTAAACCAGATTGAGGGCAACCAACAGGGCTCAAATATGTCATTGAGTTAGGGGGATGTCTACTCAAGTATATGAAGATTTCCCCCATTGGAAAGGGAGAATGAGACCCATTTGTTTTAATGAGCATGAGTGTGGCTGCATCAGTGTTATGAAATGCTTAGAGGCTAGTCAGGACATCAGAGATGTCAAGATCATCCACTACATCTCTGATCATCATTAGGTGATCAAAATCTTGACATTTGTCTTGCCACTGGATTGTAGTGACTCTGAAAGTGAGATGAGAACTTTGAATAATTCTGCACCACTTAAGTCCACTTTATACTGGAATCAAGCCATCATCCCATATCATGGTCTTCTTTGAAAAGAAAAACAAACAACTCCTTGCAGCTTTTTCCCCACTTTCCTTGGATGTGTCTCATTGTTTTCTCAATCCACAGCTCTCCACCTTTCACTCAATAATCCTCAAGTGTTTTACATTGTAATGATTTCTATTTGTAAATTGCTGACAAAGCACAAGCTATTTTAGTAGATAGTTATAGATATTATCGATCCCATTTTATAGGTAGGAAAATTGAGTTTCAGCGAAATGAAATGATTATCCAAGATCTCATTCAGTTTGTAGCAGAGCCAAGAATCCAAACCTGGTGTTCTGATTTCAAGTTCAGTGGGGTTTTTTTTTCCTTTTAAAGCACACTGGCTTTCACACTTTGAATAGTCAAAATTGATAACAACCTGAACAAGCATGAAATGAGATCAATTGAGCTAATGTATGTAAAGTGCTTTTTAAACCTTAAAGTACTATATAAATGTTAGCTGTTATTATTATGGCTCAGCTGAAATAATTCTGGTCTTACTGCTGTGCCTTAAGTGGCTCAACATTAAATTCATTGTCTATTTCTGATTAAGATGGACCCATTTTCCTGCTAAATCAGAAACATTTTCACAATAGATTACATTCTACTCAATCTACAACAGAAGCTTTTGAAGATGTAAAAGATTGTGTGTGTGTGTGTGTATGTGTGTGTTTAACAGGAGAAGAAAAGGTAAAGAGTGTATTCTTTCACTTTCAAGAACATACTTCTCAATGCTTCTCCTTGCAACATTCATTTTCCTTCATCACTTTTACTAGGCATAAAATACAGAGTTGCTGTTCAAAGTGATTCCTATAAGAAGCTAAGGGGGGGGGGGCAGTAAGGAAAAGCAACATTTAAAAACTCATTTTTTTTCAGTCTTTTACCTGATATTCCTGTATTTTCTCCCTATTTGCAGTCTTTTCTCACTCCCATCCATTTTACACAGCTGCCAGATTCAACTTCCCAGAACACTATTTTCATCCATCATTCCCCTGTTCATAAACCTTCAGTGATTTCCCAATGCCACATAAAGTCCAAATTCCTTAGGGTGACATTCAAGGCCCTCCACAATCTGCCACCAATCAGCCTTATCTCCCACTACACTCCTACATGAACCCTCTATTCCAGACAGACTAGTCTATTCACTGTCCTATGAAATGCCACAAACTTTTCTGCCTCTCTGCTTGCCATATCTTTACTGCTTATTTATGCTTGTAATCATTTTTTAAGGCCCAGATTTTGAAACCCTCTCAGCCTACACCAGGATACTATGTTCACTCCCTTCCCTGAATTCATAGCACTTAGTTATAGTAATCAAATGGCAGTTAACATTTTATAGACTTGTGGCTTAACTTGTATTATTCTTTTATATTATTTAGACTCCAGTAAAGGATTCTCCTAATGCCATGTTTTCATTTAATTCTTGCAGTAGGTTAGTTTGTTCTTTGTAATCTTTTTTGACTACAATAAATTCCTGTAGAACTTAAAGGTTGCAACCTTGAATTCTCTCATTCTTGACTAAAATGTAAGATCTACCAGGTTCTCTGAAGATGAAAAGACCAAATATAAATCTGGCAATTGGTTATATGCCTGTTGTGTCATAGATATCCTAGTTAAGTTTAGAAAGACTCATCACTAGATTGCCTGGAGAGTGACACATTTTTCATCTATAGAAATTTGTGAAGGCAATCATTCTAAGGAATAATTTTGATTAAGATGTGTATGTGTGTGTGTGTGTGTGTGTATTTAACAGGAGAAGCAAAGATAAAGAGTGTATTCTTTGATTAAGTGGTGTTTTGATCTGCATTGGTGAGAGGAGGATCTGCACTGACATAGTCGTAGATATTTGGAATATTTTGGAATTATATAATCTTGTTTCTGACTCAATCACAATATATTCACAATAAATTCATTGACATGGATTGTTTCATTCTTTGTACTTATATTCCCAGCACCTAGAATAGTAGGCATGCAATAAATACTTGTTGAATGATTGATGTTAGGCTTAGCTACCACATGAAGAGATTTAACACTTCGCAGTTTTGTTCCTCTCTTTGAGGTAATCTTAAATTTTATTATCTGACACAACCACTCCCTCTTACCAAGACTGCTTTCAAAAAACATGGTTTATAAGGCTTGAAGAATAAATAGGCTTATTTAGAGGTCAAAGAAAACAACTTGAACTCATACACATGGAAAATAATACATGCCAATGAGTAGAATGCTCCACATGGCCCCATTCAATCACATTCATGTACTAGGTATTGCGCAGAAAGCATTGCCTCTAATAACTACTCAATATATATCTCCTAATGAGACTCTGGTGGTTGTTCCTTGCTGGAGGTTCCTGGTTCCTCAGGACATTTATATAATCTGCCACTGCCTGAAGTTCCTCTCAATTCCTAATAAATGGCATTTTCACTTTCTGTCATTATTTCTGTTCACAATTATTCTGTTGAACTGCCCATTGTTGCTTTGGCCTCCATTTTTCTCATGATATTGGGATTCTTCTGATATTCTCAGCCAAGGTATTCAACTCTGATGCCAGTGCTCTGTCTGAGGAGGATCTTCTCAAGATCCCTTAACCCTGACATAGGCACTTAGCCTATGTATCCAGTTCTTTTACAAAAATATTTTTTCAATTATGTAAAAATTTCTAAAATTTGTTTTCTTTAAATTTTGAATTCCAAATTATTTCTCTCCATGCTTCCTCTGCTCCCTCCCTGAGACAATAGGCAGTTTGATATAGATTATACATATGCAATCATGTAAAACATATTTTCATATTAGCTATTTTGTTCATAGTTCAAAACATAGTTCAAAAAAGAAAAAAAAACAAGAAAAATAAAATTTAAAAAAATATCAGACTTGATCTGTATTAGGTTCCATCAGTTCTTTCTGTGGAAGTAGATAACAATTCTTTCTAAACTGTTTTTGATCAATATATTGCTAAGAGTAATTAAGTCAATCACAGTTGAACCTTGTAAAATATTGCTCTTACTATGTACGATGTTTTTCTAGTTCTGCTCACTTCACTTTGCATCAATTCATGTAAGTCTTGCTAGAAATTTCTGAAACTATCCTACTTGTCATTTCTTGGAACATAATCGTATTTCCTCACAATCATACACTACAACTTGTTCAGCCATTCTCTAATTGATGGACATCTATTTAATTTCCAATTCTTTGCAATCACAAAAAAAGAGCTTCTATAGATTTTTTTGTGTACAAATAGATCTTTTTCCCTTTTATTTGATCTCTTTGGGGTACAGACATAGTACTGTTATTGCTAGATTAAAGAGCATGCACAATTTTACCATTCCTTAGGTATAGTTCGAAATTGTTCTCCAGAATGGTTGGATCAGTTCACAACTCCACAAATGGTACATCAGTAACCAACCCAATGCTTCCACATCTACTTCAACATTTGTCATTTTCCTTTTTGTAATATTAACTAATTTAACAAGTATATGGTGGTATCTCAAAGTTGTTTTAGTTTGCATTTTTCTAAGCAGTACTAATTTAGAACATTTATTTAGATTTAGAGCTTTGATTTCTTCTTCTGAAAATTTCCCATTATTGTCTTTGACTATTTATTATGATCTGCATTTTATAAATTTGTCTAAATTGTGTACTCATTTTAGCCTTATCTTGAAATACCGTATGAGATATTTATCTATGCCTAATTTTGCCAAATTGCTTTCCCCTTTTCTCAGCTTTTGCTTTTGTTGAATCATTTTAAAAATTGTGTCCTATTCTTCAGAACCACCAGATCCAACCTGATATTGGAAACCATGACCCACTTATAAAATGCAAGATGTAATGTAAAATCACAGACAAAACTTCCATGAAACTAGTGATCAGTTGAACAATAACAAAAGAGAATTGTAGCAAAAAGGGTCCCTTATTTGACGCTATTTGGGATTTCCTTTGCAAATGTAAACCACTAACCTGGAGTGATTTAAATTTCCTTCTAGAGTTCATTTTTACAGATGAAAAACTGAAGGAAACAGAGTTAAATGACTTGCCAAGGATAATTAGTAAGTGTCTGAGGCCAGATTTGAACTCAGAAAGAGCAGTTTTTTTCTGACTGTAGGCCCAGCACTCTTATCAACTACACCTTGTGGATATCCCAATTTTCTTAGCAGTTTTTTGTCAAATAGTGAGTTCTTGTCCTTTTAACAAACACTAGATTACTATCATCGTTTGCTTTGTGTATTGTGTGCCTAATCTGTTTCACTGGTCCACCACTCTATTTCTTAGCCATTACTAAAATGTTTTGATGATTATTGCTTTGTAATACAGTTTGAGGTCCGGTATAACTAAGCTACCATCTTTCACTTTTTTTTCATTAATTCTCTTGATTTTTTGACCTTTTTTTTTTCCCCAGAGAATGTTATTATTTTTTTTTTAGCTCAATAAGAAAAAACTTTCTTATTTTGATTAGTATTGCATATAGCTCTGAACACAGTGATATAAAGGGAGATTTTTGTAACAGTCCTCTTCTTTGAATTGTTCAGTGGACCACCAGATTCATGGAAGTTTGGTCTGTGGTAAATAACTACTTCTTGCAATTTCTTTTTTTTTTTTTTTTAATAGCTTTTTATTTACAAGTTATATGTATGGATAATTTTACAACATTGACAAGTGCCAAACCTTTTGTTCCAATTTTTCCCCTCCTTCCTCTCACTCTTTCCCCTAGATGGCAGGATGACCAGTATATGTTAAATATATTAAAGTATAAATTAGATACACACTAAGTATACATGACTAAACCATTATTTTGCTGTACAAAAAGAAGTGGACTCTGAAATATTGGTCAATTAGCCTGTGAAGGAAATCCAAAATGCAGGCAGGCAAAAATATAGGGATTGGGATTTCAATGTAATGGTTCTAAGTCATCTCCCAGAGTTGTTTCGCTGGGCGTAGCTGGTTCAGTTCATTACAGCTCCATTGGAACTGATTTGGTTCGTCTCATTGCTGAAGATGGCCAGGTCCATCAGAATTGATCATCATATAGTATTGTTGTTGAAGTATATAATGATCTCCTGGCCCTGCTCATTTCATTCAGCATCAGTTCATGTAAGTCTCTCCAGACCTTTCTGAAATCATTCTGTTGGTCATTTCTTACCGAACAATAATATTCCATAATATTCATATATCATAATTTATTCAACCATTCTCCAATCGATGGGCATCTACTCAGTTTCCAGTTTCTGGCCACTACAAAGAGGCCTGCCACAAACATTTGTGCACATACAGATCCCTTTCCCTTCTTTATGATCTCTTTGGGATATAAGTCCAGTAGTAACACTGCTGGATCAAAGGGTATGCACTGTTTGATAACTTTTTGAGCATAGTTCCAAATTCTTCTCCAGAATGGTTGGATGTATTCACAATTCCACCAACAAGGTATTAGTGTCCCTGTTTTCCCACATCCCCTCCAACCTTCCACATTATCTTTCCCTGTCATTCTAGTCAGTCTGACAGGTATGTAGAGGTATCTGTGTTGTCTTAATTTGCATTTCTCTGATTAATAATGACTTGGAGCATCTTTTCATATGGCTAGAAATAGTTTCAATTTCTTCATCTGAGAATTGTCTGTTCATATCCTTTGACCATTTATCAATTAGAAAATGGCTTGATTTCTTATAAATTAGAGTCAATTCTCTATATATTTTGGAAATGAGTCCTTTATAAGAACCTTTGAGTGTAAAAATATATTCCCAGTTTATTGCTTCCCTTCTAATCTTGTCTGCATTAATTTTGTTTGTACAAAATCTTTTCAGTTTGATATAACCAAAATTTCCTATTTTGTGATCAGTAACAATCTCTAGTTCTTCTTTGGTCATAAATTCCTTCCTCTTCCACAGGTCTGAGAGATAAACTATCCTGTATTCCTCTAATTTATTTATAATCTCATTCTTTATGTTTAGGTCATGAACCCAGTTTAATCTTATCTTGGTGTACGATGTTAAGTGTGGGTCGATGCCTAGTTTCTGCCACACTAGTTTCCAATTTTCCCAGCAATTTTTGTCAAACAGTAAGTTCTTATCCCAAAAGCTGGGGTCTTTGGATTTATCGAACACTAGATTGCTATAGTTATTGACTGTTTTGTCCTTTGAACCTAACCTATTCTACTGATCAACTAATCCATTCCTTAGCCAATACCAAATGGTTTTGGTAACTGCTGCCCTATAATATAATTTTAGATCTGGTACAATTAAGCCACCTTCATTTGATTTTTTTTTTCATTAATTCCCTTGAAATTCTTGACCTTTTGTTTTTCCATATGAACTTTGTTGTTATTTTTTCTAGGTCATTAAAATATTTTGGGGGGAGTCTGATTGGTCTAGCACTAAAGAAATAGATTAGTTTAGGTAGTATTGTCATCTTTATTATATTTGTTTGACCTATCCAAGAGCATTTAATATTTTCCAATTGGTTACATCAGACTTAAATTTGTGCGAAAAGTGTTTTATAGTTTTACTCATAAAGTTTCTGATTTTCCCTTGGCAGATAGAATCCTAAGTATTTTATGCTCTCAGTAGTTACTTTAAATGGAATTTCTCTTTGTAACTCTGACTATTGGATTTTGTTAATGATATATAAGAATGCTGATGATTTATGTGGGTTTATTTTGTATCCTGCAACTTTGCTAAAGTTATGGATTATTTCTAATAATGTTTTAGTAGAATCTCTGGGGTTCTCTAAGTATACCATCATATCATCAGCAAAGAGTGATAATTTGGTTTTCTCATTGCCTATTCTAATTCCTTTCATCTCTTTCTCAACTCTTATTGCCAAAGCTAGCATTTCTAATAGAATATTGAATAGTAATGGTGATAGTGGCCAACCTTGTTTCACTCCTGATCTTATTGGGAATGGTTACAGTTTTTCCCCATTACATATGATGCTTACTGATGGTTTTAAATAGATGCTGCTGATTATTTTAAGGAAAAATCCATTTATCTCTATAGTCTCAAGTGTTTTTAATAGTAATGGATGTTAGATTTTATCAAATGCTTTTTCTGTATCTATTGAGATGATCATATGGTTTTTGTTAATTTGGTTATTAATATGGCCAATTATATTGATAGTTTTTCTAATATTGAGCCAGCCCTGCATTCTTGATACAAATCCTACTTGATCATAGTCTATTATCCTGGACATGATTTTCTGTAGTCTTTTTGCTAATATTTTATTTAAGATTTTAGCATCAATATTCATTAGGGAGATTGGTCTATAATTTTCTTTCTCTGTTTTCAACCTACCTGGTTTAGGTATCAGTACCATGTCTGTATCATAAAAGGAATTTAGTAGGACTCCTTCATTCCCTATTTTATCAAATAATTCATATAGCATTGGGGCCAATTGTTCTTTAAATGTTTGGTAGAATTCACATGTAAATCCACCTGGTCCTGAGGATTTTTTTTAGGGAGTTGATTAATAGCTTGTTCTATTTCTTTTTCTGAAATGGGACTATTCAAACAATTTACTTCTTGCAATTTCTAAGTCGATCACAATTCTCTTTTTTTATGCATTGTAAAATTTATTTATTTGTTTATTTTTTTTAATACATGACCAAAACATTATTTTGCTGTATAAAAAGAATCAGACTCTGAAATATTGTACAATTAGCTTGTGAAGGAAATCAAAAATGCAGGTGGGCATAAATATAGGGATTGGGAATTCAATGTAATGGTTTTTAGTCATCTTCCAGAGTTCTTTCTCTGGGCGTAGCTGGTTCAGTTCATTACTGCTCCATTGGAACTGATTTGGTTCATCTCATTGCTGAGGATGGCCAGGTCCATCAAAACTGGTCATCATATAGTATTGTTGTTGAAGTATATAATATCTCCTGGTCCTGCTCATTTCCTCAGCATCCAGTTCGTTAAGTCTCTCCAGGCCTTTCTGAAATCATCCTGTTGGTTTTCTTACAGAACAGTATTATTCCATAATATTCTTACCACAATTTATTCAGCCATTCTCCAACTGATGGACATCATTCAATTTCCAGTTTCTAGCCACTGCAAAAAAGGGCTGCCACAAACATTACTGCACATACAGGTCCTTTCCCTTCTTTATAATCTCTTTGGGATATAAGCCCAGTAGTAACACTGCTGGATCAAAGGGTATGCACAGTTTGATAACTTTTTGAGCATAATTCCAAACTACTCTCCAGAATGGTTGGATTCGTTCACAACTCCACCAACAATGCATCAATGTCCCAGTTTTCCCACATCCCCTCCAACAATCATCATTATTTTCCTGTAGTGTGTATCTTAGAGTTATCTTAAAACCCAAACAGGTGTGTAGTGGTATCTTAGGTTATCTTATTTGCATTTCTCTGATTAATAATGACTTGGAGCATCTTTCATATGACTAGAAATAGTTTCAATTTCTTCATCAAGAATTGTCTGTTCATATCCTTTGACCATTTTCAATTGGAGAATGTCTTAATTTTTTATAAATTAAGGTTAATTCTCTATATATTTTGGAAATAGGGCCTTTATCAGAACCTTTGACTGTAAAAATATTTTCCCAGTTTATTGCTTCCCTTCTAATCTTGTCTGCATTAGTTTTGTTTGTACAAAAACTTTTCAGTTTGGTATAATCAAAATTTTCTATTTTGTGATGAGTAATGATCTCTAGTTCTGCTTTGGTCATAAAGTCCTTCCCCTTCCACAGATCTGAGAGGTAAACTATCCTGTGTTCCTCTAATTTATTAATAATTTCATTCTTTATTCCTAGGTCATGAGCCCATTTTGACCTTATCTTGGTGTACGGTGTTAAGTGTGGATCAATGCCTAGTTTCTGCCATATTAGTTTCCAATTTCCCACAATTTTTGTCAAACAATAAGTTCTTATCCCAAAAGCTGGGGTCTTTGGGTTTGTCAAAGGCTAGGTTGCTATATTTGTTGACTATTTTATCCCTTGAACCTAACCTATTCCACTGATCAACTAATCTATTCCTTAGCCAATACCAAATGGTTTTGTAACTGCTCTATAATATAATTTTAGATCTGGTACAGGTAAACCACCTTCATTTGATTTTTTTTCATTAATTCCTTAAATTCTTGACCTTTGTTTTTCCATATGAATTTTGTTTTATTTTTCTAGGTCATTAAAATAGTTTTTGGGAGTCTGATTGGTATATAAATAAATAGATTAGTTTAAGTAATATTGTCATCTTTATTATATTTGCTCGCCCTATCCAAGAGCATTTAATATTTTTCCAATTGGTTAGATCAGACTTAATTTTGTGAAAAGTGGTCTGTAATTTTGCTCATAAAGTTTCTGATTTTTCCTTGGAGATGATTCTAAATATTTTATATTATCAGTAGTTACTTTAAATGGAATTTCTCTTTGTAACTCTGACTGTTGGATTTTGTTAGTGATATATAGGAATGCTGATGACTTATGTGGGTTTATTTTATAACCAGCAACTTTGCTAAAGTTGTGGATTATTTCTAATAACTTTTTTGTAGAATCTCTGGGGTTCTCTAAATATACCATCATGTCATCAGCAAAGAGTGATAATTTGGTTTCCTCATTGCCTATTCTTATTCCTTTAATCTCTTTCTCAGCTCTTATTGCCAAAGCTAGCGTTGATCACAATTCTCAATATCAGGTTATATTTTGTGATTCCATGGTCTGATATACTTTTTCTCCCCTGAGCATGTAGACAAAACCTTCCCTGGATCTAGACCAGAATCCCTTTATCAAGATATAGGTTAATCAATCAATCTCCTTTCCAAAGATCTTTGAACTTGTTTCACCATCTTCTTCTCCACCCTAACTCCTGCCCTAAAGCTTCAGAACATCAATATGTACTTTTCAAATGATATATTAAGCACTTTGGCTTCCAAGTTTATCAACTTCCTTATTTTCTTATTTTCCAGAACCTGTATCATGACCTTATTTCATTACCATTCAGAGATATTTGTACCCTTCCTCTCACCATAACCCATAACTATTCAATTTCCTTTACCTTTTTTACTTCTCTGAAAGTTCCATCTAGAATAATCTCTAATTACACCCTCCTATCCTTCCATCTATAACACCCAATTTTCCTATCCCTATCTCTCTTTCAATTTCTCTCAATCTCTCTCTATCTTTCTCTCTCTTTCCATCTCTCTCTCTCCTTTCTCTCTTTCTCTCCACCTCTCTCTCTCTCTCTCTCTCTCTGAATCTCTCTCTCAATGCTTCTGTATCCCACTTCCATTCCTTAGTATAGATCATCATAGTCTTTTATTTTATTGAAAAAAGAGATCATGTATCATGAATTTTCTCTTCTTCCTATTCTATACCTCAAAACCTCTGTCCTATTCTCCCTTTTTTTGCTTCTATCTTCTGTAAAGAGGTAGTTCTTATTTCCCAAAGCCAGCACCCTTCTTTTTCCTTTAATTCAGTTCTTCCCATTTCCCCCCTGAAATCATCCAGAAATTATCCTTTTTAAAGATATCTCCTCCCTTAGATCTTCAATATCTATTTACTGTATCCCTACCTGTCTCCTACAGACATATACAAGTACTAACCACTCTTAAAGACATTTTTATTTGGTCCTATTATTCCTTCAAACTATCATCTTATGTCTTCTCTCTGTTTCATGGGTAAACTACTAGAAAAATCCAATTACACTCATCATTTCCATTTTCTTAACAACGACTTACTTATCAACCACTTTCAATCTGGCTTCAAATTTGGACACCTGGTTGAAAGTACATTAATTGCCCCCTAAATCACCCTGTAATTATGCATGTATATCAATGCTCTGCCAAGGGTACTTTCCTCTTCTCTCTCTACACCTTACCTCAGTGATTTCATCAGCTTTCAGGTTTAATTATCATCTTTATTCAGATGACTCTCAAATATAAAAAAAAAAATCCTAATATATCTCTCTGGAGTTGTTGTCTCCCATCACCAATTGCCTGCTGGACATTGCCACCTGCTTGTCCTTTAGGCATCTGAATCTCCATCTGTTCAAAATGGAAATCAATTTCTTTCTTCCTAAACACATTCTTTCTCCAAACTTCCCAATTTCTGTAGAAGGACCTAACAGTTTGCAATTTTAGGTTTGTACTTCCTTGACTATTGCCAATACCTACTCATCTGTAGCCTATCAGTTGTAATTCTTGAGTTCTGCTTCATCAACATTTCCTTTTCCATCTTATTATAGGGACACCACCTCAATCAAATATCAAAAACCATTTATTTAGTACTTACTATGGCCAATAACTGTGCTAAATGTTAGGGATGAAAACAGAGATAAAAGAACTGTCCCTGCTTTCAAGAAACTTATAATTGAATAGGTGGAGACAATATTCAAACAAATATATAAAAATAAACTATATGCAGGACAGTCAACTGAGGGAATGCACTGGAATTAAGAGGAGTTGAGGAAGGTTTTCTGTAGAAGGTGGCATTTTAGCTGCCACTTAAAGAAGGACAGGTAGATCAGTAATTATAATAGAGAAGGGAGAACTTTCTAGTCATGGGGAACAAACAGAGATATTACTCAGAGCCAAGAGATGAAGTCTATTGTTCATGGAATAGCCAATCTAATTGGATAAATAATCATGTTGGACAAGAAGTGTAAGAAGACTAGGCAGATAGGAAGGGGACATGAGCATTGGAGATTTTAATTAAGAGAGCTAGACCCACTCTTGCTTCACTAGGTAGTGATGAAGGTTTTTGAATACCAAATAGAGCATTATCCTATAGGCAATTGAGGGTCACTGAAATTTTTTGAGCAAGGAAGTGATATTATCCAGTCTGTACTTTGGAAAAATCACTTTGGTGGTGGAATGGAGAACAGACAGAATGGCAAGCACGCTTTTACAGAGATCAAGCCATGAAGTAATGAGGATCTGATCCAGGATGATGGCAGTATTAGATGAGAGAAGGGTACCTATTTGAAAGATATTGCAAAAATGAAATCAATAGGCTTTGGTAACAGCTTGGTGATGGGGTGTGAGAGATAGTGAGGAATCCAAGATGACTTCTAGATTGAAGATGGTTTTCTCTTTTGCAGTAATAGGGAAAGTAAGAGTAAAAAAGAAATTAGAGGGGAAAATGATGAGATTTGTTTTGGATATATTGAATATAAGATCTTATTGGACATCCAAGTTGAGAGTTCTGAAAGGTAGTTGGAGATTTTAGACTGAAGTTTAACTAAGAGAATAGAGCAGATAAGGTCAATTTAAGAATAATCAGCATTGAGGTGATAACTAAATACATGGGAGCTGATGAAATTATCAAGTGAAGTAGTATAGAAAGAAAGAAAAGAAGAGGGTCCAGGACAGAACCTTGAAGGACACCCGAGGTTAGAAGGTATGATCTGGAGGAGGACCTAATAAAGAAGATAGAGGAATGCTAAAACAGATAGAGAAAAAACTAGGAGAGAGCAATATCCAGAAAACATAGAGAGAAGAATTATTAAGAAGAACAGAATGATCAACAGTGTCAAAGGTTGCAGAGAGGTAAAGGAGAAGGATGATTGAGAAGAGGCCATTGGATTTGGCAGATTTGGCAATTTTGGAGAGAGCAGTTTCAATAGATTAATAAGGTCGGAAGCCAGATTTGTAAAGGATTAAAAAGTGTGTAAAAGGAGAGAAAATGGAGGCACCTGTTATAGATAGACTTTTTGAGTTTATTTATAAAAAAGACAGAAACTATATAGGATGATAGAGAGGTTAGAAAAATTAAATGAAGCTTTTTCAATGTAGCGGAGACATAGAACTATTTTTAAGTGATAGGAAATGAAGCAGTAGTAATAAGTAACAGTTGACAAGGTCACATGTCAATTGGGGAATGGATGAACAAATTGTAGCATATAGCTGTAATGAAATACTACTTTATTATAAGAAATGATGAGATCAATAATCTTAGAAAAACATGGATAGAGTTGTACAAAAAAATGAAGAGCAAAATGAATAGAACCACTGGAACAGTTATATTGTGATACACTAATAGCTATATTGTTGTAAAAATGGCTATTTTAAATACCCAAATTAACTAGAAAGAATATATAAATAAAGAGATCATCTTCATTTAGAGAAAGAACTGATAAATAGAAATATATATAAAATTATTTTACATATGTATGTAAATATGTAAAAAATTTCACATTTGTGCCTAATGGCAGCTATCTCTGGGGCAGAAAGGGAAGAGAAAGAAAGGAAAAAAATGTTAAATGATAATTTTGTTGTATTTCTAAAAGGGATAGCAAGTTATACACTATAGATTTGCAGTTTCATGTGTGCAATCATCTTTTTTTTATTACCCTGTTATAAAAATGCTTGTTTTATTCCATAAATTAAAGAAAATAGCTGAAAAAGAAAAGAAGTAATAGAGTGGTTATAACAAAGCATAAAATCTGTTAGAAGAGATGGAATCATTTGAACAGTAGGACGGTTGGCCAATTCATCATGGGAAACAATGGTGAAGAAAGAGAAATGAGGAAGAGAGAAGTTCCCAGAGAATGGCCTCAATATTTTTCTTTAAAACATGATATGAGAGGTGGGCGGAGCCAAGATGGCAGAGAAGGCACATGTGGCTTTCTAAGCTCCTCTCATGCCCTCACGACTAACTATTAAATTCAGTCTCAAAAATAGCACTTGACTGGTAAAACCCACAAAGTTTAGAAGCACAACAACTTACCAGCCGAAGATAATCTGGAAGATCACCAGAAAGGTTTGTCCTAAGGGGCCAGGAACAGACCAACTGCAGGCAGGGAGAGACTAGCATCCGGAGCAGACCCGGGGTGGGGGACCCTCGCAAGGGATGACTCTCCATAGGCTAACTGCTCTCCTTAATTAAACAAAAAGCAGAGAAATTAAAGCCAAAGACAGAGGGTACTCTCTAAAAAATGCCAGAACCTAACAAGATTTGGCTATAACCACCCAAAATTGGAAGTGACTCAGCTCAGCCCATAATACAGCCCTGCAGCCACATCTTGCAGTATGGGGCTTTTGTGGGGGCAGTTACAAATCTGCATGGCAGGGAAGGGCACAAAGGGAGCCTCAACTGCACAGTGGGGGGCTTCCGGGGCTAGAACCCACAGACTGTGCCCCTGGGCCTGGCACTTCCACCGGGGACTATTCACTGGTCAGCCTCTAATACCCACACCCCCACTGTGGACTTTGGCCTGGGGTAGTGGCACTTTCACTGCCCAGCTTCTAGCCCCAGGGCAGTCCTTAACTCCCATAGTGAGGTTCTTTGCAGGGCACTTCCACAGCTCCACAGTGAAGGCCTGAGTTACTTCTAGGGAACTCTTCCCAGGTTTCCCCCGCTGCTCTTTGAGCTGGTTTGGGGACAGCACCCATACACCATCCCATGCAGAGGAAGCTGGTAACCTCCTAGCCCTGAAGGCAGACCCTACAGGCTTTAACAAAATGAGTAAAAACATCAAAAGGACGATTGATCTTCTATATAGAAAGAGAGCAAGTTTTCAACCCCAAGAAGACTACTAACAGACAGCCTCCAGACAATTGTTGGTCCCCAACACAAAAGACTCTCCTAGAAGAGACTATTAAAAACCTTAAAAAAGAATTAGAAGAAAAATGGGGAAAGGAAAGAGAAGGTATGCAAGAGAGCAACAATTTCCTGAAATGTGAATTGGAAAGGGTAAAAAAACTCCCAAGAAGTGCAGGGAAGCAGAATTTATGAATTGGAAAAGGTAAAGAATTCCTAAGAAAGTAGGATTTGTGAATTGGAAAAAGAAAATAACTCACTAAAAAAAAATCAGTGAAATGGAAAAAAAATTCCATAGAGAAAAACAACTCATTTAAAAACCCAATTGGACATATAGAAAAAGAAGGTTAAAAAGCTAATGAAGAAAATAACTCACTACAAATCAGAACTGAACAAATTGAAATGACTTATTCATTGAGACATCAAGAATCAGTTAAGCAAAACCAAAAAAAAAAAAAAATGAAAGATTAGAAAAAAATATCAAATATTTACTTGGAAAAAACAACAGACCTGGAAAATAGATCTAGGAGAGATAACCTGAGGATCATTGGACTACTCGAAAATTATGATGAAAAAAATAGCCTAGATACTATTTTACAGGAAATCATCAAAGAGAACTGCCCAGAAGTAATAGAACCAGAAGGTAAAATAGGCGTTGAAAAATTACAAAACCTTCTGAAAAAGAACCTACAAAAAAACTAAGGAATATTGTGGCCAAATTTCAAAACTATCAGACTAAAGAAAAAAATATTACAAAGGCCAGGAAAACCAATTCAAAACGGTGCCCAAAAGGTCCCAAGATCTGACTGCCTCAAATTAAAGGGTTGAAGGGCCTGAAATCTGATATTCCAAAAGGCAAAAAATCTAATGCAGCCAAAAAACACCGGCTGTGAGCACTTTTTCCATGGAACAAGATGGACATTTAATGAAAAAGAGAATTCCATTTTTTTAAAGAAAAAATTTAAATAAAAATTTGATCTCCCCATAGGGACCCCAAGAGAAGCATAAAAAGGTAAAGGAACCTTGAGAACGTATTTCTGTGGAATACATAAAAACCCATGTATAATTTGACTTTACTGATATAAATAAAAAAAGAAAGGGAAAAGGGATAGTGTTAGAAAAAGGGAAAAGGGAAAAAAAGGGAAACTATATCCCAAGTGAGGCAAAAAACCATCTTATCAGAGGGAATTTGGAGGGGAGGAACATTGTTGAATCTTACCTCATCAGAGTTTCAAAAAAATAATTCATTAATATTTTATAGAGAATCTTCTCTCATCTTAAAAAGTGGGAGAGGAAAAGGAAAAAGAAAAAGAGTAATAAGGAAAGAAACAAGAAAGGGGAAGGATCAAAGGGAGGAGGGAGGAACCAAAGAGGGAGAGGGGGGGGGGACCCATAAGTTTAAATAGAGAAGGGGAAGGGGGGCAAGAAAAAGCAAAGCAAATCTTGGGATAATGATAAGGAAATCAAAAGGGTGTTAACCATAAATGTGAATGGGATGAACTCCCCAAAAAGGGAGGAGATAGCAACTGATCAAAAAATCAGAACCCTACTATATTTTTTTGGAAACACATTTAAAAAAGGGATACAAAAAGGTAAAAATAAAGAAAAATTATGCTTCAAGAAGCAAAAAAAGGGGACCACTTATTCAATCCAAAACAAAATTCATCTAATTAAAAGAGATAAAGAAGGAAAGTATTCTTCAAAGGGTATATAACAATTAAAAAATATTAAACAATTTCTAACATGGACATTCAACCTAAAGGAAAAGAGGTTTCAAGAAGAAAAAAAAAACATAATAAAGTGGTGAATAATCTTGTATTTCAGTTAATAAACCAAACCACAAAACAAATAAGAAAAGAAACTAAAGGGTAAATAGAATATTAGAAAAATTAGGTATGATGACTTTGGAAAACGAATGGGACAGAAAGGTTCTTTCTTCTAAAGTCATGGAACCCAACAAAAAAATTAGGACATAAAGACCTCAAAATTAAATGGGAAGGCAGAAATAGTAAATGCTTTTCAAATCACAAATGCAATAAAACCCATTCAAAAAAAGGGGTAAATGGACCAAAAAAGTTTAAACAAATAACTCATCTTAAAAAGAATGATTTAAACAGAAATTAAACCAATTAAAATTTATGAAATAAAAAGGAGAACATTTAAAAAAATTTTAATACAAAGAGTAATAAAAACATAAAAGGTTTTGTAAAATAGAAAAAAGAAGAAATAATTGGGTTGAATTAAAAATGAAAAGGAAAAAACCCCAACAAATAAAGAAATTTAAAAATTAAAAGGGAAATTAATTTGGAAAAAAACTTTTTGAACAAAAATAAACTAAGATTGATTTTATGAAAAAAAATAAAATTGAAAGTTTTTGGTAAATCATTAGAAAAAGAAAAAACAAATTAGTATAATTAAAAGAAAAACTTTACCAATGAAAGGAAATTAAAAAATAATAAATTATCCCAAATGCCAAAAATTTGATGACCTATGAAATGGATAATGCCTCCAAAAAAAAACTAATTAACAGGGAAGTAAAATTGTTAAAAGCCCAGAAAAAAAAATAAATTAGTAATAACCCTAAAAAAAATCCCCAGGAAGATGGATTTCATTGAATTTACAAAAAATAATTTATAAAAAAATTTAAAGCAGGTTCCAAAACCTTTGGGGATTTGGGAAAATAATATTGATCAATGGAAAAAGTTAAATTTGAAAGGACAAACACAATAACAAAATTAGGGAAAACCCAAAGCCCATTTTTGGGATAAGTCTCAAACTTACAAAAATTTTAAAATTGGAAATTTATCAAAACAGGATTCCCACATTAACATGTAACCAGAAAGGCAAAATGGTTCAGCCTAGGAAAAGAATATTATAAATAAATTGCAAGAGATAAATGTTTCACTTAGACCCTGTGGAAGAGGGAAGGAATTTTGGAAAAAAGGCAAATCAAATTGATCACAAATAGAAAATTTTGATTATTCAAATTAAAGTTTTGTCAAACAAAACTAATCAAAAGATTAAAGGGGAAGAAAACCGGAAAAATTTTTCAGTCAAAGGCGATAAAGGATTTAAAATTGAAATTGATAATTTATAAAAGTTTAAATTTTGAAAATGGCAAAGGATGGCAGAAACCCTGTGAAGAAATTGAAACTATTTTTAGCCAATGAAAAGACCAGGTATTATTAATCAAAACAAAAAAGACAATCTGAGATATATTTACAACCTGTCAAGGCTGAATGACGGGAAAGAAATTTGGAAGGTTGGAGGGATGTGGGAAAACAAGAACCTAATAATGTTGGTGGAATTTAATAATACAACCATTTAAACAATTTGGAACAGCCAAAAAAGTTATAAATTGATCCTTTGATAATTTACTACTGGGCTTATATCCCAAAGAGATCTTAAAAAGGGGAAAGGGACCTGTATGTATAAGAATGTTTGTGGCAGCCCTCTTTGTAGTGGCCAGAAACTGGAAACTGAGTGGATACTCATCAATTGGAGAATGGCTGAATAAATTGTGGTATATGAATATGAATATTATGGAATATTATTGTTTGGTAAGAAATGACCAACAGGATGGTTTCAGAAAGGCCTGGAGAGACTTATATGAACTGATGCTGAGCGAAATGAGCAAGACCAAGAGATCATTATATACCTCAACAACAATACTATAGGATGATCAATTCTGATGGATGTAGCCATCTCCAGCAATGAGATGAACCAAATCAGTTCCAATGGAGCTGTAATGAACTGAACCAGCTACACCCAGTGAAAGAACTCTGGGAGATGACTATGAACCTTTACATAGAATTCCCAATCCCTATATTTTTGCTGGTCTGCATTTTTGATTTCCTTCACAGGCTAATAGTACACTATTTCAAAATCCCATTCTTTTTGTACAGCAAAATAAGTATATAAAATAAAATGTATACTTATATTGTATTTAATTTATACTTTAACATGTGTAACATGTATTGGTCAATCTGCCATCGAGGGGAGGGGATGGAGGTAAGGAGAGAAAAAATTGAGACAAAAGGTTTGGCAATTATCAATGCTATAAAATTACCCATGTATATAACTTGTAAATAAAAAGCTATAATAAAAATAAATAAATAGAAATATGATATGAGAATCTTAACTGAGAGAATAGGGCAAGAGTCATGGAATTTTTGAGGAAGGATGAAAAAGTTTAGAAATGTTTTGGAGCATGGTATAGTGAGTGGATTAGAGAAAAATAATAGGGTTGCCTAGCAGCTGTGAAGGTCCAGTTAAAATCATGTAACTGAAATTTGCACTGAACAGAATGTTTACATGATTTCGTTCACCTTTGTTCATCAGCACTTGTGTATGAACAAAGGCCATGAATGGTAGGAGTGATCTTAAGCTGATCATTATATGGGCATAATTGGAGATATGATAAGGCATCTAGGTAAAAAGAGAGAACAGTATAGAGTTGAATTGACTCACCAAGTTCAATTGTTTCAGCCTAGTTCATATGCTCATCACTTCTTGCATAGATTTTTACAAGTACTTCCTAAATGGCATGCCTTTTCCCAGGCTTATTTCTCTTTAATCTAGCCTCTACAGAACTGCCAAAATGTTTTTCTTAAAGCAAAGGTGTGATCATATTACTCTACTTCAAAAAACATCATGTATCTTCCTATTAACTCAAATATAGACTCCTCTATTTAACATTTAAATCCCAGCATAGTAGAGAGACAGCCTCTTTTTCTATCCTTATATGTTACTTCCATTCATGTAAATAAGCATACCACTAATACTGAGCTTACTGCTTTTCTTCACCTGTGCCTATCCAAACTTCTCGCAGAATTAAAATATATTCCTTCCTTCATCTCTCAGAATTTCTGGTTGCTTAGGGAATCTCATCATCCTGCTAGATTTAATCAGCCTTGGTACTCATATATTGTTACTACTTCCTGGTCCTACAACTAGAGTGTGGAGTTATAAACTCTTTAACCTTTATTTAAGGAAAGACCTGGGCATAAACATCTCATAGTCTCACTCACTTTAGACTTCTTTGACTTCACCATGCCCTCTAACCTGGTACCTTCCCTATACCTTTTCCAGTTTTCTTTTATGTGCTATCTTACCCACATTAGACTGTATGTTCCTACAGGGTAGAAAATTTCTTTCTTTTTTTTTTTATTTGTGTATGAAAGCACCTAAAGAAATAGTGCATAACACATAATTGTTGACTATTGATCCTCTACAAGAAGTTCTAACATTCTTCAGTTTCTAATACTCCTCAAATTGCCTACTATTTATTTCATATGTACAAATATATGTATGTATTTCCTTTCCTGCCAAGAATATAAAGTTTCTGAGGGCAGGGATTACTTCATTTTTGCTTTGTGTCCATAGTGCATAATATGACTGGAACATAGTAAATGCTTAATAAATGTTGGTTAATTAAGTGATTTGTCTACCCTGTGTTCTAGCTAAAGTGACACGCTTGCTTTTTCCACTATACCATATTGACTCTTCCACAGATTTAGGATAATGGAATCTGTTTATTAAATGGACAGAAACTTAAACAAATTGCTCCTACAAACTTCTAATCAGTCTATATTTAAGAAAGTTATAAACCATAGTTTTCAAAAGATTCAATTTACATTTTGAAAACCCAGGCTTCTTTTTCTTTTCTTTCCTTTACAACTGATTGGACCATTAATATAGCACAGTGGTGCTTTCAGCCAAAGGCATATATAATGCCCTTAGGCTTAAGAGGGGAATGTTAATTAAAATTATTTTCAGGATATTTTCATAAATTCTCCTTATTAGATTTGGAATTCCAAGGACAATGACAATTATTGTTGTTGTTTAAATATTTTACAATTATGACTATATTTCATTTTTATAACTGGATTAGGTTTTTTTAAATCCATTCCTCTGTTACTCATATTCTGTTTATATGAGGAAGTCTTCTAATATGAATAGATATTGGATAGTATATGACTTTTCTTAATGAAATAATTAAATACTTAGAATCATAAATAAGTAGCATATTTTAAAATAGAACAAAAATATTAAACCCTAATGGTTGAAGACTGGTATTGAATATCATAGGAAAGATTAAAACTCCTTGTTAAAAAATAGTAGAGACATTCCTATGTCCTATGTGATTCTACTTGAAGAAAGTGAAAGTACATTCACAAAACCTCAATTATAGCCTTAAGCAATATAACATTGTCAATGGACAGAGGATGAATTGGAATGTACTGAGGTCATTTTTTTCAATTGTTAAAATTAAATGCATAACAGTCAAGAAAGTTATCCCAACTCTGAATAGATAGCCAATCTGTTTTTCAGAGCATATGTTTCTCTGATGACTTTCTTGCGTGTGTGTGTGTGTGTGTGTGTGTGTGTGTGCGCCTTCTCTTGAGCAAAGGCCCTTTGGGTGACCTGCACCTTTAATTCCTCTCAAACTGATATTCCCCAACTTATAGTCACATCACTAGAAGAATGATGACATAAAATATATAGTCTTTGGTCTTTGGCTTCAGGGTAAAGTTTGGAATCATCAGAAACACTATGCAATTTACCAGAGAAAATGTTACCTGATCTCTTCTGTTTAATTATCCATAGAAAGAATGTACAGAATTATAATATATGCATCAATTCATATATAATAGGTGGATAAGGATACATCAGAATCAGAATCAATGAACATTTATTAATTTCTTATTATGTGTAAAGCACTATGTTAAGCCCTACAGATAAAAAGAAAGGGATGGAGCAGATTTTGCCCTCACATAGTTCACAACCTAATGATTTTTTTTTCAAGCTGTAGAATAAGGGTTATGGGAAGAGGTATGATGCATCCTGCAGTCAGATTGGGATTTCCAGTGGAGCTGTTTGAATTTATTTCATTTTGTAGAATAATGAGTTCTTAGAGACCATGAAGTTCAGAAAAACATTATATATATTTAATCCACTCAGATTTACTGTGTGACTAATTAGACTGAATTCTTTAATAATAATGAATCTCATTTAGGAAGCATCTTGGTCTTCTGGACTTCAGTCAGTATAATATCATCCATAAATGGGGTTATCTGGAGAATGTTACCATATATAAGAAATCTATTTCATTTGACTCTTGCATTGAAATATATTAAGACTAATTTTTGAAGTTATTCAAAATTTTGCTATTTCTAATACTTTCTTTCTCAGTATAGTCTAGCTTGTCACACCATCTTTGCTTCAGTCCCATTTTTATTTCTTCTCGTAGCATATTGAAGACCATGAGGTTAAGTTCTAAATATTCTGCTATCATTGTGGGAGGAAATTTATTATGGAAATATCTATAGATTTTTTTTCAATTTTAATCTGTTTGTAATCTTTTCAGTTTCATTTTTTAAATCCTCTTAGAATGATTTGACTTAATTGTCTCTCTTGCCAACAATTCTGTAACTTTGTCTTTTTTTCTACTCCATCTGACTCTATGATGTGATACTGGTTACAATCTTTCAATTTTCTTCTAGAAGATTTTATGAATAAGTTCATTCTAAATCCAGTGCTACTTTTGGCTTTTATCTCTCATGTTGGCAGGAACATCAAGTATTTGTTGATTAGGTAGTTTCTATTTTTTTAATCTCTTTCTAGTGACAATGATTAAAGAAGTTTAAATTTCCATAGAAAATAGTGAAAACTTGTCTTGATATTTATTCTTTTATCCATCTCCCATCTGGCTTCATTAGCTTGTTTAATAATTCAGGATGGAGTCTCCTCAATTGTCAACCATTTCTCTTCATTTTTATTCTTCCAATTTAGTTCTGGTTTTTATTTTTACCATAAGAAATCATTGAGTTGAGTTTTGGAAATTACTGATATCAGTAGCTAGTCATTGAATTTGCATTAGAATATCATACTTAAGACCCATGTAACTTTGCACAAGGTCACTTAACCTTCTCTCTGCTGACCTTTGTCTTGAAGTCACTTGACTGTTAAGGACTGTGTGTTGCATAAGTAGAAAGACTACAACACATGTAGTCAGTAGAGACCAGGATTTTAATCTTACTTTTGACGTGTACTAGTTGTCATTCTTGATCAAGTCACTTAACTTTTGACAATGAACTTCCTTTCTATAATATGTGTACTCTTTTCCTTATAAAGTTCTTGTGACATGACATATTCTTGTATTGTAAATATTAAACTTTATGAAATATTAATCATATTTTGATGTAATTAAGAAAATCCTATAAATTTTAATTGAATTCATCTACCTTTTTGATCATCTGTATTATTTTGTTGTAGATGTCAATTTATAAGTTAAATTGTTTTCATAGTAGAGTTTTTGCTAATGTGTATTATGAACACAGATATTTGAATGACCAAGTATCTCATAAAATTGTTTTTTCTCTTTGCTTTTAGATGCAAAACCAACTATTCTAACTCCATTATTTGCATTTTTAAGGAGAAACTGTAGTCATCTTTCTATTTAACAATAACTGCCTTCTATCTTCTGGTTTCTTTTGTAGTTTGAATGGCAAGATTAATGTGCTCTACTTTTCTACTGTAATTGGTCATTAGATCAAGACCTCACATTTTGAGTACTAACAGACTAAAAATTCATAGTTCATTTGAAACTTGTTTAACTCCTTTCCACCACTTTAACATAATATTTGCAGAGATAAAAAGAAATAAAAGAACATGAGTGGTCAAGGACTTTAATTTTTTTGTTTGTTTGTTTCATAGATTACTATTGTGAAATAATTCATCACTTGTAGATATCCTGATCCTGAATGTCCCCTCCCTCTTAGTTTACTTCTTCATAATGAATTACTAGGATTAAGTACAAAGTTTTTCTTTCATGAGAGCTCTTTCCAGGACTAGTGTTCTCCTAGATAAGCTTTGGTATCGGTTTTAGTCTTTGATCTAAGGAGTTAATGGTTTAACTACATATAGATAACAGGTAAAGATTTACTCTTATTTTGGTAATGACTCTTTTCTATTTTTTAAGTTAATTTGATGTTTGGTTATTATATTTCCAGCTTGCTATTTCCAGCAAGCTCTTAAGAAAAATATTTCAGATAAACATTCATGAGGTTTATAAATAGTGTACATGATTTTGATCTTTTTCACTCATTTCTTTTATGTATAGGAAAAGAATCAATATTGATATTGTTCAGCTTCTCTAGCAGTATGAGAATTCATTGGTCATTGAGAAAATTTCACATTTATAGTGTCAATAATTAAATTAATCTTTATAGATTATTTTATAGTACTATCAATATTCATTCCCTCTGTCCTTTTTTCCTAGAGCTCTGCCACGATCACTCTTGAAGTAGAAGGGGAAGTATCAAAGATCAAAGCCAAGTTTATATTTTCTATGTTTATGGTTTGTTGAGGCCAAAAGAACCATCATTTAATGACCAGCCTTCTAACTACTGATCTCTCTGAATTTAGAGAGGCTTTGGGCATCTAGTTAGTATAGATGGGCCTGAGGTCATGAAGGTTTAAGTGTAATATGGCCTTAGACACTAATAGGGCAATGCACTTAATCTCTATCTGTCTCAGTTTCTTCATCTATGAAATTGGGATAATAATAATAATAAAAATATGTACCTTTCAGGGTGCTGTGAGCATCAAATGAGATAATATTTATAAAGTGCTCAGTACAGTGTCTGGCATTTGTAAATGCTAATCTTCACTATCATTGTTGTTGTTGTCATCATCAATTATAATTGTCCTTTGCTGCACTCAAACTTTTTCTCATTTGGACCTTTCATAGCTTGTGTTCCAGCAGCTTATTGTTCAAGAAGTCAGAATCATCTTGACCACATGAAGAGTCATTAGAGTAGAAAGGAGTAGTATAAAATTAGTGGCCGCTCAAAGACATTTCATAAAAATACATTTTATCTAGATTATTTCTTTTTGAACACAATTACATTGATAGATACAGTAAAATAGAAAGAATAATGAAAGAGAAGAGTTTTGGACTAGGAACAATGTGTTGAGGTGGAACTTTGCCTTCTTGCATAAGTCACTAGAATCAGATTTCTTATCTGTGAAATGAGCAGGTTTGGCTAAATAATTTCTAATGTCTCTTCTAGCTGTCATATTCTACAATTCAACGGTTGATTGTTCCTGTACAACTGGAAACCCCTTCAACATATACTATATTCTTGTGACATACCACCCTAAACTATGGAAATATACTAATAGCAGTTTATTGCTTTCCTAGGTATTTTAACAAGTTATGGATTATACATAGATGGTGTACTAATGCAGAATTCATCACACCTCAGCTATTATGCTCAAGGATTTGCTCCTTGGAGTTTGCATTCTTTCAGAGTCCAGGCATGCACAGCCAAAGGTTGTGCTTTGGGGCCACTGGTGAGTATTTTGGATTTCCTCTCAAGAATGTAATCCTTGGTGAATGGCAGTAAATGTCAGGTTAAATGATAATGCTTCATTCTAGTTACTACTAATTCATAGGGCAAAATGTGACATTTTATAAACCTTATTATGCAGGAGTTAGAAAGGATTTGATAGATAATTATTATGTCCTGTTCAAATGTATAGGTAGGTTACAGCTGCTATAAAGAAAAGATGAAATATACATATTGAAATGAAAGAAAGTCAGTAAGTTTAAAGGATACAAATGTAGCCTAACTTGCCTTATATAGAAAATACATAGAAAATTTATAATTAATAATGTAAGAAGGTGAGGATTTTAATAAGGGGAATAAATATGATTGAAAGAATATAGTAAAAATAAAACATAATTATCCAAATAAGAAGATATACTAATTTGTAAATCCAGAGAGTTAATCTAATATATAAAAATAAACTATCATCTTAGTTTGATAGAGAATGCCATATGTACAGGATTTAGGATTATGTTAATATCAGTTTGTGATATTTGAAAAGAAGAAATGTGAAAAAGTAGATGCTAATTCCTTCTTACTAACCAATAGATCATCAGAATAGCAAAAAAATGAGTTGTTTTTATAACACAATATTTTATAATTAATAATACTTAATTTTGTTAAAAGATCATATTTCTTTGGGGTGATCTTAATTGTTCTGTTACATTCTCCTTTGTATTTATTTTTAGCTATATTTGCTATGGGCATTGGGTCAAATTTGTTATTCATTTGAAACTGTTAGTCAGGAAGCATTTATTAAGCATTCTTTGTGTGATAGGCATTGTGTTAAGCTCTAAAGATTGAAAGAAAAGCAAAAAAAAAAGTTCTTAAAGAGTTCAGTTCTGAGGGGGAGACTACAGATTTTTAAAAATTGCATGTAGAAAATATTTACACAGTTGTAAACAAATCACATCTGTCTGTGGATCCTAAATGGAGATCTTGTTTGACTACATGAAGAGTGGAGATGATGCTAAAGTTCTGGAGAAGAAAAACAATCCTGAGAATAAAGAATACCTCTTCTCTACAAAGTTCTCACAGCAACTCTATTCCTCAGATAATTATTAACCCCTCAGATAATCGTATCATTTTCTCTATCCCTCCAACAGCCTATTTGGCAGCCAGCCTGAAACACAGATCTATCTTTCCCTTCCCTCAGCTTGGTTAAGATTCAGTTTATGTAGTATATTTAGAAGGTAATCTCTTAAGAAAGATATTGCCCATAATGAAAATTCACTGTTTTCATTAGATAAAATACAAATATTGCCTTGAAAATCAGTTTTGAGTTTTAATTTTTGTTTTTTGTTTTGGAACATATTTCACATTTTCTTTCCAAGATGAGTTGCTTTTAATGTGGCTGAAGCATAATCTATCCATCGTACTCAACTGCAGACTTCATTATCATTAAAGATTTTATAGCTGAAACTATTTTGTAATAGATATTTATTCTTAAAAGCATGAAGGGCTTTTAGCCAATTTTTCTGTTCTATTTGAAAACGAATTCTTTTTTCTGTGTTTCTGTGTATCTCTCTCATACACCTAACCTTATATAAAACAGAAACTTCTACTTTTTTAAGAATTAAAACAACAAATTGTGATTTTGGTAGAATCATTCCTTCCTCTCTCCCTATTTTTTTGTTTCAATGTAGCCATGGCCTGAACACATGAGATAGTTGTGCATATGCTTACTATAATATTTGGGAATTATGTGATTTTAAAGGATAAAATGTCCCAACATACTGTCAAAGAGAAAAATCATAAATTGGTTTCTCAGATTTCAGGCTTTATTCTGACTTGGAATACAATTCCGTGCATAACTTGATCTCCTTGGTACTTTTGTTCATCTTGTACACAGTATGCAATCTCTTTTCCCAAGCCAGTGATCCATCTCTAATCACAGACATTGAACAGCCACATCTTTATTTAGAACAACTCAACTAAATACTGCCAGGAAGTTAAAACCCCCATTTTCATTTGATTTCGGAAAGATTTTTATGTCTATTACAGTAAAAATCCTGTTTTAAAAATTTTGCATCTCTGAGTACCCTAATAATGCCAGATAACTCTCCCAGTAGTAAACTGATATTACATAAGTAGCTATTTTTGCTGCTAATCTTTTATTTAATGTGCATTATTGATTGAAGACAATAATGCAACTATCTTTAGAGGCAGGTTTTTTCTGTTCTGCAAATATAAAGGTGTGGCCCAAAGAATTTAACCAATTATTAGAGAGGTACACTTCTTTGAGAGTACAATCCTTAAGTAGACCTCAATGAATGTAATTTAAACAAATTACACACATACCCATGTATGTATGTGTACATATATGAATGTATATATGTGCTTTTCTTACTGGCACTAATTACTAAGTCAAATTTCATTTGTTTTATTCAAGTTTAGCTGATCATTTCCCTTAGAAAATCCTCTTACAATGTATCTATACATTTTTAGAGAAGCTATTTTTTCTAATCTTATATTTTGAAAACTAATTATTATATATTGTTTTTAAAAACTATAACATACTTATACATTTTAACAACTATTCATATGTGGTATCTCTTTAGTTAATACACATTAAGTAATTTTAAAAGATGCTAAGAAAAGGCAATGCCACCATATGGGGAAAATATCTGTGATTAAATCTTTGATTTGATAAATTTAATAAGCAGGTATAGATCTCTTTCATTTATTTTTACTACTGCTAATTGTTCTAAGTTAGTGAACACAATAATTTATGGATATTATGCTAAATACATAAGAAAAGGAGGCTGCAATAGTTGTTTGTGTGTTCATTTTGAAAGAGAATTGTGTTTATCCTATTTGGGATAATATTGTTTAAAGTTTTGACAAACTAACCCTTCTATGAACAATATCAATTCTAAATGGAAATATAACTATCATAAGCAAAAAATAAACAATTTCAGGATATAAACTTTTTGGCAAGATTACTTTTATCTCATCATTAGATTTTTTTTAATGGCTGAAATTATATTTTCCACAGAGTTACAGACAAAAAAAGTAACTGTTAAAAGTGATTTTCATTCACTTTCAAATACTTTTGGGGAATAATTCTTTTGTCATTATCCAAAGTTTTGCACTCTACATACATAAAGTACATTTTTTCAGCATTTTTCTGACTAATATTGCTTCAGAAAATATGAATTATATTAATGGGCTCTAAAGCTTAGTTCTCAAAACTGTGGTTGACTCTAGGATATTTATTTCTCCCACTTTTCTCATTCTAGTTTTAATGGACAGATGATCATAAAATTTAGAACTGAAGAAAACTTTAGAGAATATTCAGCATAAGCATTTTACAGTTGAGGCAACTGAGGCCCACAGAGATTAAATCATTTGTCATTGATCACTTAAATAATCAAAAACAGTGAAACAGAAAATCACAGTTCCTCTTATGTATCATTGTTGTTTGTATTCTATTAACATCTGTATGTTAACAAACATTCTTCTCACAACTTGCTTAGTCTTATTCATGCTAGCCAGAAAATGCAGCTAATACCACTCAAGTATAGCAACCATTTTACTTTTGTCACACAGACTGAAACCAGAATGCACTGAATACAATAGTGAAGTGTAGTTATTCGGTACTTACATTTTACATTTGTATAGTGGAATAGAACAATCATTTATTAAGTTCCTACTGTGTACCAGTTACTGCCTTAAGTACTTTATAAACATTGTTTCATTTGATCCTCCTAATAACCCTGTGAGGTAGGTGCTATTATTATCTCTCTTTTATATTGGAGAGCCTGAAGCAGACAGTTGAAGTGACTTGTCCCAGACCAAACAGCTAAAATGAATCTAACATCCAATTCGAATTCAGGTTTCCCTAACTCCAGGCTCAGTGTATTATTCCCTGAACCTGTGATGCCTTGCTGCTTCTATAAATATATGCTTTCAATGGGATCCACCCCACCCCCCTTACTTATAACCCAAGTTACTGAAATTTAAATATACAAATGGAATTTATGTTGGTGTTCTCTCTCTCTCTCTCGCTCTCGCTCTCTCGCTCTCGCTCTCGCTCTCGCTCTTTCTCTGTCTGTCTCTGTGTCTGTTTCTCTGTCTCTGTCTGTGTCTGTCTCTTTTTCTCTTTCTTTCTCTCTGTGTTTGTACAATGAATGGGCTTGAATGACTTCATGCCAACAATTAGTTTTCGATAACAGAAAGCTAAAAGCCACACAAAGCACAAGCTAAAAATTTTTTAAAAGGTGGTCCCTCTACAATGCAAAAAAAAAAAAAAAAAAAGTTTAGTTAATACCCTTTTGTTTACTTTGCTGCTTTTAAAGTATCTTTACAGCATTACTTTTACTCAATAAAAGCCTATTAGGACATATAGGCTTATGTGTAATCTTAATATCCAGTTGAAGTCCATATAAATAAAAAAAATAAGAAACAGATAAAATGAAGCAAAATTTTGTGGCTACAACAATCCACTGTATTTGGAAAATATGAATCTAATGTAAACTTAAGTAACATTGAGAATTCAAATGATCATAAATGTAATTTTCTTACTGGGAAAAGTAAGTCTCATTATATTGAAATTCCTGTTTTTATTTCCTGGCAAACTGTTAACAAATCTAATTGTAAAATTACAATGCAAAGTTCTGGCTGCCTCTCTACATGCAAATAAAGTGAAAATTGGGGTTATTAACCCAATAATTGCAGCTTAACGATAGTTTTGCCTGAAATAATCAAACAATTGAGGCAAACATATTTGGGAAGGGTTGATTTTTATCATAATTACCTCAATTCTTTATTTCATTTTTGGTTCAATTATTTTTAGGACAATTTATCTCTAATAGCTCATAACCATGAATTTAAGCTAGTAATTTGTAAAGACATATAAAAATAATGAAAAAATGACAATTTTCGATCAGATATAGTATTTCCTTAAGAAGCTTAAATAATTTCAACTAGAAAGGAAACAAAGATTTCATTTAAATGCACACACACACATACACACACACACACAATCTACAACTGAAAAAATATATAGGCCATAATGAAAAAATGTTTTTGTTCTTTTACTTTCAGATTGGATCACATATTTTTTGAGGACATGATCTTTTTCCCTCTGTATAGGTTCATATTTATCAGGGTAATCAATAAGTCTTAAAAGGTCATGTAATTATAAATGATGTTAATACATTGGTTTTAGTAAATTAGCTTTTATAAGTCAGATACTGTGTATTATAATAGATAGTATACTGAATTCAAATTTAGGAAGAATTGAGACATACCTTAGGTACTAACTTTATGAATCTAAGCAAGTCAATTGTTCACTTTGCATCTCAGTTTTTCTACTCTATTAAAAAAAATAAGGGAATTAAGTTTGATAAATATTGATCTATTCTAGTTCTAAATCTATGATCCTGTAAATCTATGATTGAGACAAACAACAAATTGTGAATCTCTTTATCATCCTTTTGTTCCCTTGCCTACTTCCTTTTTGCCTTGTAGTGGCTCTTTTAATCATTTGCTACTTTTGACTTATATTGTTGCTATTTATTTCAGGTCACTGTGGAATTGAATTGGCTTTTATTTCAAAAATTGACTTTTATTTCCTTTGCCTTGCTTTTCTTTGCTTCTGTAGGAAACATGCAATGTAGCAAAGTCAGTTTTCACAATTTTATATTAAAAGCCACAATTTAAAAAAAATTTAGGGAAGGAATCACCAAGGTACGGTTTAGAAGTCTTTATTTGGTGATGGAACTTCCAATTGACTGGGACCATCTCTACATGCAAAGAGTAGAAGGGCTCTGTGAAGTGCTCTGATTCAGTCAAGTTGATTGGGACAGCTTTTTTGATAGACTGGTAGAATCAACAGAAAGCCCAAGGTAGCTGTCATTCCATTCATACCACTTTATAAACAAATCATGGCATATTGAGTTATGTAGCCCAGTGCGGCAGAAAGTGAATTTGCCTTAGAGTCAGACAAATCTGAATTCATATCCTGTTTCTGTTACTGTACAATGTGTGGCTCTGGATACTTAAATCACTTATGTGTTTAAGGCCTCAGTTTCCTTATCTGTAAGACGAGGAATTTGGTCTACATGATATTTAAAGTTTTTACTAAGACTGATATTTCTGTGATTTTTGGCTGGATGATAGTTATGAAGCATCTGGCTGAAGTATTTTTTTCCTGGCACATATAGGCAGTCTGTACTTATGGATATAAGGTCTACCTTAGTGCCCTGTGCTTTAGTGTATGATCCTAAGTTGGATACCTCATTCAGGCACTTCAACTTCAAGCACAGTAGCAAGAGACCACAAACATTATGTTTGTTTTGATTCTGATGGCAGTGTGTAGCACTTAGACAAGACGTTCCTGTCAAAAGAGTTTATTTCACAAATGGGGATTCTCAGAAGAAATATATATATATATATATATATATATATATATATATATATATATATATATATATATATATATATTTAGAAGAGGCTTTTTTTCATTCACAAATAAAAAGTCAACTTTATTTTATAGGTAGAAAATAGGACAAATGAAGCACCTCCTGAAGGGGTTGTGAGAGTGTTTATCGTCAGAGAGGGACCCCGAGAAGTCACATTGAAGTGGGAAGCACCTGTCTCTCCTAATGGACGCTTGACCTATATAGTCTTTTTTACTGGGCTTTTCTATGTGGAGCAAGGTAATTTGTTCACAATTTTAAAAAATCATAAAAGTAATTGCCTTCTTTCTATTTACAGATGTGGAAATATGTGAATTCAATATCCAAAGCATTTTCTTATTGAAAGAATGAGAGATTAGCTTTCCCCCTTTGCCCTCTCCCCCCAAAAAAACCCAAAACACAAACTATATGCACGTGTCCTAATGTAAATGTTATCTTTCTTTTCTGTTTGACAAAACATCTTAAAAGAAGAAACACCAAATATATGAAAAGCAAACTTTGTTATCTATGTTGATATTTTTGGAGAGGTCTGCTGTGATTTCTTTGTATGTATTTTTTTTACAGTAAGTTGAGAGTATAACTGATTTCTCTATTAAAGCTATTTGAAATAATTTAAAAGGTAATTGTCCTCAGATAAAGTGATAAAAAACTTTAATTCACTAGGTTGCCCATATATTAGAAAATTTATTACTGAAGGAAAAATCATAAATAATTTGTATACAACTGAAAATTTACTTGTCCTTTTTGGTATTTTAATCTTTGTCTAATCACATTTTGAATTGAGATCTAGTTTTAATATGTCTTTTATGAGAAGATCCAGGATATTAAGGGTTATCATTCAGGTTATTAATATAAAAAACTCAATAGCAAAAGTTCATTGAATTATCTGTATTTTTTTGTACAATAAAGGGGAAAAAAGGAAACTCCACAAAATATGAACACGGTTCTTTTCCATCTTAAAAGTGGCTAGCAAAGAAATAGATAGGGCAAGTTTTCAAAATTCTAAGAGACTATACTTGTTTGTCTACTGATTTGGTAAGCATGTGTCTAGAAAGAGTTGAATGTATGTTGGGAAGTCTTAGTTGATCCCTCTCAAAGACCAATGGGCCCCTCTTTTTAATGCAATAAGGGCTTTGATGTATTCTGCTGTGAAGTACTTGTAAGACTATGAGGTGAAGGAGTGATGATCGATTTTTAAAAAAGGAGCAACATTTAGGCTGGACCCATGACAGCCCAGCCATTTCCAGCAAGGCAGCAGGGTGAATAATGCAAAAGCCATATTCCCCCTTGTGTTTAATCTTGCATTGTTTTTGCAGAGAGAAATTCTGCTTGCCTTCTAAGTCATGTCATCCTCGGTTGTCATCCCGTCTTTCAAACCATCAAAACGGTATTAAATGTTGCAAAGCCGCGCAGCAAGAGAACTTTCAAAAGTCAGAACCCATTTGCAGAGCAGCCCTTGTAGAAAATGTATTCTGTTCTCGGCAGAATTTTCCTTCAGTTCTTTCCACTGAGAAGTTTACTGATTTCTCCCAGTGGAATCTGCTGGAATTTATCGGTTCATGGTTGGCAGTCACAGATTAAGGTAAATGTCGATCCGTAATGACCCTCTACATGTTAGTATTGCAGTAAAGCTGGGCTTTTATGTCAAAGATATCGGAGAGGGAGCTATTACACATGACAGGGGTGATCAAGGGACTCCAGACCAAGGCAAGCATTATTAAATATTGACTAGTTCTGTGATTTATGTAGAGCTGGAGGAAAAAAGTGACTTTTTAACCATTATATATTCTTCAGCAACGAAAACCAGCCATTTATCTCCTGCTGGTAATAAAGAACAGAGTGCCTGCATATTTTAGTGGAGGGAAAACCTGGTCTTATAAATGAGATGAACTCCTTCATGATAACATTTCAGTTTGCTAATTGCCAAAAGCAAAACAGGCAAATTGGAAGCAATTACGATATTTGACTTAAGGAATTTTGTCCTCCTGAACTCAACTCAGAAATTGGGGTGTGGGGGTTATATGAAGAGAAAAGATCATCTTGAAGATAGATCCTAGAAAATCCATTCCATTTGTTCACTGTTGCTGAAACTTTGCTCTTCCTTGTTAAGTGTCCTCAAATGTTGTTCCACGTGTCACCAGCCCTGTCACATTTATACTGACCGTTCTGAAGCACTGGGTGATCTACAAGAAAGGAATTAAACATTAATTCATCAAACTTATTTAAGACATCATTTCTTCACTAGATTTACACAAAGCTTATTGAATTGTCTGATGGCTAATTGGTTATTTCCTTGACATAATGAAAAACTGTATTTCATCCTTTACTGTGATGTCTGCTAAAGACTGGTGGTTAGAATTTATAAGATGGAGAAATCCCACTAGTAGGAAGTCCTTAGCTAGATCTTAGGCAGTCATTGTGGATGGATCTCTAATATAAGAACCAACTTTTAGAGGGAAAGTCTAATGCAGGAATTAAAAGTATTCAGAAATTATTTTTACTTTCTAGGAAGTAACTAATTAAAAAAAAATGAGACAGAGAGCCATGAAAGCTGGATGACTTTTTAGGGTATGGGAATGCCCTAAAATCATGTTGTGAAATATTTATATGTCTAAATATCTAAAACTTATTAAATTTCATATTCTCTGATTTCTAGAATCGATATCAATCTTTGTTTATGTAACGTTTTGGTAGTTTTCCAGAAAACCTTAAAGTTTCTCACATAAAATGATAATCAACATGAAAACTAGATATTTTGCTTTTTCTTAGTTGACTCTCAAAATATCAACATGCCAATTAGTGCTTACACAGTTAAATATAGAATTTCTAATGTGATACTTAAGTTTAGACCTAGTTTTTTTTTTCTCATAGTTACTAATCTAATAAGGAAAATGACAGATAAACCTATCAATACAATAATCACAAGAATGTATATACAAAGGCTGAGTCTTACTAAGTCTTTTCCTGGGATTAATTAGGGAAAGTTTTTTGGTAGAATTAAGTTTTGAAGTATGCTTTACATGAGAGAGAATGATATGTAGTAAAAACAAGAATGAAGAAAAAGAGACAAAGCAAAATCTGAGGGCAAAATTGTCCAATTAAATTAAACAACCTTAATTACTGCCATGCAAATCAATGTGTTAGGCTCTTATCTGGTACACTACCTAACTCTCTTCTCCTAATATGTGTATATAAATACATACACAAAAATATATGTATATATGCAAGTATTATTTTGGACATATGTATATATTGACAGTATATGTGTCTATGCTATATACATTTATACATATTTATTATGTAGATGTATATACATATATATGAATGTGTTTTTTCTTATGCTGACCAGAAAAAGGAAATGCTGTGTCTGAAATAGTGTGGGATCCCACCTGATTTCAACCCTGTTTTTCAATTATGAGCAACATATGCTATAAATTAGTTTTTCTGTGGGACTCAAGTGCCATTTATTGACCTGGAAGAAGCGATTTCCTAAAAGGCTCTCTTGTGTACTGAGAAACGTCATTCACCTTGAGCAGGTGAGTGGTTTACTCCCAAAGATCACTCCATAACAATTAGAGTGATTGCTTTTTCCCAGGAACATCCATAATTTAATTATGTTTTTTTACTTACAAGGCTAGTGATATCTTATGTTTGAGACATGTTGAATTCATGACAGGAAAAAAAATGTCTATTTAAAGAAAAATATATCTTCTACCCTCCCAGCATCATAAAAACTCAAGGTTTGAGTAATTCTTTTTTTTAATTCTAGTAAATTTATTGGCCACTTTATTGATAAATGAAATAAGTATGAAGTAAGCTTTTTGACAATATACAAATTATCAATATAAATTTTAAAAGAAATCATGTAACAGAATGGATATCATATAACAGGAGGATTTCTTAAGTTTTGTTTTCTCTCTCTCTCTCTTTATATCTATCTATCTATCTATCTATATATATATATCTTATGGTATAAATCCTATACATTTTAAAGGCAACTATTATTTTGTGTGTGTGTGTGTGTGTGTGTGTGTGTGTGTGTGTGTGTGTGTATGCTTGTGCAACCAATGGTCTTTTCACTTGCTTTTGGAATGAATTAGAGTATAGTTATCATTACTTGAGAGACTGACAGATTATATTTTATATGAGCTCCTAAGGTAAAACACCAGGAATCATTAATGCCCAGCTTTATAGTGTTCTGGCAACTTTTATCTAATATTGAAAATTAACTTGTACTTTAGATTTTGGTCCCAAATAGTTTTTTCTCCTAATTCCCAATTCTATGACCTAGCAAAGAAAACAAAATCATTTAGCAGAGAAAAGGAGACCATGGTCTCTTGAAGGAAGTGGATGAATGAAAATGACCTTTTGATATCATCAATCAGAAGTGCCACTTTGGTGAAAAGTGGATTGGTAACTCAAATTCAGATTGGTTACAGTCAATCATTTTTTTATTGATCACCCAAAATACCTGTTCTTGGAATCTGGAAGGAGAAACGGGTCAGAGGTGGTTTATTCTTTGGAAATATTGTCAAGGTTCTAGTAGAAAGAGAGCAAAAAGTTGTCATAGAATAAGCACTAGTTATGAACTTTGCTATATTTTAAAGAATGATTTGGGTTATTTTAAAAAGTCTTTACCAGATTTTTAAATTTGAAGCAATTAAGAAAATGCAAAACAATTTTTCTGTGATCAAAAAGAAAGGCAGTTGTTTGAATAAATCAATTTTATTAATTGTATAAATATTTGTAATTGGACCTCCTCCCTCCTTTTGAGTAAGACTTATTTAATATGCCTTCTTTGTTGTAATTGAAGCTGATCTTTCAGTAGAAACAGCTAAGAAAGACATACAGTGTTACATATGTTCACAGACTAACCTCAGCTCTCAACCCTAACAATGATAAATGAAATAATTATATTATTTAATGAATTCAAAAGAAACTTTTGGAATTTAAACTATACAAACTTAAAACGGCTGAATGCAGACTTCAGAGATTACCTTCAAATGCTAGTCTTTTTCCACCTTTTCCCCTCTAAAAAATAATTGTTCCTTGGACTTTGCTAGTTACCAATAAGAGTGTTTTACAAAGTCAGTATATCCAAATGCTATTCAATTGAAAAATCTCTAAGAGCCATGGAAATGTAGTCAATTTCTCAAGGTTACCTAGAAAAATTCAGGGACCTAAACACATAATCTGATTCACTGAGTACCCTTCCTTGCCAAGTAAACTGTGTTTCATAAAAATTACAAGGAAAAAGAGATACAGAGGCATTCGTTTTCATGGGAAGGTAAAAAAAATTGTATGTAACCACACCTCAGTCTTCCATAGAGCTTAACGAGAAGGCTAACGCCATAAGAAAAAAGGACAGCTTTGTTTTATAGTCCCCTGTGCCGGTATTTTAGTGTCAAAGAAAATGTGCACTTTCAGAGCCATGCTAGTGAGCAGGGCAGTATATCTGACATACTGCCCTCTGGGAAAATCTGCCAATGGGGAAATTATTAGTAGTGATACAGTACAGCTTGTAACATGGTATTGTACTGAAGAATGTGGTAGGTGTCAGTCAATGGAGTAATAGTCATTCAATCAACAAACATTTATTATGTCCTTTACAAAGGACTTTTTATTTGTTCCTGGAGGTAATAGGGAGCAAGTGAAGTTTATTGGGAGTATGACATGATTTGAACTATGCTTTCAGAAAATTGCTTTATCTATTTCGTAGAATGTGGATTACAGTGCTTTGAGAGTTTTGGCAGAGTTCAAGTAGAAGGCTATTGTAGTAGTGCAGATGAAATAGGATGGGAGCCTGAAATGAGAAAGTAGCCAACTCTAACTAGAGATGAAGAGACATCTAGGAAAAATGCTACAAAAATAAAATAGTAAGATCTGGTACAGGTCACATAGGAGAGAGAACAAGGATCTGCAAATGGGTACCCTGGTTACAAATCTAGGTATCTGAAATGGTACCTAGGCAGAGTGGGACAGTTTGGAAAGGGGGATGATTTGAAAATCAGAGTTTCTGTTCAATCAATTTGAATACATTTCTCTATGATGTGACAGTAGTTCAGAGATTAGGGATCCATTGTCCTCACTCTTTAAGAGTATGTTTTCATGTACATATTTTACATGGGAAAAACATTCATGCCAAATGAATAGATGATGACCTAAACTGTGGAATATATTCTGCAGGATACTGTGATTTTTATATTATAAAAGAATGTTTCTCTTTGTTAGATGATTCACTCTAGTATTCATCTTAATCATTTAAATTAAATGTACCTCCTTATATTGAAATATAATTAAGTATGCAAAAAAGAAAACTTTACAAGATTTTGAGAAATCTGTCCATTAGAAAATCATATGCATTGTCTTTTTATCCTTTAGCTTTTTCATGTACAGTTTCGTAGGAGGCATGGTCACTTTTTTTGAGTGGATGAAGTGAGGAAAGGTGTGAATAAAGGAATGCACAAAGAAAGAATACAAAAAGATCCCCTCTCCAATTTTTCAAAAAACACATTTTCCCTGGTGTATAAAGAAAATTAAATTTGGTTTAAACTTAGTTAAATTTTTATCTTATTCAAATATTTAAATAAATATACTTTTAAAATTAAAAAAAAGGTTTTCATAAGTATAATAAGTAAATCTACATTGGTCTACTATATGAGATGGATAGAAATGTACAGTGGGGCTTTTTTCCAAGTTATTATAAAACACATGTAGAAAATATGTTAACTTCTGCTGACTGAATCTTAGGCCATAACCAATAAAATTAACTACATATCTGTAGTTAATTTGTACATATTCTTTAAAAAAAAACCCAAGAGGTCAACATTAGTTTATCAAATTTATTTAAGAAATCACCTGTTAACCACACTTATACTGAGCTTATTGAATTTGTGTCTGATGTCTAATTGACCATTTTCTGATATGGTGAACCAATGCATATTCTCTGTACAGCCATCGAAGAGATGACATGATAATGGAATGTAAATACCAACTGTGGACTGAAATGTCATTCTACTCATGAAATAAGTGAATTTAACACATATATATAAATGGAAGAAAACTAGTGCTTTTGTAAGGAGCCATGTGGTACCCAAGAGTCAGTGTGCTTCATAGTAAGTAGATAAAGGGCAAGACTTAGAAGTCTTGGATTTTAGCCTCTGTAGTTTCCCTTTTAAAACAAAAATTGTATATCCATAGGTAAATCATTTGATCATTACTATCACTTGATCATCTATAAAGTTGTTTATATTTTTGCAAGCCAATTCAGTGATTATTTTTAGAAAAAAAATAAATTGTAAACTCAACAAATTCTATTAAATGTGAACTATTATTATGGTCCTTAATATTTTAAATCACAAACATTACATTTTATCTATATGCAGTAATTTTAAGTGTATCTGCTAACAAAGAAAAACAATATGAATTATCAGATAATTCAAAATAAGTTCTATTTAGTTTTGAAAGATATTATGTGAATTACATAATTCTGTCTGCATTAGGAGGGTAGATATTTTTGATGTAAGAATGTTAAATATAATATGATTTGACCTCTGTTAGTATTAAGCACGAATAACAATGTTATATTCATCTTTCACATTTCCTCTTATTTATTAATAACCTATCGTTTTCATGAATATTTTCTTCACTTTGTTTCAATGATATGAATGTGTCTCTTCTCCTCAAAACCCTTCTTTTAGTCAGCACAACTATCTTCTTTGAATCCTGGCATGGAAATAGCTTTTTTCACTCTTATAATGGTATGAGACATTATTTGTTTAGGAACATCATTTTTACTCCATAGTGCTTCACTTCTTCCCTCAGTAAAACATTTCCATTTATAAATGTTACATAACTAATTCAAATCAGAAAAAAGATGGTCATCTCTATGGTTGTTACAACATGAAAATAAACCTTTCATTTTTCACTACTATATCATGGAAAACATGCTGGAATTGGAGTCAGAAATATTAGATCTGATTCAGCTCTGTTACTTTCTAGCTGTCTGATGTCAGATAAATCACCCCTGAATTTCAATTTTCTCATATATAAAAATAAAAATAGGAACACCAATATCTGTACTACATCTTTCATGGAGCTATATGGAAAATAATTTGTAAATATATGCAAATGTCAGATAATAATGTCAATGACAATAAACATAATAATAATAGAAATAAACTATTGTACCATGCAGTGGAATCAATAAAGAGATCGAAGACAATGGAATTGAAAATCATCAAAATATCACTGGGAAATATGAATAATGGAATCTATGCACTATGTTTGGTTTTCTAAAAAGCTCTAGTCTCACCTTTATTTTGATGTTTAACCAGCTGCAAATGTAGTTGATTAATATATGCATTTCTCCTAGTAGGACCTTAATCCCTTAAACCTAGAGTGGTTCATTTTTCCTTATAATTTATTCCTTTGCAGTAATATTTCTTGTTATCTTTGTGCTTTGGGTACTTTCTTTTTTCACTTTGTGATTTACAATCTATGGCATGTGTGAAAAAGTTATAGTAAAAAATATTATGCTGCTATAATCATTATGGACCCATCAAACTGAATTAAATTATGTTTCATTGTAAATAGTAAAATGTATTAATTTTTTTAAAAGCTTTTTTATGCTGGTAGATATAAATAAAGTTACTTTCATATACTTCCATTAAACATCATGACAAGTATAAGCTTAACAGATAGAATTGATCTCAATTCCATTCACTGTGTGTCTAGTGGCCCTTTCCTTCCAAGTGGCTGGGCAATTATCACAGTTATTTGGGTATATGTCTTATCTTTAATACTAGTTTGTAAGTTTCTTGAGATAAGGATCATGCTTCTTTATTGCTTATATTATTATCTCTAAAACCTAGCACAAAACCTTAATGAACAACAAATTTAGTAAACACTTTATTGTATGAAAAAAATACTGTGGTAAATGTTCATGATAAATTGAAAAGAAAGTCAGTCCCTGCCTTCAAGGAGATCAGATTCTAATGGGAAGAAATGACCCATTTGAAAGGTTTTAGATTCAAAGATCCCATGGTCCATAGAGTAAGATGACAAAACATTCTTTGCACCTTTTTTTTTATTGTTTCCAGTAATAAAATCCTTTTTTTTTTTTTATTGTGAACCATTTGGCAGTTACAAAAACTTTGGTGACTAATATTTTCTTTTCTGAGTCTTCAACAGATGTGGATGTAGTACCTATAGAAACAATTGCCAAAATAAGTTTTTATAGGATTTTCATTCCAAGTTGATAACTGCACTCCCTCTGATATAAATGTTTTTATTACAAAGGCTGTTGGTTTTAGAGTCCTGGGCTATCTCCATCAAACTCTCAGGGGAGAAGGTAGTGAATATGAAGGAGCTCAATATTTGTCCGTGAATGAATAAATAATATATATTTGGAAAACAAACAAATAAACAAAAAAAGCATTTGTGTATTTCTTGGACCACAGTGGAACCCAGAATGGTTTTATGAGAATAGAAATAGGCAGAATTCTACCAAAAAAATTTTGCTTATATAGCATTGATTCTGGGATGACTTTCCCAAGCCCTACTCTGAAAAAGCAGTTTGGGTCCACAAAAACTCATTGCTATTTTTTAAAATCAGCATTCTACTGGTAACCAGCTCCAAAGGACCTGAAGAGTTTTCCTTTTCTATCATTAATAAAATCCATATATTTATTCTACATTATCATCTAAACAGTGGATATCCAGTCACTGTGAAATAACCATTAAAATCAACCAACTTTTGCAAAGGAATATTTACCTGGCCTGGTCCAAAGTATAGGACTCCTTACCCCTGAAAGCAGGGGTTCACCTTTCATTCAATATGCCCACTCAGACCTTGGGGATAATAGATTCAAACTTAAAGTGGTTACTAAATGATATCCCCAACTCAAAAATGTGTGGAAGAATACATCTGACTCAGAAAGTTATTTTTCTTCCTTTGGTGAGTCCTTATCAAGTTCTCTTCAAAGTGTAGCATAGCTTTTACTATTGTTTCCTAATTCCTAAGAGGATCTTTGGTTGATCTTGCAACCTTTCGAACCTTAAAAGACCATATTCTGCTTCTCATTCTCATCCAATATCAGGAAGGAATAAATGCAAAAATACAAAATGAAACAACAGTACCATGCATTTTTGACCATATGGTGACCCAGTTGGGAGTTAAGGCAGAAGAGAGAAGCTGCCGCAGCTATCTCTTCCCTCACTTAGAGACTTTCATCAGATGTTTTGTTCTTTCCCTCCCTTTCTACTGTTGGGTGTAGGGAGAAGAGATAGAGAGAGAAAAGGAATAAGGAGTCAAAGTATTTTCTTCATCTATTTATATTTTTTGTATGCACACAAAGGTTTGTCTTAGTAATAATTAAAAGACTTTTCATCATTATGCAGTAAACTGATAGGAAAGAATCAGAGGAAATCTTTGTCAACTTTGACAAGGAGAGAAATAGTCTATTACACATAGGTAGTATCAGGCAGAGCATTCTGAACATGCTTTAGGTAATGGAACCTAATTGGTCAGCCCCCTCATTACCCACTATACAGGTGTTTTTTTTTCTTTTAATGCAAATATATTAAATTTTTAAATATTCCCGGATTCTGTCCTTTAGAACTATAAACATAGATCATATCTATATACCATTATAATTAGTTGAAAAGTAGAAATAGAATTCTAGTAAAAGTTAATTCTCTTTAGTACTTCAATTGATCTGCAAGCTCATCAATATGGATAATCCCTCCAATTATACAGTTGTAATCCATCTCTGCCTGCCCATCCTATATGATTTTTTGTCAATGAAATCCTACATGGTTGACACAGGAATTTTCACCAATATCCTAAAGACCTTTCTTATATTCTGATGATATTGAGTGAATACTGATGGAGCACATGGACTACCTATTATCTTACTAATGATGGGTACTTTTTTTCTCATTATACTTTTTTTTTTCTTCTCACAGCCCTTCTGTGCATTTTCTTTTTTGTGATCATTCTATCTGATCATACTCAGCCATGTGTCTTTCCCTTACCTTTTGAATGATCTTCAACTTTATTTTTTTATGGATGAATTAATCTTTATTAAAGTTAATTTTTTCTTATTTTAAATTTTTAATAGCTTTTTATTTACAAGTTATATGCATGGGTAATTTTACAGAATTGACAATTGCCAAATCTTTTATTCTAATTTTTCCCCTCCTTCCCCCCATCCCCTCCCCTAGATGGCAGGATGAGCAATACATGTTACATATGTTAAAGTATAAATTAAATACAAAATAAGTATACATGTCTAAACCGTTATTTTGTTGTACAAAAAGAATCAGACTCTGAAATATTGTACAATTAGCCTATGAAGAAAATCCAAAATGCGGGCAGGCAAAAATATAGGGATTGGGAATTCTCTGTAATGATTCTTAGTCATTTCCCAGAATTCTTTCGCTGGGTATAGCTGGTTCAGTCCCTTCAACTTTATTTCATTGGAGACCATAGTATTCTGTGATTTGCCGTCATACACAATCACTTTCCAATGATTATAACGTTCAAAACAAAACAAAAATGACAATAAAACAATGACCTTTCATTTTAGGAAGAAGTTTGAGGTCATTTAAAATGTATAATTTAAATTGTCATTTAAAATGTAAAATTACAAAGTACAATTTTCCAAAGTCAATCTTGCCTGTGCTCCACCAGTCCAATTATGTCACCTGCTCATTGTTTATTTGCTATATTAGTTTAGATACATGCAGTTATGGACAGGCAGATTTTTAAAAATATATATTGTTTAACTATTTCCACACAAAAATAAATAATTGACATTTAAATTTTAAGGGGTAGGGCAAATGATTTCAAGGAAAGTGACCATTAGTTTTCCTTTTTTCATTAAGTGGATTGCTTGAATTTAAATTTGTCATTTGTTTGAATTTGAATAACCTTTTTTTAACCATGTGAAACACCTTTCTAAGCATACCTTAACTATAGTCAAGTATTATGCCAAGTACTGTAGGAATAAAATCCTCCTTTTTAAAAATCAATTATCCAAATATGCAAAGTCTCTGATTGAACTATGTTTAATCAGAGAACAATATGATCAGCACCAATCTTTAGCTCTAAAAAATTAAATGAAGTTAAAACTGAGCAACTGAACTTTGTTCTTGCTTCTCAACTGTCTTGTAAATCATGTAAATAAGTACAATAAACCTTTATTGAGTGATTCCACAGTCCTTTGGTTATACAGGTCCATCATTTGTGATGACACATAGAAGCCTGACCAGGAAAGCTAAAAGTATGTCTCATGGCAAGTGATGGCTTGCATCAAGTTCAGAGTGTCATTCTTTCTACAGCATTACAACTTAGTGTAATGGCATTTGACAGTTATTGGCATTTTTGATATGACTTCTTTTGGCTAGCTCAGCATTCTCAAAAAATAAATAGTTTTTTCACTCTGTGATTGAAAGGGTTAAATAGTACCAATTCATTACCACTCACAAAAGGATTTATTTTGTTCTCATAAATCAGTTTTATTCCACATTTTTATTATTCCCTTGGGTGAGCTACTCCAATTGAAATCAATACAAGTGCAAGTGACACAATCAATCTAGATATTTGATTATGGATTGGAGACCCCTGCTTCTGCTCTGTACTGTTTAGCTAGTCTCTTTCTGATAGTGTCCCTAGAGAACTGAAATCTCTTATTGGCAACTATGAATTATGAACATGTTAAAAAACTAGATAATAATCTTCATTTATATACTGACACTGCTGACCAGAAGAATGAGCTTAGCATCAAAAAATAGAAACTTCAAATTTATAAACAGATGCTTATTAACTTGTATTATTGTATTGTCCAGGCTCACATTTGAAACAAAATTATTAAAAGTGAAACAAAAATTATGAAAACCACTCATAAAAACCACTCATGAGGGAACAGAGGGATGTCAGAATCTGAAGCCATTTAGTAAATGAGGAAACTGAGTTCGAGAAAAGTAAAGTAACTTTCCTAAGTGGAAGGAAGAACTTGTAACTCCTGGACCAGAGTTTTTCTACTGCCTTTCATCCAAAGATATCTTTCAATTAAATATGACCCAACTATTTCTGGAGTCACAGGTATTCTGTTATGCTTTCATAAACATCTAAAATCACAATCACAATGACTAGATCCAGTTATAGGGAGAAGGAAATTGTAAATGGGGTATTTGAAATCACTCTGAAGGTCGGCTTACCAAATCTACACAAATTTTACATTTGTATTTGGGAAATCAAAAGAATAGGAAAAATATATGAAATTTATGAAGGATCTTAGAGACATTTCTGGCCTACTTACACTAATGAGGAAATGAGTTCCACACAAGTCACAAAGATTATAAATGGTAAATTTTAGATTATGTTCAGGTTGTTGTCCCCAAATTCCTTCTCATCTGGAGAAAAGAATTAGATTGTCATAGAACATAAAGTTATTATTCAGGGAACCAATATTTGTAGGTTGAATTATCTTCTATTTGCAAACCACTCACCTTATTACTTTTTTATATTTTGTGGTACAGGTCAAATTATCATATGATCCTTAATTCTTGCATAGACTTTTCCCCCTTCTAAATTCTTATGTGTGCAACATAAAAGGTCTCTGTAATTGGTGGAGTTAATCTATTTCTGGTATTCTTTATTTGCTCTTCTTTTGAGTCACTTGTATTCACCATCCCTAAAGATTTATGAGTAAATATTTTAGTGTACTGAGGGACATTCAAAGCACCCTATGTCAAAGGGTACAGGGTGTTTTCAAATTAATCTTCCTCAAACTTTAAGAGAAAAAATTCCTATATTATAAAGCAGCAGTTACCAAAACCATTTGGTATTGGCTAAGAAATAGATTAGTTGATCAGTAGAATAGGTTAGGTTCAGAGGACAAAACAGTCAATAACTATAGCAAGCTAGTGTTTGACAAACCCAGAGACCTCAACTTTTGGGATAAGAACTTACTGTTTGACAAAAATTGCTGGAATAATTGGAAACTAGTATGGCAGAAACTAGGCATCGACCCACACTTAACACCGTACATCAAGATAAGGTCAAAATGGGTTCATGACCTAGGCATAAAGAATGAGATTATAAATAAATTAGAGGAACACAGGATAGTTTACCTCTCAGGCCTGTGGAAGAGGAAGGAATTTATGACCAAAGAAGAACTAGAGATCATTACTGATCACAAAATAGAAAATTTTGATTATATCAAATTGAAAAGTTTTTGTACAAACAAAACAAATGCAAACAAGATTAGAAGGGAAGCAATAAACTGGGAAAACATTTTTATAGTCAAAGGTTCTGATAAAGGACTAATTTCCAAAATATATAGAGAATTGACTCTAATTTATAAGAAATCAAGACATTCTCCAATTGATAAATGGTCAAAGGATATGAACAGACAATTCTTAGACGATAGAAATTGAAACTATTTCCAGCCATATTAATCAGAGAAATGCAAATTAAGACAACTCTGAGATACCACACACCTGTCAGACTGGCTAGAATGACAGGGAAAGATAATGCAGAATGTTGGAGGGGATGTGGGAAAACAGTAACACTAATACATAGTGGAATTGTGAATACATCCAACCATTCTGGAGAGCAATTTGGAACTATGCTCAAAAAGTTATCAAACTGTGCATACCCTTTGATCCAGCTGTGTTACTACTGGCCTTATATCCCAAAGAGATCTTAAAGAAGGGAAAGGGACCTGTATGTGCACGAATGTTTGTGGCAGCCCTGTTTGTAGTGGCCAGAAACTGGAAACTGAGTAGATGCCCATCAATTGGAGAATGGCTGAATAAATTGTGGTATATGAATATTATGGAATATTATTGTTTGGTAAGAAATGACTAACAGGATAATTTCAGAAAGACCTGGAGAGACTTACACAAACTGATGCTGAGTGAAACGAGCAGGGCCAGTAGATTATTATATACTTCAACAACAATACTATATGATGATCAATTCTGATGGACCTGGCTATCTTCAGCAATGAGGTGAACCAAATCAATTCCAATGGAGGTGTAATGAATTGAACCAGCTACACCCAGCAAAAGAACTCTGGGAGATGACTATGAGCCATTACATAGAATTCCCAATCCCTATATTTTTGCCTGCCCACATTTTGGATTTCCTTCACAGGCTAATTGTACAATATTTCAGAGTCTGATTCTTTTTGTACAGCAAAATAACAGTTTGATCATGTATACTTATTTTGCATCTAATTTATACTTTAATATATTTAACATCTATTGGTCATCCTGCCATCTAGGGGAGGAGGTGGAAGGAAGGAGGGGAAAAAATGGAACAAAAAGTTTGGCAATTGTCAATGCTGTAAAATTACCCATGCATAAAACTTGTAAATAAAAAGCTATTAAATTTAAAAAAAGAGAGAGAAAATTGCATTCTTTAAGGGCTCCTCAGAGAATACTCATTGAATGGTGCAGAGTATTGAAGTAACTTAGAAGTCCTGGGATCCAATCTTAAGTTCTCAGAAATTCTAAGTAACTCTCTGGAAGTTTGATTTTGGATAAATCACTTCATATATTTGAGTTTCAGTATCCTCATTTGTAAAATGGGGGTTAATAATAATACTTCATTATCCACTTTATACAGTTGGGAGGAAAAAAACTTTGAAAATATTTAAATACTATAGAAATGAGTGCTTCTTTTTGTCCACAAAATTAAAAAAAATAGCTGAAAATAGTTAAAATAGTAATGACTTAATTTCATAAGATTATGTATATTTTATTATTTCATATATCTCCCAGTTTCTTAACTATTACACCCAACATTGATTTGAGTAAAGAGGGAAAATATAACTTCTTTCAGTTTCAGAGATTTAAGGAAAGTTAAAAAACTAGTCATTATTAGAAGAGTTGGTGAAAGATTTTCTTCTGAGACTGATAGGGGACATAGGGTTTTCTATTTCATCACAGTAAAACTCAGTTCTCAGCATATTCAGCAAAGATCTCCCAGCCCAACAAATAGGAACAAAGATAGCCATAGATAAAATAGATGGGTTCACTTTCAGAGCATGGTTTGGAAGCTGAAGACCACCATCCATCTGTAAGAGTAGTACATCTGCCAACTCCAGAAATGAGGAGCAAGTAATGCCTTAGCTGATTGAGACAAAAGCATCAGAGCACTCATTTGGAAAAATAACATTTTGTTCAAAGGGTGAACAATAAGTCATTTTTAAAAAGTTAAAAAAAATCTGAGTTCTTAGAGAATAAGAAATAGCTGAAGAAAGCTCACCAATCCTGCTTCCTCTCCTCCCCCACCTTTTGCTGTAATGAGTCTTTAAGGTTAGCCATAGTTCATGAGAAAATGTATTTATCTAGTGTCCCTTTAAAAAATGGATAACATTGCATCCATTTAGAGAATCCTGACTATAGCAATAGAACAAGTAAGCACCAAAAGGAAGTGTTTTTCAAAGGTTTTTTTTTTGGGCAGGGGGAAGGGGGAGTTTAGAATTAATATTTTAGTCAGAAATATGTGATATATATTTTCAATTTTCAAATTGTTTCCATTTAGACCATAAAGGAAGATGGTGAATAATATAAAAGAAAATTCTTGAAATTATATCAGATGCTCAGAAGTTGGGTTTCCCTCACCATTATAAATTAACAACCATGATATCTTCTCATTCTCCACTAGCTAGGATTATAAAGCACTTTGAGGCTTGCAAAACATTTTGCAAATATCTCATTTGATTATGACAGCAATCCTGAGAGCTAAGCACTATTATTATCCCTATTTTACACTTAAGGAAATTGAGACAAAGATTAAATGACTTCTCTGTGATCAAAGGGCTAGTAAGTATCCAAGGACAGATTTAAACTCAGGCCTTACTAATTCTAGATCTAGAGATGCAGCTATTGTGCTAGCCAGCTAGCCTATTTACCTCATGCTACCTGCTGTAACAAGGGATTGAAATTCTATTTTTTCAAATCCTCTTATGCCATTTTATTTTTATGCATCTTGGTTCCTGCAGCATGGGGCCAAATAATTTTGTCTTCCATATTTGTTGGATTTTCACAGATGCGTTTTGATTTGTTCCTCAATGCAACTACAATGCAGGATGATCAATAGAGATATGGCATATTTTACATACAAGGAGGAACTTCTATACTCATACTGTATTGCAAAGGATTTCAAGTGTTCCATTGGTGCAGAACTATTTAAAATATTTATTGTCTAAGTGAGTGTCACAATAATTGGTGAAATTCTAAAGACAGATCTCAATGAGGAAGGGTACTAAATAATTATTTTTGGAGAACGATCTGACAAGGTATGTTATGTGAATAAAGATCCAATCTCTTTAGCATTTTGAGGCATTGATGCGGGTCTAATGGTAAAGAATTGAGATATGAGAATCCCCTCTGGTTGATGCACAGGTCCAACATGAAAGAATTTGTGAACCTGAAAAGTCTGAATGGTAAAAGGGATTTTTATTGGCACTGAGAAGCCAGCTTTGCTAGGAAGACAGACATCTTAGTAGCAAGAGGTCCTATAAGGGAAATAAAGGTTATCACTGAAAAGAGAGTATCTTCACAGTGGGCAAGAGTACTGGCAGGCAGTGTGCCAAGAAGAGAGGTCCCTTGACAAAACATAATCCTACTTTGGACTTCTGCAGAGATTTGAAGTTCAAAATTGTCTTTTTATTGGCAGTCTGGGGCTAGGTTCCAGGTGAAAAGAGAGTCAAGGCCCCCAGGTCTAGATATTTATCTTGGAGTTTCAAGTCACTCAATAGGAATAGCAGTCTCAGATCTCCAACTGAATAAAATCATTTTGAAGGCTTTTCCCCCAAATTTCCTGAAGAGGATCCAGGCCACCATAAAAGATCAATGGAGGATGATTTGACCACGATCTCCAATTGAATGAAGCCACTTAACTTAGAAAAGGCTTGTCTGGGAAAGTATGTTTTTCCTCAGACTTTTCAGTGTCTGACACCCCAAATCCCTTTTTTCACAGATTAAAGGGGACAGAGTTTCAGAGTTCGCCCCCATCAGCATCTCTATAAACCTTTTTAAAAAAATAATTTAATTGATTTTCATTTTTAAAAAATTAACATTATTTTCACTTCTCAATGATTTCTTGAAGTCATTGTACACTTTTGTAACAGAAAAATATAGTAAAACAAAACAAACCAGTATATTGGTTGTATTCAACCATGAGACCATTCTATTCCTTCAGTATATTACTTCTCTTCAATTCTATCAAATCATGGTCAGTTATTACTTGATTAGCATTCTAAAGTACTTCATAATATTTTTTATAATATAACTATTATAAAAATTAATCTCTTAGTTGTGATTATGTTGCTTTCAGTCCATATAAAATTTCTCTATATCTTTTAATTCATTAATTTTAATGTCAGCATTTTTTCACATTCATATACTAAAGTTTCTAGTTTTGTTTTGTTTTTGCTACCATAAAAACTTCTGCAATAATTTTTTGTGTATGTGAAACTTTTTATCTGACTTTCACCTCCTTGAAGTACATCTCTAGTAATTACTGGGTCAAAAAGTATATATAGTTTAATGACTTTTACAGGGCAATTCCAAATTATGTTTCAGTTGGATTAATTCATAGTTCTGTTTTTAACATTAGTTTTCTAGTCTTCCCACAACCCCTTTAGACATTTTTTTGTCTTTTGTCCTCTATATCAGTCTACTGCTCATAAAATGCCAGTTATTTTAATCTACTTTTTAATTACAATAATTTATAGCATTCTTTTACATTGTTGATAGTTTATATTTTTTCTCCCAAAATGATTTGTTCATATACTTTGCTTACCCATTTATTGAAGAATGGATTTTATTATGTATTTGATCAATTCACCATCGGCCATTAATGGAGATATTTGCTCTAAAAATGTTTTCTTAAGCAATAACATCTCTTATTTTACTTGAATTATTTTATTTTTCTTTATGCATAAGCTTTTTAATGTCATGTAGAGTAATCTAAACTGTCAATGTTATCTTTTATGATTATCTCTATCTCTTGTTTCACTAAGAATTCTTTCCCTACTTATAATTGTTATAAATATATAAAATATCAATATAAACCCATTTTTTACTTATTAAATCATTTTTTCCTTTTTTAAAAAAATAATTCATGTGTATTTTTAACATTATAAGTATTTATGGGTTATTTCCATTCTATGACGTAAAACAATAGAGCAAAATATGTAGTACAATGACCTCATCTAATAGTGCATTCAATATTATGCATCTATAGTATTCCATCTGTATCTTTATTTTTATAGTTATTCTAAGAGAGGCTTGTTTGTTCCTTCCAACACCCCACCCCATAATAAAAGAGAAAAGACAAATAAATTTCCTCACTTACACAAAAGAAATACACCTATATCTGTGTCTCATCTGCACCCCAAATCCATCATCCTTCTGACAGAAGTTTATTAGCATGCTATCTCACTGGTCCTTTAGAATCATGGATGATCACCATATTGATCATAGGTCTTAGAGTTTTTAAAGCTCTTTGTCTTTCCAGTGTTAGTGTTATTGTGTAAAAATGTTTTCCTCTTCTACTAATTTCATTCATCTGGTTATAAAACTCTTGAAAATGATTTATAGTTATAATGTCATTATTTTTGTATGAATAGTTCTGGCTTGATATATTTTATTCTTCATCAATTTATGTACGTCCATATCTTTTTGCAATTGCATAATTCCTCATTTATTATAGAACAATTGTTTTCCTTCATATTCTAATAATGATAATAAGAAAAACTAATATTTATATAGTTAGTGCCTATTATGTACCAGATACTAGGCTAAATGATTTACAGATTTTAGCATTTGATTATATTCCACAATTTATTTAGTCATTCCTCAATTTTGCAGATCTTCTTAGTGGTCTTTTGTCTTTTTTCCTTCTTTCTTTTTTCTCTGCCACAAGAAAGTGATGTAATAAATATTTTTTGTATATGTGAGATCTTTTTCTATTGTTCTGACCTTTTTAAAATGCCATTTAGCAATGGAATAGTAGGGTTAAAGGTCTTCCTCATGATTTGTTCTCTAACTCAACTTACCATTTCTTTAAATTACTACCTCATAGTTATACTGATTATTGCCTCATAATATAGTTTGAGATATGATAATATTAGATAATATAATATGCTTTTTTTCATTGTTGCCCTTGAAATGATTGACCTTTTGTTTCTATAGTTGAATTCTTAAAATTGTTTTTTGGTTAGTCCTATGTAATAATCTTTTCATAGTTTGATATGGTGTTTTAAAACTTTTTATTTATTTAAAAATAAATTTGTAAATTTATTTAGGTTGTAATAATGGGTTTTTATGACATTAGACTGACTCATCCTTAAAGAAATAAAATCTATCCAATTATTCAATATTTTCTATTTCTTTAAATAATTCTATGTTTTTTTTTCTTATATCCTATAAATGTCTTCATAGTTGAGTTAACAAGACATTATTTTAAAGAGATTTTCTTGACCCAGCAATAGCACTACTAAATCTATTTCCCAAGATGATTAGGAAAAAAGGAAAAGAACCTATTTGTTCTAAAATATTTATATCAACTCTATGGTGACAAAAAGCTGGAAATTGCAAAGATGTGCATCAATTGAGGAATGACTGAAAAAGTTGTGGCATTTTATCATGATAGGACACTACTGTGTTATAAGAAATGATAATAGCAATGATCTTAAAAAAAACAAGGATGGACTCATATGAAATAATGAAGAGCAAAATGAGCAGAACCAAGAGAATGCTGTATATAGTTACAACAATATTGTTTTAAGAACAAATTTGAATGATTACATTATTTTGACTTATAAATATTCAAATTAACTACAAAGAACATATGAAGGAAGATAATATCTGTATTCAGGAAAAGAATTGATAAATAGCATGCATAGAATCTATATGTGTATGTATGCACACACACACACATATATATATATACTTGTATGTGTGTGTGTATATACACACACAGACACACACACACACACAGAGAATTGTGTCTAAGGAAATCCATATTAGGGGGAGGGAAAAATAAAGTTACAAGATGACATTATTATATATTTAAGAGAAATAGTAAATTATTCATAATCAATTTGCAGTTTCATGTTCAGTCTTTGTTTTCTATTCTACTATGTTATGGAAATGCTTCAAAACAAAATAAATTTAATTTAACAATAAATATAATTTCTTACTATTTCTCCATCTTCTAGTTTTTTCTTAGTGATATTCAAAATTGCTGATAATTTCTATGACTACTTTTTACTTACTTTTTTTTGAGGTTACTGTTTCAATTATTATTTTTCTTTGAATCTCTAGTTCTTTAAGTAAACTCTCATATCTTCTGCAAAGAGAGATAATTTTGTCACCTTTTATCATGTATATTACTTCATTTTTTTTTCCTTATCATGTCTATAGCTAGTATTTCTGAAACGATATTAAGTTGGGAGCCAAGACGGTGAAGAGCAGACATGACTCTTGTAATGTCCTCTAACCTTCTCTCAAACCAACAACAGATTAAGCCTCTAAACTGATTTTGAATTCAAAGAATCCACAAATAGTTGGAGCACAACACATTTCCGGAAGATACATTGGAATAATTTCAAAACAGGTCTGTTTCAATCAAGCAGGGAGACAGTCTGTTGAACCCAGACTGCAGTGCAGAGAATCTGGGACAAGGAGCTGGGGCTGGGAGTCAGAGCATTGAAGCTTCCATGAACCTGGGAATCTTCTGTGAGCCTTTTAGGCCACTCTGTCCTGGTTGCAAACAGGTGGTTTGGCAGATTTGCCTTTTGTAAAAGACAAATTGTAAACCACTGAACCCCAGAAGAATGCCGAATCTACCCTACAGTAGAAATCAATCATCAGAACTGCCCCAGAGCAAATTAAAGCAGCTGTTCCTCCTTTGCATTAAACAGACCTCAATCCTAAAAAAATGAATAAAAATCAAAAAACAAAACAAAAAAAAACAAAAACAAACCTCAAATCCTGAGCTTCCTGAAGGCAAAGCAACTCCAGAAGAAGCCCCAAAGAGAGACATGAGCGGGTCCCCATTTCACAAGACTTTCTTCAAAGATTGCATAAAGGATCTTAAAAGAGTTAGAAGAAAAATGGGGAAATGAAATGAGATTGCAAAAAGGATTGGAAAAAATGTAAAAATAATGCAATGAACAAAAAAATTCCAAAAAAAAAAAAAATGGCCAGTTGCAAAAGGAGCCAAAAAAAGTAACTGAAGAAAATAATACAATAAAAATTAGAATTGAATAAATGGAAGTGAATGACTCAATAAGACTTCAAAATTCAAACAAAAACAAAAATAAAAAATAAAAAAATAGAAAAAAACATGAAATATCTCCTAGGAAAAACAACTGACCTGGAAAATAGATCTTGGAGAGACATTCTAAGGATTATTGGACTTGCTGAAAGCCATGATGAAAAAAAGAACCTAGACTTACAGGAAATCATAAAAGAAAACTGAATATTTTGGAATCAGAAGGCAAAATAGCCATTGAAAGAATCTATGGATCACCTCCTGAAAGAGACCCAAAAATTAAATCCCTAAGAATACCATGGCTAAATTTCAGAACTATCACACCAAGGAAAAGATATTGCAAGTAGCCAGGAAGAAACAATTTAAGTACTAATGACCCACATTTAGGATTACCCAAGACATAGCAGCTTCCACCTTAAAGGATCAAAGGGCCTGAAATCTGATATTCCAAAAGGCAAAGGAACTGGGATTACAGTCAAGACTAAGCTATCCAACTAAAATGAGCATTATCTTTCAGGGAAGAAGATGGACATTCAATGATATAGGTGAATTTCTCCTATTTCTAATGAAAAGACCAGATCTGAATATAAAATTTGATCTCCAAACACAAAACTCAAGAAAAGCATAAAAAGGTAAAAAGGAAAGAACTCTTGAGAACTATATTTCTGTTATGGGTATACTTAGAGAATGTATAATTTAATTTTATTTTGATAATATGAAAAAGAAACTAGAGGTACAAAGGGGATCATACTGGAAGAAAAGGGAAAAGGAAGTAAACTAAGGGAAATTACATCTCATGAAGAGGCAAAGAAAATCTATTATAATTGAGGAAAAGAAGGAAGGGGGATGAGCATTGTGTGAATCTTACTCTCATCAGATTTGGCTCTAAGAGAGAATATCAGACATATTTTTTATTGTAATGGGCTGAGGTTTGAGTTGATGCACTGAGGTCCCAAGTACATGAGGCTAAATAGTAATTGGGCTATACTCTATTAATACACATGATTGGATAAAGAATGGTCCCTGCCCACTCTCTGTGCAAGTCCTGATGTGTTGTATAGGAAATGACGATTTTGGTGGGTGGAGGCAGAGAGAGAGAGAGGAAGAGAAGCTGGAGGAGATTGGGCCTGGGTTCGAGACTCCGAGCTGCTGGTTGTGTGGCTTTTTTTTTTTTAATTGTAAAATGAAAATTTATTAAGTCTTTGAATTAAGCAATATTAGAAGCTTATTTATAAGAAAGTAGTGTTTACATTTCACAAATATAAAAATGTCACCAAAAAATTAAATTATGTCTTGAATCCTGGGTGATACAAGTGTTTTATATTCCATGATACAGGTCAGATCACATCCCTCTGTGAAGTAATCCTCCTTCAATCATCTTACACTTCAGGATAGCTGGCTGCTGTTGCTATTCCACAGTAATTGTTGCGGTCCCTGGCTTTAAAGCCACACAACCAGCAGCTCGGAGTCTCGAACCCAGGCCCAATCTCCCCCAGCTTCTCTTCCTCTCTCTCTCTCTGCCTCCACCCACCAAAATCGTCATTTCCTATACAACACATCAGGACTTGCACGGAGAGTGGGCAGGGACCATTCTTTATCCAATCATGTATATTAATAGAGTATAGCCCAATTACGATTTAGCCTCACATACTTGGGACCTCAGTGCATCAACTCAAACCTCAGCCCATTACATCTCCCGCTTTCTTTTATTTTAGAACACAGGTGGTCATGGCATCCCTGACTCCTCAGGGAGGTCAGAGCCCCCAAGGGGAGGTGATCACAGCCTCCCTAACTTCTCAGGGAAGGAGGTGAAAGCACCAAAAAGGAGGTGATCACAGCCTCCCTGATTTCTCAGGAAAGGCGGTGAAAGCACTAAAAAGGAGATGATCACACCCTACCTGACATCTCAGGAAGGGAGATGAAAAGCACCAAAGGGAAATGGGGGTTGCTAGCGGGTTTCTGGGCTGAAGGGTCTTATTATGCACAAACCCATCAGCATGGGAGGTATTACACAAGCACATAGCAATAACGCAGAGGCTATTAGGTTTTATCATAAAGAAATTTGTCTTACCTTATAGGGAAGTAGGAGGTAAAGGGACAAAAGAAAGGGAAAGACTAATAGAAGGGAAAACAGAAGAATTAGGGAAAAGGTGTAAAAAGGGGGGAGGGGTTCTAAAGGGGGAGGACTGTTTGAGGGAGGTGGTCATCAAAAGCAAAATATTGGGGAGGAGAGAAGGGGGATAAGAAAAAGAAAAGCATAACTTAGGGTAAATAAGATGGCAGGAAATACAGAATTAGTCATTTTAACTGTGAATGTGAATGGGATGAACTCCCCCATAAAACAGAAGCAGAAAGCAGACTGGATTAAAAGCCAGAATCCTACAAGATGTTGTTTATATAGAAACACATTTAAAACATACTGATACGTACAGAGTGAAGGTAAAGAGCTGGAGCAGATTATATTATGCTTCAAGGAAGGGGGGGAAAAAAAGCAAGGATAGCAATCCTGATCTCAGATCAAGTAAAAGCAAAGCTAGATCTAATTAAAAGAGATAAGGAAGGAAACCCTTATTAAAGATAATGAAGCAATATCAATACTAAACACACATGCACCAAGTGGTATAGCATGGAAATTCCTGGAGGAGAAGTTGAGAGATGCAAGAAGAAATAGACAGCAAAACTATACTAGTGGGAACTCTCAACCTTGCTCTCTCAGAAGTACATAAATCAAACCACAAAATAAATAACAAAGACGTTAAGGAGGTAAACAAAATGTTAGAAAAGTTAGGTATGGTAGATCTGTGGAGAAAATTAAATGGAGACAGAAAAGAGTTTACTTTTTTCTTGGTGGTTCATAGAACTTATACAAAAATTGACCATGTGTTTGGACATTAAAAACCTCAAAATCAAATACAGAAAGACAGAAAGAGTAAATGCATTTTTTTCAGATCATGATGCAATAAAAATCATATGCAATATAATGCCAGGAGAAAATAGACCAAAAAGTAATTGGAAACTAAATAATCTCATCCTAAAGAATGAATGGGTGAAACAGCAAATTATTTACACAATTAATAATTTCATCCAAGAGAATGACAATAATGAGACAACATATCAAAATTTGTGGGATGCCCCAAAGCAGTAATAAGGGGAAATTTTATATCTTTAGATGCTTACGTGCACAAAATAGAGAAAGAGATAATCAATGAATTGGACTTGCAACTAAAAAAGCTAGAAAAAGAACAAATTAAAAACCCCTACGAAACTTAAAATTCTAGAAATAAAAGGAGAGGTGAATAAAATTGAAAGTAAAAAAAAAAAACTTTTGAATCAATAAATAAAAGTAAAACTTGGTTTTATGAAAAAACCAACAAAATAGATAAACCTTTAGTTAATTTGGTTAGAAATAGGAAAAAGGAAAATAAAATTGTTAGTCTCAAAAATGAAAAGGGAGAACTTTCTACCAATGGAGAGGGAATTAGAGCAATAAGGAGTTACTTTGCCCAACTTTATGACAATAAATTTGATAACCTAAGTGAAATGAGGAATACCTACAAAAATATGGATTGCCCAGATTAACCCAAGAGGAAGTACTTAAATAGTCCCATTTTAGAAAAAGAAATAGAACAAGCTATTAATCAACTCCCTAAGAAAAATTTCCCAGAACCAGATGGATTTACATGTGAATTCTACCAAACATTTAAAGAACAATTAGTGAATGAAGGACTCATACCAAACTCTTTTTATAACACAGACATGGTACTGATACCTAAACCAGTGAGGACGAAAATTGAGAAAGCAAATTATAGACCAAGTTCCCTAATGAATATTGATGCAAAAATCTTAAATAAAATATTAGCAGAGATTATAGAAAATCATCCCCAGGATAATACACCATGACCAAGTAGGATTTATATCAGGAATGCAGGGCTGATTCAATATTAGGAAAACTATTAGCATAATTGATTATATCAATAACCAAATTACTGAATCCAACCATTCTGGAGAGCAATTTGGAACTATGCTCAAAAATTATCAAACTATGCATATCTTTTGACCTAGCAGTCTTTTTTCTGGGCTTATATCCCAAAGAGATTTTAAAGAAGGGAAAGGGACCTGTATGTACAAAAATGTTTGTGGAAGCCCCTTGTATTGTGGCTAGAAACTGGAAATTGAATGGATGCTCATCAATTGGAGAATGGCTGAATAAATTGCAGTATATAAATGTTATAGAATATTATTGTTCTGTAAGAAACAACCAGCAGGATGATTTTAGAGAGGCCCGGAGAGACTTACATGAACTGATGCTAAGTGAAATGAGCAGAACCAGGAAATCATTATACATGGCAATAAAAAGACTATGCGATGATCAATTCTGATGGACATGTTTCTCTTCAACAGTGAGATGATTCAAACCAGTTCCAATTTTTCAGTGATGAAGAAAGCCATATACACCCAGAAAAAGGCCTGTTGGAACTGAGTGTAAAGCACAACATAGCATTTTTATGCTTTCTGTTGATGTTTGCTTGCACTTTGTTTTCCTTCTCAGATTATTTTTTTCTTGATAGATCTGATTTTTCTTGTGTAGCAAGATAACTATATAACTATGTTTTCATATATTGGATTTAACATATATTTTAACATAGTTAACCTGCCATCTAGGGGTTAAGGTGGGGGAAAAGAGGGAAAAAATTGGAACAGAGTTTTGCAAGGGTCAATGTTGAAAAATTAACCATGCATATGTTTTGTAAGTTAAAAAGCTTTAATAAAAAATGTAAAAAGAAAAAGAAAAAAAAGAAACTATATTAAGTTATACTGCTTACAATACAAAATCAGCCTTTGCTACATATAGGTAATGTTTATTACATATAGGAGGATGCCTTGATTATGGGGGGATAATGTAAATTTTTAAAATCTATTTGTTTCTGTGTTTTTAGTGTTTGAACATATAAATAATATAGATATACCATGTGGAATATTGGTTTATACCTACTTTTTGCCAAATTCTTTTCTAGTTTTCCAACAGTTTTTGTCAAATAATGAGTTTTAACTCAAAAAACTTTGGTCTTTGGATTTATCAAACACTAAATTACTATAGTAATTCCTTACTATGTTTTGTGTACTTAATCTGTTATACTGATCTACAATTCAATTTCTTAGACAGAATGAGATTATTTTGATGATTGCCACTTTATAATAGTTAGAAATCTGGTACAGCTACCAGATTTTACATTTCCAAAAAATTCCTTTGAAATTCTTAATCTTTCATTCTTCCAAATGAATGTTTTTGTTATTTTTTCTAACTCTATAAAATATTTTTGGTAATTTTATTGGTATAGCCTTAAGTAAATTGATTTACATAAAATTATTATTTTTATTTTATTGGTTCAGCCTACCCATGAGCAATTACTATTTCTCCTGTTGTTTAAAATGGTCTGACTGTATTTGTATGAAAAGCATTGCATAATTATATTCATATTACTGAGGTTTGTCTTGGCAGTTAGATTCCCAAACATTTTATATTGTCTACAGTTATGTTAAATTGAATTTCTCTTTCCATCTCATGCAGCTTAACTTTGTTGGTAATGTGGAGAAATGTTGATAATTTATGAGGGGTTATTTTATAACCTGCAACTTGTTCATTGTTTCAAGGAGTTCTTTTGATTCTCTAAGTTTATTGTCATTTTAACTGCAAAAAAGTGATGTTTTTTATTTCCTCATTGTCTGTTCTAATTCATTCAATTTCTTGCCCTTTTCTTATTGCTATATTGTAGTTCAATGTGAAATAATCCTGGTGATAATAGGTAATCTTGCTTCATCTCTGACCTTGGGAAGACTTCTAGCTTTCTCCTATTACAGATAACCCTTTATGAAGGCTTTAGGTACTACTTGTTATTTTAAGGAAAGTTCCATTGATTCCTAAATTTTCTCTTCTTTTTAATAAGAGTGGGTATTGTATTTTTCCAAGGGTTTTTCTGCTTTTGTTGAGATAATCATATAATTTCTGTTTTTCTTTTTACTGATTTGGTCAATTATTCTGATAGTTTCTCTAATATTACATAAACTTGCATTCCTGATATAAATGCCACTTGGCTGTAATGTCTTTTTTCTCCAATATATTGCTATAATCTCCTTGCTAATACTATGTTAAAACTTTTTGCACCAATATTCATTAGAGAAATTGTTCTATAGTTTGCTTTCTCGATTTTTGCTGTTTCTTGTTTAGGTATCAGCATCATATTTATGTCATAAAACAAATTTGGTGGGATTCTTTTTATGTTTATTTTTCTAAATAGTTTACATAGTATTAAAATTAATTTTCCTTTAAACATTTAATAGAATTTACTTGTGAATCAATGTGGTTCCGGGGATTTTTTCCTTAGGGAAAAATTGATGATTTGTCCAATTTCTTTTTTTAAGATAGATTATTTGGTAGCATTCCATAAATATTAATATGTTGTCTTATTGTTGTCATTCTCGTTGATGAAATTATTCATTGTTTCTGTGATTTCTTCTTTGTCCCACTTATCGTTTATGATTAGGTTTATTAAATTTTAATCTGTGTTTTATGGCCCTTTATTGAATGCAGTTTTCATTGTATGTGTATTCTGAAAAGGTTGCACTTAATATTTCTGATCATCCACATTGGGTTCTGAAAAATTTTTTTTGTTCAAATATATGGTTATTCTGTGTGTGTGTGTGTGTGTGTGTGTTGGTATGTGTATGTGTGTCAAATACTCCTGATAAATAGATATACTTCTTTATATTCCCATTCATTTTTCCAGAGCTCTCTCATATTTAACTTTTCTAAAACTTTACTTATCACATTATATGGAATATGCTTAGAAGAACTGCACTTGTTTAACCAATATAAGATTGTTTGCTGTTTTGAAAGAGGGAGAGAGAGAGAAAGGGAGGAAATTTGGAATGCAAAGTTTTGCAAAGGTGAATGTTGAAAACTATTTTTGCATGTGTTTGGGAAACTAAAATACTGTAATAATTTAAAAAAAATTCTATTCATCTCCTTAACTCATTTCTTGTTCATTTTCCAGGGATGGTGGTGATAGTAGTTTTAGAGTTACCTAATTTTGGGATGAGAAAGATAACACCTGTTACTCATCTATAGTTTTACTGTCTATAACTATTATAATTCTTTTAAGTTTTCCTTTAAGAATCTGAATGTTATGCCATTTGGTGCATAGACATTAATTTTTTATTTTATTTCATCATCTCTGGTACCTTTAAACAAAAAGTGGTTTTCCTACTTATCTCTTTTAATTAGATCTATTTTTTTTTGCTTCCCCCCCCCCGCCTTAGATCATGACTGCTAATCCTGTTTTTTTTAACTTCAGCTGAAGAAAAAATAAATTCTACTCCAGAACTTTATTTTTAACTCTGTGCATGTCTCTTTTTCAAGTATAGCTCTTGTAAACAACTTATTGTTGGATTTTAATTTTTCATCCATTTTTCTCCTGTTTTATAAGTGAGCTCAACTCATTCACATTCACAATTATGATTTCTGTGTATTTATATTCATTCTATTTTACTCATTCATCTTTCTTTGTCTATTTTTTTACCATGTTCTTCAAAAATCTGTTTTACTTCTGATCACTGCCTCCCTTAATTCACCCTCCCTTTTATCAGATCCATTGCCCTTTCTTTTATACTTTCCCCTCTTCCATATAGGGTAAGGTGGATTTCTGTGCCCAACACAGTATTTATTTTCTCTTTGAGTCGATTTTGGTGACAGTAAGGTTCACACATTGTCCACCACACATCTTACCCCTTAATTTTATTATTTTTTAAAATCATCCTATCATATTCAACTTAGATCAATACCCTCTATGGTATACTTTTAAATGTCCTAATCCTGATACATTTTTAGGAACTACAGATGTCATCTTCTTATATTAGAATGTAAACAATGTAACTTTATTGACTTCCTTATGGTTTATTTCTCTTTTTTCTCTTTTTATGTTTATCTTGAGTCATATTTGAAAGTTAAATTTTCTATTCAGCTCATTCCTTTTCCATCAGGAATCCTTGAAAATCTATTTTATTAAATATACATTTTTCTCCTTGAAGAATGTAACTCACTTTTGTTGGGTAGGCGATTATTTTTTAAAATTTTAATAGCTTTTTATGTACAAAACATATGCATGGGTGATTTTTCTTTTTTTTTTAAATAGCCTTTTATTTACAGGATATATGCATGGGTAACTTTACATCATTAACAATTGCCAAACCTCTTGTTCCAATTTTTCACCTCTTACCTCCCACCCCCTCTCCCAGATGGCAGGATGACCAGTAGATGTTAAGTACATTAAAATATAAATTAGATACACAATAAGTATACATGACCAAAACGTTATTTTGCTGTACAAAAAGAATCAGACTCTGAAATATTGTACAATTAGCTTGTGAAGGAAATCAAAAATGCAGATGGGCATAAATATAGGGATTGGGAATTCAATGTAATGATTTTTAGTCATCTCCCAGAGTTCTTTCTCTGGGCATAGCTGGTTCAGTTCATTACTGCTCCACTGGAAATGATTTGGTTGATCTCGTTGCTGAGGATGGCCAGGTCCATCAGAACTGGTCATCATATAGTATTGTTGTTGACGTATATAATGATCTCCTGGTCCTGCTCATTTCACTCAGCATCAGTTCGTGTAAGTCTCTCCAGGCCTTTCTGAAATCATCCTGTTGGTCATTTCTTACAGAACAGTAATATTCCATAATATTCATATACCACAATTTATTCAGCCATTCTCCAACTGATGGACATCCATTCAGTTTCCAGTTTCTAGCCACGGGTAGGTGAATATTAATTGCTATCCTAATATTTTGTCATCTGGGATTTTACATTCCAAATTCCTAGGTCCTTTCACATAGAAGCTGCTAAATTTATACTGATTATACCTCCATAATATTCAAATTGATTTTTTTCTGGCTCTTTGCAATATTTTCTCCTTGACCTGGAATTTAGCTATACTATTCCTAGAGTTTTCATGTTGATGTCTATTTTAGGAAATGATAAATGGATTCTTTCAATTTCTATTTTATCCTCTGATTCTAGGATATCAGGGAAGTTTTCCTTAACAATTAATTGAAATATGATATCGAGGATCTTTTTTTTAAATCACAGTTTTTAGGACTCCAATAAATATATCATCTCACCTGAATTTAATTTTTTAGGGAAGTTGTTTTTCCAATGAGATATTTCAAATTTTGTCCTATTTTTTCCTTTTTAAAAAAATGTTTCTTAATGTCTTATAAAATCACTAACTTTTGCAATTATAATTTGTAAGGATTATTTTTTTCTTCAGTGAATTTTTGTACCATTTTTTTCCATTTGGCCAATTCTGCTCTTTAAGGTATCCTTCTGTTTAGTGGATTTTTTGTGATATTTTAAACTTTTGGGCAATTCTATTTTTTAAAGTATTTTCTTCCCCTCTTTTTACTCCCCCCTTTTTATGAAGTTTTTAACCCTCCTTTCTTTTTTTTCTTTTTTTTATTATAGCTTTTTATTTACAAGATATATGCATAGGTAATTTTCCAGCACTGACAGTTGCAAATCCTTTTGATCCAACTTTTTTCCTGTTTCCCCCACCCCTTCCCCCAGATAGCAAGTTGACCAATACATGTTAAATATGTTAAAGTGTAAGTTAAATACAATATATGTATACATGCCCAAACAGTTATTTTGCTGTACAAAAAGAATCAGACTTTGAAACACTGTACAATTAGCCTGTGAAAAAAATACAAAATTCAGGTGGACAAAAATAGAGGGATTGGGAATTCTATGTAGTGGTTCATAGTCATCTCCCAGAGTTCTTTCCCTGGGTGTAGCTGGTTCAGTTCATTACTGCTCCATTGGAACTGATTTGGTTCATCTCATTGTTGAAGATGACCACGTCCATCAGATTGATCATCATATGGTATTGTTGTTGAAGTATATAATGATCTTCTGGTCCTGCTCATTTCACTCAGCATCAGTTCATGTAAGTTTCTGCAGGCCTTTCTGAAATCATCCTGTTGGTCATTTCTTATAGAACAATAATATTCCATAATATTCATATACCACAATTTATTCAGCCATTATCCAACTGATGGGCATCCACTCAGTTTCCAGTTTCTGGCCACTACAAAGAGGGCTGCCACAAACATTCTTGCACATACAGATCCCTTTCCCTTCTTTAAAATCTCTTTGTAACCCTCCTTTCTTAATTCTCTTGTATCATTCTCATTTCTTTTGTAATTTTTTTCTTTTGTTCTTTTACTTGATTCTTAAAATCCTTTGATCCCTTTTAGGAATTCATTTGGAATTTATGTCCAGTTCATTTTCCTTTGAGACTTTGCTTGTAGCTTTTTTGACTTTGTTTTTTTTTTTCTTCTGAGACTGCATCTTGTTCTTCCCTCTCACTGAACCAAGTTTTTATGGTAAAATTCTTATTTGTTCTTTGCTCATTTTCCCAGCCTGATTATTAACTTTTACCTTTATTTTAAAATTGGCTCGGCTTCTGGTAAAGGGAGTACTCTCCCAATATTTGATTTTTTTTTTGTATTGCTATTTTCAGAGTTTCTTCTGGTTGTGCAAATTTTCATAGCTGCCAAAGTAGTATGATTTAAGGAAAGAAGTATCATGATCTTTTGGTCTATGGTCTGACAATTACTCAGGAAAGACCTTATTCCCCTGTAGCTATAAATGTTAATGCTCCTCTTAGCCCTGGATCTGTGATCAGGTCTCCTGCTCTTCAGCATCTGAAAATCTTAGTGCTCTTTTTTTACTTTGAAATTGAGACCTTTTGTGAGCAACCATAAGCATTTTTCTTTGTCCTGGAACTGTGACCAGGTTCTCTGCTTTCCTTTATCTATCAGTATTCATGTTTTTCTGCCTTGGAATTGAAATGAGGGCTTTATATCCCATGTGAGTGACCAGAAGCACATTTCTCCCTTGGAACTAAGATCAGAGCCCTTGCTTCCCTTTGGCTACTAATGATAATATTCCTTTTCACCTTAAATCTTTAACTAGAACTGCACATGGGCTATACAACAGGGTCTAGAACCCATTGCCAGTCAAGGGATCTTTGTAATCTCTTTCTGATCACTTAGAACTGTGTAGGCTGAGAGCTCTGGAAGCTGCTGCTATTTCTGCTGTTACAAAAACTTCCAAACCCAGCTTCTGGTATTGTGTGGCCTGTACTGAGCTCCAGCCTAATCATCACCTGGTGTGCCAAACCTTTCTTGCCTAATTCCCAAGCTGTTTTGGGTTGGAAAATATTTTCCTGGTTCTGCTACTTCAGGATTCAATTTGAGGTGTTATTTTAAAGTTGTTTAGAGGGGATTGTTGGAAGACATCAGGTAAATTCCTGCCTCTTCTACTCCATTGCCTTGGTATGGGGTTCTCTTAACACATAGAATTATTTTAGGGCTATCTTAAGCTGCTCATATCTTCAGATTTTCCATTAGAGTTGGTTAGCAAATATCCCATTTTCCCAATTCTCTCTCTACTCTAAAATTGTTGGGCTTAAGTTGTTTGCATTTGTAAGTTGTTTGTATTATATTAAGTTTTTCGTATTAGCTGGGGATGGAGGGCTTCTTACAATAACTGTTCCACCAATATTCTTATACCTATAATGAGGTAACAGAAGGAACAGCTAAGTGTGGTGGATGGTAAATTCTTGACTATTCCATAAAATCCCAGATCTAGCAGATACTGAGATAGTTGTTTATGGTCACTAATTAGCACAATACAAAGTAAGCTTAAGAACATTAAGTTAAACAATCATAGCTGCTGAAAAGCAGAGTCCTAATAGGGCCATAGAGTAGTCTTTTGTTTTATATTTTTTTGTGAACAAAGGGAATATCTTATTATAGGTTAATTATGTTCTCTTTATTTAATTTTTTTCTTATAGCACACATTTTCTTATTGGTACTGAGACCATTTCAGAGGGATATGTGTTTACTGGAAATTCTCTCTCTCTCTCTCTCTCTCTCTCTCTCTCTCTCTCTCTCTCTCTCTCTCTCTCTCTCTCTCTCTCTCTCTCTCTCTCTCTCTCTCTTTTTGGCAGAAGCCTCTAACTTTTCTAGCATACTTTTCTATATGGCTTTCAAGCTTTGAAGCAATTTGGGACATATTAGCTACATAAATGATGATACACAATGGAAAGTATTTATTAAGCTCATAGTCTATGCTGGTCCCCTCAGAATTCCTGATTAAGCACAGTATTGACATTGCCATGGTTTCTTCCATGAATTACCTTATTCTATTCTCAGAACCATGCTTTATGTTGGATAGCATAAATATTAATATAGCTTTTCCTCAGATTAGGCAACTGTAGGTCCAACAAGTGAGTTGGCTAGTTTAAGAATACACACATAAATGGAAGACCCAAACATTTAATCCTTCAATTGGGTACTCAGCTAACAGCTCTGTGCTCTTTTCAGTGCTGCAAAATCAGAGCATTCCTAATACAAAACTCTCCTGGTTATGATAACAAATGGAATCTCAGTGTATTTTGATATAATATTTTGCCACTGAATAAAATAAAATAATAATAATATAATGTGTGTAATCTGAAGACAAACTGCAGAATTATAGCTTTTACCAAATGATATCCCATTAAAATGGCTACTCCTCAAATGTCCAAGTATTTTACAGAATATGTATTGTAGTTTCATCTTAACTATACACTAACTACTTTGAGAAGTATGGACTTCTTTTTAAAAAGTTATATAAAAATAATTTGAATTTTGCTGCAAGTTTGAGTTGTCAGCAAAAATTTAAATTATGAATTCCAAAAAGGTATTTCCCAAAGACTCCCTTTTTATGTTTTAACTGCATCACATGATGAGTACCCTCTCCCTCAAATAATATCTTTCTCCACCTCCCCACCTTTCAAAATATAAATTGTTTGCATTTAATTTATGCCTGTTTGGGAAAAATTTAAAGAACATTTTAAGAAAAGTTAAATAAAATGAAGGTTACCTAGGTGGCACAGTGGATAGAATACCAGGGTGGAAGTCTGTTAGGATTCTTACAAAGTGCCAAGTAAGTGGAATTGAGGAGACAGTGGTTAAATCTAATTTAGCATTGATTTAATCCTATAGCACATAATGGTTTCCTAGTGATATAATGATTGGTGTATTCTCAGTGTACAGCATATAAGCAAGAAACCCTCAGGGCCAGACACAGAAGCCCACTAGAAGCTCTCGGAGGAGACAGATTCATTCCATCTTCCACCTTTGTGCTGGCTGGAGGCTGAAGCTGGCAGAGGTAAAGGACTAGAGGCAGGAGTTCTCAGAACCAAGAAGAGAGATAGGCCTCTAAGAAAGCTAACCAGGTCCAAGGAAGGAGACAAGACTGATAAAGAGACAATAAAGGATTTGGACTTTAATACCTGCTTACATGTGGGGTGATTACACTGAACTGAAAAAAAAGGCTCCCAAAGAGATTATATTTCAGAGAAGAATATTACATTTTGGCACCTGAACAGATACTGACACAACCCTGATTTCAGTGGGAAAGCTCTGATCCTGATTTCAGTGGAAAACTCTCTGATCCTGATTTCAGTAGAAAAGTCACCTCAACCCAGAAACTAGGGTGAGTACAAAAAGGAAACTTTGTTTAAAGGTTAAAATAGAATTTCAGCTAAAACGGGACAGATGTTTAGAAAACAACCTTCTTTTCCTCTTCAAGGAAAATGTGTAGAGAGCATTGTCAAACTTAGGAAAAGCCAAGGTTTGATTATAATTTGGGAGCATATCACTGAACTTTTAGAAACTGCATAGTACACATCTCTTTGATTCTCTATGGAAAAAGAATTGGATCTAGATGAGTGGAAATTAGTAGGAGAGCAACTATGTCAATTCTACAATAAAAATGGACCTGACTCAAATTTCCAAAGACACACTTAATACATATAATTTAATACAACTGGCTTTAGGAGATTATATCAATTATAGAATAAGGGAAAAGACAAAAGAGCAGAAGGGGGAGAATCTAAATAAACTAGGTGAAAAGGATGAAGAATTGAATAAGAATGGAGGTAAGTACAATTTTGAGTATGAAGCTTCACAGCAGGAGAAATTAGGTCATTCCCCATCCCCTGACCTCCCTCCCTCAATTAATCCTTCATGGGTGGAGGGAGAAGGAGGAGGGGGAGAGAAAGTAACACATTCAGCACCACCTATGAAGCAGCCTATGATTACAAAAAGCATTAGTTAAAGCAAAAAATGAAGGACAGGATATATTTGATTTAAAAATAAATGCATACCCTGTGATTGAAGAGCTTGACTATTGAGGTCAAAAAAGGACAAGATACACTCCATTTGATTTGGAAAAAATTAAGGATTTGAAAAAAGATGGCACTCTTTATGGGACTACATTGTCTTATGTTAAGATGTTACTAGATAATTTGGCTTATGAAATTAACCTTTTGTGATTGGAAATCTATATCAAGGACATGTTTAGAATCAGGACAAAACTTGTTGTGGCTTTCAGAGTATCACTAATTATGTATGAGTCAAGCCCAATGCAATAAGCAAACTGGAGTTAATATACAAATCACTTTTGACCAATTAGCAGGTGAAGGTTAATATGCAGAGAATTCAGCACAGATTAATTACCCCATAACAGCTTATGAGCAAATTGCTACTGCTGCAATAAAACCTTGGGTTTCCCTCTCAGGGAAAGATGAAGGTAAAGCTTTCACAAAAATAGAGCAAGGTCCCAATGAATTCTTTGCAGATTTTGTGGGACATTTGCAAACAGCTGTCACAAGAACCATTGGAGAAAATGCAGCTACAAGAATTATGACCAGACAACTGGCAAAGGAAAATGCTAATGAGGTTTGCAGAAGAATTATGTCGGGATTACACAAAGATGCTCCTTTTCAGGAGATCATAAGATGCTGTGCCACAGTGGGCACAAATGCTTATTATGCCCAGACTATGATGAACATGGGAAGACAGGGTCCCTCTTGGTAAGGGACTTCCAGAGAGAGCCATTGATGTTTTCAGTGTGGAAAAAAAGGACATCTGAGAGCTCAGTGTAGATATAGAGATAGAATGAGAAGACAGGGTGAGAATAAAACCCAAAACCCTATGTCCAAAATGCCACAAGGGCTTCTACTGGGCCTCAGAATGTAGATTCACCCAGAGAAATGAGAGGCAGAGCCCAGTTCCAAGATATCATACAAAAGACAGGTGGGGCATGATGGCAGCTCAGTTTACACCCAGAGAGTCTATAGGAGGTCAGGACTCTGATGTAATCTATCAGCCAAAAAGCAATCAGATGGCAGAAAGGGATTACAATTAGGGAGAATACAGGCTTTTTAACCCAACAGAAGGGCAGTATCCAGTGGGAGCAGCTGCAATGTAATTGCCAGGTGATGAGAAGAAATCCCAAAAGTGGTAAATGGAAAGGACTAGATAGATTAACTGCCTGGGAGAGAGGGTTTGCTTGTAGATGCTACAGATGGAGAAGGAATCAGATGGGTCCCAACGAGCCGTATTTGCCTTGTCCATCAGAGAGAGACAGAAAAAGAGAAAAATCTGGAAACAAAGGAGAAGACCTAAGAACAAAATCTGCAGGAATCATTGGATTCCCTAACACAAGATGAGACTGTTGCAGGACATGAAAACCAGCAGGAATCATTAGATTCCTTGAGATGAAAAATTATTGATGAGACTATTGCAGGACTTCAAAACTTGAAGTAATTATTAGATTAGAGACAATAATTATCTAATTTAGCATGGTTCAGTATGATTGATCCTGATCCTACAAGGAGATGTTATGAGCCAGGCCTTGAAACAAGATACTAAGTGGAATTGAGGAGACAGTGGTTAAATCTAGTTTAGCATTGATTTAATCCTACAACAAATAATGGTTTACTAGTGATATAATGATTGGTGTGTACTCAGTGTACAGCATGTAAGCAAGAAGTTCTCAGGGCCAGACACAGAAGCCCACTAGAAGCTCTTGGAGGAGACAGATTCATTCCATCTTCCACCTTTGTGCTGGCTGGAGGCTGAAGCTGGCAGAGGCAAAGAACTAGAGGCAAGAGTTCTCAGAACCAAGGAGAGAAATAGGTCTCTAAGAAAGCTAACCAGGCCCAAGGAAGGAGACAAGACTTGGAAAGAGACAATAAAGGATTTGGACTTTAATACCTGGCTGCATTTGGGGTGATTATACTGAACTGAAATGAAAAAGAAGATTATGTTTTAGAGAAGAATATTACAGAAATAAAAAAGATTATTTTTCCTGAGTTCAGATATGGCCTCTGACACTTACTGGTTGTATTAACCTGATCAAGTTACTTAACTCTTTTTGCCTCTGTTTCCTCATCTGCAAAATGAGCTGTAGAAGGAAGTGGCAAAAACATATACCAAGAAAACCACAAATAGGGTCACAGAGTCAGATGTGACTGAAATGACTGAATGCAATAACAAAATAAAATGAAGTTTGATTTAATGTAGCTTCTACTATCCCCAGCATTTTGAACATGATTAATATTTGTTGGGGAGATTATTTCTCACCACCCTCTAATCTTCTGTATTCCATTAACTTCTGGGAAATTCGCTGTTGGCAAACCTCTGTGGTAATACAAAGACACTTGAATTGAGACCTCAATAGAGGTAAAATATAGCTCTCCCCATTTAGAGTGTGAAGAGAGGAAATTAGTTAACATCTCTTCTACCTTAAAATATAATTGGATTGAGAGAAAGGCTAACTTAAAACAGGACCAGTCTGACATGCAAAATCTTCACAAGGTAACAAGAATCCACTTGGCTTGTTCTCTGTCATTTCTTATTACAGTCTTTGTCATGAGAATGGACTCAAGTTGTGCCATTTTCTGTTCTCATTACAATCTTTGTCACACGAATATGATATCAGAATGTTAATGCCTAATGTAAAGTATTTGGTGTGTGATGATTCCATAAGGTATCACTATGACCTTTGCAACATTATGTATTCTGATTGGTTGTCCATTTTACCTCTTTCTCACAAGTTAATAAGGCTGTAAAAAGGGGAGAGAAATGAAATGGCCAGCCAGTCAAATTACAGAATATTGAAAAGGTCAGAACAGTACAGAACACAGGAAAAAATTATGGAATATATGAGGCATCAAAATTATTGTGACAATGATGATAACAAGAATGGTAAAAGATACCCATTTATGTTATTTCAATATAGTGAAACCCATAGGAAAATGTGCCCAGGACAGCAATCATTTCCACATGACCAATCCCAGGAGCTTTACATATCTATTTACATAGGTGTTCAATAAAAGAGATGGACAGTTATATACCATTTTGCATGGTAAGCCTTTAACTTCTGAACCTGTTAAGAATATCCAAAGAGGAAAGTTTTTTTTTTGTGTGTGTGTGTGTGCTATGACAGATATCTTGCTTGTAAAAGTATTTTCAAAATAAGAAGAAAACTATTACTACAAGATGAGAGGTCTATATTTAAAACTAAAGATAAGTTTTTGAATAAGTGTAGTTATATGTGTTAGCATAAAGTCTTTAACATGTTTCCTTATTGTATTTTTTTCCTTAAAGAGACAAAGGGGGAAAAGAGTTCATGACAATTCTACTTTTTTTTTAATTTATTTTTTTGGTTATACATGTACATTAATTTTTAAATACACATTTCCTTATGAATCATCTTGAGAGAGAAAATCAGAACAAAAGGAAAAATCCATGAGAGAAAAAAAAAGAAAAAAAGGGGGTGGGGGAAGTGAACATAGCATGTGTTGATTTATGTTCAACCTCAATAGTTCTTTCTCTGGATGCAGATAGCATTTTTCTATCCAAAGTTTATTGAAATTTCTTTGGATCACTGAACTGCTAAGAAAAACCAAGTCTTTTTCAGTTGATTATTGCATAATGTTGCTGTTATTATGCACAATGTATTCCTGGTTCTGTTTGTTTTGCTCAGAATCAATTCATGTAAATCTTTCCAGCCCTTTCTAAAATCAGTTTGTTCATTGTTTTTTTTAATAGAACAATAACATTCCATTATAATAATATTCTATTGCTTTCATATACCATAACTTATTCATCCATTCCTCAATTGATAGGCATCTACTAATTTTTCATATCTTTGCTACCACAAAAAAGCTGCTACAAACATTTTCCCTTCCTTATAATTTCCTTGGCATACAGACCCAGTAATAGCACTGCTGGGTCAGAGGGTATGGACTATAAAAGTGTGTATTTACCTAAATTGGAATTGACATTTTTTATTATATTCGCTCAGCCTAGTCATCAGAAATTGGCATTTTTCTAATTGTTTAAATCTGACTTTATTTGTGTGAGAAGTGTTTTGTAATATTGTTCATATAATCTCTGTGTTTGGCTTGATAGGTAGAACCTCAAGTATTTTATTTTGTCTACAGTAATTTTAAATGGAATTTCTCTTTCTATATTTTGCTGCTGGGCTTTATCAATAATATATAGAAATATTGATTATTTGTGTGGTTTTATTTAATATCCTGCAACTTTGCTAAAGCTGTTAATTGTTTCAAGTACATTTTTTAAAGATTTTCTATGATTCCCTAGATATATCATCATATTATCTGCAAAGAATTATAGTTTTATTTCTCATTGCCTATTCTAATGCATTTAATTTCTTTTTTTTTCGTTTCTTATTGCTAGAGCCAATATTTACAGTACAATAATGAATAATAGAGGTGATAATGGGCATCCTTGTTTCAACCCTAATTTTATTGAGAATGCATCCAGCTTCTCCCCATTACAAATAATGCTTGCTGATGGTTTTACATAGATGCTGCTTATCATTTTAAGGAAAACTCCCTTTAGTCCTATGCTCTGTAGTGTAATGTAGAATAGGTATTATATTTTATCAAAAGCTTTTTCTGCATAGATTGAGATTATATGATTTTTCTTTTGGTTTTGTGTAATGGGCTGAAACTGAGTTGATGCACTGAGGTCTGAGCACTTGAGGCTAATTACCAATTGGACAATACTCTATTAGCATTTGGTTGGAAAATGGCCCGCCTCACCACTCTGTGCTGTCTCAATCTGTTGGTGTATAGAGAGATTTAGAGGAGGGATTAGAGGGTGGAGTAAGACAAGCCAGGTGACTCCTGGCCCAGAGAGCAAGAAGAGAGGTTTGGAGATTCCTATGTTCATTCCTCTGACTTCAACAAAGAATAAAGACCAGGGGCTTTTGCTTATCCTGAGTCTGGTTGATTCTAAAGTATAGAGGGTGCTAATTTGGTCTTCACATAGTCAATTATGGCAATAGTTTTCCTGATATTGAACCAACCCTGAATTCCTGGTATAAATCTTATTTGGTCATAGTGTATAATCACACTGATAAATTGTTCTAATTTCTTTGCTAATAGTTTATTTAAAATTTTTGCATCAATATTCATTAGGAAGATTGGTCTATAATTTTCTTTCTCTGTTTTGGCTCTCCCTGGTGTAGGTATCCATACCAAATATGTGTTATAGAAGAAATGGCAGGTATTCTTCTTTACCTATTTTTTGCAAATACTTTACATAGTGTTGGAATTAATTGTTCTTTAAATGCTTGGTATACTAGATTACTTAGGGGTAGGAGTGATTTGGAAGTAAGTGACATGGTCAGAATCACCATTCTTAGAGCCCCTCAGTAGAATAAATCCACCTCTTGCTATAATATTCATTCTTTTATTGTTAAACAATCAGAATCAATTGCCACCCTCAAGAACAGCCATTCTTCTAAGGGCATATAAGCACTAAGAAGGTTCCATGAGGGGTCTCTGACATTTGAGCATGCTACTTTTAGTAACTATTTATTTACTAACATAATTAATAAAATGATTAATTAACCCCCCCCAAAAAAAATAAATGCTTGGTATAATTCACTTGTAAATCCATTTGGCCCTAGAGATTTTTTCTTATGGAGTTCATTGATGACTTGTTCAGTTCTTTTTTTGTAACATGGGATTATTTAAGTAATTTGTTTCCTCTTGTTAATTGGGGACATTTATATTTTAGTAAATATTCATCCATTTTGGTTACATTGCAAAACTTGTTGGCATACAGTTGGGCAAAATAGTTTCTAATTGTACTTTAATTTCTTTTTCATTGATGCTAAGTTTACCTTTTTCATTTTTAATGCTTGTAATTATTTTTTCCCTTTTTTTTCTAATCAAATTAACCACTAGTTTATTCATTTTGTATTTTTTTCATAAAACCAACTCTTAGTTTTATTTATTAGTCCATTAGTTTTCTTAGTTTCAACTTTATTAATCTCTCCTTTGAGTTTCAGAATTTTTAATTTAGTATTTTATTGTTTTTTTATTGTTCTTTTTCTAGCTTTTTTAGTTCTATGTCCAATTCATTGATCTCCTCTTTCTTTGTTTTATTCATATAACTATTTAAGATCTAAAATTTTGCCTAGGAACTGCTTTGGATACATTCCAGAATTTTTGGTGTATTGCCTCATTATTGCCATTGTCTATTAGATAAGATTATTGATTGTTTCTATGATTTGTTGTTTGGCTCATCATTTTTTAAAATAATATTATTTAATTTCCAATTAGATTTTAGTCTATTTTTCCCTGGCCATCTATTAAATATAATTTTATTGCATCATCATCTGAAAAGGAAGCATTTATTTAAAAATTTATACTTTATTTAAAAAGTTTGAGGACCTGTGTAGGGCATTAAAAACTTCACAGTCAGATGCAGAAAGGTAGAAATAGTAAATATTTAAATAAAAAAGTTGAGGTTCCCCATTAATATAGTTTTGCTGTCTATTTCTTCCTATAACTGGTTTAATTTCTTCTCTAAGAATTTGGTTGCTTTGCCACTTGGTGGTATACATTAGTATTAATACTATGTCATTGTCTGTGGTACCTTTTAGCAAGATGTAGTTTCCTTCTTTATCTCTTTTAATTAGATGTATTTTTACTTTTGCTTTGTCTGAGATCAGAATTGCTACTCCTGCTTGTTTTTTTTTTTTTTTTTTTTTTTTTTTTTTTTTTTTTTTTTTTGCTAATTACCTAAATTCTACCTAGTGGTTAATTTGATTAGAAAAAAAGGGAAAAAATAATTACAAGCATTAAAAATGAAAAAGGTAAACTTAGCATCAATGAAAAAGAAATTAAAGTACAATTAGAAACTATTTTGCCCAACTGTATGCCAACAAGTTTTGCAATGTAATGTACTTCCAAATCACTCCTACCCCTAAGTAATCAAGTAAATGTTAAAGAACAATTAATTCCAACACTATGTAAAGTATTTGCAAAAAAATAGGTAAAGAAGAATACCTGCCATTTCTTCTATAACACATATTTGGTATGGATACCTACACCAGGGAGAGCCAAAACAGAGAAAAGAAACCTTTGCTAATTACCTAAATTCTACCTAAATTTTTTTTTTTTTGCTTTGACTGAAGTGTAATAAATTCTGCTCTAGCCTTTTACCCTTACTCTGTATATAGCTCTCTGTTTCAATTTTTTTTTTTTTGTAAACAACCTATTGTAGGATTCTGTTCATTTTTAATCCACTCAGCTATTTGCTTCTGTTTTATGGAGAGTTCATCCCATTCACATTGACAGTAATGAAAACAACTCTGTATTTCCCTCCATCCTATTTTCTCCCCTGTCTACATTTTTGTTCTCTTTCCATCTGGTCCTTCCTTAGTGTTTTGTTTCTAAACCACCCTGTCTTCTACCTGTTCTTTCTATGATCTCTCCTTCCATTTTTACCCTTTTCTCATAGTATTTCTGCCCACCTTTCTATCCAGCCCCTCTCTTTTCTTTCTCCTTTCTTCTCCTACTTTTTATAGGGTAAAATAAATTTCTATAACCAACTGAGTGATTATGTTATTCCCTCTTTGAGCCAAAACAGATAAAATTAAGCTTCAGACAACGGATATCTCTTTCCCTTTTGTGCTTCTTCATGTGATCCAGTTTATCTCATTTTCCTCCCCTTAATGTCTTTTTCTTTGATATCATCACATCAAAGTCTATTCATATCCATACACCCCCATCCATGTGATGCTATCTCTAACTCCCTCAATAACAGTTGCAATTCTTAAGAGTACAGATATCATTTTACCATCTAGGCATGTAAACAGTTTAGCCATTAAATAATATGTATGTATATAGTCATATAAATATATAAATAGATACATATGTATCTATCTATCTGTATATGTGTGTGTGTGTTTTCTCTGTTTACCATTCTATGCTTTTCTTGAATACTGTGTTTGAAGTTCATATTTTCTGTTTAGCACTGGTTTGTTTAACAGAAATGATTGAAAATCAGGTTCTCTGATCCTTTATTGTAGATACTGCCAGATTCTGGGTAATCCGTACAGTTGCTCCTTAATATTTGATGTAATGGGCTGAAGCTCTTGAGTCACACTGAGGTCCCAAGCACTTGAGGCTAATTAGCAATTGGACAATACTCTATTAATATATACTTGGAGAAAGAATGACCCCGCCCACTGTCTATGCAAGTTTGAGTGTTGTATAGGAAATTGCATAGAGGATTTGATGGGTGGAATGTAAGAGCAAGAGGCACTGCTGGCCAGATTCCTGTTGCAATTGCTCTCACTTAGTACCGCTATTCCCCTTCACCTCTGCAAAGAATAAAGATCAAGGATTTTTCCTTATCCTGAGTTCCTGATTCTGGCTGATTTTACAACACCATGTTGATTTATATTGTTTGTTATACTGCTACTTGCGTATACAATTCATGTTTGTTACACCACATCGAGCCTGCACTGACTGTGGGGAGGGTCATCATTAATAGCCTCTGTGTTATTGCTATGTGCTTGTGTAATACCTCCCATGCTGATGGGTTTGTGCATACCTGTTTTTAATAAGACCCTTCAGCCCAGAAACCCGCTACCAATCCCCACTTCCCTTTGGTGCTTTTCATCTCCCTTCCTGAGATGTCAGGGAGGGCATGATCATCTCCTTTTTAGTGCTTTCACCTCCCTTCCTGAGAGGTTTGGGGATGGGGGAGTGGGGAGGGGAGGAGGGCGTGATCACTTCCTTTTTGGTGTTTTCACCTCCTTTCCTGAGAAGTCAGGGAGGGTGTGATCACCTGTGTTCCAAAACAAAAGAAAGCGGGAGTTGTAATGGGCTGAAGCTCTTGAGTTGCACTAAGGTCCCAGGCACTTGAGGCTAATTAGCAATTGGACAATACTCTATTAATATATGCTTGGAGAAAGAATGGCCCCTCCAATTCTCTGTTCAAGTTTCATGTGTTGTATAGGAGATTGTGTAGAGGATTTGGTGGGTGGAGTGTGAGAGCAAGAGGCACTGCAGGCCAAATTTGTGTCACGGTTGCTCTCACTTCATACTGCTATTCCCCTTCACCTCTGCAAAGAATAAAGGTCAAGGACTTTCCCTTATCCTGACTTCCTGACTCTGGCTGATTTTAAAATACTCTTTCATCACAATTTGAATTGATTTTGTCTGGCAGCTTGTTGTAATTTCCCCATAAGATTTTAGTTTTGGAGTTTTGCAATAACATTTCTTGGAGTTTTCTTTATGGAATTTCTTTCCCGAGATGATCGATGAATTCTTTCAATGACTATTTCCCCCTCTTATTTTAGTGTATTAGGGCAGTTTTCCTTGATAATCTCTTGAAGAATGCTATCCAAGCTTTTTTTTTTTTTGGTCATGGCTTTCAAGTAGACCAATAATTTTTAAATTGTCTCTTCTTGATCTATTTTTCCAGGTGGGCTGTTTTACTAATGAAGTATTTCACAGTTTCTTCCATTTTTTCATTCTTTTATGGTTTTTTGACTGATTCTTGATGTGTTATAGAGTCATTAGCTTCCATTTGGCCCATTTTAGTTTTTAATTTATGATTTTCTTCAGTTAGCTTTTGTATCACTTTTTCCATTTGATTAATTCTACTTTTCAAGGTGTTTTTTTCCAGTATTTTTTTTTTTGTATTTGACTAATTATAATTTGGCCAATTGTATGTTGGCTAAACATTCTCTTTAAATGTTTTTAAAAGAATTGTTTTCTTCAATCACTTTTTTCTTCCCTTTTCAAAGCAATTGAGTCTCTCTTACATACCTCTTGTTTCTTTTCTCATTTCTTCTTCTCTCTCTCTTGTTTGCCTTTTAAAATCTTTTATGAGCATTTCCAAGAAGCTTCTTTTGGCTTGAGATCAATTTGTATCACTCTTTGACATTTCCCCTATGGACATTTTGTTCTCACCTAAGTTGGTGTTTTAGTCTTCTCTGTTACCATAGTAGCTTTCTATGATTAAGGTTCTTTTCTGCTTCTTGCTCATTTTCTTTCCTTCTCTTTTTTATTTCCTTTTTTATGCCTTTTTTTGGTCAAGCTCTTCTGTGGTAAAGGGGGTGCTGCTCCAAGCTTCTTGTGCATCTCTGAAACTTGACTTTTACCTTTCATGGGCCCCTTGTGTTTGGTGTCTTGATCACAGTGGGGATATCCCTACCTGCTCCCCCCAAGAAACATCCTGGTTCCTGGGACGGTAATTTTCCTTATGTGCTTGGACTGGAGGCTGCCACACAGATATGCTCTGATACTGAGCCAACACAAAGGATCTCAGATTCTGATCTTTTGTGATTAAGACCTTCTTACTGGCTTTCCCAGACCATCTGTGCTGGGCCAAAACACACTTTCACTCCAGTGAGATTGATATTTCTTGAAGTCCATCCAATCTATTTTGAACTGAAGAGAGGTTTCATTCCATCAGACTTTGTTCAGAGACTTGGTTTTATGTGGTTTTCAAGGGAAACTAAGAAAGCTCAAGCAACTTTCTGATTTCACTTCACCATCTTGGCTCCACCTCTAGAATAGTGCTCTTTTGAAGTTCAGAAAATATATTACATCTCTAGATTTAAATAAAATAACTACATAACTTTCATTCTCTGCGGGTAATAACTATGCAAAATGAACACTATTTCTACCTATACCCTTGTTAATAATTTCTTTTACTCATCTGTTTTTAGACCTAGCCTTGCCAGTGGGAAATCCAATACCTTGACTTGTAGCATGGACATAAAAGATTTTTCTTTTCTTACATATTGAGAAACCTGTGGGGAAATTTTAAATCCCCATCTTTTGCTTTGGAGAATAACAGGATTTTTCCTTGCCTTTACTCTTACTATTAAAGAAAGAGACAGATAATAAAAAATTGGTACTATGAAAAATTCTAATGCCTAATATTAATTTTTCTTCTCTTCTCCATGATAGAATGTACTCAATCACAGAATTTTAAAGGGTTTTGGTCATTATTATTGCAAGAATCTAACTTCTCAGGTTTTGTTCTCCTTAAAGAAAGGTGAAAAAATACACATCACCAACAAAATTCAACAGCAAGAGATACAAAGAGAAATTCCATTCAAAATAACAGTCAACAGCATAAAATATTTGGGAATCCATCTACCAAAGGAAAGTCAGGAATTATATGAGCAAAATCACAAAAAACTTTCCACACAAATAAAGTCAGACATAAATAATTGGAAAAATATTAAGTGCTCTTGGATAGGCCGAGCGAATATAATAAAGATGACAAAACTCCCTAAACTAATCTATTTATTTAGTGCTATACCAATCAGACGTCCAAGAAAATATTTAATGATTTAATGAATAATTTTAATAATAATGATAATAATGATTTAATGTTAATAAAATAACAACAAAATTCATATGGAATAATAAAAGGTCAAGAATCTCAAGGGAATTAATGAAAAAAAAATCATATGAAGGTGGCCTAGCTGTACCTGATCTAAAACTATATTATAAAGCAGCAGTCACCAAAACCATTTGGTATTGGCTAAGAAATAGATTAGTTGATCAGTGGAACAGGTTAGGTTCACAAGACAGAATAGTCAACCATAGCAATCTAGTGTTTGACAAACCCAAAGATCCTAACTTTTGGGATAAGAATTCATTATTTGACAAAAACTGCTGGGATAACTGGAAATTAGTATGGCAGAAATTAGGCATGGACCCACACTTAACACCGTATACCAAGATAAGATCAAAATGGGTCCATGATTTAGGCATAAAGAACAAGATTATAAATAAATTAGAGGAACATAGGAGAGTTTATCTCTCAGACCTGTGGAGGAGGAAGAAATTTGTGACCAAAGATGAACTAAAGACCATTATTGATCACAAAATAGAAAATTTTGATTACATCAAATTAAAAAGCCTTTGTACAAACAAAACTACTTCAAACAAGATTAGAAGGGAAGCAACAAACTGGGAAAACATCTTCACAGTTAAAGGTTCTGATAAAGGCCTCCTCTCCAAAATATATAGAGAACTGACTCTAATTTATAAGAAATCAAGCCATTCTCCAATTGATAAATGGTCAAAGGATATGAACAGACAATCAATTTGCAGATGATGAAATTGAAACTATTACCACTCAAATGAAAGAGTGTTCCAAATCACTATTAATCAGAGAAATGCAAATTAAGACAACTCTGAGATACCACTACATACCTGTCAGATTGGCTAAGATGACAGGAAAAAATAATGATGAATGTTGGAGGGGATGTGGGAAAACTGAAACACTGAGGCATTGTTGGTGGAGTTGTGAACAAATCCAACCATTCTGGAGAGCAATCTGGAATTATGTCCAAAAAGTTATCAAACTGTGCATACCCTTTGACCCAGCAGTGTTTCTACTGGGCTTATACTTCAAAGAGATACTAAAGAAGGGAAAGGGACCTGTATGTGCCAAAATGTTTGTGGCAGCCCTGTTTGTAGTGGCTAGAAACTGGAAAATGAAGGGATGCCCATGAATTGGAGAATGGTTGGGTAAATTGTGGTATATGAACGTTATGGAATATTGTTGTTCTGTAAAAAATGACCTGCAGGATGAATACCAAAAGGCTTGGAGAAACTTACATGAACTGATGCTAAGTGAAATTAGCAGAACCAGGAGATCATTATATACTTCAACAATGATACTGTATGAAGATATATTCTGAAGGAAGTGGATTTCTTTGACAAAGAGACCTAATTCAGTTTCAATTGATCAATGATGCACAGAAGCAGCTACACCCAAAGAAAGGATACTGGGAAATGAATGTAAACTGTTTGCATTTTTGTTTTTCTTCCCAGGTTATTTTTACATTCTGAATCCAATTCTCCCTGTGCAACAAAAGAACTGTTCAGTTCTGCACACATATATTGTATCTAGGATATGCTGTGACATATTTAACATATATAGGACTGCTTGCCATCTAGGGGAGGGGGTGGAGGGAGAGAGGGGAAAAACCAGAACAGAAGTGAGTGCAAGGGATAATGTAAAAAATCATCCAGGCATGGGTTCTATCAATAAAAAGTTATTAAAAATTAAAAATAAATTAAAAAAAGAAAGTTGAAAAAAATTCTATTCTTGTCATTTTATCTGACACTTTCTATAAATGTAGTTGTTCACTAATAGCTTATTTTTAATAGTAACAAGCATTATTGAAATTATGACAAAGCTTTAGTCTGAGATCATCACAGGAAAAGATCACAAGTATTAATAACCTGTGTGAAAGGATTTATGTTCATTACCTCAAGACTTAGCACCTAGCACATGGCTATCTATCACATAAGTGCTTAATGAACACGTGTGATTAATTGAATAAATAACCTTTGGAAAATCTCACTGTGAAAATATCATGCTTCTCCTATACATAAAAGTTGGTATCTTAAAGATTATTTCTCCTGGTCATTTCAGAGAGCAACAAAGGTCTATGGCACAGTCCACAGTCAAAGAGAATGAGAAGAAGCTCAAGTTGAACTTTATATGGATCTGTTAGGGGTGAAGTCAGAGGAGAACATGTACATTCAAAATGGAAATATGTTATCTATTTAGACTTACAAATAGTTAAAGACTGAAACTAGTAGAAGCAGAAATGTCCTTCTATGATATAAAATGCTTATCATTTTCACACTTAAAAAAATTCTGTGAAGAAATAATGTGGCTGTATACTAAAAAACAAAGTTTATGCAATAGAAAGTAGTAAAGCACAATTTTCTCAGAGAGAGGAAACTGAGGACCTGAATTCTAATTCTATTTATTTACTGTCTCAGCATCCCATATTGATAAAGTTCCCAAGAAGGAAATTTGTACAAAGAAGGAAATGATCTTTAGATATTTATTTTTGTTTGAAGTATTGAGAATGAAGTTTAATTGAGGTTACACAGGTCAGATATCTCGGTTTATAAATATGAGCTGAGAATTAGGGCAATTCTACTCTCTGACTCTTGGAGATTTACCAACTCTCTCTCTCTCTCTATCTCTCTCTATCTCTCCCTCTCTCTCTCTCTCCTTCCCTCCCTCCCTCTCGCTCTCTCTCCCTCTCTCTTTTTTTCTCCCTCTCCCTCTCCCTCTCTCTCCCTTTCTCTCTCCTTTTCTTTCTCTGTTTCTCTCTCTCCTCTCTTTCTCCCACTGAATAAAATGCTTATGTAATTACATACTTCTCATAATTATTGAGTAATTATATACTTCTTATAATTACTGAGTAATCATTGTTCTATAACTAGAACTTAATGTAACAACTAATTGTATAATTATCATGTATTAATGTTGTTATCTAGGAACAAAGTGCTACCTTGTATGCTTCCCCTGCATCACAATTTCAAAAGATAGCAGCAGTATTTGTATTAACCATACAATTTGTAGTAAGAAGAGCTCACCACAAAAGAACATATTCATATTGTACATATGTGTAATGAGCCATTGGTCTTGCCTTAGACATCATCATTCAACCGAATACTTCTGCCGTGTAATTGAACAGTCATGGGACTTTATCAAGATAGTTTTTGAAGGACATCATGCTCTGATAATGGCTTTGTCTTTTCACTGGTATCATAAGAAATAAATATATATTATCTTGTCCTGTTCCCAAAGGAAACATTTTCTATTATTTGTTTGCCATTATAATGCAATTGTATTTTTATTGTCATCACCAAAAAGTTTCCTCCCTGGGAAGTAATTTCTCAATGTCATGTGATGGTATCAAAGAGATTGATGAGAGATAGGGATTTTTGCTAATATGGATAAATATATATTAAGTAGAATTGAAATCACAAGTAATATAAGAACACTAAGCAGCTAAGCAGAATGTTGGTGTGTTTAACATCAGACACATTTTAATAAATAATTGAATTAGACCATATGTGTATCAAATAAAGAGACTGGAAACGTTTACCGTAAAGAAGAGGTCTTAGGAAAACCATGATAGCTGAGTTCAAGTATTTAAAGCATTATTAGTGGTAGAAGAATTGTGTTTGTTCTGCTTAACCCCACATGTTAGAAGCAGGACCAAAGGAAAATGGAATTTGCTAATATACAAACCTGAAGGAATTTTTTCAACAATTAGAGATGTTCAAAAATATGCTGGGACAGCTGAGATGATAGAAGTTTGGGCCTCAAAATTCTTCAAGTGCAAGGTAGATAATCACTGCTTAGAAATGCTATAGAAAGATTATTTCTATTGGCCTCAGAAGTCCCTTCTCTTGCAGATATTATTTATTATTTTCAATTATCTATCTCATAGAACTTGTGAGGAATGTATTTTTAAAGCTCAAAGCATTTTACAACTGTGTTACTATCAGTATTTTCACTGCAACTTTTTTCTAACATATTTTCATATTATAGATACTTAGAATCAATGAATCATAGAATATCCAAAAGACAAGTAGTTTTGTAGTCATTAACTCAAACCCCTATTGTGACAAATGAATCTACTTAACAATATTCCTGGATGTTAATATATATAAAAAACTCAGATTTAGAATTATATGTAAATACTGTTGTTGCTAACAACAATGATGAGGAGCACATACTGTGTTATGCAAAATACTATGATTCATAACTATTTGTTGATAGAAGATTTACATTTATTTTAAGTTTTTTTCCACATTAAACAGATTACACGTGATTCATTTTAAAAATTGGGATATCTTATTTATGTTAATAGAATAATTTACTTTAGGAAGGAAATGGAACAAAAAAAAATCACATGTATTCATTCTTTATTGATTAACTTTCCTTACAAAGTATATGTAGGTGAGAGGTGAAAATAGGAGAAAGAAGTCTGCACATGCAATGTATTTTGGCAGGGATGGTATGCTATTTGAAATAAACATTAGGGTTCTTAAGGATTTTCTTTATTATATACCCAAACTGAAGGAGCTTGGTAGAAATATATTTCTGAAATAATTATTTATAAGGAATCTAATTCATTTTACTTTTTTTTTTTTTTGCTTCACACATATCTTTTCACAAAAGGATGTGATTCCTAAGTAAACTATTCATTAGAAAAACATATCGTTGACCACAGTAGACAAGATTGCACCTGATAATAATAATAATAATACAAACAATATATGTTATGGAGACTTTTATTTTCTTTTTTGAGAGGTTGAGCCATATTAACCTTAACCTTACCTAGAATTTATTTAGTCTTAGTCTTAATCTCTTTGTGAGGGAAATGAAATAGAGAAAAGAGAGTAAATATGAAGGCAACCAATCTAACTTCAGAGTCATGTATGCATGAGCTAAACATCTCTTCTGATAAAAATATCTATAAGCCTTCTGAAGCCATAGAAGGTTAGTAAAAATTTTAAAAAGCCAAATTTTCTTTTTTATGCCCTTTCCCATTATACTGATTTGCCTGTTCAAGTAAGTAAAAGAGAAAATTATAGGCTTTGGAATGTTCAGTCAACCTTTAATTGTGTTCAAATCTCCATGATTTTATTTGAGATTTTCTTAGCAAAGAAACTGAATTAGCTTACCATTTCCTTCTCCAACTCATTTTAAATATGAAGAAACTGAGGCAAATAGGATTAAGTGGCTGAGGGTTATATAGTTAGTACATAACAGGCCAAATTTGAGCTCTGAAAGTTGACTTCTTCTGACTATGCTCAGCACTGTACTATCCCATTTAATTGATTTAGGTTTTAGAACAGAGTAAGTCAATATTGAGCTTCCTTAGGTCAGTATGCAACTAATACCTTTCTGCAAAAAGAACATAAAGTGGTAAGTATAATATTTCAAAATGTTATCTACTATACATTAATTTAGTAGAGGACCTGAATTCAAATCATGCCTCTGTTTTTTATCAGATATTTAATCACCCTGTGTGGCCCTTGATGTCCTCATCTGCAAAATGAGGGGATTAAACTAGATCATTCTAACATCTTTTCAGCTCTAAATTTATGATCCTTATGCCCCTACTTTTTCTACTGGAAAAAAAGTAGAATATCCTTCCCTATAATATCAACATCAACTCTAGACAAATAACCAATGAATACATAAAAATTGAAAATTGAAGTAGAAATGTGAGAGTCAAAGCTTACAATGTTAAAGTAAAACATCCCAGCAATCAAATAATATTTATGTTCAATGTTTATATATTTATATTATGATATTTATAATATGGGTATCATAAAATCTTGACTTACTAGAGTTTATAGCTATATTTATAATAATACCAATACTTCAAAAAGTCATGATATTGTCAGTGTAATCTCTACCAATAAAGCTTAGAACCCCTCTGTTCTTTAGTTGTGGCCTTTGTGAATTTTTCTGGTCAACAAATCATCATCTATTTAACCATTATTATAATAATGAACTTTGCCAGACTGGTGCACAAGCAGAAGATTCCAACCCTATAGTCCAACCTATATTGAAAGCATTTTAGCTTGATAGCTATTATCAGAGGTTTTGTTCCTTTAACAATTTTTTTTAAAAGTTAGGATTATTTTTACTAGGCAATGCGAAATTGAAATAGGACCTTTGAGTCACCATAGTGTAATCAGGAGTTAGGTACTTGTCATAGTTGAGCTCCAGCTCCATCATCTATAAAATTTGCATAATGATAGTGCTAATTTCCTTATATTAAGCAGGAAGCGTTTTGTAAACTTTGAAACCATATAAAAGTGAGCTATCATCATTGTTCTTTTTATGACAAATCATAAAATATTTTAATAAGCAATTTAAATATATTAGCTATAGATAGCAAACTAGTGCATACTACTTTAATCCCACAAGCCTTTATTTCCCCAGTTAGTTATTATACTCCTTTACTTTTTTCTGAGTTCATCACAAGTACTCCCCCCTATGGGAAATTCCCTCAACCCTCCACTCAAAGCACTGGTGCTCTTTATGCTCTGCTTACCTCTTGTATTCTCAATAAGGATGTTAAGTTCCCTTGTGTCCCTACTAATTTGAAGAAACCAGTTGCTTAATTAATGCTTACTGAGTTTAAACAACTTGGTTCCTTCAGAGTTAGTTATAAAGCCAAAAATCTGAACTTGATCACAGTATAGTCATAATATATGAATATGACTTATAATTTATATTTGTACTTTCTAGCAACAATAGCCAGTATTTACATAGTTTTTTTTAAAGCCTATTGGTGCTTTATATATAATATAATATAATGATATATATTTATATATATAATCTATATATTTGCCTATTATTTCTCACAAAGGAAAAATCTACTAATAGCTTTCATACTTCTTTTTAACAGCCAAATCCAACTCCATTCTTGTAAATGACACACAAATCTTGCACCGTACTGAAGAAGCTAACCTGTGGGTGTCCATTAGCGGATTGGTTCCATTTTCTAACTACATTGTACAAGTGAATGCATCAAATAGCCAAGGCAGTTTGATAAGTGATCCTATAACAATCATGATGCCTCCAGGGGGTAAGCATGTGAAATAAAATGTTGTTTCTCTAATATTACAAATGCATTAGAGTTCATTATGTTTTAATCAACTTGTTTATTATTAAATTTAATTATTTTGAATTTAGAGACCTAATTCATTTGGGTTTCTGGTTGTAATTTTTGCTTACAAAATTGTTTCATTTTAAAAATTAGTATTGTCTACTAATTGTGCATGTGTGTATGAGAGAGAGACAAATAGACACAAACATAGACACACAGAGAGAAACTGAACATTTTGAGATACTGTTTGCAGTCAAACAAATATTATAAAGTAGCTACAGAAAGAGATTTTCCTTTTGCTTTTTGAATTGTCCAAGGTGTTGCCTCTACTTGTTGAGAAAATCAATACAATGTAAAATTTCCTATGTAGGATATGTCTGACTCCCTAATACAGTATATTAGATTCATCGCTCTCTTATTTTAATAAAAAGGGAGGGAGTAGAAGAGACATTCCATCCTGGCATCCTAGGAGGCTTTCTTATTGTTTTCTACAAAAATAATGTGCGCTTTATTTTTTTTTACATAGATAGCAACTTGGCTATTTCTCTCCTCTTCTCATGCTTATAATTTTAAATCTTGTTCATAGGATTGGTTAAGGATAGTGCAATGGATAGCTAGGTTACAATAAATAGTATTCTGTGGAATTATATATTCTCTTATCAAAAGATAATATGCTAGGGTAGAAATAATCTTGATTATGGAATCATAGATCTAAATTCAAATTATATTTTATTAATACCCATGTAATCTGTTGTAATTAATTAATATTGACTCTGCTTTCTCATGTATAAAGTTCTCATGTATAAAATCCAGTTGAACACTAAATGATCTCAAAGTGATCCGATAGGTCACTCTTGGATAGGAGTCCAATGCATTTCTACATGACAGCATTATTTCCACTTTGAAATGACAAAGAAATCATTTTTGTGAAAAGAAATATAATTTTGTTACTTTACATGTAAATCTCTCTATTTTGGGACAGCTTGGATTTGAATGAGTTTCTTGGAAAATGAAGATGGAAATTTTGTTATTGCTCAACTTCAGTTCTGTAGAGATATATCTTGTAAGTTTAATTGGTAAAGCTATAGTACTAAGGAAATTAGTGAAGGTTGGATGTTTGATCATGAGAATAGTTTGTTGCAGTTTTTCCAAGAACTCTTCTTTTTAGTGTAAATCTATTGAACCACTTCTCACAAAGGAAATAGAGTGGTGTAGATTTAATGGAATAGATACTACAAAAATAGCTCTAGTATGTTCAATTGACTAGGTATTTTTATATAATGAAGCATAACAGCAGCAACAACAACATACTGTTATTTTTCTTGGGAACAAAAATTTTATAAATCCATGATTTTGACAGTTTTGACAATATGCTTATCAGTGATGAAAATTGATACCTTTTTATGCCATTTTTATTTTGTTTGTGTTTCCATATAAAGGATTCACCTAAATTCTATGTTTTTCTTAAACAAAAAATGAAACATAGGCATATTAAGATACCTTTTAAACTATTCATATCATCTATTATACTCATATTAATGATTATGAATCAGTGAATACATTGTTGTCTTGTAACAATTTTTTGATACCCAGGTCATATAAATTCCATTTGGATAAAATGAAATTGACTTCTCTTCCAAAATATTTATTATATTCTCATATATTCTGTCTGTCTTAAATCCTAATAGAAATTACTAGACTATAAACTCCATAATGGTAGGGAATGTGTAATTTAAACTTTATGTCCTCCATCCATATACGTTGTAGAAAGTTGACAAACATTTTCTGAATGAATTAGTGACTGAACATTAGTTCAAGAGTAGAAACTTCCAAGGCTTGTGGGTTGGAATTCATGTCCCCAGAATTACTGGGAATATGAATTAACAATGATTTCTTATATACTCAGGATTTCCTGTTCATTTTTAACATGTTCTTTTATGCCCTGAATAAACTCAAAAGGGATCTCTTATAGTATGCTTCAGCAAAGTAGCCTTGAATTTGATTTATTCTAGACTCTAAGAAGAAAATCACAGTCTATATCTAAGCAGCTAATTGATTAAGTGCATAATATATACCAGGCATTGTACTAACCTCTTAGGGTACAAAGAAAAGCAAAAACATAATACCTACCTTCAAGGAGTTCACATTTTAATGGGGGAAATAAAATATGGTTATTTGCATACATGACAGTTAAGTAGCACTATAGTGCATAGTGTGCCTGATCTGGTCAGGAATAATTTGTTTCCCGGGTTCCTATCTGGTCTCTTGACCCTGTGTTTCACTGGGCAAGTCATTTAACCTTGTTTGCTTCAGTGTCCTATATGTAAAATGTGCTGGAGAAGAAAATGTCAAAGCGTTCTAATATCTTGGCCAGGAATGAACAGAACACAACTGAACACAAAATCATATATTGCAAATCAAAATTATTCTCTGAAAGAATGCATTATTAGAGGGAACACTAAGAAAAGCCTAGGAGGAAGGATTTTTAACTGGGTCTTTCTTTTTTCCTTTCTTTAAAAAATAGTATTTTTTTCTTTTTATAATAACTTTTTCTTTTTCAAAATATTTGCAAAGATAATTTTCAACATTCACCCTTGCAAAACACTGAGTTCCAAAATTTTTCCTTCCTTCTCCCTCAACCCTTTTCCCTAGACAGCAAGTAGTCCATTATAGGATAAGAATATGCAATTCTTTTAAACATATTTCCACATTTATCAAGCTGCACAAGAAAAATCAGATCAAAATGGAAAAATGAGAAAGAGAAAAAAAAGCAAAAAAAAAAAACAATATCAAAAAGGGTTAAAAATAGTATGTTTTGATCCACATTCAGTCTCCACAGTCCTTTCTCTGGATGAGGATAACTCTTCCCATCACAAATCTTTTGGAATTGTCTTGAATCACTTCATTGTTGGGAAAAAAAAAAGCAAGTCCATCACAGTTGACCATCACATTTGATCATCACATAATCTTGCTGTTGCCGTGTACAATGTTCTTTTGGTTCTAGTCACCTCACTTATCATCAGTTCATGTAAATCTTTTCACGCTTTTCTGAAATCAGCATGCTTATCATTTCTTATAAAACATTAATATTTCATTATCTTCATATGCCATAACTTATTCAGCCATTCACCAACTGATGGGCAACTAATTGGTTTCCAGTTCCTTGTAACTACAAAAAGGGCTGCTACAAACATTTTTGTACATGTGGATTTTATTTGAACAGAGTCTTGAAGGAAGCTGGGAAAGCAAAGGGGTAGTGGTAATGAGGGGAAACTTTCTAAGGATGAAGAACAGACAAGGTAATACATGGAGTCAGGTCTTGTAGCTGCATCTGGATCTTAGACTGTGAAGAGGGGAGGAAAGTGTAAGACAACTGGAAAACTAGGCTTGGACTAGACTAGGAAGGGCTTTAAATGACACACAGAGAATTTGATATTTGAGGTAATAGGGAATCACTGGATTACTCTTATGATTAAGTAGGAAAATGACAGTTTACACAGTAACAGACCAATCCTTGTCCCAACCTAAAGGTCCTAAAAGGCATTTTTTTTATCAGAAAGATAATTCTCCTTAGAATTGGCCAGCATAAGATTCAATCTGTGCTGTTTTGTCGATGCAGTAGAGATTCATTATCTGTTGAATAATAAATAATAATTATTTCTGCCTTAGTAAGAATTAATTAACTGCAGTGTATAAATAGATCCTGGATGACAGAAATTATCTACCCTTTTTTAAGGATCTTTATAATAGATGTGTGTGTTAGATGACTTTAACTGTGCTGCATTTTATTAAGCTTAGAATGAATAAATAAGAAACATGGTTGAGTTTTCTATTTACAGTTGTGGACTTTGAAATTTGAGCCAAAAATTGTTAGCTATCATCACATTGTATTTTGATGTCCCCAAAACACTTGAGTGAAATGTTTAGAGATGGTGGATAAAAATATGACACAAGAAGTATCATCTCAACTTGATTCACATTTGGAAAACAAATATGATTGGGTTTTTTAATGGAAATTACAAGTTATATCTCAATTCTATGTAAAAAAAAAAGGATGTGCAAAATTTTAATTGTGATATTTATTCATTTCATGTCATGCATATAACAAAAACAAACTGGATTAGATATATTTAAACATCTTTCATAAAAAGGAACTGAGCTACTCCATTGTTCATATGGTTTTTTGAGAATAACTGTTCCGTACAGTTGTAAAAAATCATTATGTGATATATCCATTAAAGAAAGCTCACTACACAGCACATTACTATCACCAATTCAGCACCACACCATGTATAACTTGTCTGTGCTGTAGAAATGTGAGTATTATGCAAATGTTAAGGAACTAAAGTATTGTTTTACAGTGGTAAACCAAATCTGAGCTAAACTGCTTACTGAAGCTTGTCTTCATCTGCAGTATATAGACCTTCATCATTTTCATTATTATACTGCTTTGCAAGCCCACACTATCTGAGCTTGATGCAATCATTCATTTGGACTTAGAAATCTAAGAATTGAGAAGCTACCATTTTACCAAAGGAAGAGGTGCAGCATCTTCAAAGACAGTCAGTGATTTGCACAAGTTTATTACAGCCATTAGGACATACTTTCTTTCATCATTAGATTGTTGTTGATTACAATTAGGAAACTTATAGCTTTGAAATTATCTTTTTTATGACCTTGTGGTACTTTAAAGGTGATACCTCATTGATTAAATAGGTTTTAGTTCATGCTTCCTTTTACTTAATGATCTGAAAACATATTATCCTGATTTACACATAAAATCATGCTGAAAAGCATGTGGCATTCACTAGAATATGTATGTTTAAGTAGAATTAAATTAGTACTGAGAGTTATTAAAGAAATCTTCCATGCCTTTATCCAGTGAACTGTGATCCATTTTGAAATGAATAACAAATGAACCAGTGTAAAGAACAGAAGAAACAGAGGAGCAGAAAAGGCTCTATATGCTATTTACTTTTCCATTATCTTTGGATGGTTATTTTCATTGTTACTTTCATGATTCTAGAAATGTCAAGCCCCTTATGAAGATGGTGATTCTCCAATAAAATAATTTTCATTCAAACCTGGAATTGTGGTAAAATTGTATTGACATTGCTCCTAGCTGTGTACTTGCCTCCTAGTTTACTTTGAGAACATAGGAGGAGATTTGGTCAGAAACTTAAAAGGAGATATAGAAAACAAAACAAAACAAAAAACCCTAGAGCATGACAGAAGAAAACAAAAACCCATATCCTCCAGTGAATGTTCTATGATTAAATTTGGAAGAAGCTGAATGGTAAAGTTTATCTCAGATATATCAATTCTAAATTATAGCCCTGTAATTACTGTGTTTCAGGGCAGGAAATGAGGAGGGAAAGGTGGCCTGAGGAATACCTTGTTCAATTATGCTAAGATATATACCTCCCACTTTTAGGTTTCTTTGGGTATATAGAGACAGTTGGGAGTATAGCTGGCAGTAGTTGTAGGGATGGTAGAGTTAGGGGAAACTAGAGATGTCATCTCTTTGGAAATTATCCAGGAAGTATCATTGTCTGATCTGAGCACGTAAATACATGCATAGAAAGAGACTTTTTGGGGACCTCTTCAGAACACAGTTCTGATGTGAGATAAAGGATCATGTTTACTTTATACATTTATTATATATGCCTATCTATGCACAGGGTGTATCTTGTAGAAGACTGTAACTTCTGTGAAAGCAGGAGGTATTTTCTCTTTACATTCTCTTTTCAGGGTCATCCTATACACTACACACAGAGAGAGATACACTTCTCTTTCTTTTCTTCCTCTTCCCTCCCTCCCTTCCTCTCTCCCTACCTCCCTCTCTTCTACAAGATAGAGTCTATCTAGGGTCACACTAGCCAATGTGTGTCAGAAATGGAACGAGAATTTAGGTAATCTTCACTCAGGGCAGTTTTCCTGGAGTCAGGAAGACCTGAGTTCAGATCCAGCCTCAAATATTTACTAGTTATGACCCTGGGCAAATCATTCAACCCTGCTTGCTTCAGGTTTCTCATCTGTAAAGTGAGTTAGAGAAGAAAAAATATCCTTGTCAAGAAACTATCAAATGGGGTCATCACAGAGAGATGGACAGGAAGGTATGAGTCAACAATAAAAAAGAGACTCCTTACTCTGAGATTAGTCTTATCCACTGCCCTTCAGGTCCTTAAGGAAGGTACTTGTTGAATTTAATTATGTCCTCAGAAGTCAGTAAGTCAGTAAGCTTTTATTAAGCACCATATTGTAGTAGGTACTGTGCTAAGGACTGGGGATAGAAAGAAGAGCAAAAGAATGTCTCCATTCTCAAAAAGCTCACAATGTAATGACAGAACCAATGTGAAGGCAAACAGGAAAAATTAAAAATAATCAACAGAGAAGAGGGATTTGCACTAAGAAAGTATATTCCCTGGCACAAAGGGGAAAATTCCAGGTCATTTGCATAGGGTTACAGAAACATCAGATTTATTGTTGGAAAAATCTTGGTAGTTATCTAATTCAACATCCTTTTGTTATAGAAATGAAGTTCCATCCCAAAGAGATCATAAAGAAGGGAAAGGGATCTGTATGTGCACAAATGTTTGTGGCCGCCCTCTTTGTAGTGTCCAGAAACTGGAAACTGAGTGAATGTCCATCAATTGGAGAATGGCTGAATAAATTGTGGTATATGAATATTATGGAATATTATTGTTCTGTAAGAAATGACCAACGGGATGATTTCAGAAAGGCCTGGAGAGACTTATACAAACTGATGCTGAGTGAAACGAGCAGGGCCAGGAGATCATTATATACTTCAACAATAATACTATATGATGACCAATTCTGATGGATCTGGCCATAAATCACCCATGATGACTCAGCAATGTATGAACCAAATCAGTTCCAATGGAGCAGTAATGAACTGAACCAGCTACACCCAGCAAAAGAACGCTGGGAGATGACTAAGAACCATTACATTGAATACCCAATCCCTATATTTTTGCCCACCTGCATTTTTGATTTCCTTCACAGGCTAATTGTACAATATTTCAGAATCCGATTCTTTTTTGTACAGCAAAATAACGGTTTGGTCATGTATATTTATTGTGTATCTAATTTATATTTTAATATATTTAACATCTACTGGTCATTCTGCCATCTGGGGGAGGGGGTGAGGGGAAGGAGGGGAAAAATTGGAACAAGAGGTTTGGCAATTGTCAGTGCTGTGAAGTTACCCATATATATAATCTATAAATAAAAGTCTATTAAAATAAAAAAAAAAGAAATTAAGTTCCAGAAATGTTAGATAACTTGTCTCAGGTCATCTTAGCAGTAAGGTGCAGAAATAGAATTCAGATTTGGATCTTTACTTAAAAAATCAAATGCTCTATCCATGACATTATGATATATGCACTTTGCTATTATTCAGTCCTTTTCAGTCACATCCCAATCTTTTTTACCCTAATTGGGGTTTTTTGGGCAGATAGTGGAGTTCTTTTTGTCATTTCCTTCTCTAGCCCATTTTACAAATGAGGAAACTGAGGCAAACAGGGTTAAGTGACTTGCCCAGAGTCACAAAGCTATCTGAGAAGAGTTGAACTCAGAAAGAGGAGACTTCTTGACTCTAGGATTTCCTCCCCCTTTTTTTAACCATATCATCTAACTTCTCCTTATATGCTGCATGGTACTTAAAATGATGTGAATTTTTTTTTCTAGTGATAGTATATGGGGAGATCAAAAAAGGCCTTGTAAAGAAGGTAGCATCTGAGCTGTTCTTTGAATGGAGATTGGGATCCTCAGCACTCCTTTGGCTATTAGGTTCTAATTGTCCCTTTTCTTTGATTCTATCAAAACCTGGATAAAAAGAATGAGCTTACATTTTCTGCAAGCTGTGCAGCAACTTGAGGATCTTTAAACAGCCACTATTTTTAAAATTTCCATTTATTTAATATTTTATTTTCTTCCACTTAAATGTAAAAATAAGTTTTAACATTTACTTTTAAAACTTTGAGTTTTAGAGTCTCTCCTTCCTCCTCCCCCCTTCCCCACTCACCCTCATTGAGAAGGCAAGCAATTCGATTATAGCTCATTCACGTGTAGTCAGGCAAAACATTTCCATATTAGTCATATGGTGAAAGAAAACAGACAAAAAAACCTCAAGAAAATTGTTTAAAAGGTAATCTTGAATCTGTAGTTGGACAACATTAGTTCTATTTTGGGGTATAAATAGCATTTTTCATCATAAGTTCTTCAGAGCTGTTTTGGATCATGATATTACTGAGAATAGCTAAGTCATTCACAACTGATCATTTTGCAATTTTGCTGTTAGTTTGTACAAAGCGCATTTCACTTTGCTATGATCTTACTTGGAAACACTAGGTTAAGACTGCACTATATGATTTGAAGGAATTGGGGATATTTAGCCTTAACTAAGAAGAGTTAACTTCAAGGTAAATTAGCCAATCCAGAAACACTTATAAAATACCTTCTTATTTTGTAGACCCTATATTAAACACTGGGAATATCTTTTATAAGGAGCAAAAGATACATTCCCTGTTCTCAAGGAGTTCACAATCACCTAATAGGGAAGACAACATGTAAACTAAATACATACAAACAACACATTCAGGTGGCTGTCCCTGTGAGAGATCTTCTCCAAGTCCCTTAGTTGTTGGTGTTCCCTCTCCCCTTAAATTATCTTCTATTTACTTACCTGTAAATATATTCACCTATAAAATATAGTCTCTTTAGAAAGGGGGTCTTCTTTGTCAGTCTGTTAACATACATTTTTTTTCTTTTTAAATATTTAATATTTTTATTTTCCCATTACATGAAGAATGTTTTTATATTTGTTTTTAAAATTTTGAGTTCCAGATTTTCTCCTTTCCTCCCCATTCCCATCCCCCTTTAAGAAGGCATATATGAAGTGATGCAAAATATTTCCATAAAAGTCATGTTGTGAAAGAAAACATAGATTTCCCTCGCCCCTCAAAAAAAAAACTCTCCAGAAAAATAAAATTTTTAAAAAGAATTTTTTAAAATTTCAACATACATTTATTAAGCACTTACTTTTCTAAGTGCCGGGATTAAAGAAAAAGGCAAAAGACAGTCTTTGTTCCAAAGGATCATTCTATCTAATGGGGAGATAATGTACAAACAAGATATAGGCAGGATAAATTGTAGACAATCAATAGAGAGTAGGGACTGGCATTAAAGGAAATTATGAAATAATTCCTATAGAACCCAGTTTCTTATGTGGATTGTACCCCATGTGGAGTTTCATACCTAAATGTGGGGATTGTGAAATTATGATTTATTATCAGTAAATGTCTGATTTGTATATGTATTATATGTATATATATAGATATGTTTTTATCTATCTATATATATTATATTTCTTGGGGGAACGGGGCTGCAAGTATAACAATTTTAAGCAGCTCTGCCATAAACATAGGACTTTATTTGAGATTTGAAGGAATCCAGGGAAATAGGGAAGGAGAGATCTCCAGGTTTGGGACACAGCAAATCCCAGGAATCAGGAGCTGGGGCATCTTGTTTATTCATCTGTAAAAAGATCAGTAAAAAGGGCACACAAATGTCATAGAGGATAATGCATTATTCCTGGAGTCCAGAAGACTCATCTTTCTGAGTTCAAGTCTAACCTTAGACACTTACTAGCTGTTTGACCCTAAGCAACTCACTTAAGCCTGTTTGCCTCAGTTTCCTCATATATAAAATGAGCTGGAGAAGGAAATAGCAAACCTTTTTGAAATTTTTGCCAAGAAAATCTCAAAAGGGATCACAAAGAGTCAGAAACAACTGACTGAACACATACAAAAAGTACAGAGTTACTGTATTGCAGAATATATAACAAGGAATAAAATGTAGAAAAAATGGAAACAGAGGATTTTATATTTGTTCCTGTAAGGTTCCATTAGAGTTGATTGAATTGGGGGATGACATGCTCTGACTTTTGGGTTTTGTATCATCAGTACCTAGTACAGAGTCTATTACATTGGAGGTCCTCAATAAATGTTAGTCAAATTGTATTGAATTGGAATGATTATGGTCTTGGAAAATCTGTCATGTGAAAGTAAGCACTAGATTTTTTCTGCATACTTCCAAAGGGAATAACTAGAACTAATGTGTAGAAGTAACAGAACGATAGATTTGGTTCAATATAAGAAAGACCTTCACAAGTTCTTAATAATTAGAAATGTCTAAAAATATAATGTGATGCTTAGTTCACCCACAGCATTCAAGTGGATGGCCATTTGAGAATCTTGTTAAGGATATTCATGTACCAATTGGGACCAGATGGCCTCTAATTTTTATTATAATTCTGTAATGCAAAGTATGCCCTTAAAAAAAAAGAGAGATGGGTTTAGAGTTGGTAGATGTCTAATAATCATCTAGTCTAATACTTTCTTTTTACAGCTGAGAAAACTGAGGAATTTAGAGGTTAAGAGGCTTGCCTCAAGGTCATTTGAGAGACTGAATAAAAAAAATTCTTTATTTCTAAAAACATCCTTAGTAGACATTTTAAAAATACTGTAACAATGGAAATTCAAGAAACCTGAATTGATGAAATTGGGAATATCATTGTAATATGTTTGCATATTAATTATGTGTAATATTATACATTTATAATTATATATATAGTATAACATTAATTTGATTAATCAAGTTAAATATAAAGTAAATCATCTCCCTTGAGGACAAGTTTATCTGTTTACTTGAAAATACAGCAATCATTGAATAAACATTTATTGAGCACTTACTATATGCCAGGTACTAGGTTAAGTGCTAGGTAAACAAAGAAAGACAATAGGATAGCTTTTGTTATCAAGGTAATCATATTCTAATTTAGGAGATAACATGTAAGCAATTATGTATAAAAAGATACACAAAGGATAAATTTGAAATAAACACCAAAGGGAAGTTCCTGGGATTAAAAAGGATGAGGGAAAATATACTTGTTGTAGAGGATGGGACCTTACTTGGGACTTCAAGGAAGCCAAGGAAGCCTGGGTATGGAGACAATAAAAGAGAGTATTCTGGATATGGGAGTAGCAAGCGGAAAATACCTAAAGAGAAAAGAGATGGAAGGACATGTAGTTATCATTGAATGATGAGAACAAAAAAATTAGAAACTGGAATTCACTGTCTATATTATCATGGTAATATTATTAGTGATCAGAACAGGTATTTATACCCACACCTTCTGATTTCAAATATATAGAAAGAGATTGTAGCACCCTATTTTAACTTTTGCTTTAATTTTTAGATTGTCCATCATTTACTAATATTTATCACTACTTTTTCTGAAGGAGAAATTGAGGAAATTCAAGGTAAATGTAGAGATAGAAAATAATCTTGATCTGCAAGTAGTATGACTTTAATTTCAAATCCTTTTTCTAGGATGGCTTCCAATTGGGTAGTAGCAAATCAGGTATAAAGAAAAATGGCTTTGTCATGTCTTTTTCAACTGTGGTAATAGAGTGAATTCTAATTCCAAATCTCTGTCCTCACCATTGTAAGATAATTATATATTGTATTTTACAGTAAATAGATAACTGTCAAACAAAGTACTTGACTTATTTTAGATCTGATTCGATTAACTGGACTGGTGTTTTTTAAATGTATTGTATTGATCTTCCTTATTTCATAAACTCAGTGTTCTTAAGTCTCTACTATTGCAGTATTTTTAATTTATTCATGATGCTAAACAGCAATCAAGTCCACATTTAGCACTAAGGATGGTTTTAGGAATAAAGAATGTATTTTTTAACCCATGCTCTCAAATAGAATCAGTACAGGTTCAAGAGTTCTAGGGAAAGAATTAAAAAAAAATAAATATTGCATCCAAATGTTAATCCATAAATATGAAACTTTCTTTTGACCCTTACCCTCTTAAGGTCTGGAGTTACTAATGGGGTTAGGATTTCAACTCTTAATGGGACACAGTGCATTAGTGTTTTGTATGCATAGAATTGAGCATTCAGTTTAATAAGTGGTTGACATTGGTGATGTCCCTTAATTTGCTTAAATCTAATTGGCTCTTTTATCAGTCAAACCTGTATGGATTGGCAATTGATCAGAAAGGGTCAGCCATGACTGTGCATGTAGTTAAATGATGGAACCACCAGTTAAAGTCACTGTTGCATAATAATAAGCAAAAAAACACAAGAACAAATGAGCTTAGAAAAGGAAGGAAAAGAAAGCATAGAAGTTTTACAGGATCTTCAAGTTCAGAACAAAGGCATTATAGAGTGTATAAATTTTAAATACACTGCATTTTGCCTCCAGACTTAAAGCTTTTTTTCCAGATGAACTGAAATCTTGTCTGAAACTGTCTTTGTTACATCAAAGAACTACTCAGAAAGCTAAAAGAGACAGAAGAAGCATAAAAGGGCATAGTTTAAAATGATTAATGACAAATTCCATACTGCAGAGGTAGAAATGGATTTTTTATGAAAGTTTTAGATTTCCCCAAAAGGGATAATTTCATTCTGTTTATCTTGTTTGCCAAACTGTTTCAGTGAAATGATGGAAAGAACTCGTTATTTTCTTAAACTACAAACTTCTTCAAAGTGATCATCTCATTTTAAAATAATGTTAATTTTAAAATTAGGTAAAAATAATATTAACTTCCAGTCTCATAAACACATAAAGATGAGAAAAGTTGACATTATCTAGGGTTTTAATAATTATGTTAAAAATATTCAAAGCCTTTCCTACCCAGATGAGATAGAAGTGCCCTTCCCAATGTCCTTTCTCTATATCTCTCTACTCACCTCTCACTAGACATTACCCCCATTACACATACAAAGGGAGGGAGAGTACAATGAATGGATTCAAGAAGAAAAAACAGTACTTCTGCAAATTCCGTCCCTATTTTATGCCTAAGTATTTCTTGTGAGAGGTTCTAACTTAACTAAATACAAGTATCATGATGGTTTGTAGGCTACCTGATAAGATGAACAATAGAATCAGATTATTTCCCATGAAAATACATTTCTCATCAAAGTGGATGTTGAATACATAAATAAACAATGTAAAGAGATAGCTGAGTGCATCTCATATTACCTGTAAACTTCAATAGTATAACCCTAATTTTATGTCTAGTGATGGAGGGATGAGTCACTTATAGTCAATTCTTTTCTTGTGTTTCAAGAAATGCCAGCTTTGTGGGAGTTAAGGAGAAATGAAGGCATTAAAGAACTACATAAAAATTCATTTTATTGATATAATTATTAATTCTGGCCACATCCCACCTTGGCTCATCAGTCTTGCTTGTGCTATTTGCAGGAAAGAAGGAAGGTAGTAAGGAAGAACAGAAGGAAACAAGCACTTAAGTTCCTATTATGTATCAGGGACTGAACTAAATTCTTTATAAATCTTATTTAATTCTCACAACAACCTTAGGTGATAGGTGTAATAATCATTCCTATGATTTTTTGTAATTGAGGAAACTGAGGAGGCCCAAGGCCCCACAAGGCTGAATTTGAGTCTTCTTGACTTAAAACTAGTCTTCTACTCTGTCACCTAGATTAAGAGGGAAAAGAGAGGGAATAAGGGAATAATTTTTTTTTCTGTTATACTCCATGTCAAACTTCTCTGTTTCTTGGTGTACACACACACACACACACACACACACACACACACACCACAGAGTGTAACATTTTTCCCTTGTTTAATCATTTAATCACTTTCATTTTCTATTGCATGTTTTACTTGAATAAGATTTAACTGATAAATCTGCTTATTTCAATAACCTGCATTTAAAAAATATTTTTGACATTAATCAGTGTTAAAAAGAGGAGAATTCTCTAATGTTTATGATTAATTTTATTACTAGCTACTTTTCCTTCTCCTGGGTTATGCATTTCTTTTTTTTTAATTTCCCTTGAAATGAAATGTTCTCTGCTTCAGTTTTTGCTGATAGGCAGACTTTGTAGTAGTTTAAGGAAAATCATTTAGTGCTTTTGAATAAATGGATGATAAAATATACTTTTAAAAACTAATTTTTAAAAAGATGACATCCAATAGTAACTCTAAAGTGTTTAACAGATTAACTCTTCAAATTTGATAGCTTGTTAATCTCTCTTGAAGATTAGGATATTAGTTAGAAAAAAAAGTCTCCATTAAGTATATTCACTAAAATTATGTGCCAGTAAAATATTTGTAACATTGGTTTTATGAGATTCTAAAATAACTAATTAAATGATTTTTTTAGTTGTTGATAGTTTCTATTTAAGAGTTGTAAGAAAAAAGAAAAATAACTTAAGGAATTTCAAAAATCACCTTGGTGATCACATTTTATATATTATATTATAATTTTTTTCATGGCTTTTAATCCAATGCACCACCATTTTGTTAAGGAAACAGGTTATATCAGTTGAATTTTTTTTAATTTTCAGTATTTTTCAACCATAAATTGAGCTCTTACTGTATATTTGAGGATACAGAAACAAATAAAAGTTACAAAATAAAAGAATAGACGCAGATTCTTCCCTATGTACTAAGCTCATTGAGATGATTGCATCCCTGCTTTTATTTTTGTTTTATAAAGGAAGAACTATCAGATACACTATTTATCAGAGGATGCAAGATTGTGGTTTTGATTAAGAATCATTAATAAAATTGGGATTTCTCCTTCGGTGACTTGAAACCCTCTAAAAACCAATGCAATAACAAAAAAATAAAATAAAATAAAAACTACTCAAAAATCAGTGTGTCATTTCCAAAATTTATCATGATACCAATATGCTAGCTAACATGTTTATAACACAATTGTACCTAGCTAGTCAGTCAATGCTTATTATGTACCAGAAACTGTACTAAACACTAGGGATACAAAAGAGAATAAAAAAACTTATTGGATATTATTTTAAATAGTCCTAACTGACCATGTAGAATTTTTCTTTTGTAATCAAACTTCTGGGAATTTCAGTTGGCTCAGATACTTAGCCACTTAGGATAAAAACGAAAACATAAAAATAAATTGTAACTTGGAAAAACAAAATAAGCTTACAGGGTGGAAAGTCATATTTTTGAGGGATAACATTAGTGATAAAGGTTGGACCTGTGCCTTCATTGATAGGATGATCTCCTAGAGAGAAAACTACCTTTACCAGTAAATTCAGCACCTTCCCTGAAACTTAGAATCTCAAAGATGTCACTAGGACAATGTAAGGTTTAGTGAGTTGCCCAAACTTACACTGCCAATTTGTGTCAGAGACAGGACTCATACTTAGGTTTGCTTTTTAAACATTATTATACAATTTTTAACATGACAAAATTATGCCAATTTATTTCATATATAATTCATATGAACTTTTAGAAGATGACATGCATGATATTTTAGCATTGTATGTATTTTCGTCAAAATCCTATTGTTTTTCCACAAGCAAGTCAACTTTCTATGCAATAAAATATTTAAGCCTATTACTGATGAAAGTGGTGTATTTAAATTCCCAATAAAATCTAGAGAGTCCATTTGAAAAATTAGACAAGGAGAATACTTATAAACCTTAGAGTTCTTAAGTCTCATTGTAAATGGGAAGAAGGGAGTGACTCTAGTCTATTTCTGTATATAAGTGGCTTAAGCAGAAATTTACATTATTTTTAGAAAAAAATATTTTCTTTTGTTTTTGATAATTCACCCAATTGATTTTTTTTAATCCTAAAATTGCTTTTCATAAACCCAAGGAAAAGGAATATTTTACCATTTTCTTTGCTTTGCTCAATCAGTGTCTTGACCATGGAGGTTAGACTTCTAGTCATAAAACACATTAGAGAGGCACCAACTTCTGAGCTAGGGAGGAGAGGGAAGGAAACTTTGAAGTGTGCTTACCATGGACTCTACAAGCCTCCAGCAAAGGGCTGCCAGCTTGCTGCATTTGCATACTCTCTTGTGGTTTGTATGGAAACATACACAGACACAATTAAGCACTATCTTTAGAGCATCCTGGGGCGAGAATAGCAAGGGGAAAAAAAAAAATCAAAATCACATTCCTTCCTTACCCTCCCCCAACTTTACCAGGAGACAAATAGAAAAGTATCATTACTTTAAGTTTCACTGACATTAAAAAAAATAGTATTTTTTTAAAAGGAAGTAATTTCCTTTTTGTTTTTATCTTTTGGAAAAGAGGTTTGTCTATAACTTTAAGGTGAAAACAATATCATAACTAGCTAACTTGCTCTGCAGTTAGAAAACAATGATAAATTTCATTTGAGTTCTGATAGGCTCCAATAGTTTTTTTTTTCAGTTACCTAAAGAAATGTTTTGCTTATCTTCTCTGTACCCTCTTTCTACAATACTTTTTCTCCCTCCTCCCTTCCTTCCTCCTTCCCTCACTCCCTTCCTTCCTTTCTTTTTATCTTTCTGCCTATATGTCTTATCCTTAAATCTTGTAGACAGACTTTATACCAAGATTCACAGGTGCCCAGGAAAGTTTCACTGAGAAATTTCCAACAAAATGACTATACAGAGTAGAAAGAATGCTAGGTTTAGAGACTGAAGAAGTGTGTTTGAATCCTGGCTATGTCAATTTCTGCCCATATTTTCCAGTCTCTGTGACTTAGAGAAAGCCATTGTACTGAACTCAGTGTATTTTCAACTTCTATAAAAAGACAAAATTCTATAAAATATTAAGGAGTCCAAGTAAATATCCTGGTTTGCATTTCTTTTATGTCCCTTTTGTGTACCCCTAATCACAAGCCTATGCACCTAAATGCTTGTTATCTGAATAAATATCTGGAATCATTCACCCAAAAGAAAACATGTTTATTGCAGACTAGTAGTTGAGGAGAAGAAGATGGGAGAAAGAACAATGGAAGAAGGCATATCTACCTGCTGAAAAATCATAAAAAATGATATAGATGAATTTGGATATTTTTCTAAAGCTTACTAGGGATCCCCTAGGAAAAACAAGTTTATGTTAACTGAAATGCCACACCGATATGTATGTATGAATATGATGTGTGTGTGTGTGTGTGTGTTTGTGTATTCTCTGTTCAACTTAATTTTCTTATCTTCTAGAGACTGCCTTCTCAGGTGACAAAATGAGAAACATCTCTGAGGGTCACATTCCTAAGAGATGATTAAGTCAGTTTCTACTAGTTTAAAAGCAAAGAAACCTAGGTTCTAGTTTCCAATATGTTTAACAAGGATCTATTGGACAACAACTTTCTTCAAATCAGGGTTCCAAGTATTATTTACTAAGTGATGGGATTATTGTTTTAGAGTTAGAGAGGGCCTTGAAAGTCATCCAATATAATTACCTCATTTTACAGATGAGTAAACTAAGGCATGTAGAAGTCAATTTATTTAACAAGGGTCACACAACTAATAAAATGTCTGAATCAGAATTTGAACTCAAATCTTCCTGTCTCAAAGTCCAGAATTCTATTTTCTATATCACTTTGTTGGTGAAACAAAGATGTCAGGACATGAAGCACAGACTTTATTTTCTACAAGATGACAATTTGCTGGAGGAGGGAGGAAAAGTGTGGGAAGTCCTCTATACAAGTAACTGTGATATAAAGGAAAGTAAATGCATATTTATATGCCAGGAACTGGTTGAGGCAAAATGCTATGAGATATTTGAGGAGAAAGAAGTCACTTTTATCTCGGAATTTTTCCAGTGAAATTGGAATCAAACTTGGTCATTAAAGGCAAGAAGGGATTTAAAAATAGGGATATACATGAGTTCATTCTAGGCATGAGAGATGCATAGAGAAGACAAAACATTCAAGAGAAGAATCAAGAATAGTTAGAAGTCCAGTTTGGCTGAAACATAAATTATATAATAGTCTTAATCTATTGTTTCTCTATTTTAGCCCAGCATTTCAGATTTCAAACTGATTAGTCATCACAGAATCAGAATATTTTGGAGTATAAAGGGGGACTCACTTGCCATATACTCATATATAAATATATATATATATTTCTGAATAAGAATCTCTTTTATAAATAAACATGCAAAGTGATCCTACAGCTTTGAAAGGAGAGTTGCGTGAATTTAAGTTTGACGAGTAAATTGAAGCCTCAATACAGAGAACTTTGAACTCAGAAATCTAGGGTTAATTGTTACATGGTAAGTGGTGGGAAGTCCTTGTATGTTTTTGGTAGAAGAGTGACATCAACATAGCAATGTTTTGGGAAAATTACTTGATTATGATTATGGAAGATAGATGGGAAAAGAGAAGGCAAGTTGGAGTCTAGAGGACATTAACTGAAGTGAAAAGGGAAAAGGGCCTGAATAAAAGTGGTTGCTGTGGTTGTTAAGAAGGGAGGGTATAAAAGATATATTGAACAGATAAGATGTCAATTGGCTAGATGTTTTGGGAGAAGAAAAGAAAAGCCGTAAAGATTATTCCAAGATGGCTGGAAAAGGAGGAATATTCCATCAAAAGCTATAGAAATAGTAGGGAATGGTTAGGTTTGAGAAAACTGATAGAGATATTCATTAAAGAGTTGAAAATAAGGGATTTTGGCCCTCAGGAGAGACTGAGGTAGAGATCACTAAAGAAATATAAAAACAGACAAGAAGAGAGAAAGGAGAACCATGGAAGATATCCATATTTAAATGGGTGGAAGAAAAATGAAGAGCTAGCAAAGGAGAAGGAAAGAGGAGTCACAGAGATAAGATAACTATAAGAATTTAAAGTTTTATAGAAGAGAAAAATATCTACCTCTGCCATCCATTTCTGGGCCTCAGTTGCAACTTTAAAAAATGAATTACACTAGCTTGATTCCTTAGAGCTCACAAATATCTCCAAAGAGGAAGCATGGTATAGTGGGGACCAAGCAGTGGATTTCTGATCATAAATAGATCTAAAGGGGCTCTTAAAGGTTATTGAATTCAAAATTGTCAAATCTCCTTTCTACATAGACAAGGAAACAAAGGCATGGGGGAAGCAAGGTTTTTAAGCAACCTGTCCAAACTCTCACAAGTAGTAAACAGCAGAACTGAATTTATACTCCTATATTCCTTGATTTTAAATACAGTAGGGAATTTTCCCTCACTGTGGTTTTCCATCTTGGAATCAGATATCTTTGATTAAAACCTTAATTCTGACACTACATTTGTGACTTTGGTTATCTCAGTGTCATTGCTTATAAAATGCCTATAAAATGATGGTGATATATATGTATGTATGTACATGCCTATTTACCTTACCAAGTTTTTGAAAGAAGCAAATGGGATACTGTAAAAAGAAGTAACAGAAAAAAGTGTGTAATGTAAATTTACAATGTAATAATGTGCAAGTTACACCTTAAATCAATGTCAGTAAGGTCTGTTTAGTATTATATATTAAGTTTTCATAAAACCCTTAAATTTTAGAACCAGAGAAGATTCAAATAAGCAGCAAGAATAGACCAATAAGTGAACTTGACTTTAAGAGTAGGGGTTCAATTCTCTCAGTTGAATTTAATTTCAAACTCAGGTAGCCAGTGATCTGTCCTCTGCTTCTCTTAATGGGCAAAGCCTGAGGACATTTATGGATGACCAGCTCCCTGCAATGAATCCCACTTGTGGTACCAGAAAGCAACAGGCATGCTGTTTATTGCACCATAACACACTAATCAGACTTTACTGTGAAGATGCTGTCAAGTAAATTTCCTCTACTTTTCCATTCTTTCCTAGAACATCTGTTGTGAGAAGTCCAGCTTATCTAGAATCAGAGATGATCCCCTCTGAGGAATTTGCTTTAATGAGAATTCTGTGGCTAAAACACTTCCATTCAGTTTGGATTTGTATTCCCCAAAGTCACTGAGATTTTTTTTTTTGCACTAGACATCAAGAGCTGCTGAATGTTAGATGGATTGTTGACACTATTTCAGTTTTCATAATACTCATTATCAATAATATGTGTGCTTAACATGTTTCTTCCTAATGGTTTTGATATAGGTGATCCAACATAATAAGTAAGAATACTTTGTCAAAGTAGTTTTTTTTTTTTTTGCTTCATAGAGGACTTTTTAAAATTCATTCAAGTTTATTTTTCCCTTAATTACAGTATTAAAAATATGCACTGAAATCATATTTTTGAAAACATGCAGATGATTATATATTTTCACATTATGAATACATTATTTTCAGTGAAAGATGGAAGTTCAAGGACCAAGTAATGATTCAGGGTCTTGAATTAGATGTCCAACTCTATGGCTACATTGATATATTTTCAAATAAAGTTTTTGATTGGTCAATGGGCAAGTATTTGATACCTAACTTCGTGGAGCATTTTCCTAGTTGTTGATGAATCATAGGTAGAGCAGACAGTGCCTTGTATTTTCTCCCCTTACCTATACCGACACATATATCTAATATATACATATATATGTGGTATATTATCAAATTAAAGCTCAAATTTGTACAAATTCTTTTTTGCCATTTGTCATTGGTGATGTGCATACCATCCATTCACAAACTGTGCATCAGATAGCTACTCCAAGAAATCATTTCCTCTAGTAATCTCCCCATTAATATCATCCTTTTGGCTACTGAAAAAGAAGAAAATCATTCCATTTTGAAACATTAGGTTGAGGCAGATGTGGAGAAAGGATTTAATTCCTCTTCATGATGATTGATTCTATAATGCCAAGAAATGTTTCCTCTATGAGCATCAGAGGGATTTACTGGATGAAAGGAAAATAAACCCCCTAAACATGTTTGTATTTTTTTCTGGTAAGTACAACAACATTGTTGCCTGTCTACAGATAAGGAAAATTGGTATGACTGTTAAGATAATAATAAATTATAACTGAGGGCTAATTTGAAGATCAAAGATGCTCTTTGGGAGATATCACTTTATTGGTAAGAAAAAGCTTTACCTTTTCTCTCCTGTCTCTTATATTTGTGCTGTGTATCTTGCAAAGATTATTCCCCACAGTTTTCGAATCTTTATGTTTAATTTAATACAAAGTTCTTTGAGAAGCACAATGGGGGGTTGTTCTAGGTAGAGCTGGTATAGGGAAATTGAAATGTGAATTTTTTTTCATTTATCAAAGAAATATAAGAATCTAAACTGAAATTTTATATCAAATGAATTATGAACTGTGTTTCGTACCTAAAGGAACAACAACTAAATCAGACTTTTGGATTAAAAAAAAAAAAAAAAGAAAAACATGATACATTAAAATAGTTTTGGAAAAAAATAAACTATCCAATCATTTCTGTTATTTTGCCTAATTATAACATATTCAGTAGTTTCTTTTTATAAATCAAAGAATACTCTTAAATTCATAGGATTTAAATCATTTTCAAAGAAATGATAAAAAAAAATTATGATCTTTCTTAAAATTCAGAGATCCTAGTTCAGGCAAATCTTGAAGATGTTCTATTCCAGACCACCTGAAGAAAATAAATTTTGCAATTAAACAACTTATATGAATTTTTTAGTTTCTCAGTGCATATAAAATTATGTTTGTTATACTGAAGTCTATTAAGTATACAATTGTTTTATGTCTAAATATGTATATGCCTTAATTTTAAAATGCTTTATTGCTAAAATATGCTATCATCTGATTCTTCAGCAAGTCATATTGTTTTTTTGCTGATAAAGGTTCTTGCATTGTTGATGGCTGCTGAGTGATCAGGATAGTGGGTGCTGATTTGTGTGATGGCTGTGTCAAATTCATAAAATAAGATAATAATGAAGTTTGCTGTTGTAGCAAGTAATTTTCACTTGCACACTTAGAGGTCATTGCAAGGTTGGTTATTAATTGGCCTAATTTCAGTATTATTAGGTCTAAGGGAATAGAGAGTTTAGAGAAGAGGGAGAGAGGAGGGAATGGCTCATTGATAGAATAGTCATAACAAATATATTTATTAAGTCCCCCATCTTATATGTGCATGATTCATGGTACCCCAAAATAATTACTATAGTAACATCTAATATTACTGATTGCAGATCACCATAACAGATACAATAATAATATTGAAAAAATTTATAGTATTGTGAGAATTACCAAAATATGATGCAGTGATACAATGGGAGCACATGCTGTAAGAAAAATGACATCAATACACTTGCTTCATGTTGGATTATCACAAATGTTCCATTTGTAAAAAAAAAAAAAAAGTACAATTAAAACAATTATGTCTACAGATACTCAATAAATATTTAATGATGCTTTTATAGTTGAAATACCTAAGGCTCATAAAAAGATTTTTTCCAGGATAAAATAGCTAGTATTGATGTGGGAATTCACCGGGGGTATCCCAAACTCTAAGTCCAATATCCTATCCACTATGCCAGGGAGTGGATTGATGGGTGAACTCTACGAGATGTACATATAATTGCAAATATGGAGTAGAGGAATTGTTCATCTAATGAATTTTTCCTGTGTATATGATTAAGAAATTATTTTATTTCTTATTATGGGTTATGTCCAGTATGTTCTTACTTGATGTCACTTACCATCAGAATAATATGAAGGAATTTACCATCTATAGGACATCCCTTTTCCAAATGGACTCTGTACTATATCTCCTGTATGACAGTACTGGATGACCATTGGTGATCACAATAGTGCTGACTATTTATGCCTCACCTGATAAAAGGAATAGATGGTCATCAAACAAGATTATTTCAATTAAATATTACAAGAAATCTTGAATTTTTATACAGGAAGATACCCCATTGCAAGACAATCTTTAAGGCATCACTTTGTTCTACCAAATCAAAATCTTTTATATTAAATAAGCTAATAATATCCAAAAAGCACTTAGAATAATGTCTGACATATAATGTTACAAATACTCATTCCCTCCTTCCTTACATAAACAGTAAGCAGTGGTATCTTATATTTTGTCAATGTTTTGGTCAGTTATGTATTGACAGAGATATAGTCTCTGTACAAAATATTAGTCCAAATGTAATGTTTCTAGTGACCAATGAGTTGATAAGCTGCTAAGAGGATTTAAAATAGCATTTTCACTATGGAAAAACCAGAGAATATACAAAAGTATTTAAATTGAGGGTTGACTTACAAGTTATCAGAAATGTAAAGAAAGCAGCCATTACTTTCTTCATTTGTCTAACATCAGAAAGAAACATCCTATCATGGAACACTTGCTCATCTTGTTTTTCAATATTCTTGATATATAGATACTAGGAGCACAATAAAAATAATTGGGATTTGTTTTGCTAATATTTACTATAAATATAAAGAAGAGAAATTGTTTTGAAAATAAATTTCCTTGATGCCTATTTTTTTACATAATGGCCATTTCTGGTAATATTCTATCCCTTCTTTAGATTGAGGTCTTTCATATAGGAGAATAATAGAGAAAATACCTGATAATGTGATCAGAAAATATACTGAAAATGTATGTACCATTCTACTTAATCATTTTGCTGTAGCTCTGTCAAAAAGAGGGAGGTTCTTCTCACTATCTGTATTCCTGTTACATAGTTATTTATTCAATTACTCAGTTTGGCTTCCTTCCATGAAATCTCTTTTTTTCATTATTGTTTTTGTATATATTTTCAATCTTGGTTTTTTTTTACTTTATTATACATCAATTTATAAGTACCATCTTCTGTTTCTCCTAATTCCTTATATTTAACATTTTCATATGATAATATTTTACTAATTCTAATAATTTCCCAGACATTTCCATTTTAATAGGTACCTCTTTTCCCAGTTTTTTTTTTTGCAATCACAAAGAATACTTTTATGAATATTTGATTCTATCTTTTACATCCATCCATGGAGATATATATCTACCAATAGGCTCTATGGATTAGGGAATTAGCAATTTAATTATTTATCTTACATAATTTCAAAATGGTACCCAGAATCATTAGATCACTTTACAGCTCCACCAATCCTTCCAATTATTCGTATTTCTTTTTTTTCTGGATAATGTTTTTTTTAGTTGAATTTTATAACTCGTGTGTATCTTGGGAGCTTAACCTCAAGATATTTCATCAATTTTGTAGTTATTTTAAAATTTAATTAATTAATTTATAAAGCATATGCATGGATAATTTTACCAACATTGACCCTTGCCAAACCTTTTGTTCCAAATTTTCCCCTTCTTCCCTCCACCCCCTCCCCTAGCTGGCAGGTAGTTCAATAATTATGTAGTTATTTTAAAGAAGTGTCTTTTTATCATTGCTTGCTGAGTTTTTGTCAGTATTATGCAGAAATGTTAAAAATTTAGTGGGTTAACTTTTTTGCTAATTATTGACATTAATAAAGATCTTTTTTTAGTTTCTTCACTTATTCTTTGGAGTTTTCTAAGTATACTATCATATTATCTGAACATATTATCTACTTTTTTGCCTTATTTATGTATTTAATTTTGTTCTCTTGTAATATTTATAGCTTTCATTTTGAAATTATATTAAAAGGTCAGGTTTTGGGGCATGTTGCTTTATTCCTCTTCACATAAGGAAAACTTCTAATATTTCTCCGTTAAAAATTATACTAATTCTACATTTTAGCAATATGCTTTTGATTATATTAAAGAAGACCCTTTGTCTTCCTGATGGAGGGGGGTTCAGCATACATAAGTGTTGTATCTTTTAAAGCCTTTTTTACTTCTATTAAAACAAACATGATTTGTATAATTTTTAAACCTTAATTATGCTAATTTTTTCATGATGACAATTTTTTTTTTCTTTTATAGATGATAAAATCCATAAATGGAAAAATCTTTGAGGTCACATAGTACAACCCTCTCATTTTATAGACGAGGAAACGAAGATCTAGAAATTTTAAATGAGTTACACAAGTTTGAGCAAGTAGTATGTTTAAGATTTAGGATTTGTGTAAATAAGTACTTTCCCATCTAGTTTTGAGCTTTTTTCTACCTTTTTTTTTTATTATGATATTGGTTATATCTTTCCTCTTTTCTGCTGAGCTCCTTGAAAAAGCTGTCTATGCAGTAGGGAATTTTAATGAGTGACAAAACTGGGGTGTGAACACAGGTTTTGTTTTGTTTTTTTTAACCTCAAATCTGGTACTTTATATAACTGAAAATATTGTTGGTCTGCTCAAGAGGATTTTTTTTTAATTTCCATTAGTTACTAAAATTGTTCTATAGTTCATTTTTTCCAAGAAACAGAAATTTTATGAAAAAAATTGGAAAATCCTATAAGCCGTGCTAAAATATATTTTGATATTCATACAGATACAAAGGTAGGCTGTAAGAAATGGGATAAAATATGTGGAAAATATGGTTAAAATTAAGAAAGAATAGAGGAGAATGAATTTTAGATTATTCAGAAGAATAAATATTTTCTTCAGGTATATATTGTATGATACTAGAAGCAATATCACACACATCCTCACACACATAGTACTTTGTGGATAGAAAATAACAGGTTACTGACAAGGACATCATTTTGCAATGAACTGAACATATACAACCACTTCTGGTTAGACTTGTCAGAATTCCAAAGAAAAAAACAAAATTGGGAAAATGGTTCCGCATACAACCACAGGATCTTAAAATTGACCTATATATTTGTAACATTATAATGTTAACCTTTACTGAACAATCAAGTGTTCACAAATTTCAACAATATAGAAAAAAGACTAAGAAACATATGAGAAGAAATAAAATGAACAACTTATAAAATATGTGCTTGCAAGTTTCTCTTATTTTCTAATTTTTTTAAACTTACTTGAAGTTGATTCTAAAATGTGGTAGCTAGTTTGGCAGGTTGGTAACCCTTTTGGAGTCTACTTTGGTGCATTTCATTAGTCTTATATATAGGTATATAACATGGACATTTTGAAATATTTTGTGTGTTTATTGATTGTTTGGTTTTATTTTCAAGCTTTTCCAAATAGTATGTCCAGTTTTCTATTGGAAAATGTCTACTACTTTGCCATTTCTATAAATTTTAAATTTCAGATTTTTGTTAGAGGTATTTGATGTACACTAAAATTGGAAAATATAGTGGGGTGTTAACACTTCCTAAATGTTTGACCCTGGGCAAGTCACTTATCTTTACTTGCCTCAGGAAAAAAAGAAAGAAAGAAAGAAATTAAGTCATACATACTATTACATTATATTTAATTTTTTTTAAATGGATACAATTTGTATTTAGCTCACCTTTATTTCCTAATGCATCCTCCTACTTTTAATCTTTGAAGTTAGATATGAGTTTAGATTATTCACCAAAATAACAATCAGTGAATTACTTTCACAAAATATGATTTTGACCCTAAAGGACTTTGGATCATTATTTTAATTATTTATTGAACTTGCAATGTGAATTTTCAAAGGATCTATGATTTCATCAGCTTGGGAAGCTACCAGTGTGAGGACTCCCTCTCTTAATGTAAATCAAGACCTATCTAAGATTTAATATGTTTATTTAGGAACTTTGCTGAGACATAGAGAGATAATACAACTTGTCTAACATCATGTAAGTAAGCACTGGAGGCATCCAGTCTTCTTGATCCCAAGTTCAGCAACCTATTAACTGTATCATACTGTATCTCTCCCTATGTATACATGTCATTCCATAAAGATAATAAATTTATCTATACTTAATTTCATAAAGATACTCCACATTATATAGTAAGTTAGGATTATATAACATTTTATTGATAACCACCTTACAAGGTAGTAATATAAGTATTAAGTAATAATAATACAAATACCGTAATAATAATTACAAATCCCCATTTTACTGATAAAGAAACTGACTCAGGAAAGTAAAGTAAATGTCTGTGATGACAGAGCTAGTAATACAGTTGAATACATTATTTCAAGCCATCTTCTTTACTTTTCACTGTTTCTTTGAATAACTATTTTCAATTAAGAGAATGAACAAAATAGAATATAAAATATTATCATTTTAATTTGAAAGAATGCTTTTGTTTAATTTTTTAAAATTATATTTTAAATTGAAGCTATAACTAACTAAAATATTCTGGCATTCACACACTCAAGGAACAATTGTTTCATCTTTTCTGCATAGAAACCAAATTGGACAAATGAAACAATATTCAAAATAATGTGATTCCCAAGAGTAATTCTCATGTCAAAAGTATAAACTTGAATAGAATGTTTAAATCTGCAATATCTCTTTATGGAAAAAAGAATATGATCAGTGATTTAACATGTCAAAAACAAAGACTCAAACCTAAACAATTCTAGATGATATACCCACCAACCTCGGGGCCTTTAATTAGTCTGACAAAGAGAGAGTTTCACATGCTCATTGAACAAATGATGTATCTAATGAAATTCAAAATCCTTTTTTTTCTCTGAGAGCAATCAGTTCTATCATTCACAGCTTTGGGGTATTTCAAAATTAACTGAGGCTGACTTAAGACTGTGTGATATTGCTTGATTAACAAACTCACTGAAATAAGCTTACAGAGTAGTTTCAATTCACCTTTTTCAATATTAACCACTAAGAGATATAAGAATAAAAGAATATCATCTTAGTCCTAGGATTAATAAGGGTCATACTAACCCATTTCTTTTTTTAGAAATAGTCAATAATAATATTCATATGCATGTTTTTATTCTCATACCTTCAAATGACTTCCCTATCCATGATTTCTATAATACTCTTCTTATATGCTGAAACCAGGAAAGAGTGTTTCCTGATTTATTTTCTCCATCTACTTAAGGCAATTTTTCACTTTCTGAAGGATAATCACTTAGTTTTGTGAGATCTGCCAATTTCATTTCACACAGACTTTGACAAATATTTTCACCAATTTTGATTCATATTTTCATACCCATGAAATGTGGCTCGAATTGCAGTTTCATTCAAATCAAGTGAATGTCATCATATAAAAAAGATGTCAGTCATCCAAAATATATACCTTCTTGGTTTATAAAGTATAATGATAATGATGATGATGATTGCACTTGGAGAATTAGACCTATACTTTTATTGGTATATGGAACTTCTAGTAGAAAATTCCCTATACCATTGAAATTTTAAGTAACTTGCCTAGTGTTATATAATCAGTATGTATCAGATCCAAGAATTAATATCTTCCAGATTACAAGTCCAACTCTATTTAGACCACAGATATCTTTCAATAAAACAAAACAAAGCAAAACAAAAATAAACCAGTAGAAGTTGAGATTGACAAAAAGTTTGCTTTCTTACTGGCCAGTGAACTTGATTTCAATTACTGGCAAACATTTAGAGAGACTAGGAAGTGTGAGTGAGTATTTAGATTAGGAAGCAGTGATAGTTAAGAACATGCGACAGCTAGGTGGAGCCATAGCACACAGAGCATGGGCCTGAAGTACTCATCTTCCTGAGTTCAAATCTAGCCTCAGACACTTATTAACTGTGTGACCCTGGGCAAGTTATCCAACTCTGTGTGCCTCAGTTTTCTCATCTGTAAAATGAGGTGGAGAAGGAAATTGCAAATCATTCCAGTATCTTTGCCAAGAAAACCTTGAATGTGATCACAAAGAGTTGGATGTGATTGAAAACACCTGAACAACAACAAATGACTTCAAGAATAGTTTATGCCAGGCTAACCGCCTTTTTTTCCAATTAGTAACTAGACCTGTAGGTCATGAAGTTGCTGAATTCATAGTGAACTAAAAATTCATCAAATTACTTTTAGTCTCTAGTGCTGCTTTATTCATGACATGAGGATATTTGTTCTAGAAAACATTTTAGTTGGGAAGATTCAAAGCTTATTGAATAAAAAGTACCAAAATTAGTCTTTTTTGAGTTGAGATCAACTTAAAGGAAAATTTCTAGTAGAATGTAACCAGAACATTTACTTCATCCCTGGATTAGTGTATTGATTTTGTGAGCAAAGAGGAGGATTATAAGAATGTTGTGTATATAGAGTTGACAAGATTTACCAAATCATTAATCATGGTGTGTGGGGGGGAGGGGGAGGGTAAAGAGCCAATGGTAAGTCAAGAAATGTTACTAGTTGGCTTTCATCAAACCTAGTACTTTTTTCTCTAACATGTGATTTTGAGTAGCTTCTGCTCTTCCTCTATACTTTTATCCATCTCTTCCACGTACTTCTTTCATTTGCAGAACAGGATCAATGCTTGTTGCTTCTTTCAGCATTGGACAGATCTAGTGACAGAGTAGATCACTGTTGTGAGCAATCTTGTACTCATCTGGTTATATCTGTGGAGCTAGTTCAGAATGAGAATGCTAAAATAAAGCATTTAGATTTAGTTCTAATTCATGGAATTTTTAACTGTGTGCGTCATTTGTCTTATGTAACTTCAGTTATAATTACTTTTTATGGGGTTCAAAATTCCTTTTTTTCAAACTTTTGATGTTGGAGAAATTTGTACAAAGCATCTATTTAGTGGATCATATGATGGGGATCTTTTTTTTTTATTAAAGATGACTTTGAAGGTATGCCATAGATGGGAGTCCCATGGAAAGGCGCCTGAGTTTGGAACTAGATGACCAGAGATCATATCCTAGCTCTTTCATATATACTGGAAAAATCATTTCATCTACCTAGTCAGCCCTTCTCTATAAAATGGTCTAGATTAGGGCTTCTTAAACTTTTTCCACTCATAACCCTTTTTGGTCCGGGAAATTTTTTATGTAACCCTTCATATAAGGGTATATAAAATAGTAACAAAAGTCAAACATTTACCAATAATAAATCATAATTTTATGACTCCCACATTCTTGTGAGATTCCATATGGGAGCTTGACCCACAGTTTAAGAAGCTGTGGACTAGATGATCTCTGAGGTTTACTCCAGCTATCACCCTATGAATCATATACTTTTACATTATTGGACACTAATAATTAAAGGGCGACATAAAGTATCTACATTTGAAATTTATTAGGTTTTGTATAATTTTAGTGTTATATCTATTTTAGTGCATTTGATAGTTTGAAAATAATGCAGCAATGTAGGATAAGAATTTTTTGTTGTACAGAATATTTAATTGACCAAAGCTTACATTATCCAGGATTTCAAAAAATGTTCATGTATCTTGTGGAGTTTGTAACTTGTGGAGTTACCTTAGTTTTCACAGACTATGTAGTCCTTATGAGTACAGTAGGGAGATTTGTTGAGATTTATCTTTCTGAGAATTATAATAAAGGAGAAGGAGAGATTTAGAGAGAAATATTAATAAATTATATTTATCTAACATTTAAGGTTTCCAAAGCAGTTTTCTGATACCTACGTAATAAGACAGATAGAATATGTATTATTCTTTTTGTTTTACCTATGAGTTAAGGCTTATGAAGCCTAAATAAGTTATAAGTTATAAGATTCAGTAACATGGCTAAGAAATGCTAAAACAAGAATTTTTCACTCTAAGGTCAGTGTTCTATAGAACACAGTGCTATCTTATTAATATATTAACAGTATATATATATATTTTTTTTCATATATATATATATATATATATATATATATATATATACATATATACTGTGTGTGTGTGTGTATATATATCTATGTATACTCTTTGTCCAAGATATATGATTTGTCAATCAGGAGCTTGATAAACACAAGGGGAAAAAAGATGCCAAAAAAATACAAACACATATAGAAACATTAATATAAATACATACACATACATATTACATATAAAACATAGAAGCACTTATATATTCAAGTGTATACAAATACATGTATATATACTTGTAATTCATAAACTATTTAGAAAAGTGTTGAAGAGATAAGCCAGATATTCTAAGCTTGAAAGAGTTAAGAACTTAACTAGATTGACTATGATACATTCGTGAAGTTGACACACAAAAAAGCAATCTCCTATTTTGCCAGTAGATAAAGGTTTATAACTACCGTGCCTTTCAAGTGATGACATATGGCCCAGAAACATGGTCATTCACTGAGTTAAATGAAACCAAACATAGGCCTAGGCAGAGAATTATGGAGAAAGTAATGATGAGAATTATGTGACTAGAACAGACATGGAAGATAACAGGTATAGTTGAAAATAAATGAAGAATACATTCCCATAAGGGGAGAATGAAAGATGATGGTTTCTAAATGAAAAAAAAATGTTTCAACTGGAATAAAATTATATAATAATCTTTTCTTCCTACATTCATTCAATGCACATTATTAAGTACCTGGTATAATTGAAGAGCAAAGTGCTAGGTTCTTTTGAAGATACAAAAATGAAATAACACATTGTCCCTGCATTCCTGAAGCTTAAGATGTAGTTGATGGGACTGACAGAGTACCTACATGAATCCATAACAAAGATGAATGGAAAAACAACAAAAATGATTAGGTATTTACTATGTGTTAAGCATTATGCAGAGTTCTGAACAGAGATAGCCAAAAACTATTTTAAGTACCCAAATTCAATACAAAGGACATATGAAAGGAAGATGCTTTCTGAATCCAGAGAAAGAATTGATAAACAGAAGTATTTATAGAATGGTTTTACACATACACATGTGTGCATGTATGTATATGTACATACACACCTACATACACCTCTAGGACAGGGGTAAGAAAAGAAAATAGGGGAAAAAAGTTACATGCATACCATACATACCTTTCGTATGTTTCATAATGTATTATAATTAACATATTATATTTAAATAATTATAATAAATATGGCATGTTTATTATAGTATACATTTTATATTATATATGTATTATACATATATATTTTTTGAGCCTTATTTTTTTTTAATTTAATAGCCTTTTACATTTTATATTATATACGTATTATATATATATATTTTTTTGAGCCTTATTTTTTTTTAATTCAATAGCCTTTTATTTACAGGTTATATGCATGGGTAACTTTACAGCATTAACAATTGCCAAACCTCTTGTTCCAATTTTTCACCTCTTACCCCCCACCCCCTCCCCCAGATGGCAGGATGACCAGTAGATGTTAAATATGTTAAAATATAAATTAGATACACAATAAGTATACATGACCAAACCGTTATTTTGCTGTACAAAAAGAATCAGACTCTGAAATATTGTACAATTAGCTTGTGAAGGAAATCAAAAATGCAGATGGGCATAAATATAGGGATTGGAAATTCAATGTAATGGTTTTTAGTCATCTCCCAGAGTTCTTTCTCTGGGCGTAGCTGGTTCAGTTCATTACTGCTCCATTGGAAATGATTTGGTTGATTTCATTGCTGAGGATGGCCATGTCCATCAGAACTGGTCATCATATAGTATTATTGTTGAAGTATATAATGATCTCCTGGTCCTGCTCATTTCACTCAGCATCAGTTCGTGTAAGTCTCTCCAGGCCTTTCTGAAATCATCTTGTTGGTCATTTCTTACAGAACAATAATATTCCATAATATTCATATACCACAATTTATTCAGCCATTCTCCAACTGATGGACATCCATTCAGTTTCCAGTTTCTAGACACTACAAAAAGGGCTGCCACAAACATTCGTGCACATACAGGTCCCTTTCTCTTCTTTATAATCTCTTTGGGATATAAGCCCAGTAGTAACACTGCTGGATCAAAGGGTATGCACAGTTTGATAACTTTTTTGAGCATAGTTCCAAACTACTCTCCAGAATGGTTGGATTCGTTCACAACTCCACCAACAATGCATCAATGTCCCAGTTTTCCCACATCCCCTCCAACAATCATCATTATTTTTTCCTGTCATCTTAGCCAATCTGACAGGTGTGTAGTGGTATCGTATTATATATTTTAAAGGAATAGCAAGTTGTATATAATAGATTTGCAATTTCATGTATAATCATTCTCCCCCCCCCCAATTCTATTATATTAGGAAGTACTTGTTATATTAAGTTCAGATTTTTTAAAGTTCAGGAAAAGAAGCAAAGACAGTCCTGTGTTCAAGGAGAAAATGTTCTAATGAGGGAAACAACACATATGGGGTAGAGGTAGCCAAGGAAGAGGCACTTTGTTTCTGGGAAGTTAAAGGGGTGGTGAATGGAGCTACGGGAGTATAGATGGACAAAATCTATCCAGAGGTTTCAACAGTAGAAGGGAGCAACAGGAACAGAGGGGAAAAACAAAGGAAGTATGGTGGAAAAGGCCAGGGAGTGAAGCAGAGAAAAGAAAGGCAGTAGGCAACAACTTAAGCTTTTTTGAACTGGTCAGATCTATGCTTTAAGATCACTTTGACAGCTATATAGAGGATAAATTGGAGCAGTGAGATTTGAGGCAGGGAGACCAGTTGAAACAGTCTAGGTAACAGTCGAAGAGGACTTGAATTAGGATGGGGCTCGTGTGAATATACAAAGGAGACTGATATTTTGGAGTTAGAATTGACAAGATTTTGCATGGTTAAATAGGGATTAGGGAAGCAATAAGAAGAGATTGGTCCCCTATGAAAAATGATTGTACCCTCAACAGAAATGGCAAAAAAAAAAAAAAAAAGAGAGAGAGAGAGAGAGAGAGAGAGAGAGAGAGAGAATAGCTCTGGGAGGCAAGAAGAATGAATTCTTTTAGAAATGTTGAAATTGAGATGCCTAAAGGATATCCAGCTGGAAATATTTAACAGGCACTTGATAATGTGAGAATGGAGTTCAGGAGAGAGAATAGAACTAGCATGATAAGGAAACTTTTTGCTTGAGAATGATAGTTGAAACCATATGGTTTGAAGAAATCACCAAGGAAAGAATTATTAGGTTTAGGGCCATGTTTAGTGGATGAGACATGGAAAATGATATAGCAAAAGAGATTTAGGAGAGGATAATCAGGCAGGAGAAAAGCTAGTAAAGAGAAAATACTAGAAAGAAAGACAATTGGGATGGAAAGCAAGTGTCAAAATGCTGCAGAGGTCAAAAAACATGAGTTCTCAGGAAACTGTATTTGACCATTGTGTATCACACACACCCTCAGAACATTCCCTTCATGTAGCATGGCTCAAATAGATGGAGAATAGACATTTCTAGGTTGTTCTTCCCATCCCTCCCTATCCTTTTAACAAGGGATAATTTAAATTCTTTTAGGAGGGGAAGTAGGAGGGTGGAGGTCAAAGGCTATATTCTCTTCAAAGAGATAAAGAACCAGGCTAGATTTGTATCTATCTTCTGCCTTAAATATTATTAGTTTAAGGAACACGGTTTTCAGGAGTTCAAATTGATTTCTGATCTAATGAATTTCATTACTGAGGGAAAGGAAACCCCAAGTTTTATATACACAGCTTTACTCCCTTTTCACCAAATACTATTTTGACAATGAACACACATAGTAGGAAACAATGAAATCCACTTATCCAATTTGATTGCCCAACAGAGATAAAAGTTATGCCAGATATTATGTAGTGAAAAAGCTCTCTAATTGGAAATGAGATATCTCAGCTCAACCAAGAAAGAGAGAGTCCCAGATCTCACCCAAAGAGAAATTCCCCAAAGTGTCTAATGTAGCAAGGAGGCTAAGACATGATGGAGACTTCCAGTTTCTCTCATGAAGGTTTCTTTCCAGTCTTTTCCTTCAGCAACCTAAAGTAGAGTTGGCATTTTCTTTCTTGAAGTTTAAAGCTGGATATCTGAAGTTTGAATAGATTTGAAAGTTAAAGAGAACTGAAGAGACTAAGTTTTCCTTTCCCCTATTTTTATCAGCTCTCCATCACCTTACTTAGGACCAAAACATCATCCTCCACCAATGAGGAGAGAGTGCTATACCAATGAGCTTTGAGACTGGGGTTATGGTTATTATTATTTTTATTTTATAAGTGAGATTAAATTTAAACCATATATTGGAATGATTTACTCATGGGCATTTATGAAGTATTTAAAGCACAATTGAAACTCAGATTTTCCTCATTTTTAATTGAACATTCTCTCCTCTAAATCCCAGCGTCTTAAACTTTGGTTCATGACTCCATACATGGTCTCATATCTGATTACCAAAGGGGTTTTGAAATCATGATTTATTATCAGCAAATGTTTGATTTGTATATCTGTCTTATATATATCTTGTAAAAAATTCTCATGAAACTTCCAATCATTAGTAAACTTGAAGAGAGCAATTTCAGAATTCATCAGAAGCCTGATTGCAAGAATTGAGGTGTGAGTGGGAGATGTGAAAATAGGAGCAATAAAAATAGACAGATTTTCCTATGAGTTTGTAAGGGAAGTGAGATATAAGACAATAGCTTGAGTTTTGGCCAATGAAAAAGAGATTGGAGATTGAAATGGGACAGAGGAGGAATAAAGGTGATTGGTAAACTTTGGAGGGGTAAGATCTTAGAAGAGATGGAAGGGAATAGGATCCAAAGTGCAAGTTGAGAGGTTGGGTTGGCATTAGCAAGGAGAAGAAACGGACATTCCCTTTAAGAATATACTAAAGGAGGAGAAAGCAGGGGATAATACTGAAAGAATTTGATGTATAGAAGAGGAAGCTCATTACCTAAGGCTTTGCTTTTTTTTTTTCAGTGAATCATGAGATTGGGCTTCTACCAAGAGTAATGGGATTGGGGTTGATAAGGGAATTGAGGAGAAATAAAAACAACAACAACAAAAAAGGTTTGATATAGTTGTCATGGAGGTGAAGGTGGGTGAGTGGAGTTAAGGAACCCTGAATTGCTTTATTTAGAGCAGTCATATGCAAGTCATGGCATGCTCTCTCTCCCTTTCCCCCCACACTCTATAATAAATCATTAAAGTGACTATTGTTTGGACTGCTTGAAGGCAAATAAAATCAGAAAGGGGAAAGGAAATTGTGATATGAAGGCAAATAGGCTTAGGGTGAGTGAATGCATGGGAAAGTGAAAGAACAAAATTACAATAGCTCAAGGAGTATTGGGTTCAGGTTCTGTTTCTGCCAATAAATAATGTATTAAAATTAAAATTTAATTTAATTGATTTTTGTTACATTTTAAGTTTTGAACTCTCTCTCTCTCCCTCTTTCCCCATCCTAAGCTAGAGCCATTTCACTCACACACACACACACAAACACACAAAAACACCACCCCCATATATACACATATGCATATGTGTACTTATCTGTACATATACATATATACATATGTACATATACACACTGTATATGTGAGCATACTTCTATTCATCAGCACTTTCTCTGGAAGTGAATAGCATGTTCCATTAAAGGTTTTTTGTAGTTGATCATAAAACTCAAAATTACTTAGTCATTCCCAGTTATTCTTAGAATAATATTGTTCTTACTATATACAATGTTCACCTGGTTCTACTCATTTCATTAATTTCATTCAAATCTTTCCAATTTTTTTTTGAGTAAACTTAGGCAAACTCATTTTATTGATCTTGTTTTCCTCATCTATAAATATTGGATTTGAATTAGATGATATTGCAAATTTGGTCTTCTTAGTTATAATTGCAGTAAGGCAGCATGATATGATGAGAAGAGTATCATATTTACGATTAGCAAAGATTTGGGTGACAATTTCACTTTTGTCATTTCTGTTTTTTCTTAGCCCGCAGATATTGCAATTCATTCCAGGTCTTTACTTTAAGCCTTTCTAATTTTGTACAATGTTTCCATTGGCATAATTTTGAAAATTGTCACTTCCACAGTATCATGAAGTTGTTCTATAATCTACATTTGGAAAGTCATTAATAAACTGAAAAGTTAGATAGAAAATAAAGAAACCAAGGTCTAAAGGTCTAAAGAAATTGTGGATATTTAAAAATGGGAAATAGGGTAGGAAAACACTTTAAAAAGACAGGAAGACAATCATCAAATACTTGAAATACATGAAATGAAATGAATTTGAAATGAATTATTTGGAAGACATAGTGTTCCAAAAAACAAAACAAAACAAAATAAAATAAAAACAAAAACAAAAACAAAAACAAAGAAAATTGGGAATTAGAGGAACACAGATATAAACTTGGGCTCAATATACTCTCCCCCTCCCCCCAAATGATTAGAATTGTCTTAAAAATGGTTCAAGGCTGAAAATTCCTTATCATTAGATTTTGTTTAGGAGTATTATTGTACAGGGAATTTTTGCCAAACATGGGAGGTTGAATTAGATGATTTCTGAGTGTGTCAAAAAAAAGGTAGGATGTGTTTATATATGAGTGGATATATGTGTGTATGTGAGAGAGAGCCATGGAGAATAGTTTGAAAACCACATATAGACCTAATGATCAAAAACATTTTAAAATTTTTTCATATTTTCCTTTTACAAATCCTGTTGTTTCTTTACCTTGCTTTTAAGTTAGTTGTTGCTAATTCAGTAACTCTTGGTACATTGACATATTACAATTCAGATAGGTTATAGTAATATTCAGAGAAGATAGTCTGCTCTAAGAAGACACTAGAGAGGGAGAATGCCATTTAAATAATAAATAAACAGCTCTATACTAAAATTTAATATAAGTACAATGGTAGAATTTACATACTTACTTTTTTAACAAATTTTATTTTTTTTCCCATTGTATTGAACAAACCCAAAGCTTGCTCCTTTAGTGTTGTCTATGAAATTTTTAGAAAAAAATGCAAGTAATAAAAATAACTGATTTTGCTTAAATATAACCATATTACTTTAAATTTTATAAAGTACCTTAGACCAGGCTGTATACCCCTGAGAAAACCACTTAATCTTCTGCCTCAATTTCTTCATCTATAAAATGGGGATAATGCTAGCATATGACTCCCAGAATAGCTGCTGAGATCAAACGAAATAATATTTGTAAAATTTCTTACATCTTTCAAGGACTAAACTAATGCTAGTTAATGTTGTTGTTATTGTTATTATTATTATTGTGTCACTGGTCCTTCTTGAAAAACAAAGGACAAACAGCAACAATTATGATTTTTACTTGGAGATTCATAACAATCTCCTGTGATTGTAAACAAATATTATTACTTTGATACTTTGATAGATCTCAATGATATAAGTACAATTGATATTGCACATTGTGATCCAGCAGTGTCTACCCATCCTCTTGTCTATATTCTCCTATAAATCTATCATGGAGGATCTAGCCAATATGCCAGGAGCCTACCTACAGATGTCTTGAGATTGAATGCAAATCAATGAACCACAGAGTCAGTCTATTAGTTCTCTTTTACTTTTTCTACATAACTGATCCATCTTGTTTTTATTTCTTTCCCCCAATTTTGTTCATACATACACACACAGATGTGTATATCCAAATACATTTCTGAAGGTGTTCATGGTTACATAGCCAGTAAATGTTGAAGATGGAATTCATACTCAAATCTTCCTGACTAGAAGTTCAACATACTTCACTACACATTCTCCACAGCCTGTCCCTAATATGACATATCTTGGCCAGCTGTTTTTATGTAAAGTATATTGCTAATTTGGATATTTATAACTAGGAAAGTGCCTGCATGTGGCTTATGTGCATATATCATTAAGAAGGAAAAATACAATTCTGAATTAAAAGAAGCTTATATAATTTCTTTAATTGCACAATTTCATATATCCCAAGGTGATTTGGGATTATGCTTCATTATACTAATGTTTAGATTTGACATGTTATAAGAGAAAAAACTTTCTTCTGATTTTGCATTCTATGGCAACTGCTACACAGTTGTGTGTGGCCATGCAAAGTTCTTATTTCCTGGAAAAGATGTGTTGATTCAGGAGGTTGCCAATGGAGTGGTTGCCCCGTGAGGGTCATATTAAAACTTGAGGGAAGCTTTTTGAGCAATACTGCATCCTGGAGACAATATATCAAGCTGATAGAAACATGGCTCTTCTGCTGAGAAACCAGCAGTGGAATTATGGCTGGCTCCCAGTTATAGCTTTAATACTAAAGAGTCCCTGAGGATTACATTTAGAATAAAAGGGGTTAAACAGAGGGAAAGATGGCATTAAAATTCTGTGGTACTTGGAGTATACAATATGAAATAAGCAGTAGATTTTCTGCAAGTGATTTAAGATGATCAGTTTGTTTGGGAAGCATTTTGTAGTTTTAATGATCAAAGTGTGACCAATTTTATAGAGCACCTTTCTCATTACTACCCAATTGAGACTCCAGAGTACTTGATTTCTGTATAGTCTACTTTTGTGCTCTCTTTTTGCTCTTTCTCAAGTGCATATTAATGAAACTCCAGCATTCCTTTACAAATGTGGTGTTCTACATAGGTGCAACATATACATATATAGTCATTTTCTCATGTTGATATTTTTCAGTGGTGATTTTCAAACAAAATATAAAACATATATTTTGGTGGTTAACCTTGTTAATACAAATTCAGAATGGTTTTAGAATTTATTACTTTTAGGTTTTGACTTTTTGGTCATTTTTTTAGATTACTCTAAGAAAATTTGTATTGATTTGTATATTATTACTATCTATAAGCCCAGTAAGTTAAGCTGGTTAGAGTATGGTGTTAATAATGTCAAGGTCACAGATTGAATTCCCTTATGGACCACTCTTCTTTTCCATTAAGGTCTTACACCAATATAGTATTGTGGGATGGAGATGACCCTGGAGTCAAATACTGTATCAATAAAGTTCAAGTTCCTATTAAGTAAAAACAAAAACAAAAACCTAAATATAAACTCAATCAACACTCACTTTTTTCACTAGTAGCCAACTGCCTTACAAGGTCTGGACCACCCAAATCTAGATAGACCCATCCTTAGATGGTTGCTCCTAAGGTAATGATTTATTTTGGCCACAGCCATTCATAAAGACTAGATAGTCTCCTAAGGGACACAGACTTTGCTAAAGTTCATATATAAATCCTTATGGATGAAGGGCTGAAGTGTTATTATGCACTCATCAAAAAGAGTTCAGTGCATTGTAGTTTTAAGAACACCAGGGGTAGATGTAGGGGGTCTCATATCTAGCCCCAAATTCTTTATCTATAAAATCAACCAGCTAAATGCCCTGTATGATCTCTTCCAAATTGAAAATGCTATGATTTTTGTGTATAATTCATAAAACATTACACACTTATCAGTACTTTCTGTGTTCATGGATATAATTCTAAAAGACACAATGGAAGAAGAAATATGTCCTGCTAATTTAAACCAAAGATACAATTTTACAATTAGCTATCCCAAAGATATTGTGAGCAATTGATGAACCATGCTCTTTATTTCTTCTTTTTTCTCATTCTCTTGTTTCCTACTCTCTGTTAAACATTTATCAGTCTTATTACTTTCAGATATATTCACTTAGATTGCAGAGGATCGACAAAGCACACACCCTTTAAGAATATAGAAAGAATAGAACTGAGAATTACTGACCTGAGTTAGTTATCCATAGTTTTTTTTATTGTTTTCCTCCCAATTTTCCTTTGTTTTCCCCACAGGAAATCTTAAAAGTGATTAATACATTTTGAAACATATCTGGAAAATCATCTTTAAAGTATCACCTAACATTAAAATGATTTCCTTTTCTTAGATTGATACTTGAGCTTTTCCAAAAAGATATCTAAACTAACCTAATATAGTTTATACATTTGACTATGTGAGATAGCTACTCATTTGATAGATAATTTTAAATTTTATAAAAGCCAATTCAGTCATTAGGACATCTTTGTCTATTTTCCCTGAAAACTAAGTTTTTATTTCCCTAAATGCCCTCAAACATTTCAATTGGAAAAACCTGGAAGATATGCATTGTGGTCCTCTCAACTCATATGAATTTGGTGGTTTACAAGGGCATTGAATATGAAGTTTAAAATGTGATCTTTGGCAGATGAGCTTCTTTGCAGTGACAGAAACTGAAAAAATAGCTGGGTCTTCTGGCTGCCTAGATAACCAGGGGAGTCTAAGGAAGGTGCAAGACTATTGTAAACACCTAAGGGGAGAAATACATTTTACATGAATTTGTGATGGAAAGACTTAAAAGCATCATATGCTGGTTTTTAGCTAATCATTTTTCACTTAACATTGCAAAAATAAATATACTATTTCTAGTTGGAAAAAAAGTATGTGCTCTTATGTGGGAGTGTCGTTAAGGGGGCATTGAGGTCTTTGGACTAGATAATTGATCTAGATATCAGATGTTTGATTTCTTGGTTTACTGAACAAAAAGGAAAAAAAGAAAAAAAAGGAAATGTAATATTTATTCCACTAAATTCCCCACCAGTCTTCAATTAAGCAAGCAGAAATACAGGTGGGAATATGCTGCACATTCACTTGTCTTGATGTTTGGGGGCTTGCTTTAAGGCCTGAAATACTAATGTAATTATGTTGGAATGATGAACATGAAGAAGCATAGTAGTTCAGGACTGAAAATGTTAAATTAAATGGACCATACTAACATTGCTGTTGATCCTGAGGAACAGTTTTTCCAGTATATGGAGCATTTCGATCCCATCCAGCATATGTTCTCCACAGTTTTCTCTGCTCTAATTCATCCATGTTTTTCAACAGCTCCAGATGGCGTGCTGCCTCCAAGGCTTTCATCTGCCACTCCAACCAGTCTTCAGGTTGTCTGGTCTACACCAGTTCGCAACAATGCTCCAGGCTCTCCCAGTTACCGACTCCAGATGAGACCTAGTCACTCCATGGATGGAATTCTAGAGTGAGCATTGAATTTTATTTGTCTCTGACTAGATATCTCTGACATCCATCTGTCTGTCTATCTATCTATATGTATATCTACTATCTATTGATCTATATGAATGTATATATGAATAGTATATATGCACATATAAGGGTATATGTATGTGCGGACATATATATATATATATATATATATATATATATATATATAATATATATGTGTGTATATATAGATATATATACATACACACACACACAACTTCATTCAAGTGATTTCCCCAAGAAATGGTCATTATTTTAATTGTTATGTTAATTGTTGTATAAGTGGTCAAATCCCATTGTAATAAATATAGGCAGATCTTTAATTTTAGCAAAATTGTTATTTTAAAGCTGTTTTCAAAAATAGACAAAAACTAGGAAGTCACCCTCTTTTTCATACACACACACATATCCACTTTTTAGAAGGATTCACCATAAGATTCCTTGTACCATTTTTAAAATTGTATTTGATTTTAAAAATCAGGTTTATATACCACATACAAAGTGAAACCTACATGAACAAAGCAAAAACTCTGTATAAGGCAACAATCAAATTGTAAGATTCATTCCATAAGCCACATGTGAAAATCCACCATATTAACTTAGAGTCTCACTTTCCAAATCAAAAATGATTCCCAAATTTAAGTCAAACATCCACTTTATTTTAATTTGCAAAGTGTCTGAATCCCCAAATTTATAGAATACAAAAGAATGCTGTGTAGGATTATAAACAAGAAACTTGCAAGAACCCCTAGTCTATGAGGAAACCAAGTCCCAGAGAGTTCCTTATCCAAGTTGCACAAATAGGATCCTAGGTGGATCTCATTTCAGTTTCTTTGACTCCAAAGTCTGTGCTTCCCTCCCACCCCTGGAATGCATTAAAATGAGATTTGGCTTATGTTTTATTTCTTTAAGGTTTTAAAAAATATTTTCTTCCTTTATAGATTGTTTTCTCATCCATCTGCGTCCTTAAGCTATGTAGTTGGAGATCTCCATCCATATACGTCATATGAGCTAAGGTTGATTGCCTCCAATGGATATGGTAGCACATTCAGTGACTGGACTTCATTTATGACCACAGAGGACAGTAAGTAATTGGTTGTACATAGCTAGATATCATTATAACAGGGATTCTTGACTGCCTTTTTTCCCCAAACATAATGGGGTGATAACACTATTTTTTGAGTAGGGAATGTAGAAACAACAAAAAGAGAATGGCTTAGGAGTTTGATGATTGGTCCCATGAAGTTTCATTCACAGTTATTTATTATGTGGGTATAGTTCATCTTTTTTATATATACCTCTGGATATTGAGAGTTCAAAGTGATTTCAGAGTGATGTAACTATAATGATTTAGTTGGTCTTGGAGTAAAGAGGATACTAGTTCAGATATGGCCTCAGATACTTCCTAGATGAATGACCTTAGGTCATTTCTCAACTTTTTTCAAGCTCAGTTTCCTTATCTATAAAGTGAGGCTCATAATAACACCTAACTTTGTGCAAAAATTAAATGAACCAACATAAATATATTTGCAAATATCAAAATGCTATGATACATGCTAGGTAATAATAAGAGATATCATTCATATAAAATTTAATATGGTATCTCATTTAATTCTTATAACAACTCTGGGAAGTAGACAAGTACAATCATCACCATTTTACAGATGTAGAAACTTAGAGAAGCACAGGTTGGGACTTCCCTGTAGATCATATATCTAGGGAGTGTCAGAGATCATATTTGGATTCAGATTTTCCTGACCACAGGCCCAGAACATTGACTACTGGAGAAGATAATTTGATATTATTGATGTTGTGTTTTATTATTTGAAAGAATTTCATAGTTTTAAGTTTGTCAATAAATGTTTATTGGTCACTTTTATGCTTCCTATTTCTCTCTTTCTGATATGAGAATGCTTAGCTAGAGCTTTCCTGTTATTTCTGAAAGCAACCTCTTTGTAGTAGTTGATTCTCTTCTGAAGAAAGAAATTCTAATTCATGGAAGGTAGCTATTTTGGCGATTTACAATTTGTATAGTTGGGTTTCACACAACATGGACATTGTTCATTATTATTTTTGTATGGCTTTGCCCAAATTCACTGGGAAAATCTGATGTGCTTAAATATATTTGCCCTAATAGCATTGAAGATATATAACAAAATTTAAGAATGCTATCTATAATGCTCCCAGCATAAATTTGACCTGTATGTACAAAGTAAACTTTAAAATTTTTTAAATCACTTTTATCCAATCATCTAGACTCTTACAAAACTGTGTTGCAAAAACTTTGTGCTATCACATTTATTATTCTGAATTCATTTGCTTGGGCAGGGTTAAGGGATGGGAGAGTTGGAGTGATAAAATTAGAAGGAGACCTAAATAGAAATTATGAAGTTGTTACTAATGAAATTATTTCAAAGAAGAGATCAAGGTATGGCTGAGCCAAGACAAAGCTCTCTTGGAATACATACCAAAGATATATTGACGTGAACTTTCATTGTACACCTCCCAATAAACATGCAAGAACTTAGGATCAGGTTCAATTATACACAGAGAGATAGTCCATTACCCAGAAAGTTTGGGTTCACTCCTGCAATACAGCTCACAATTGTTATCCCTAACCTCATCCCCAGATGGTGGAAAAGGGATGGAAATGTTACAACACTAGAAGAGGTATGTCAGCTGTTATCCTTTTTGACACTATTAAGCAATGCAGATGATCTCAGGAATAAGAGAGTATGAAGACAACAGAAGGATTCCAAGTGAACCTGAATTTTATAGACTGTTAGAAAAAGCTTTACTCTAAATATGAGTGGCTTGAGGCAAAGCCCTACTCACACCACCCTAAGTAGAATACTGGTTGCCAGGTTATTTGCTTAGCAAACAACATAATGGATTCCCTCCTTTAAGAATACCATATATTGATCAGCCAAAACATGATGCTAGTATTTGAAATAATACAAACTATGGATAGATTTTATTTTCAACATAGATCCCTTGATTTGATCATGTTAGTAATAGATAAAGAATTAAAATCAGTAACTTTTCCCCTCCTTCTTTAAGGTCTAGCTGAAAAATTGGCTATCCTTATTATTTGAGTCCTATTATTATATGATCACATTAAAGCTGGCCTATTTTTGGTTATTCCTCCTTTCCTCTGCTCTCCTCATAAGAAAACAGAGATGTTTTAAGGAGTGCCTCAGAAATGGAACCTCTTTGGAAATGTGTAGATATATATGTATATAATAAAATATTTTATGTATATGTGTGTATTGTTATTCTACACTTTTGTTGATCAAGACTCAGGTTCCCTTAGAGTGGAACATTCTTCTTATATGTAAGTTGAGCACTCTGACCTGTATATCAATGTGCATTATACTTTGGGGGACCATTTATTGCATTTCATTCATGATTTGCCAAATGGTTCCCTTGTGGACCAGTTGAGTTAATGTGCCCTTCAAAAGTACCTAACTTGCTCTTGGGGAGTAATTTAAGTTTGTGGATAATTGATTTGAGTATTTAATATTACTGTCCATAATGATATTTATTTATATAATCATATAGGCTTTAAAGAAGGAAGAAAATAGCTCATTGATATTTGTACCTAAAATGTTACTCCATGTCATGTTAGGCTGTAGAGTGAAGAAAACTCTCCCTTTGTCAACTTTAATTCCTTGCATGGATGTCCATCTGAGTTCTCACCCTTTACATGATGATATCTGGGATTAACCTCATCTCCATTCTAGAAATGAAGCCAGATTTCAGATATAGTAGGGAAGCCAGTGAGCAATGCAACTTCACTGCATTAGCATGCTTTCTGCATCACCCCTGCTTACCTTTTCATCCTAAAGTAAACATCACCAGTTAACAATGTGGTTAGAGCATCTGTATGCAGAATCACTTCCATCTATATGGCCAGATATGCTCTATCCTCTACAAACAGAGAGTGACCTATCATTCTGAATGGTTTATGACAGCCCATCTTTTTTTCTCACTCCACCTGGTAATGATTATGATGAGGTAAGCATAAAACACTGGGCACAGTGACCTGTCAATATTTAAAGATTCTGGGTTTTGTCAATGTGGTGATTCACTTCACTGATTGAAAGCCCACAATGTAAGTCTTACATGAAGCTATATAAAACTACATGGTTTCAGAGAGTTGCCTAAAGTTCATCAATCTTAAGTGATCTATTTACTATTAAAAATCAGAGGCAAGGTTTGAACTCTGGTCTTCCTTACTCAAACCAAAAACCCTTTTTGTGCCATACTTTCTCTCCACATATTCTACCTACATTCAAGGTTCCATTTTAACTGACTCAGAGAAATAAAATATGCCTTAAACTTTCATTTACTGGCGAGGCTTATTGACATATCCACATCCATGAACCTATCATGTATTTTAAAAGAACATCCTATTTCAAACAGGCAAGTTATCCCTTTGTGTAAATGCCCTGTATGTGTACTCTGAAGCAGTTTGCATCAATGTGAAGTCTGGGTCTGGCGATTTGCCTTTCCAATTGAAGTAACCAATGTATTTTCACCCCTGAAACACAGTGACAGTGTACTCTATATTTTGGGTGTCAATGGAGATGGATGCCATTGCTGAAAGGATGTGCAATTGAGTTGACAAAGACTGAGTGATTGGCACTGGGCACAAGCAGTCTTTCTGTCAGAGTTTCATCTCATTGCTTATAAAACCACCCATCTTGACAGCTCCTTGCCACAACTGCACTTCATATTTGATCCTGACCAGCATCTCTCACACTCCTAAGTGCAATTTCCAATGTAGAAATTTCACATATCATCTTACACAGTGAAACAGAGAAGTCACCTCATGCCCACATTTGAATTTCACACCATCAACAAACATATTTCATTGTATCAGCCATAGATTCAAAAAAAAATCTGCCTGCCAAAATGGGTCATCAAAGTCCAAATTTTTAGTTTTTTATTTCAAAACACTGATTTGCATCAAACCTATGATGAAGCTGAAACAATCAAAGAGAGCCGAGCCTAGACAGAAAAGTAGTTATAGTTAGGGAAACAAATCCTTGGGTATAAAGATAAGCTCTCCTGGAAGGAAAAGGCTGTGGAGAATTTTAACAGATTTTTCAAATATTTTGTCATTTACATTTGTGTGCCACCAGTACCTAATTCTATGCATTTTAAAAAATCTAGTGTGCTGATGCCAAATAATAATAATGCACATTTCCTATGAATATTTTAAGCCATGTTAAACATGTGTTAATAAAAGATGTTTGTTCCAGCCAACTTGGTCAGTGTAGTGTTAGACTATTTGCAACCAGATAAACACAAACAATACATGAGTTTTCTTTATGTGCCGCTGGCAGTCCAAGCACCAGGAATGTATGCAGTTTGCAGAAAATGCATTATGGTTGTGCTAGACTTGGGAGTATGTGATAAATAAAATGAAGTCTCTTATCAAGCACTCTAAAATTAAGATAATTTTAAACTGGGTGTAACCATCTCTTCCAATTGTCCTATGGGAACCATATTACCCATGCCTCTCATTCTCTCTGGTCATAAATATTTTTTGTACAATTTGCACATACAGAAATTGTAGTTTTTGGTTCAAATGAGGATTTTTCTTTCAAACTAGGCTAATACCTGGGCATACTATTTTGTGTCTTTGCATTTTAATCCCTTGAACTCTTTTAAATGCATGCAGAATATGTGACTCAAAGGCTCAAGGACAGATTCTTCGATCTATTACAAATCTACCCCAAAGGAAGACAAGATTTCTTACTTTCCTTTAAAGATCTCATTTCTCTTAGGGTAAAAGGAACTAGGTTTTATTTTTTTTTCAAAATTCTCTCCATGTATAGGTTAAAAAATGCACCATTATTCCAGTCATTTTAATTGCCACATTGAAGTATTTACACCAGAAGGATTATATGGAAAAAAATGATTTTTTTTTTTACTCAAAATGATTTGACTAAGTGTAGCCTATTCAGTGACTACTTTTAGGGATACCGTTAAGGTATCTGACAATTTTCCAAATTTATATGGTATAGACTCCACATTTAAATATGATTTTAAACTGTTGAAATGGGGAGAATTATAAAATTATGTTTAGTGGTTTTTATAACTTTTGCATATATAACCATAAGATTAAATTCAGACTACTTTTATTTTCTGATAATTGTTCTCCTAAATTATTAGTTGTTTATGAATTATGAGTTTCAAAATTACATGATGCAGAAGTGAAAGTGTATTGCTCTTTATATATATATATATATATATATATATATATATGTATATATATATATTTTTTTTTCAGTTAGATACATTCATTGTGGCAGCTGGATGGAGGAGTAGGACCTGGAAGACCTAAGTTCAAATTCTATATCAGCTTCTTACTAGTTATATGACCAAGGAATGTAAACTAGAATTCTTCAACTCTAAAATGGGATGATAATAGCACCTTTCTCCCAGGGTTAGTGTGAGGATAAAATTAGATAATATTAATAAAGAGCTTTGTAAACCTTAAAGGGCAACATTAAATGTAGCTTTTATGATTATTTATTGGATTTACTCACAGTATATTGATATTTATCATCATCCCTCTAATTTTTGCTCTCTAAAATTGGAATGACATAGATTCTCAAGACACCTAGTTTGCCCTTTGCAGCTTTCATTAGTCTTTGAGGTCCTTACCACAGTTTATTTTTTTAAAGTATGTACAAACAACTTTAACATTGAACTGAGCCACTATGGTGCCAAAGAACTTCCACCAAATATCTAGGCTTAATACTGCTCCCAAATTTAGATTGTGATAGATTTTGTAACTTTAAATGAGCATTCTTCCTTTCGGCTTGAAATATCTGTTTGATTCGAGTCAAAGAGTAGTCCTAAGCAAGACTATCATGTGTAACATAGAAATAGAAACAGAGAGATAGAAAGGAAAATTTTCAAGGAATCAAAAAGTTGTTGGTTTTTCCTTTTTAAACTAATTTCAGATTTTCCTGCCTAAAGGATATCAGACGAATTTGCTAGAGTCTCAAACTGTGAAGTGGGAGAAGCTCTATTTTTGTTTCCTAAAAAATTAGGTGGGCTGAAGACTGAACACAAGAAGTGAAAGCTTGGTAACCTTCCCCGTTTCATGTCAAGCAGTTAACTTTACCTTTAATTTACTGTTCTTGCTCTCTACAAGGATAGGGCACATTCCATGTAATAGTAACTCACTTTTATACTTTTAATGTTTACAATTAACTTCCCTCACAAAAAAACCTGTGAGAACAAGTAACTTAATGGGTCTATAATCTCAGTGTTTGTAAGGAACAATTAAGTAGTACAGTGGGTAATGTGCCAGACCTAGAGTTAGAAAGACTCATCTTCCTGAATTCAAATGTGGCTTCAGATACTAACTAGTTGTACTATCCTGAGCAAGTCACCTAACTTTGTTTGCTTCAGTTACTCATTTGTAAAACGAGCTGCAGAAGGAAATGGCAAGACCACTCTAGTATCTTTGCCAAGAAAAACCTAAATGGACTCATGAAGAGTAGGATTTGACTGAATTAACCAAACAAGTCTCACTATTTGTGCTCCCTCCAGTAATGAAGAACACATCTTATCCATGCCCTCTCATTGTTGTTGCTCATTCTTTATTCTCAAATAGCACAATGACAAGGGTGATGTCTTGACTTCCAAATAAATTAGAAAGTCAACAGCTTCATTCTCTCCTACGGAGTCATTGGTATCTAGGGGAAGGATAAAAGTCAAAAGAACTGGCAGTGACCCGAGATGTGATGGGTGATCTTAGACTTTCTAAATTAAGGTCTTTCCCAGGTCTCAGTTTATCTGAGGCAATGCCCATTCAATGAGACCTAGTCATTTGGTTTTAAAGGTTTAATTAACCTTGGAATAGCTCCATTTGAACCACTATGGACTTTTTAAAAATCTTTTTTCCCTCAGAGCTTTATTTAAAGATATACACACATACATACACACAGATAGACTCTGGGTCATTTATTTCAAGATATCACTAATAAAAACTGCACAGGACAAAAATAAGTTGTCCTAACTTTATAAAATAATAAATGTTCTCCTAAGATGAAATGACTAATTGGTATATGTAAAAGCCAGAATGTGAACCAAGATATCTTGGCCCTAAGTCCAATGGTCTTTCCTTTATACAGTAGTTCTCAAAATTTTGGTCTCAGGGATGAATTAAATTCTTTAAAACTACTGAGGTTTACAAAAAGCTTTTGTTTATGTGGGTTACATCTTTTGATATTTGCCCACATTTTAATTATAATTAAAAAAGTAAAACCATTAACATTTTACAATGTTTATTCATTTAATGATAGTGATAAATATCATGTTAGCATAATTAACATGAAAATTAGCTATATTTTGCAAAGCTAAAAAATAGTAAGAGTAATACACATATACATGCATACATATATGCACATATATGTGTGTGTGTAATGTCTGACTTAATAAAAGATAGCCAAATTCTCTTTTCTATTTTTGCATTCAATATGTGATGATATGTTTGACATGAAGAAAACCTGGTCTCAGATATATGTGTGACAGGGAGGAATATTTTAATAGGTAAATATTATCTTGCATTATTATGGAAATAACTTGAATTGATGAACTCCCTGAAAGGATCGCAGAGATCCCCAAGGATCTGTTTACCACATCTTGAGAACTCTACTCTAAGTCATGCTTCTACCTTCCAAAAATTATGTGCTGTTTCAAAGTAGAATGAAAAAGTGTATATTAAAGGAAAAACATAATCATTTCTTTTTTTTCTTCTCCATGTATGTGGTATGATGGAAGTGATGGATAACAAGAGGAAATGTCTAGATTGACAGAAAAATATGTCATAAATATTGCAGATACTTGTTAATTCCATAAGGATAATATTATCTTGGGAAAACTCATTTTAATTGATTCTTTTAAAAGTAGCTTAACATAATGTATTTATGTACTTTAAAATATGTAAACTTTCTGATAAATTAATTTAAATTATCCATCATGCATGGCATTAAAACATTTTGTTATTAGTGTAGTTTAGAATTTAATATTCCAACCTGCATCACTAACATATTAGCTTGAAGAGGGAAAAAAATGAGAACATCCCAAAATCAGGGTGGAGTATAGTTATATCAATGGGTTTCATTATCTTTAATGAAGAAACATGAACCGCCTCAGTAGTACTATGTGATTTATTCTCCCTCTCTCCATTCTAAAGACCTTTCCTTGCAATTGCTCTAAAGATTATCTCCCTAGCATACTGACAAGTTTAATGCATTAAACAATGAAGCAGGCTTCTAGATTGCACATTGAGATTTCCTCTGTAGATTCATGATTAGAAGAGATAAATGAAGAAAGCTGATTTTAAAACACAAGTAAGATATCTGCCTATTATTATTACATATGATGTGTTTCCTAGGAAAAAAATGTTTTTCTAGTCACCCTGAAAGGACAAGGGTTTCTTCCAATTTTTAAAACAACCTTGCTATTATTACATCAATGTAATTTTGTGAGGATTAAAAAGCATTTGGTTATCTTGTAAACCAATGGATGTAGTAAAGTTGTATTAATCAGAAAATAAACATGAAGTTATATTCAATTGCTTTTACCAGTGGCTTCAATAAAAAATATGGTTTTAGGTATTAAATTCATAACTATTAATAACCTCTCTTTTTTTCTCAAATAATTTAACGAAATTCTGGACAATGCAATATTCTTCTGGAAGTATTTCAACTCAAAAAGTTTGGGGAAAACCTATTTCTTGATCATTCACTGATAACTGCAATTATTTAATATAGTAATATAAGTATCTGTAATTATATATGCAAAACAATTTACATAATGTATAATATGTGTGATATATTAAAATTATGTAATTATCATTAATAATATAATTATTTAATAACTTTGCACCTTAGGCCTCCAAATTTGAACAGTCAAAAATTCTTAAAGGCCACAACTGTTTTGGGTTTCTATTAGCAACTAAAGATAGTTAAATGCTAGTAAGTAGCAGTGAATCAGAGAACAGACTTCAATCAGGTTATGGTGACTTAGGAAAATTCATTGGCAGCTGTAATAAGAGTAGCCTTGTGTTGGCCATTCCCATTTTCTTTATCTAATGCTATTTATTATGTATAAGACATGTTTTCTGTTATATCCAAATGCATTAAATAGATTGCCACTCACTTGCTCACAATCCATAATAGTTCATTTTGTCATAATCTATCATCTTCTGTAGTATATAAGAAAATAATCACATCACTTTATTAATTGTTTGAAGATCCTTGTAACCCCATTTTATGAAAGGTGATAATGAGTTGCAAATCCATTGTAGGGGGAATTAAGTTGGTTATACAGGTGTAGTATAGACAGTCAACAAGCATTCATTAATGTGTCAGGCCCATGTGTATACAGTCCAGGGTCCTCAAACTATGGCCCACGGGCCAGATGCAGCAGCTGAGGACGTTTATCCCCCTCACCCAGGGCTGTAAAGTTTCTTTATTTAAAGGCCCATAAAACAAAGTTTTTGTTTTTACTATAGTCCAGCCCTCCAACAGTCTGAGGGACAGTGAACTAGCCCCCTATTTAAAAAGTTTGAGGACCCCTGGTCTACACAAATGTTCATGTTGACATCACATGCATATATGTACAAATTGTTTACAAATGAATATACATGCATACACATTATATATATATATATATATATGTGTTTATATATATATATACACACATGTACATGGATATATTATACCTACATGTTAATATGACATGTTTGTATTTGTATATCGCATCCCATGGGCAGATGTCCCATAGAATGTTGTTGTTCAGCCATTTCAGTCCAACTATTCCTGACCCCAATTTGGGATTTTCTTGGCAAAGATATTATAGTACTTTGCCATTTTTTCCCCAGATCTTTTACAGAAGAGGAAACTGAAGCAGAATTATTTGACTTGCCCAGTATCACACAACTGCTGAGTTTCTGAAATTAAACTTGAACTTGGATGTTCCTGACACCAGTCCCAGAATTCTATACATTATGCTGCTTAGCTTTCCCTGTTGTAGAGAACTGAGTATGTAATCAAGAAGACCTGAATTTAAATCCTTTCTCTGTTTTTTTTTTCCCTTAGTTCTGTCACCATGAGCAAGTCACTTATGTTGAGCCTCAAGCAATTAATTAGTCCTTCTCTAATATACTATAAACAATGAAATCTCATATATCTATGATGTATTAATAATGAGGATTTGAATGAGTTTTGGGGAATGTGGGGTTTCTTTGTAAGTCATTTAAAATAATATTTACTATATCAGGACTAGTTTAAGTATAACTCTTCCAAAAAGTATCAGGGTAGAAAGAGTTAGGAGTGGACTAAATATCCTCTGAGATTTTAATTATAGGTGGTTTCCATTCATTACTCTCCCTATAATTGAATAATTCTTAATCTAATCTATAGGTATCTTAAAACTTTGAAATAACTTTTTTTTGACAATATACAGATATATTGCTATCTTTATAGTCAGGAAATTATTTTTTATCTGTACATAGATTTTTTTTATCTCTATTTCTTTTTTTATTATAGCTTTTTATTTACAAGACATATGCATGGATAATTTTTCAGCATTCACTCTTGCAAAACCTTCTTTTCCAACTTTTTCCCTCTTTCCCCCCATCCCCTCTCCTAGATGGCAGGTAGACCAATACATGTTAAATATGTTAAAGTACATGTTAAATGCAATATATGTATACATATTTATATAGTTATCTTGCTGCACAAGAAAAATCGGATTTAGAAATAAGGTAAAAATAATCTGAGAAGGAAAACAAAAATGCAAGTAGACAATAACAGAAAGAGTGGAAATGCTTTGTTGTGGTCCACACTCATTTCCCATCGTTCTTTTGCTGGATGAGGCTGGTTCTGTTCATTACTGAACAACTGGAACTGATTTGGTTCAACTCATTGTTGAAGAGAACCACCTCCATCAGAATTGATTATCATATAGTATTGTTGAATGTATAATGATCTCCTGGTTCTGCTCATTTCACTCAGCATCAGTTCATGTAGGTCTCTCTAGGCCTTTCTGAAATCATCCTGCTGGTCATTTCTTACAGAACAATAATATTCCATAACATTCATATGCCACAACTGATCCAACCATTCTCCAATTGATGGGCATTCACTCATTTTCCAGTTTCTGGCCATTACAAAAAGGGCTGCCACAAACATTTTGGCACATACAGGTTGCTTTCCCTCCTTTAAGATCTCTTTGGGATATAAGCCCAGTAGTAATACTGCTGAGTCAAAGGGTATGCACAGTTTGATAACTTTTTGAGCATAATTCCAGATTGGTTGAATGCATTCACAACTCCACCAACAATGGTATTAGTGTCCCAGTTTTCCCACATCCCCTCCAACATTCATTATTTTTTCTTGTCATCCTGGCCAATCTGAGAGGGGTGTAGTGGTATCTCAGAGTTGTTTTAATTTGCATTTCTCTGATCAATAGTGATTTGGAACACCTTTTCATATGGCTAGAAATAGTTTCAATTTCTTCATCTGAAAACTATCTGTTCATATGCTTTGACCATTTATCAATTAGAGAATGGCTTGATTTCTTATAAATTAGAATCAGTTGTCTATATATTTTGGAAATGAGGCCTTTATCAGAACCTTAGTCAGGAAATTCTTAATGAGAGACAGCTAACTTAAATGTCTCTTGCTAAAATTTCCTTTGGCCTTATTTTTAGTGAAATTTGAGAGAGGCAATTCACCACCATCTGAACAATATTGGTTCACCTACTTAAAGACTGACTGTTAAGTCCCAATCCCTCTACTATCAGCAGCCTTCTATTCTGTAGATCTATCTAAGGTTCACAGGGAATCCATAAACCTATTAGGAAATAAAATAATTTCTTTTCCCCTTCTACTACAACATTAATTAGACTCTTTTAAGTAAGTAAATGGTATCTTAACTATCAAATTACAGGATACGATTATATGGTGGCTTGCTTGTACATCATGTGACAGAATAAACACATTCAACATGTATTAAATGCCTACCATGTATACTCAGTTCTAATAGAGATATAAAGGTTCCTTGCAATTTAATAATAAAATGAAGACTAAGAGATGCTGAATGTCCTATTCAAAGCTATTCAAGCAGTCAACAAAAGTGCTAAACCCTGAGCACAAGGAATCAGAACTTTGTCCACTATGTTTTCCAGCAAGGGAGTGATCGTGAATATAATGTTATAAGATTAGACTGTTAGTATGCAGGATAAATTATGGGGAAGACTTGAGGCAACTTACGTAAGTACTTAGGCTGGTAGCACTAGAAATGCTGAGGAAGTCGAGAATCTGGTGAACATATTCAAAGAAGAATCAATGAGAATCTGTGAATCATTGAAAATAAGAAGCAGGCAAGATGATCCCTGGGTGTCCTGACTAGGATACTGGGAGTGAATGGAGAAGTTGAAAAGTAAAGAACTTGAGTCTGGGAGGGGGTGGTAAAGAGGATTACTTTGGGTGGCTTTGGGAGTAGATTTCATTATTAATGAGTAGAGTGAATATAAATCCAGTGGGGACAGCATTTCAGTTTAATGAAGAGGTCAATTGGGGGACTTGGAATAGTTCAAAGTTGTTTCAGGAAAATTAAATGTTCTATAATGTCTCTGAACAGAAGGCAAAGCCAGAAGATCCATTCAGCCACTGAGAATTTCACACTCAGGCTGTCAGCCTCCCAACACTGTTTACACAAACATATACACCTCTCTAGGAATAAAGGCTTCCTAATTCTACTAAAAAGTAAACAAACACAAACCTTTCAGTTCTAGATATGTGATTAGAAAAGATTAATCACAATCTCCTGCCTTCAGTTTTCAGTTGGGACTGAACTTTCAAAGCATATGAGCAAAATCGTCTCCCATAAAAGATAATTTCATTTGCCAAAATGAAACTACTTTCCATTATTAATGCTGTAATGAAACAGCCTGAAATATGAATCCATGGTCTTAACAGAAAGGATGCCCATGTTCCCTTCTCTAGGAGTTAGTTCTCTAAACAATTACACCCAAGGAAAGAGCTTTATGGTTTATTTTCATCATTGGCCAGCTGAGCTGTGTAGCTGTCAGACTTCCTGGCCCTCCCTCCAGTGACATCCGCATTGACAACATGTTATACTCCACATTGATTTTACAGTTAAGGAGCTGATTGTGATATATAGGGATTTTAAGAATTCAGCTGAGAGGCTGACTTTTGCCTTTTATCATTCCATTAAAATTTTATAACCATCTCTTTCATGTCATTTCATCCATGAATTCTTACTTTAGAAAGTGATAGCTACTGCTGTGAGCATAACTTTTCTCATGTTCAGAGCTTTTTATTGTATTAGCAAACTACCCCAATTATAGTTATTACTCATGTTTTACATAATTGTGGTGACCCTTTCAACCATGCAGTAGCATGCTAGTTGATTTGTATATATAGAATTAGATGATTCGGCTTGTCATTTAAAAAACCAGTAAATTGAAATAGGGTTGGGAAGCCAATCTTTAACACTTTCTTATCCAGAGGGGCTAATTAGGATACCACTCAGAGATTTCCTTCTGAACTGCATGAGTTTAAGGACTGCAACAAGAGGAGAATGAACATTCAGTTAGGCAGGGAAGCTAATAAAATATAAGATGGTTTGGAAGGGAAGGAGAATTGCAAAATTGAAAATGAGCATTTCTTCCTTAGATAAGAGATCATTTTAAAGGAAAGATTGTACTTTGTATGGGTATGAAGTGCAAGTTCATTTTGTTATTGTGGATGCTTCCCTAATAATGCTAGTATCTTATTCAAAAGAAATAAAAGGCTTCCCTTTATCATAAGAGAGAACAGACTACTTCATTGCTGATTCTTTTCCCTGAACAAAATTCAAGGAATAATCAGTCAAAACACTGGTATAACACTTATTAGAAAATACAGATCTTTTACTATCTGTTCTTTCTCTTTCCCTTCCTTCTTTCTCTTCCCTTTCCTTCCTTCCTTTCTTCTTTCCTTCCTGCCTGCTTTTCCTCCTTCATTTCTTCCTCCTTCTTTTCCTTCCCTTTGATTTTGCCAATCTAAAATCTCAGAGGATTTTGAGTTTTGCAAAAAAAAAAAAAAAAAAAAAAAATACTGATACCTTTCAGGAGTTTTAACAGATAGTACATGAAAACATTCTAATATAAATAATAGGTTTGAAGAAAAAAATTACCACTGTAATGAAATAATTATTCTTAATCAGATAACAAAAGAAAAAGAAAAGAAAAATGTCATGGAAACTTTAGGAATTTTCTCAAAAGAAATTAAGCAAAAGATGAGAACTAAAGCTTAGACCTGTCTCTGGACCTCATTTTTATCCTATGTAAAATGGAGGGAAAGTGGATAGGGATTCTGTAGCCCCTATCTATAATCCTATGACCTTCATCCACATTAGGGCCACTGTATTATTTTCTCAAATAGAGTGTACTTCCCAAACTGCCAAAAATGTCTTGTTTCCAGGGCTAATGCCTTAGAGAAGTATTTCTCTAAAAAAGAGGGGCAGAATGACAATTACTACGTCAGTGACAAATGGACACATATGCTATAGATACTACTTTATACAATTCTGCTGGTGCTAAGATATCTCTACCACATAATGCAGTCACAGAATTTAGGCATTTATGATTGCATTTTAAGATTGAAACCTTAGATATTGGAAACCAAAGACCAAAAAAAGTCAAAAAAAAAGAAAAGAAAAAAAAAAGAATCAAAGCTGTTTTAAACAATTACTAAATCCAAGCATATCTTTTTTTTTAAATAAAGATTTTCAATAAAATCTAATGTTCACAGAAAAATCTCATAAATGTCAAAATTGCTGTGGGCAGAAAAGGGGGATATAGTATTTTCTTGATCTGTTGTAGCAATTTATAGATTTCAGGACGTGGTTTATAAGAATGCTAAATGTTCTGGAATTACAGCTGTTACTGATCAGTGATTGAGCCAGATTTGTGTTATTGCACCATGTTCTTGCTTGTACCTAGAGAGCAGTAAAGCCTCAATATAATAAAAAGCACCTGCATTTTAAATGAAATTTCAATTGAAAAACTTAACAGCCCTTCAAATTGCAGAATTTAACGCAGCCCAGTAAAGCTTAAATAACACTTTGCCTCCGCAGGCTGAGGGGTTTGCATTCAAGGTGACTTGATTGTGTCGCATGGTGAAATTATTTACAATTAAGGAATTTCTCTGGAGGGCTGCAGAGTATTTGCTGTTCCACAGTACCTATGCAGGCATATGGTGGGCCTTTTTCAGTATTCATGGAGCCTCCTGAACCTTTATGATAATTGAATCAGTTAGAGTGCTGAGTGGAGCAAGCATAAAACCTGTTAACCTAAAGGTCAGCTCTGTGCATTGTTTATTTATCAGTAGGTGAAAGAGCTAAATCGGCAGCTTCTGTCACAGTCACAGTAAAAAATCACCTATAATATTAACAGGGAGTAGATAAATTGCAAAACATGGATTAGAATGATAAACAGAATGAGGTAAAATATGGAATATATAATGAGAGATGCAGAAAGACTTTACTGGGCTGTAAAATATGCAGGTTGGTTATGGCAATGTTATTGGTTATAATTAGTCACTAGTGCTCTAGAAAAATGTCAACAAAAGCTAGAACTTCAATTCTAAATGGGCTTCTTATACATTTCCATTCCTGTGTAATAATGTCCTAAAGGATAGTTTCATGACATCAGATAGGGTTTTCTAAAATTACTTCTGATAGATTTTGATCTCAAAACAAATTTCAATTTACTTTCTAGAGAAAAATATATCTTAAAGGTTACCAAATGTTTTTTATCCTACTGGAGGAAGAGAAAAAATAGTCTTAAGCTTGTCTAGATCACTTACATTTTTTTCTCCTTTACAGAACCGGGACCTATTGACCCTCCATTTCTTTTGGATGTGAGGTCAAGAACAATGACTCTCAAGTGGCAGCATCCTTCAAGACCCAACGGTATTATCATCCATTATAACATTTACAAAAATGGCCATTTTCATTCAGTGCTTCCAGGAAAGGTCTCTAACAGCACAGTGCTTCACTTACGCCCCAATACTACCTACTATTTTCAGGTAGAAGGATGTACTTCAAAAGGATGTTCCCTTTCACCTGAGACCCAGGCTGTATGGACTCTTCCAGATGCTCCAGAAGGTATTCCAGACCCAGAACTGTATTCTGATACACCAACATCGGTACTTATATCTTGGAAACCTCCTCTCTACCCCAATGGTCTAGTGGAGAATTTCACTATTGAGAGAAGGTCCAAGAGAATGGAACAAGTAGCCACACTGGTGACGCTCCCAGGGAATCATTCCATGAAGTTTATTGATCAATCTGCTACTCTTAGCCCATGGACAAGATATGAATACCGAATATTAATGAGTACATTGAATGGAGGCACAAACAGCAGTGCTTGGGTAGAAGTTACCACAAGACCATCACGACCTGCTGGGGTACAGCCACCTGAAGTGCTGGTCTTAGGACCAGATATGGCCAAGGTATGATAATTGTTGCATTTTCCCCCTTTGCAGACTTACCCTTGATTGACTCTGTGTGGAACAGAGCCATCTACTGGCAAAACTAGCATCTCTACTGCCTTAGGCATTAGCTGAAGAAGGTAACATTCTGGCCAGTGGCCCAAACCATTTTGAATTCAGCGTCAGTTTTTCATCTGTTCCTGTATCCTCTTAATTATATTGTTGAGATGCTTCCATTTTCCTCACACACCTGAAATGCTTTGAATGTCACAATGGGATGCTTAGCTTAACCACCACGTCAGAATTAAATAGATCAAAAAATGAGAAGAGTTGGGAAAATAGTAAGGACTGGATTAGTATGCTAACAGAAGGTCCAAGTTACCAATATTCTATTTAAAAAATGATCAAAAGAGCAAAATGATTGGCAAATGAAGTAAAAATAGCATATTACAGGTCTATCTAGGAAGTCTTCAATTATTCACAACATTCATCTGGGAATGAGCTCTAGAGGACAAGATAACTACCATTGTTTTGGCTTGCATACAAACTTCATTCAAGGGAAATTAGTGTAACCAAACAGGAGGGAGTTTTGTAGCTTAGAAGCCTCTTTTGTGTAAATACACACATGCTTCCATGGATTCAGTCTTGTACTAATGCCAAAAGCATTGGTACAGTAGCTTCAGTAGCTTGCTCACCAGAGCACAAAACAAAGGCCATTTGCATAAAAGCAAAGTTCATCTGTTAAAATTATTATTTGGGTTTCTATTGTGTTGATGCCTTCCCTTCTGCCCCATGCCTCCTCATTAGGGAAACCATAAAAGATGTTCAAAAATATAGAGTTAGAAGAAATGAATTTAAACTATAAAAAATATGCTTCCCCACACACATTTTCATTAATTAGCTTCAATGTGAGAGAGACTGAACCACGCATTTTTAGTATTAGAAACATGAAAAATGTATAGAATTTTATCTTGTTTCTATATTTAAAAAGAATTAATTTCAAGATTACCATGAAAATGTTTATACATTTGTCATGATCAATTCTTCTTTAAAATTCCTTAGTATAGTATATTAAAAGATTTAATCTCCTAAAAATGTATAGGTAATTTTTGGAATTGTTTTCCATTTAAAGGAAAATTAACCTTGAAGTGGTTAATTATTTTGGAATATTTTTTCTTTGTTGGAGGGATTAACAAAAATTTTAATAGCCACATTGCTATATGGCTACTAAAATTTTTGTTAATCTCTATGTAGCAAATCGTCCATCTTCAGGACGGCAAAGCTTCAGAATGGACACACCCGGGATTCCCTCTTTTTTAATTTGAGCGACTAGGCATTGTTTCTCAAGGAAAGTCTGAAAATGAACAAATAATTTTAATTTTTAGTTGAATGATAGCCACTCATGCATGGATCTATCTTGCTCAGCATAGCTGCATGAGGATCAAAGGTAGGCAAAGACGATTTGTCAGACTTATTGTCTTTTCCCATTTCCTTTGATTGCCCCTTCCTACTTTTTACTTCATCCAGTAACAAAATCACACTTACAACCTGTCAACCTGAAATAGAAAAGGTTGTACTAGATGAGGGAGACAGAGAGGGCAAAATATGGATCATTTTTAAAGTTCCAACATAAATTCTAGGCGTTCCCATGAGTCCCCTGGGGCAATGATAACCCCAGGTTAGGAATCTGAAAGTATATATGACTTGGTGCCAGAAATATGTAGAAATTGTGCACTAGCAATGGCTTAAAAAAAAATCTAACTTTTATTAGGGTTCAAATTATTGCAGGAAAATCAAAAGCTATCAAGAGGCAGAGTCAGCAAGAATATTTAATCTCTTCTAGAACGTGGTTAGGTATTTTAAAACAGTTGTTTAATAGCATAAGGCTTTCACATTATCAAATTATAAACAGTAGAATCTTAAAGATGCACTGAAGTTCTTCAGAACATGTGGCATAGTAGTTAAATAGAGAAATAGTGGCTGATCTATAGCTTTGAGAAAGGCAGCTTAAAGATATTAAAAAGGATATGAATGTCAAGTTGAGAAGGTGGAGGATAGAAGAGAAGCTAGTCCTTAATGCAACAGTACAATATCTTTTGTATTTTTAGTCAAAACATTGGAAAGGATATCCTTTCCCATTTGAACCAAAAGTACCTATTCTTATCTCTAGCCTTGGGTGATTTCCTTCTAAGATACAATGAGATACCCTGAGATACAGTGTGCCAAAATGCAACTACAATAATCAAAACTTCTGTGTTCTATGACTGCCATGTGCTCTTCTATCTCCTCTATCTGATTAAGAGATTTTGAAACTTGAATCATTGCCATGTTCAAGTATTCTAGCTAATACCTGTAGCTCTAATAAATCTATAAACTTAAAACTCAGACTGAATTCCCTATGTCTGTTTAAGAAAGATGTATTCTCTGAAGATAAGATTTGAATATTTCCAGAAACTTAAATGCCAACCTGAAAAAAAATGATTACTTCTTCTTACTAAAGCATTGGTTTTGCTAGTTCTGTGCTTGCTAACTATTGCCATCTTGATCATCAGAGCTATGAGTATGAGGTCACCTACAAGGACTTCCAAGAATTCTCCTGTTATGGTTTCATTTTCTATGTTCTCTGTCCGGAAATTAGGAAAAGGAACACAGCAAAGCTTCAATTAATGAAGAACCAAGCATTGACATTATGGGCTTTCTATTTTATTGATAGGAGAGAGATTGCTTAACAGTAAAATGATGGAAGATATTAATTGTCCCATATCATAATCAAATTAATTATAAATAACAAAGTTTAATGATATTTCATTTGAGAAAGATTGCTTTATGATTCCATATTTTTCCAATGATTTTGGATGCGAGCACTATAATGCATCTTGTAAAGATATTTAATAATATGACTTTAAGATCTTGGGCTTGGATCTTTAAAATTAGAAATTAGAAACCATCTAATACTACTCTTTCATTTTGCAAATAAGTAGACTGAGCCTATAGAAGCTAGGCTGAAGTTCACATTAATCTGAAATTGGAACCTAAATTTCTTTACTTCTAAGCTTTTTTTTTTCTTTTTCTAAAATGCCTTGCTATTTTTAAACATTCAGCTGTCTGATAACTTGGATTTTTTTTTTTCAGAATAGTCCAAGCCACTTATTAAAAAGATATTGTCCTTACCAAAGAATGGGGCTTATTCTTTATTCTCACTGCTACCCTCTTTCTTTATATAATACTACATAAAAAATCTGTGATACACAATAGAACAAAGAGAAAGGAGTAAATTGTTTTATTTTTAATATATATTAACTCTGTAAATTCTAAGGTTTATTGTAGATGCTATAACAATATTTTTTTTTCTTGGAGAATAACAACATAAAATTTAAGCTACTTAAATTGATGTGTTAATGTTTTTCAGACAATTAGGTAATTTTTAAAGGCTGAAAGTCATTGAAAACTAATAGCTGAAAACATTTTAACTATCTAAAATTATCAATAATATTAGACATAAATTTGTACAAATTAATAATTCTACTTCAACCACTTATTAATTACTGGAAAAGTCACTCTCTCATAGTCTATTTCTTCATCTGTAAAAAGGAAGTAATGGTTGTTATAGTACTTAATTGAACATTGTTGTGAGGATCAAATGAAATAATATATGTTAAGTGCTTGAAAAAACTTAGAACATGGATAAGTGTAGTAGTACAATAATAATTATCACTATTAATACCATTATACATAAAGAGGGATATAGTCAAATACTACCTGGACAAGATGACAAATTAGTTATACACGAGTAAACAAAAGCACCTCGTTGCCTTCCATGAGTTCTAAGTCACCAGGCCCTTGATATGATTAAGGGCCATTGTACAGAAAGAAACATACAATTACTGAATTACTGGTGATGACCTTTAATGTTGGATTTGAAGGAGGAAAGATGCCCCAATTTCTAAAAAACAAATAAATAAAAATAAAAAGAGAGACTATGATACAACCTTCAAACCACAGGGCAATGAACCTTGAATTAATTATTAGAGACAAAGTTTGTGAGCATTTCTATGGGAAAATAGTGATCACTAACAGCCTGGTCATGCTAGATTAACCTCATATTTTTCTTCACTAGTATAACCAAACTGATAGATCAGAAAAATGCTATCGACTTATTATACATATAAAGACTCCTAAAGTTATAATTTTAGATTAGATGGATTGAAATAGGATAAATGATGATATAGTGAAGTAGATTTAGAACTAGTTAAATGCTCAGACTCATAGAGTAGTCATTAATAATTTGCCATCAGTTCAAGGCAGCGGAGGGGGATGGGAAGGAGAAATTCTTGACCTGTACTGTTATTTTTTCTTTTGATTACAGTCAGTGGGTATGTAACACTGACTTCCTTTATATTAAAGCAACCAAGTATTAGTTATCAAATTAACTTTGATTTTCTTTAGTGATTGCTGTATAAACTCTGTGGAAACTTTTTTGGCAGTCTTCATAAATATTACAATATAGAATGAATAATTGTGTAGATGATAAGACCAACTCCTTTATTTGTGTGTGTAAAAAGAATACAGGAACCATATTTTTGTTTGTATTCCACTTCCTTTTTTTTTTTTTTTTTTTTTTTTGGGATGGGGGAGACTTTGTTTTGTTTTGTGGAAGAACAGGGTTGATACAATTCACTTTCTTCAGTTGCTTGATGATATGTTGATTAATGATTAATTTATATTTATATATAATATATATAATATAATATATATAATTTATATTTGCAACATCAATAATTAAACTTGTACATATATTTAGTTAAAAGACTTTGTGATTTCTTAATAACCTTTAGTCTTTTTCTTACTACTCCTCCAACTTTATGGCAGGCATAGAAGAGGACCATGTAGAACTCTATTTCTTTGTTTTAATTTGACCTGTGACATTATCTATGAGGAAATACTTCTACCAATATACATCAGCCATTCCTCTGCAGCTGAGTCTTTTATTTTTTGGGGGGGTGGGAGGCACTAAGCAGAGCCCAGATTTATTTTGGAACTTTCAAAGGAAATCCAACAAGATGATCTCCTATTTAAAGGAAAAATAAAAATAAAAGAGACTCAATCTTCCAAGTGTATAGAATCAGAGAAACAAAATCTAACTGTTAGAAATTGACTGACAAAACTAGAGATGAAATGATTTCTTACAATCACCTATCGAAATTTCTATCCACCATGCTTTGGATGATATGCTAAAGATTAGCATATGTTTCTATACTAAAGATTGGAATCTTGCCCTATACAGGTTAAAAAGTAAGCCATACTAAATAGTTATCACCATTTCTATGAAAATAATTTGTAGATTTAGATTAAAATACACCAACTGACCATGCTAAAAAAAACAAACAAAATAATTGTTTTCTGAGTTGTAATTTTTTAATGGCATAAATCTGATTTCTTTAATTTTTGAATTGGAGAAAATAAGGCTGTCTGAAAGTTTACAGAGTAATTATGTTCAATCAGTTAATCTCTCCCAATAGTTTTCTCAATGGGGCTTTCTCTAGTACCTTTCCTTTCATAACCTCAACAGTGGGATTTGAATCAATGAACAAACCATTCCTGTATCCAACACAAACTGTCTTCTGAGTCATTGCCTGCTTTCATGTACTGCCAAGATCTAGCTTGAACTCTCAGAAGACTCAGGATGAAGAAGGGGGAGGTTGTGTAACATGGATCAATCACATGGATTGTTGCTGTGATAGCTCTTACACTGGAAGGCCCAATCATTCCCCTGAGCCTGACCTTGGCTCATTCTTCAAGTTCGTTCTCTCCCTCTCTCTCATTCGCTCTCGCTTACTTTCTCTTGCTCGCTCTTGCTCTCTCTGTGAATCTTCATCTCTCTCTCTCTCTCTCTCTCTCTCTCTCTCTCTCTCTCTCTCTCTCTCTCCCTTTCCTCCTCCCTCCCTCCCTCTCTCTCTTCCCCCTCTCTTCTCTGTCTCTTCTTTCTTCTCCCTCTCTCCTTCCCTCCCTCTTCCCTCTCTTTATCTCTCTCTTCCTCCCTCCTCTCTCTTCTCTCTCTCCCTTCCTCTTTTCCCCTCTCTGTCTCTCTCTCTCTGTTTCTCTCTATGTTTCTGTTTCTCTCTCCCTCTCTCTCTCCCTCCTCACCCTCCTTCTCACGCTCTCTCCTCTTTGTCTCTTCGTTCCTCTCCCTCTCTCCCTTTACCTCCTTCCTTACCTCTCCTTCTCTTCCTCCATCCCTCCCCTCTATGTCTCTCTCTTTCTCTCTATCTCTATGTCTGTCTCTTTCTCTCTCCCTCTCCTTCTCTCTATCCCTCCTCCTTTCTCTCTCCTCTGTCTCTATCTCTTCTTTCCTCTCTCTCTCTCCCTCCCTCAATCTTTCTCTCTCTCTCCCTTCCTCCCTCCCTCCTTCCTGCCCTCCCTACCACTTTCCCTCCCTCCCCCCCTCACTTCCTCCCTCCCTCTCTCTCCCTCTTCCATTTTCTCTCCCTCTCCCTCCCTTCCTTCCTCCCTCTTCTTCTCCTTATTCCTCCCAATATTTTTTCTCACTTTTCATTTATTTGACATTGTCTGTATCTAGTCACATTCTTGCTGGTTCATAAGAATCCTGTCTAGAACTTTGTTACTTCCAGAATAACTCAGTAAAACAGAATAAGAAAAAAATTGGCATGCAGTTCAGCCACAGGGCAAAGTTTTCTAGAACTATCAGGACTGCTACTAAACACTTGGTGTTTTCTTCTGAAAAGCTTCTAGGCCATTGCTGACCTTAAGGGAATTTTCATTATTTTTTCCAATTTTAGTCAAAGCAAAATATTGAAAATCTTTAGCTCTGTTCTCTCTGAATGATATTTTCTCCCTTTTCCTATAAGATTGGAGTTTGTAGTCTTATTCAATCTGATTGATACTTCTTTCCATTTATGATTATCTGTGCTGTGATAGATATTTAGGTTGAAAATTGACCAAGGTGTGTTTTTCAGCATGATAATATTATAAAGAAAAAAATGCTGGAACAAAGAATATACCTGTGATCACTGACATAGGGTACATTAGCTGTTACTCAGAGTTAACTATCTCTTAAAAGAAATATCAAGAAATCTAAAGTAATGGAGTTTTACTTAGATGTATGTATTACATAGAGAGATCATAGATTTAGAAGGAAAAAAAACTTAGAAGCTCCAAATTTTAGATTTTATATTTATTTGTTTATATGAGGAAACTAAAGTATAAGGAGATAAAGTACCTTCCCCAGAGTCACAGTTAGAATTTAAACCTGCAATTTTGAACTCTTTCCAATGTACCACATCGCCTCTCTAAATGTTTTGGTTTCCCTCCCCACTTACAATGTTTTGTGATTCTTTAAAATATTCTAGTAAAGTATTTTGTGTTCCCAGCAGTGTAGTGTATGTGAAGCAGCAGTGTGGAGCTGGACTAGAGGTCGCTACATTCACGTTCAAGTTTGGATTCTGGTGCTTATTATCTGTGTAACCATGGAAAATCTTTTTTGTAAATTACCTTCATTTTGTGTGAAATTGAGGAAATATCATTTGTACAACCTTTGAGTTCTCTCTTTCAAAAAAAAAAAACCTAACACATGGTATTTGCTTGGCAATCTTTGAAAAATCAGGAATAACATTACAAACACCACAGGATTAAAAAAGTACAATGATTCTGAAGTCCATGTCAAGGATTATATTCTTATACAATAAGGCAAAATAAGGAATTGGAGTGTTTTTAAGGAATAGTGAAGAGCCTCATTGTGAGGAACAGTTGAAGATGGGATTTAAAAGGTAGATTGGGATTAAACCATTTCTTTGCTAAGAAATTCTGATTTATATTGACAAGTATCATGATGCTATCGAACAGTTCTAAGTAAAATAATGACATGATGAACAATTGGTATGACACAAATTAGTAGAGGATGAGTTCAAATTGGGGGATGCAAATACTGGTTAGGAGTTATGAGGAACAGTGGGTTCAGCAGATATCCAATATAAAAAGAAAAGAGGATTGGGCTGAGAATGAATTATTACTATTATGAGAAACCCAGAATCTCTTACAAATGAGAGAATATTCAAAATATACATCTCAGTTTTAATTCCCAGCAGTCATTCCTTTAAAAAGTTCTTGTTCACAATTGAAAAATCAAATAGTAGGAGGAGAGAATATTTAACATACCAACTCAATTTGAAAAAAAAAGACTCACTAATTCCAATGTTAAACTATTTTCTTATGGTGGAAAGGAAATGATGATTCATTAGAATGCACCATTATATTCATTATAATAATATCATTATAATCATTTCTGGAGAAAAAAGCAAGGATAAATGTATGGAAACATCATCTCATTAATTTTTGTTCATTTTCTCTTCATTTTCAGTATAAATTTCATAATATCTTGAAATTTTATTCATGTCTTCTCTCAAGTTTGAGCTATAATGCTTTTCCAACTAACGTACACACACACACACACACACACACACACACATATATGTCTTAGAGAAAGAGGTCACCTAAAGAATCATAATCAACTGAATTTTTGGTACAGTATGACAGATATGGAAACATGTTTAGAAGAATTACACATGCCTATCCTGCATCAGATTGCTTGCTATCTTGGGGAGGAGGATAAAGGATGAAGAGGGAGAAAAAAAATGAAACACAATGTTTTGCAAAAGTAAATATTGAAAACAATCTTTGCATGTGTGTGGAAAAATAAAATACTTTTAAGAAAAAGAATCATGGTCAAAAAAAAGGTAAAAAGACCAAACACCAAAAAACAAAACATACAAAGAACAATTGGCGCTTGTAGAACCTGGTTCACTTGATTATCAATAAATAAATGTAGTCTTGATTTTTGGATTTGCCCATTTCTGAGTGTAAATGTTGACATTGAAAATTTAACAATTTGCTTTTTAAAAGTCTTTTCAAGATGGCTCCAGCATGTCTGTGCCTGGAATTTTCTCCCTCCACTCCAGATTCTGACTTTCCTGGCTTCATTCAGGTATCACCCTCTGCAAAAAATCTATTCCTAACATCTCTGTGAGAATATCTGCAATTTCTCCTCTGTATCTCTTTTTTTTACATGTTTGTTTGCATACTGTCTCCCTAGATACAAAGTATATTCTTACATATAAGAAAATTGCACTCTCTATATAAGAATTGATTATGTCTTGTGGTCTGGCTCCTATAGTACTTGCTTTTTTTTTTCTCCAGAAGTACTCAGTATTTATCTCAGAAAAGTTCAATAACTGAATTGCTCAGCAACTTCCAAAATCTCAAAACTTTATCGGGTTTTATTGAATACTACAACAATAGTATTGAAATTTACAATCCACAGGAACAATGTGAGATAAAGGAGTCTGGTGCTTTACGTAATTGAGTTGTAAACAAGCAAACTATCAAATCCTGTGGCTGCCCTATTGATGCATGGGGATGTGTGAATTTTCTCCATGTGTTTACACAGTGTTCTTTGACATAGCCACAGTGGAGATGAATCACTAAGGTGCTGCGTATTTGACAGTCCTAGAACATGTTGAGATGGAAAACCAGATCGAGGAAACAGCATTTCATTTAGTTCATGGTGTATTGTTAATTGATCTAAAACCATTCATTGCTATTCAGGTGTAAGGATTCTCTAGCAAATGGATAATTAGAAGGTGAATTCCTTAGAAGGGGGAAAAAGACACAACAAAGCATATCTCCAAATTTTGTTAAATTGAATTGTCCGCTTTTTATATACCTATGCTAATTTTAAACATTTCTTTGTTTACAGGTTATTTGGACTGCCCCTCTCATCCCAAATGGAGACATACTCAGCTATGAAATCTGCATGCCAGACCCAAGAATTGTGGTCACCCCCAGAGGCAGCAATATTTCAATATTCAGTCAAATAATGACCAATCTCATTCCTTTCACAAACTATTCAGTCACCATAGTGGCTTGCTCAGGAGGTGGGGGACATCTTGGAGGATGCACAGAGAGTTTGCCTACTCATATCACCACCCAACCCACACTACCCCAGGGTATTAATCCTTTGTCGGTGACTCCAGTGAGTGAGTCTTATATTGGGGTTTCTTGGCAGCCACCTAGTAGACCCAATGGACCTCACTTGAGGTAATTGATTTTAATATTATCTAAATATGTTATTTCTAGAGAAAAGAGTATTAATACTTTTTTATTTGCTGATGTTTCATATCTTACACTCAAAGTGATATGGCACTATAATACATACTTAGAATAGTAAAGTTCATTTCTTAATACTATAAATACTTAACTCCTCTCAATATAACAACTATTTTTGTCACCCTATGCATATCTATTCCTGATTTCAAAAAATATATTTTGTTAAACTTTACTAATCACCTAAATTAGTTTAAATATTAATTTCACAAGGTCAAATTTTTAGGGAAAAATAAATTTCGCCGTCATGAAATGGGCAAAGCATAGCTAGATAATTGTTAGCCTGAAGAAGATCTGAATGTGACTTCTAAGTTTAATATAAAATAGCAGTAAAGATTACATTAGGCTGTACTAGGAGATCCATAAGGCCCAAACAAGTTATTGATGATAATGAAAAATAACATATAAATGAAAATATACAGTCCATAATAATTTAAATATAATAATTTTGTTGAGAAATACAACTAGTGTCAGTCAATGGCCATAAGAAAGGTAGTTTAAAAGACTAGAGAGCACTTAGTTATTAAATACTTTTGGGGGGTAAAAGATATGACAGCTAAAGACAAAAAGAATTATTCTGAGGGTATGTAGTGATAAAAATGAAAGATAAAAAGAGTAAAAAATATAGAAAGAAAATATAGAAAAATCTGCAAAGAATTTTTTGTTACATAGGAAAAGAGAATTATCATACTTATATTTTAATTGCACAGTTCTTTCTATGCTTATAGAAGAAGCAGAAATGACACTAATGAGAAAAAAATGAGAAAAACAGTAGATTAGATCCAACATACAGGTAAATTGTGCTGTAGGTATCATAATTGTAAAAGCATTGAAAGACTGCTTCACAGACTGTCTGAAGGAGGAAAAGCAATCAAAGACATAAAAAAACTCACCTTATTGCTACTGAAAATGGAGACTTAGAAATATCAAAAATTACCAAAATATATGTCTGCTTCTCCACTTAGTAGCATTTTTATAATAATAACATACAGAAGCATTAAAATATTCTTGATGGAAGTGTTGGTAAAGATAAAATTAAAAATGGTCTTCCATAAGGGATGTTATACAATAGACCAAGTTGATCAAAATATAATTGACAAAAATATGTAAATACATTTATTGTTTTACATACACACACACACAAACACTGTTCTTTCTGTAGCATATAATGAAGTTTTTCACCATTTACTAGATTTTCTCAAGATTATTAATGTCCTTCCTCAAATGAGTCCCCCAGAAAAGAACAAAAAAAAAATACTTTTTTGCTCTAAGACTAAATATACTTGAACTATAATTTTTGGACAGTGGGAATCTTCACATATTCAAATAGACCTTGATAGATAGATATTGATATACATTGATATCTAGATAATAGAGATTGATATCTACATAGATAAATAATAGATATTGATATATAGATAATGTATAGATAGATATTGATATCTAGATTGATAGACAATAGATGGATATTGATATGTGTTGCTATCTAGATATCTATCTAGATAATAGATATTGATATCTGAATGAATAGGTAATAGATATATAGATATTGGTATATTGATATTTAGATAGTAGATGTTGATCTCTAGCTAGATAATAGATGATAGACATTGGTATATATTGATATCTACATAATAAATATAGATAATCAATAATAAATATTGGTATCTAGTTATATATTGATTTATAGATATCTAGATAATAGACATTGATTTTAGATAAATAATAGATGATAGATATTGATATATATTTTTATCTATACAGATAGATAGATAGATATTGATTTCTGTATAGATATCTAGTTAATAGATATTGATAACTATATAGATAATAGATATTGATATCTTGATCAATATCCAGATAATAGATATCTATCAATATCAATATCTAATATCTAGTTAGATATTTATATATATGTAGATATCTAAATAGATAGCTACATAAATATCTAGATATCAAAATCTAGATATTGCTATATATTGATAACTAGATAGGTAGATAGGGCAATTATGTGATGCAATGGGTAGAGTTCCATCCTTGGTGTCAGCAGGATCTGAGTTTAAATCCAGCCTCAGACAGTTGTTAGCTGTGTGACTCTATGAAGCACTTAAACCTATTCACCTATCTCAGTTTCCTCATCTGCAAATTGAGCTGGAGAAGGAAATAGCAAACCACTACATTATCTTTGTCAAGAAAACCCCAAATGGAGTCATAAAGAGTCAGATTTGATTAACCAGCAAAAATAACTTCTCTATATATACAATAATGGTTATATTTATATCTGTATATATTATAAATACATTTAATGATTCCATACATCATCCAATAGAGCAACATAGCACTTTAAGACTATTCTTCCCACAAGGTATGTTTATTTCATACATCAAGATTTCTTGAAAAGTATATTAAAAAGAATAATTATTTCATGACCCCTCTACTCATAAATATCAATTAAGACATAAAGCAGGAAGCTGTATTCTTCACTGGACAGAGATTATCTAGTGCAGAGCCCAAATTGAAAAGGAATTTTCTGTGGATGGCAAAGCCCTCCAGATGCTTCTATTTGTGGATCATTTTGTGGTGTGGTAACATTATAGAGCTACATGGAAAAAACCAATAATTTCTCAAAAATATACATTGTAATCATCTACAGAGGAAAACCAAGAGGATGAAAGATTTTTATTGTTTGGATAATGGCATCAAGTTTTATATCAGATAGGCAATCTCCAGAGTGCATTCATCAGTATGTTTATATACATTCATGCACATATACATTAAAAACTAACAGTCTATATAAAATTAAATGAGAAGAGGAAAGTGGAATGGATTGCCTTTAGGAAATTGTAAATCTTTTTTAATGATCTTAAACTTTTTCCTTAAATGAGGGCCCTTATTTTTAATACATTATTTTATCGATGTTATGTGGCACCAGGTCATAGAATTTTCTCTAAATGGCAGTTTCTAAAGATTGAAAACTGAATATTACTCTAAAAATAAAGAGAGATTCATGTTAAATGTGAGTAGCTTCTTACATATTACAAATCTAGTACTCCAAAGAAAAAGCAATTTAAAAGATGTCATCATGTGACAAGAGTGAGCCATAATTGGTTGATAGCTAAGTACTTCACTGGCATCCTCAAGATGTCAGGAAAAAGTGAAGATATTCTCAATCAAGAGGTGTATACTCTATAGGGAATTTATTGGAAGTCAAAAGTCAAAATGGCATGATAAAGAGTCAGCAGGTTGCAACCTACAACATTGGAAGGATTATCCCACATGATGAGGTCATGGGTCTATCTGAATGTGTAAGTATTTTCAATGTCCAAGAATTGAAGAATTATAGTTTCAATTTAATCTGCCTTGATTAGAATACAACTGGTGTACTATAATCAATTTTGATTACCTCGTTTAAGGAAGGTCATTGATAATCTTGAGAATATAAAGAGAAGGGTAAAATGGTGAAAGAACTTCAGTTTATGCCATCAGAGGAGCATTTTAAGGAACTGGAGATATGTAACATGGAGTAGACTTGTATACATAATGGGAGACAGGGAGCAAGATGTCAGTCTTCAGGTGTTTGGTTGTCATAGGGGAAAAGGATTAAAATTGTGCTTAGTCCCCAAAGGCAAAGCTAATAGCACTGAATGGGAATGATGACAAGGCAAATTTAGGCTTCACTTTAGGAAAAACTACCTAACAATTAGAGCTAGCTAAAATGTGATTTATGCAAATTAGATTTTCCTAGGAGATCACCAAATTAGATTGGTGATCTCCTAGCAAAAACTGTGTGTCACTTATTAGATTGTAGTAGAAGAAATTCTTTTTTTATTTTTTCATGTATGATCTAGATAAGAGATTCTGTGATTCTCAACATGGTAACTGGTAAAAAAAAATTTAATTGACTCAGGATTAAAATTTTGTTACAAAAGTCATCACCACTGCTGCTTTTGCAATTCAGAAAACTCATGGAAAATGCAACCAGTATAGACCACGGAAAAAATTCATATCATAATTACTATATAAAGAGCTAATCTGGAGGGTCATGTACCATAGATTTTAAAGCCTAGATAGAAGATATCTTAGAGGACCCTTCAGTTCAAATTCTTCATTTTTATCAGTAAAGAAACTGATATCCAAGGAAGTTAAATGAGCAAATTCAGGTAATAATCAGAAGAAGTGGGATTTCAACCACTTAGTTGTTTTTTTTTTTATTATACCAGACTAGTTTCTCAAAATAGATTTTCAAAAGTTGATATCAGCAGAGTATACAGTTTGAAACTAGATGCATACAGTTTGTCCTCAAAGTCTTAGTGAAATTTTAAATTTTAATTTTAAATTACATTAATACTTTGAGGACACTTGGTATTTTCATTATTGGGTAGATTTTAGCAACAACAATTATATTATTTGTCAACTTTTGAAGCATTTTACCTCTTTGAGATTGCAGTTGACCTTAGTGTTTGGCAAATTTGATTATGTCAAATTATCTAAAATAATGAGCTTCTCATGAATGAAATAAAGTGAAATACTTCACTCACCTATTCTAACAGTTTCTTAAAATGACTGGCTAAAAACCTAACACCTGCCCCCCCCCAAAAAAAAATATTTCTCTGTGAAACTTGGGATCTGTAAGAACAGAATTATTTGTTTTCTTTAAATAGACACACACACACACACACACACACACACACACACACACACACATACAGACAGAACAACCTGAATTTTGGTAATAACATTAGTTGAGATAATCCCAGTGTTCTGCTTGTCTTTTGTGTTAGATATGAGCTTCTGAGACGTAAAATCCAGCAACCACTTGCATCAAATCCCCCTGAAGATTTAAATCTGTGGCGCACTATTTACTCAGGAACTCAGCGGTTTTACGAAGATAAGGGTCTTAGCAGGTGAGATTACACAAACTATAAAAAACCAATGCTAGCATTTTGTTTAGGGTATATTCAATAGTTCAGAGTGTTCTTTGTGTCTCTGTTGTGTGATCAGATTATCAGTTATGTAATAAAAACATGTTCTGTTCTCATCCATGGCATTAATCATTGTACTGCAACAGTCAGAAGGGTAATTGTTCGTCACTCTGAACTGTGCATTTAAAAACATTAAAAATGTTTTGTAGCTAGACTTTGGATGATGTCAGTATCTGCACTTGCAGCCAGATACTCTTTATAAAGATGCATTATTCAAAAGGAAACTTTGACAGTGTTACAACACAGACTGGTTTGGAGAAATACCTCAGTAGGAGTAACAATGATGGCAGCAGTAATCAAAATGTTCCATTCTCTGTAAAGCATTGTAAAGCAGTTATCAAGTTCTGTTTTGTTTGATTCTCATGATAATTGTCACAAAATGACACAATATCACAAATGTCACAAAATTTTCATTTTATAGAATTTTGGTGATATGAAAAAAATTGCCTGGTATTTAAATTTCTTCACCATCTGGCCCCTTCCCACCTTTCCAATCTTCTTACCATTTACTTCTTTCACTTCCAAATCTTTGTGTTTTAACTGACTATTATTATTGTTGTTATTTCAATTGTGTTCTACTCAGTGATCTCATTTAAGGTTTTCTTGGCAGATGTGCCACTTGGCAGTGGTCTTGCCATTTCTTTCTACAGCCTATTTTGTGGCTGAGGAACTGAGGCAAACAGGGTTAAGTGAGTTGCCCAGGGTCGCACAGCTAGTAAGTGTCTGAGGCCAAATTTGAACTCATTAAGATAAGTCTTCTGATTTCAAGCCCAGTGGTTTATCTACCATACCATCTAGCTGCCAAAATGGCTCTGTAGTCCATGCTAGAAATGTCTCCCTCCTCAATTCTACCTTACCTCCCAAGTTTCTTGAAATACAGCTCTAACTTCACATTCTGAAAGAAATATTTCCCAATCTACACACCATAATCTTTTTCCTGTTTTTGCCTTTTCTCTAACATTACCTTCCATTACACTCTCTGTATCTTATAAATTCTTAGTTAATTAAACATTATCCCCCCCATTAGAATGTAAGCTTCTTGAGAGAAAGGGTTGTTTTTTGTTTGTTTTTTTTTTCATTTTCTTTCTTTTTAGTGCCTGGCACATATTATGTGCTTAATAAAGATTTGTTGATAGACTAATCATCACAGTTATCTTTATTAAATGCTTCACACTTACTTGATAAAGTTAGAAAATAAGAAAGGTTTGTAACTTGGTGACAGCTAGTCAGTAGTGGGAGAAGATCTCAAACTCATATATTCTGGGTCAGAATTCTGCTATTTTTTCCATTATATTACAATGTCCCTCAAGGAATTATAGTCTCCTTTTGAAAAAGGACTTCCCTTTTCCAGGGAAGCATGTATTACAATGGAAAACAATCCTTTTTAGCAATTTGATGCTTAAAATATCAGAACATTAAACATTTTGTAAGTGTCTGAATAATTATATAAGCTTCACCTTGGCTCTTCACTGCTTGAGCAAAATCTATCAAAGTTCAGTATAGGGCTTGGGCTAATTGTCCAGTCAATGATCATCTCTTCTAAAAAACATTATGTAGTTGTTTTTTGGGAGAGAGTGTCTCCTGCAATTTAGCTAGCACTGAGTGAGAAAATTAGGAATTCCCAAATTATAAAAATGGCCACAAAAGTTCATCTTTCAAGATGGCTGTTTGGTGAAGTAAATTCAGGGAAAGAAACAGAAAAGGCAGGTGGGGGACTAAAGTCCAGGTTGAGTCTGGCCTGTACAACAATTGCTCTAGTTACCTTGTGCAAATGAATGTGGCAGATGTGGAAGAGTTGGGAAGAGGCACTCTACCCCCCCCCCACAACAAGAAACTCCAAAAGACTTACTGAATCTCCATGGATTCTATGGACAGAGAAATAAAGTGCTAAAAGTTAGATTCATTCCTTTGGGAAGGTCTACTAACTGTCAACAGACTATTGAATCATCACAAGCAGAAGATCAAGTAAGTGAGACTGAATATAGGACATAAAGCCAGAGTAGAGAGGCTGGATTGATGGAAGAGGAAAGGTTAAAAGAGGTCACAAAGAGAATAAAGGTTAATTTTATTATGAATGAGAGTATAAGAAGAAGAAAACTAGGAGATTGTGATTAAAGAGTAGAATTCTGGATTTTAGCATCTTTAATATATATAGTTTTATAAATTGAGATGTGACAGCCAAGCTATTCATGTACACATTCCTTTTGTGACTATAGCAGGAAAGAAATCTTTAAAGATAATGAGTTTAAGAAATTATATAATAAGAATATTAGAGAAATAATTAGCACAAATATTAAAGCACTAAAGATAATTAGGGAACATCTAAGTGGCACAGTGGATAATTTAGATTGGAGTCTGGAAGACTGTGAATTCAAATCTGATCTCAGACACTCACTAGCTGTGTGACCTTGGAAAGTCACTTTACCTATTTGCTTCAGTCTCCTCATCTGTAAAATGAGTCAAAGAAGGAAATGACAAATAATTTCAATATCTTTTCCAAGTTAGATAATAGAGATCAGACATGAATCCAGTAACTATACAACAATAATGACAACTATGGATAATTATGAAAGATGGAGTAGAGAGGATTTAGACACTAAAGTAGTTAGGAGAGTTTACAGGTTAAGCTGACATCAGTGGGTTCCAACAACAAAGATAGAGAGAACATGGGAAAATAATTGCATGAACGTCAAAGGAAGAAAAGTTGTTGAAGGCTGATAAATAAAGAAATGAACTAAAAAAAAAAAAAAGCAGTGAGAAGCAAGGAGTATACCAACCCACTTTCTTGATCCTGTGAGATAAGCAGAATGGAAGGAATGACACTTTTATGGATGAAATATCATAAGAAAGTCAGAATTAAATTAAAACAAAGAAGTGGAAAGAATGTTAGCTGAAAAGTTGAGGGAAATATAGGGGAGTTGAGGATAAGGAATGTTCCAAGGAATACAGTGCAATGGGCTGAAGGGGGTAAACTGATGGAGTATTCTTGGGAGAAGTAGGACTTATCCAAATAGGTTCAGAGACTTAGGATACAGTAGTAGCATTATGAAGCTTGTATCTATGACGATGGTAATGAATTACCAAAACTGGGTACCATGAAGGCACCATGAATAGATTGTTGAATAGCAGGGGATGAATTCTCAGTTGGTCAATTAAGCAAATTTTCCTACATCCAGGAAATATCTACAAAAGCTATCCTAGGACTTCTTGAAAAACTTCAGGTGGTAATACTGCCTGCTGAGAGCCATCAGCTATTAAATTGAACAGAGATAATAGTGAAAAATAGAGGAGTGGGAATAGGATCTCAGTCATCCTAGAATTTTAGAGCTAGAGGGGACTTAGTCTCATTTTACAGATGAAGTAAGGAAGAGAAGTTAAATTACTTGCCAAAGATCTCAAAAGTAATTAGTATCACAGCCAATGCTAAAGTTAAATCTCTGGATCTCAAAATTGAGTAATATCCACTGCAAGACTTTAAGGAAAAACCTCTCAGAGGTCTTCCTGAGTCCAAACCAATGGCACTGTCCACTGTACCATTTTGCTGCTGCCAAGGAGAAATGATGGTTTTATGAGGTTGGAATTGCTATGCCAGATGGGATATAAAAGTATGGAGTCTACATTTTCAAAAGATATTTCTGTGAATAAAGTGGGTATATGTTGGGGCCAATTTCTCAAATAGTTTTCTTTGCTTAGAATCAGACATAAAGATGCAAGGAACTTTAAGGATCATCTATGTTCAACTCTCTTCTCTTTAAATTTTGATAAGGAAACAGCACCAAGGATACTGACTGCCTAAAGTCAACCAGGTAGTAAATGATAGAACCTGGATTTAAAGTCATGTTCTTTGACCCCCAAATCGAGGCTTCTTCTTACTATACCACAATCTATTTATTTGAACTAATGGAATTGTTTTCATCAAAGTATTCCTGGCCAATTTTATTCAGGTAATAATGGTACATAATAATGACACATATTAAGTGAAGCAATGAGTGATGGCTTGAGTAATCCACAAGAAATAATAGCAAAACAAAACAAAATACCTTCTTGTTTAGTTACATGGCTATTTTTGACAAAAGGGGATTTTCTCCTTGAATTATCTTGATAACGACCTCAAAACTCTATTTCCCATTGTATGTGTAGACACAGCCCCAGTGTAACCATAGGTTTATGCTACCTGTCAGGTTCTAACTTTTCTACCTTAATAACTCTGTGCAATGTGGCCAAGTTATGGTTGTTGGGGGAACCATAACTTTGGATTTCCTGACATTTTCATCACTTGAAAAATCTGGTGAACGTGCTGCTGTTGCATGGCTCTGCCCTATGTGAGTCATGAAACCCCTGTCATGAAGGGCTTGACAAGATGGCAGGAACTACCTCAATTTCAGTTATCAATCAATCTTTAGGCTTTTCAGCATTACCTACTTACTGCCTCCATTTCTGGATCTTTGGATAGAAAAAAATAGGATAGAGAGGCAAAAGTATAAGGGTATTGTTTCTTTCTGGACTTCATTCACAAACTAAGGCAGAATAAAGAATAAGGAGTAATCTATTATGTTTTTATTGTTTCAGTGGGAAAAGCAGAGCTGACAATTTTTAATAGCTTACTTGCCATTGAAGTAATACTATGAAATATGCCATGATTACTCCTCTTTCAGTCATGTATAATTTCCTGAAAAAGTTTATTTTTTAGTGTTATAGTTTATTACTAGACTCTATCTCAAAATTCTCTTGCAAAGAAACTTTGGTAGCATTATCTTTTAATGGAGAAAAATAAAAGTATAATTTCCCCTCATTTAAAAAGTAATACTTCTTAAAAGTTAAATCACCAAATTATCTAAGTAAAAATTCTGGCATGTAAAGAAAATTTAATTCTTATAACAATGCATCCTGTTATAATCACAGTTTAATTATAAGAAATATATTTAAATCTTTGGCAGATAGCCTAGTTATTTGGGCAAAATAGTAAGGTCAATACAATTTTAGTTCCAGGAAATAAAATGAGCACTCCCCTTTAGTATCCTGAAATTAGGCTACACATTGGAGATAATTTGCTTTATAATCCATTTAAAGAATAGATTGGTACTATGGAAAGTATTTGCATGATATTGAAGAAATAATTCATAAGACACAATTATATATGCATCTTTGGGAAATTAGCAAAAATGAAGGTTCTGCCTTCCTCCTTCCCAATCTTGATAACTGATGGGATTTTTTTTAGCTTCCTCCCACATTACAAAGGGAGAATTTGTTTCAACAGAAGGGGAGATTGAGAGGGAAGGCCATATCCATTTCACAGTTTCCTGATATTGATATAGGCACAGATGGTATTTTTGCTTTGCATTTGTTTTCAGGAGCCTAGTTCTTAACAATTCATTTTGCAAACCATCATAATCCACTTCAGTACCGAAGAATTTGCCTTTTACTGGCAAGGTCTGTATTTCATCATAAAAAGAAACAAGTTTACATTTTACATTTTTCTCCAGCAAAGCATTTGCCTTTTCAGCACTGAGTGACCACATAAAATGTAGTATTAACAAAAATGGCAGTATATTAGTTTCAGACTTGATAGACTAAAAGAATAAATAAAAATACATGACAAATGCAAATATCACTAAGATTAGAAGAGCAATATAAAAAAAAAACTTTAAAATATAACATTCCTTTACTTCTTTTTCAAAATCAGCAAAGTTAAGTTTTTAGCACCAGAAATTGATATGAGAATGTAAATATATATCTTCATAATATTTCTATTCATAATAGTGAATTTTATTTATATCTTTAGCTTTTACATCATCATAATTCCTTGGTATGTCTTATACATTCATATACTCAATGAAGTTTAACTTATACCAAAGTAAACTATGTAAACAAAAGCAAGCCACATAATGATCACACCTGATCAATTGATACAAAGCTTCCTGCTTCTATAAATTCCTCATGATCATCATTGTTTTCAGTGATAACATTTCATTAACATTTAAATATCATTATTTAAATAGTTGATGGTTTTCCCCCCATTTCTTTGTAACTAAAAGAGTGCTGTTATGAGTATTTTGCCATATTTCATAATTTTCTGCCTTTGATCTGCTTGGGATATATGTTTAACAGTGGAATCTTTGAATCAAAGAGTATGGACATTTTATTTACTTTAATAGCATAATTCTGAATTGCTTTCTATAATTGTTGGACCAATTTTTTGTTTTGTCAGAAATATACTAGTGTTTCCATTTTTCTATGGTTTGTTGATTTTTCTTTTTACCAATTTGTGGATTTGAGGTAAAATGTCGCAATGATTTTAATTTTTGTCTGTCATTACTAATGATTTGAAATAGCCATTCATATAGTTATTGATAATTTTAAATTATTAATTGGAAAACTATTCATCTATTGTCAACTACATATCTTAAATAACTTGATTTTGTCAGAAATATTTGAAATACATTTTTCTACAGTTCTTTCCTAGTTGTATTACTTTTGTCTATGGAAAAGCTTTTTTAAAATCTGATCAAATTAAAATTGTTTTCCTTTATGTTGTTATCTCTGTGCATTGTGAAATTAAGAAATTTTGCTAGCTATGCTTCTAAAAGGAACTTCCTTCCATTCTTTATTTTTTAATCAATGATTAAGTGATTTTTAAATTGATGATTTAATTGACTTTTTAAAATAAGGTAGCATATTCATTTGGGAAGAATCAGATTAGCATAGACAAAAGAAGGTTAGACTTTGAGAGAGGGAAACTAAATGCAAGTCCTCCCCATGACCATGGGCAATTAACATAACTGACAACATCCCAGACAATTCTTTAAGACTAAATTTTAGATGGATGAATTGCTGAACTGAATCAAAGATAGGGCTTTCTACAATTAAAAATCCCCTTCTGAAGAATATATATGTACAAAACTATCTATAGTAGATGTTATTGTGGTGGCAAAGAATTAGAATTTGAAGGGATGTTCACTAGTTTGAGAATGGCTAAACAAGTTGTGGTATATGATTGAGATTAAATATGATTGTTCTATAAAAAATGATGAGCAACCTGAGAATATATATCAAATGATAAAGTAAAGGGAGCAAAATCAGGAGAACACTGTATAAAGTAAGAACAATATTGTAATAAAAATCAAAAGTGAACAATTTTGCTAGTCTGATCAATACAAGGATCTAAGATAATTCCAAAGGACTCAAGATTTTTTTAAAATGCTATTTACTTTCAGAAAGATAGAACTGATGATTGCAATATTTTTTCATTTTATTTTTCTTGCTTTTTTGCAGAATTATTAATATAGAAATATATTTTGTATACTTTATGTGTATGATATATATTGTGTTCCTTGCCTCCTCATTGAGTAGAGGGAAAGGGTTAAAGGGAGGAAGAAAATTTGGAACTCAAAATATTAAAAAAATTCTTCATTGTAAAAATTAACAAATTTTCAAAACTGAGTTTTTACTGATGTGACATATAAATCACAAATCCGATTACAACTTCCCCATATTCCAAAACATATATACAGACAAGCATAAAGACATATAAACACACAAGGAACATATGTGGAATATGGTGTGAGTGATGGTCTAATTTCCTGTACCCTCTTTTTCTGACAACTGCTTTCTTTTGTAGCCAGAGATTCTTGTCAATTAGAGACATTCCCCTTCCCACCCTAGAAATTTGTTAGTTTTAGTGAGCAGAGGTACTGAATTCCTGATTCTTGATTATCTAGTTTCTCCCACTGGTCTAAATTTTTCTTTTAAAAATTAACACCAGTTTTATAAATTTTGTTTTATAATATATTTGAAGGTCTATAAATTTATTTCCCCCTTAATTTAAACTTAAAAAAAAACTTTCCCTTAAGTATCTAGACTTTTTGTTTCTCCAAATAAATTTTATTAATATTTTATCTACTTTTGTAGAATGATGCCTTCATAGTTTGACCTATAAAATGGTAAATTGACTTAGGTAGTATCATCAGTTTTATTATTTTAACATGGCATTGCCATGAGCAATAATGCTCCAATAATTTTTTCTATAGTTTTTTTGTCCAAAGAATATTTTATAATTATATTTGTACATCTTATTGTGTTTTGCTAGGTTGACCCAGATTTTATTTTGAATTTACTTTTCATGATTTCCTATGTTTTATTATCATATAGAATTGCTTACAAGTTTTGAAAAAATATTTTCATGCTACTTTATTAAAACTACTTTTCATGTCAATTTATCTGATAATTTTTTGTTGTTTTTTAAGGTAACTAATGATGTTTGTCTTTTGTAAATGGGTAAAATATCTGTGTTTTGTTAGTGGTTATGATTTTTAATTCCTTTATCTTAGATTATTTCCCCTGTTATTCTCCATTTTAAAACTCACATAATAGCCAGGAAAGGAAAGATCCCTGTTTTATCCTGATAGTTATTGTAAAAGTTTCTAATAGTTTTTCATCACCACTACTGTTTACTTTCAGTTTGGGATATATCTTTATTTTATCAAAAAAAGACCTTTCCTAGAGTTCTGAGGATAAATGAAGCCTTTTTAGAAGATTTTTCTGTATCAGTTCATATAATTATGATGTTGTCATGATATTTATATGGGGTTATGATAATTGTTTTCTTAATACTATATCATACTTTTATCTCTTACATAATTTCAAATTGGTCATAGTGAATACATTTAAATGTATTATTATAGTATTTTTTTTATCTAGGATTTTAAATTAATATTCTTTAGTGATTCTGGTCCATAAATCTCTTATTCTATTTTATTATTCCTTCTTTTGTGTATGAGAATTATATTTGCCTCATGAAAGGCATTTTGTATGTTTTTTTTCCAACTACTTAGAATATTTTTGTCAGCATATACTTGATTGTTCCTTAAATGTTTAATCTTATGAATCTATCAGGACAAAATTTTCCCCTTTGTTAGTTCATTTATGGTATATTTCATTTGTCTTTCTAAAACTGATTTGGTTAGGATATGTTTGTACATTATCATCCATTTCCTTTAAATTCTCAGTTTTGCTCACAAAATACTTACACAATTTGTAATAAACCATCATATTTTAATAATAAAATCATCCATTCATTATAGCCAAACCCTACTTTGAATGTTGGAGCCCTTTTATAATATTATTTAAGATATATGTAAGAAATATTTTCTCAAAAATTAAAGCTATGAGGTAGAATTGGATGTTTGGGGGATATGTATAATTCCCCTCACTGTTTTATTTTCTTTTTTAATTTAATTTATTATTTATCAACATTCTTTTCTTTTTAAATTTTGGGTTCCAAATTCTCTTCCTCCCTCTTACCTCCTCCCAACCCAATGAAAAACAAGCAATTTATCAATTTATATACATGAAATCATGTAAAATGTTTCCATATTGATCATATTTCAAAAAAGTAAGATAAATAAAGAAAATGAAAATAGTTTGCTTCAATTTGCACTAGAATTCATCAGCTATCTTTCTTATGGTAGATGACATTTTTTTCATCATTTCTTTGGAATTGTCTCACATTATTATATTAATTAGATTAGCCAAGTCTTTTACAGAGGACTATTATTACAATATTGCTCTTACTGTGCACAATGATCTTGTTTATTTTACTTCATTTTGTATCAATAAATATAATTCTTGCTATTTTTTTCTGAAACTACCCCCTTCATTATTTCTATAGCACAATTGTATGCAGTATAGCATAGTCATATGCCACAACTTGTTCAGCTATTTCCCAATTAATGAGCATCTCTTCTGTTTCCAATCTTTGCGGCCATAAAAGAGCTACTATATATATATATTTTTTTTTCTACATGTGGGTCTTCTTCCTTTATCTTTAATTTCTTTGAAAGACAGATTTACTAATGATATTTCTGTGTTAAAAGCCATATATACAGAGTTTTATAACCCCTTGGGCATAGTTCTAAAGTATTCTCTATAATGGTTGAGCCATTTCACTATACCAACAGTTTATTAATCTACCTATTTTCTTTCACCCCTCCATCATTTGTCATTTCTGATAAGTGTGAGGTGGTACCTCACAGTTATTTTAATTTGCACTTTTCTGATCAATATTCACTCAAGATTTCCTGACAAAGAGTGGATTGTGATATAGTAGAGTGGATTCTTGTTCAGTGAGCCAAATGGTCTTTGTTACTCCTTTATACACTTAAATTTTATGGTTCTATTGAGATTCAATTAATTATTCTAAAAGAAATAAACATGATAATTACTACAATATGATCATACAAGATTGAAAATTTCAGTGGATTCCAGGTGTAATCTCAGGCCAGTACATAATAGCAAAAAAAGGCACCGAGTTCAAAGATTGCAAGATGGCCTAATACCTAATTTTTCCTTAGTTGCCTTTGTTATCATATCTTCTATATTATATTCCTTAGGACTCTGTCCTGGATTCTCTTTTTATTTCTCTGTATGTTCTTCTCTTAGTGACCTCATAGATTTAATGATTATTTTTTGGTTCAGATGACTCACAGATTCACATATTTGGCTCTTCTAAGTATCAGTTCCATATTACCAACTAGTCATTTCAAACTAGATGTCCTAGAAATATCTCAAAATGCAGTATAAAATATAATTAATTCCCTTTCCCAACATTCTTCTAAGCTTCCCTACTTCAGTTGAAGACATTATACTTCCCAAATTTATAACCATGATATTATCCCAAGTCTTCATGCATCTTCACTTCACATATCCAAATAGTTGCCAAATCTTGACAGTTTTACCTTCATAAAATGTCTTATATTTGACCCCATTTATCCATTCACTTAGTCATTACCTTAGTTTTAAAAAAAAAAACTCATTATCTCTCATCTAGATTATATTAATGGCCTTTGAATTTATCTCCTTCCCTCAAATCTATCCTCCCTTCAATATGTTCTTCACACAGATTCCAAAGCAATTTTTGTTCAGTTAAGTTGTCACTCTTCTACTCAACAAACCTCAGTTTTCCTCTGTTCTTATAGCAATGACCATAAGCTCAATAGAAACAGGCCACTACACCACACATAAGGATCCTTGCAAGCTGTATTTTAACTTAAAAACATTATGTATGTAGTATTATATTTTTATTATTTTAATAAATATTTCCCAATCACATTTTAACCGAATTCAGGCCAGACCTCAGAAGTATGAGGAGGGATGGGTTTAATACCTCTGACTTGTGAAGGTAAAATATAAATTTCTTTGTTTAGCATTTAAGTTCCTTCACAATCTAGCCCCAAACTATCATTTCAGTCTCATTTTATGCCCCCTTGCAAAAAGATCATTATCCTGTCAAATGGCCTTTTTTGCTCCTCATATATACTACTCTATCTGCTGTTTCTGTGTCTTTTCAATGGCTGCTTTCCCATCCATCCCTGTACCTTGGATGGACTCCCTCCTCAACTCTGCCTCATAGCTTCCCTTTTTTCCTTTAAGTATAACTTTGACACTACCTTCAAAAAGAAGGCTTTCTTTAAGGCTAATGCTTCCTCACAAGCTATTTTACATTAAACTACCTTTTATTTATTTATAGTTATTATTTATATATTTATCTTTTTTTCTTTATTCACATGTAGCAAGATATAGATCAGGACTATTGGAGATGAGCCTGGATGCAATGGAAGACCTTGACTTTTTTAAGCTAAGATCTTTTAACAGGTCTCAGTTTGACTGAGGCAATGGCCAGTCAATGATTAAAACTAGGTAAGAAATGAGGCAGAAAATGGTATCTTTTGCCTAATTAAAAACAGAGAGAGACAGAGACAGAGACAGAGAGAGGAAGGGAAGGGAAGAGGATGGGAGAGAGAAGGAGGGAGGGAAAGTGAGGGAAGGAAGGAGAGAGAGGGAGGGAGGGAAAGAGAGAGGAAGAGAAGGAGAGGGAGGGAGGTAGACATAGAGAGAGAGAGAGAGAGAGAGAGAGAGAGAGAGAGAGAGAGAGAGGAAGGAGGAGGGGTAGGGGGAAGAGATGAGGGAGGGAAGAAGGAAGAAAGAGAGAGACAGAGAAAAAGACCGGGAGGGGAAGAGATGAGAGAGGGAAGGAAGGAGAGAGAGAAGAAGAAAGAGAGGGAGAGAGATAGACAGAAACAGAGAGATAGAGACAAAGTGACAGAGACAGAGAAAAACAGCAAATGACAAAGACAAAGAGACAGAGACAGAGAGAGGTAGAGAATCAAAGAGAGACAGAGACAGAGAGAGATGCAATCTGGGAGGGAAAGACCCTCAGGGTTTCTGACCAAAAAAGAAACAATGGTGATTTGCATTCCCTCTGAGCCAATCAGGGCCCAAACAATGATGAAATGGCCTTGGCCTAGGACCTGTTACTGGTCAATCAATGAGATCCGTAGTGATTTGGATTTAAGACATGGTCCTAATAAACCCCAAGATATCCAGCAAGGTTTCAGAGATCAAAATACACATTCCTTTGGACAAAGCGCCCACTGACAAGGGTATGATGCCCTGTGTGGATAGAAGAAAAGGAAGGGAAAGAAAAAAGAAAAGAAAAGAAAAGGAAAAAGTGAAGCTGGTGATTTTTCACAGCCCTCCCTCACTTAAAATCAATTTACTTGCTAGTCATGGTATCGTCTCCCTGAAAATGAAGAATGAACAACATACACATGTCCTGAATATCACTGCTTATAAATTATCTTTGAGAATGTGAATTATTTAATTTTTTGTATTTGTATCCCCACATAGTGACTGGCACAAAATGTACTTTATCAATATTTGTTGATTGATTAAGGATAAAAGCCCAGAGCTTAGAAAGGTATAAGACAATTAACATGTGATGTTTCACTGAAAAAAACTAGTAGTATGGCTCTGATTTTTATGCAGCCTTTTCTGGTCTGCATCCTTCTTAAAGTCAGTCTAGAAGCCTTTAATAAATGCTTACAATGTATCAGGCTCCATGTTGTCCAGTTTCACCACTAGGATAATGACATTTCTGATACTCTGGTGTCTGACCTGGCTACTTTCTTGGTTACCCTTTTGTTGTCTATTAGATTCTGATTTGGAACCAGGCCCTCCTTGCTTAGGAAAAGCTGTCTTCTGTACCAATTGGGCATCTGGAAGAAAGGCTATAATAAAATATATAGAACCTCTAAATACTTATGCAAATGATAGGTTTTTTTTTTATACTGTAAAATAGTTGATTTGTATCCTCATGAAGGTCTAATTTAAAGGATCAGTGTGCTGATAAGTTTACTTCCAACTTATACTTCTGAAAATATTTAGACCAGTTACACTCACTTTAAAATACTTTTTCTCTAGTATTCAATAGCTTTATGACCCATGATCAAGTTATTCAACTGCTCTGTGCCTCAGTTTCTTTATCTGTAAAATGTGAATTTGACCAGATGATTTCTAGGTTCTCCCCCAACTTTAGTTCTTTGACACTATAACATATCTAGCTTGCTGGGGGGGAAATAATTTTGAGAAGGAATAAAAAGAAATATTGGTTGCTGCTAACAAGATTAAGTATGAGTTTTACTCTATAAAATGCTTAATCATCACCTTTGTTTCACAACAGAAAAAAATTTTTTTCTCTCTGTTAATAGGAGCATTTCATATGAGAATCTATATATTCTAAACTGTATTTCTATCTAAATATACAATATAGATGAAGAAATCAACAAACAAAAAGTATATAACCCTATATTTGGCAGGAGGGAATTGGAAAACGTAACATATATAGTCACAGCATTGCATAAAGGGGCTAGTGAAAGTAATGCATAAAAAATCTAAAGAATCATTAAAAATGCAATAGAAATATCATGGGCAAAATAAGGAGAATTTGCACATTTTCTTGAATAAAAAAAGCTGTTTCACAGAAAAATTAAAACAGTGCAAGAGTTATTACCTGATATGCACATTTCATATACTTGATATGCATACCTGAAAAGCTAAAGGAAAGGCACCAGAAAAATTTTCGACATAAAATGAAGAATGCAAATTGTGTTCCTTTTGATTGCTCCATCTGATGTAGTGGGAAGACAACTAGATTGGGATCCAGAAGAGTAAGGCAAGCTCTACCTCTAATTAACTGTCACATTGGGCAACTCTCATGACCTGCCCACATCTTGGTTGCTTCATTTATAAAAATCAAGGGCTTGGATTAGATAATTACTGAATTATTCTATGAAATTTTACAGACAATTGGTCCATTTGCTTCTGTATGTGTGGCCATAGCTTCACACACAGGTTCCTAAATCATGGGCTTACCATAACTAAATAATGATAAAATCACAGAAGGCATCATAGCATAAAGTCAAACCCAAGAGAGGCTATTAAAAACTTAGCATTTCTAGTTCCCTCATTGATGTTAATTTAACTCATAGAAAGAAAGCACAGAAATAGAATTCATTTTCATTAATGTCTTAAAACTGTGAGAATATAATTTCTTAAATGTATAGATCAATAATTAAGCTAAGTATAAATTACAAATGTTGTAGCAAAGAGCCTTGGGGATCCTGTTCTCACAAACTAAAGCACAAAGTATTGGTCTTTTACACAGGGAATGTACTAATGAAGCCAAGGTCATAGGTTCAATTCCCATAAGAGCCATTAGCTTCATTCTGTTCCGTGGTCACAGATTGTTCTCTTAACCCTGGGTAGCTAACATTCAACTGAATACCACTGGTCACACAGGAGTATGGATGAGAGTGTTTAGATGGATCAGCACAAATCCAGCCCCACTACTGAAAAAGAAATCAGGTTTAAGTGCCAGCTGCATTGGTAGCATAAGGAGGGCAATTTATTACTGGTGGTGGTCATTACTGTTATAAAAGAAGCTTCTAAAGTTTTATTACTCATGTCAAGGGACTTCTTGCTGATTTAGAAAATGAAAAGAGGAGAGTGGCTAAAACGGAAGTAAAAGAGTATAGGTATTACATAAGCTAGAAAGTCATGAGATATTTGGGGAGAATGAGTAGAGTTACACTAGGACTACTTCTTTAAATGTCGCTGCAGTATTCTCAAGTAGAAACTTAAGACATTTTTGAGGTAGATATCTGAAGTGTGAGCTTCTGAAATTTTGCATGGATTGGATAATATCTATATTCCGCTCCATGATGACAGAGTAGATCAAAGAAGACATTTGCACAAATTGACCTTGTGTCTGTATAATCAGCAACATAATACTAAGAAATATTCTAACCAAACCCTTTCCTCAAACCATTTAATGCTATCCATTTACATGGCAATATATTTATCACAGGGACTCCCTGTGTTTTGCTAGACTGTGACTCTTATAAGAGTATAGACTGTCTCTCATTGTTTCCCTGACACTTATCTCAGTGCCTGGAACATAGTAAGTGCTTTATGAATGCTAATTGACAGACTCTTAAAGTCATGCCCTCTTGTGGTGGCAATGAAAGCCATCCCTGATTTGGAGATTAATTTGGGGAATCATTATAGCATAGGTTTAGAGTTGTAAGAGAATTCAGAGTTTATCAGATATATCTCCTTCATTTCATAGATGAGGAAACCAAGGCAAAGAAAGTTTAAATAGTTTGCCCAGCATCACAAAATTCATTAGTGTCTGATGTGAAATTTGAACTGAGATCTTCTTGGTTTCAAGATCAGAAGTCTCGCTATTAGATGACATCTCAAGCCTCCATGTTTACATGAGCTTCATAAAATTATAATGACTGATTATTTGGAACTTTATAGAAGATGGGATTACAAAAAAAAACACCAATTAAAAACAAAAAACAAAAACCTGATGGTTTTTGTGGTACAGGGGCTTAATGTATATTACTCACTACAAGTGAATGAGATATTTTCCTTTTTTTGCTCATATATCAATGTTTCACCTAATGATGGTAGTCAGGGAGAATACATTCTTATTTGTTGCATGTTCTATATTCCTTTAGGATCCAATATAGTTACAGTGGGTTAATTTCCTACAAAATGGACATGTGGGACTATAGTCCACAGGTTGGTCATTCCCCTGTCTAGCCAGCTTTAAATCAGTTAAAATACTTCTTAATCTCATTCTTTCTGGGTCAGACAATATATCTGAGGAAATCAATGTTTTAACCACTGGTTTGCGTAAAGCATGTGCTGTGACACCCAATCCATACTCTATGTATAACTATGCTTTTGCTATTGTTTTAGGCTGTGGCATGGTCAGTTTATATCTAGTTTCTTTTCTGAAAAATGAAATTAAATTTTCACATAATGGAGTCAACTATGTCTTTTATCAGGTGAACATTCCCAGGAGGCGCCATGCAGAGCTCTCAATAGGTGTGCATTATATGCACTGATCACAGTTATTATTTTTGTAGTTTATCTATCAATGGGATTATGGGAAGGGGGCATCGCTACAGAAAAGAAACTGTGATGAAAAATTTTGATACCTTAAAATGGATGAGTTTCCACTAAGAGAAACAATAAAACTCTTTGGAAACTCTTTGGATCAAATTCAGATCTAAAATCTGGCCTTTTGCCAGAGTTGTAATTGCATTTTGAATTGAGCTATAATCCTTACCACCTCTGAAAACAATAAGAATAAGGAAATGATACATAGCATCTTTTTAAAGCAGTGACATTAAGATCATTCAGCATTACTAGCCAAAACTGTTTCCTTTTAGAACAAAATTATTAGTTTCGTTTATAGAAAGAAAAGAAATAATTACATGCTATTAAGTTTTTGTTGTTGATTTTTGTTAAGTATGAGAATAAACCTAACTTCTACAAACGTGATGTCTCAGGTATACAACTTATGAGTATAAACTCATTGTGCATAACATCATGGGGTATGGATCAAGCAAGGAGGCAGTTATGACCACTTTAGCAGGAATCCCAGAGAAGAGTACTGCACTGGTTGTGCAAGATCTGAATCATACAGCAATTAAAGTTGAATGGTCTAAACCAAGTAAGTGGATTTCTAATGTTTTTGTTCTTTTTAAAATGCTTATGTTGATAAAGATTTCAGATACCTTATGGACTTATCCTGTTTTAACAGGCACAATCTAGACCTGGATTAATCCTAGATCTGAAACCTGAGTAATTTTAAATTCTCTTTCTAGGTGTTTGTATGATGATAAGCTCTTTGAAGAAAACACCTGATTTTATTTTTGTCTCTCTATTCCCAGCACTGTGTGTTAGTATGCAGTCAATGCTCAATAAATGCTCATTGATTAGTTGATTAGTCAAATGCATGATATGATCTTGAAAGGGGAGGGGAACTGTTCCCTTTATCACTCTGAGATTGTGTCCTCTTTGATCAGGATCTCCCAGGCTCCAAGGAGTCCAGACAGAGCTGGAAATCTTTCAGGATGAGAGAATCAACTCCCATAGAAATTCTAAATTCTCATTCAATTGAGGATCTGATCTGATCTGTCCCAGCCCCCACCTGGTCTGATCTGCTTGGGCTGTCCCAGCCCCTATTAAGATACCCAATATAACAGCCTCCGTCAACCAAGGTCTTTGCAGATGGACCTTAGTAGCTCCCTCAGCTGCCAGGACCCTTTTGCCCACTAAGAAAGCATTCTCAGTGCCAAAACTCTATTTTCTAATAGGTTTGCCACTATAGAAGTCAGTCTCTTGATAAACTGATTCCTATCCAACAATACACTTGCATTTTGCAACTAATAATTCGGGAATGAGTGAATTCTTTCACTCTAAACCTGTGGCCGATTTAAAGGGAATTCTTAACAACTCTCTTATTGCCACTAACCTCTTGACCACCAGGAATTGAGACCACTCAAACCACATCAATCTGACTTGGTCATCTCAATAGCCAGAATGACCAAATTGCGTGTGATTAGTCATGAAAAAACTGACATTTCTATAGATCTGTGACTACTTAAAAATGCTGTCATCTCTTGATTCTATTTTCCCCATATACTTTTCAGACCTTTACAATCTAGCTTCCAGATTAATCACTCCATTAAAACTGTTTTCTCCCCAAAGTTATCCAAAATTTTCCAGTTGCCAAATCAGTTGGTCTTTTCTTAGTCCTTTTCTTTTTTTGACTTTTCTCTAATATTTGACATTACCAACTGTAATTTTTCTATGGAAACTCATTTTTTCTTTGAATTTTTGATAATAGTTCTCATGGTTCATCTTTAAACTATCTGATCATTTCTCAGACTTCTGTGCTAAATCACAACCCATGTAATTTCCCCAGAATGTGGGTTTACCTTCACTGATCTGGCCCTCTCTATTGGAAATTCATTATCCCATAGGTTTATTTTACTGTGTAAATGACTCCCAGATTTGCAGTATTTTACACATATATTCATTCTCATCTGAACCTAAGAATAAATCAGAAAGTAGCTACTGTAGATATAGTTCTTTTTGTTTTACAGATGCTAGGTTTGGTGATTTGCCCATGGTCACACAAACTAGTAAGTGCCAGAGATGGACTTTGAATCATACATTTTCCTTATTCCAAGTATGTTATTCTTTTACTGAGGATGTACTGTCTCCCTCTTTAGAATGGTATTTGGCAATTGATGATCCTTCAGGTGCTCTCCAGCTCAAATGGTATGAATATCCATTTTGACAATGAGAACAAAAAATAAAACAAAACTGAATTCATCTTGGAGATGGTCAATCTGATCATCCACATAGACAACCCAAGCCTGAGGCCACTGAGAAAGTTTAATCACTATGGCTTTGTTAGATTTTCCCTCTAAGTCAAGAAGGTGGGGAAAAACTTGCTTTTTAGATATGTCAGTAAAAAAAGGTTTCTGACCTCTATGAATGAAAACCATCCATTTTCTGAATGAGAAATAAAGTTACAAAAGGCTGCCAGGCAACTAGCTGGCTATATAACAACTCCCACTCCCTTCTGACCCAGCCTAGATTTTGAAACAGCCTAGAAGAGAAATGCTTTATATTTCATTACTGGTCCCGTGAGTGATTTAGTCCCAATTTGTTTGCAGCGTTAATTGGAAATTAAAACCGACACCAGTTGTGTTGATCTACATTGTCACTAAATAACTAGCACAGGAGAAGTATTATTAGCTCATCTTAACAAATGGCTATCAATCCTGGAGGTATTAAGAGCATGCCATATTCTAATAAACTGTGTCACTTGGATCATGTGTCCATTTAAACCATTTTAATGGAAGGATAAAGAGGTTAATTGATGCTAGTGGATATTCTCTGAAACATAGAAAGGAAAGCAGATAGACTTTCACGTTAAGAGTATATTTCAACTTGGGCATGTGTGAATCTTTTTTGTAGAGGTGGACTAGGTTGTATCATTTATTGTGAACCCTCCCCTTGCATTTAAATAGGAAACTTGCTCACAAAGCAAGATCCTCCCCCCTCAGATGACTTGCAAATACTTCTGTTTAAAGATTGGCTGGTGAATTTTCGATGGTATAGGCTCTTTATTTTATAATTGCATGCCTGAAGTAAGCTTGCTTATAAAAACTGACAAACTTAATAGATCTGAAGCAGCTCACTGAAGTTTCATTACCTTGGTAATCTGAACCTCTGACCTTCCGTATGTAGGTAATGCAATCGGCTTTTATTTCCATTCATACCATAGAAATTTCCCAGATACCTATTTGTGAATATAAAGGTTAAATATCAAAAGAGGGTCATCTTTCTCAAAGCATGGTCTTTTATCGTTTTCTTTCCAAGAACAATGCTATCAAGTAAGTACATTAGTTATTCTCTTACCTAAAAAGTGCCACTGATTTCCTACAATACTAATTTTAAATTGTTTTCCTGCTTTGTAGGGCATAGTTGACAGGTAAGGGTATACGCTCTGTTATCCAAAAAGAAATTTTAAAAATCACTCTTTCTCTCTCCATCTCCCTCTCTCTCCTTCCCTCTCCTAATCTTCATCTTCTTTTTCCTTTTTCTTTCTGCCTTTTCCTCTTTCTTCTTCTCTCTTCCTTTTTTCTCTTTCTATGATGTTTCTGTGTATATATGCATGTATATATTTAAACACACACAGAGATTTTGATATATAGTATTTGCTGACTGTCAGAGTCTGGAAAACCCTGGAATAAGCACTGCCAAAAGAAGAAAGAATGGTTCAGAAAGTATTGTCTCTGACCTTTCAACATCAGGTCATCAAAACCCAGGCTCATGCAATATTCTAATACTTCAAGCATTTTATAGTATAGCCCAATGCACAACTTTTCCTAGGAGTACAAACACAATATGGGGAAACATATCAAATAAAGAAACACTGGAAAAGTAACTACAGTAACCATACTCCCTACAGTATTGCTGCTTTGTGCCAAAGGTATTGTCTGCCTCTCTTGCTACACACCTTATTCCATTCTTGTCATTGAATGTACCACTGTGCTATTCCTAGTACCTGGACTCCTTTAGTTATCGGTTACCTCTGAAACTTATAGAATCACAAAATTTTAATAAAAAATAATACGAGTTGCTGCCTTCCTGCTCCATATATTCACTACTCTGTATTCTCTTTTGCAGCAACAAAAGATTCCCAGATAGAGAAGGTTGGAAAATTGGGAAGAGAAACTGTGCTTACTTAGTTTTGCCTCTTAGCTACCCCAACCCTTCATATTTAAGCCTTAGATGACAGAATTGTATCTTGTAGGTAAGATATTTAGGTAACTTGGTGTTAAATTTGTAAGAGGTGAATTTTTCCTCATCAGAAAAAGGAAATAAGGTTCTCAGAATAATATGGTCAACTTTCTGATCTGTCAGCCAAGCTGGATTTTTCAGCCACTGAAAGACCTTTTCATGAGAGGCATCTGTACAATTAACTTATTCATTCATGCTCTCATTCATTCAACAAGTATATTTTGCTCATCTACTGTAGAAGATAGCACTGTTCCATGAATTATGTGAATATAGAGAAGTATTAGCTTCTTGGTTATTTTTGGTTCCTGTGGAAGCTGACAGTGGAGTTGAACAGAGAAAAATAAATGCAAACGAAAAGTAAAATAACAATTTAAAGGGTAAATAGCAAATCAAAACAACAGTTGGTTGGACCTGACTGCTATTCACAGTTTTGCCATTAATTGATCTTGAACAAATCATTTAAACACTGTGGATCTCATTTTCTTCATGAATGAAAGAACAGTTTGAACCAGGTAAAGTTCTATTATCTGTGTCATAAAGCAGTATTATAGAAATAGGTATCTAATGTATATAAATAATAAATACTAGAGTTTAGGAAAAGCATTGATGTAGCAAGAAGTAGTGAGGGAAGATTTCATGGAAAAGTTATCAATTAAGATAGAAATTAAAGGAAAAATAGGATTCATAAGGTGGAAATGAGGAGGAAAAGTATTTTGCTGGAGAAGGATAGCCAAATTTAGGGAGATGAGTTCAAATTCCATGTTAAAAAGTTACTAACTGCATACCATTTCAGCTTATCTAGACCTCCATTTTCCTCATCTAAAAACAAAGGAATTGGACTGGATGTTCTTTAAGTCCTATGCTCTTATGAAAATGAAATGTCCAGTTTGTCTGAATTAGTGGATCTATAAAGATGAGCAGTAATGAAATAATATTGTAAATGAAAATTGAAGGCAATTTTGAAGGTCCCTGAATATCACACTTTATCTTTTAATAAATGGAAAAAATAATTGTGAGTGCATATTTGGAGTGCCTTTTGACTGCTATCTACTACCCAGAATTCCTTATTAAAGCCTATCAATCCTAGGCCACACCCTGTGTTTTACACTTATCTTTCCATCTTCTCTCATCAAAATATGTTCTCACGAAGCACTGAAAAAATACAAGTGTTTTTTTCTAATAAGTCATGCCAAAATGTTAATAATTGATGATGTTTTAGTGTGATATTACTCCCAGGATTATTATTCTATATTAAGAGAATCAAAATATTTTATCTGAAAGAAATGATACTAAACAATGGAAAAACTCTGCCATGTCCTAATATCACATTAAGTGACTAGTCTTGTCTGGGTTTACCCTAGGGTTATTTGGAGTAAACATTCATCTATATGATTAATAGTACCAGTTAAGTAGCATTGATTTTGTTCCTCTGACTACTTGTATTGCATCAGAAGAATCAGAACTTTCATTGAAAGCAAAAATTTTCACATTTAGTTCTTCATGAGAGTTGGTTGAATGAATATTCAACAAATGTTTTTGACTATATAACATTTGTAAGGCTTAGTGATGGGTGCCATAGAGAAATTTAGATTTTGTCATTTTTTGTCCAATACTTCATTCCATTTTTTGGAGTTTTCTTGACAAAGATATTGGAATAGTTTGCTATTTCCTTCTCCAATTCATTTCATAGATAAAGAGCTGAGGCAAAGAGTTAAGGGTCTTGACCAGTCACCCAGCTGGTAAATGTCTGAAACAAGATTTGAAATTAAGTGTTCCCAACACTCTGTCCACAGTGCCACCCAGCTTCCAGGAACTAAAATAGATTGCTAATATGAACCATTGATACACCAAAGACTTTCATAAATACTATTTGATATCTAGAGAAAGAAATGGTTTATTTTAAAAGTCTAGCCTTTAGCTTTCCATGAGAAAAAAATCCACTCCTCAGAGTTTAATGAAAATAGGTCAGCAAAGAAAATACATACCATTTCATAGGACTATAGAATTAGAAGCCAATCTCCTTCCTTTGTAGATGAGGAAACTGAGGCAGAGGGAAGTTAAATAATTTGTCCAAGGTCACATTGCTAATAAGTGTGTTTATGGTAGAATTTGGCACATAGAGAAAGTGGCATACAATGGCTTTTCTAATTAACTTTTGAAAGTTAATACAGTATGTATAGAGTGGAGGAATACTACTGGGACAAAAGGCTCCAGAGGTGAAGGGATTTCTGGGGAAGCCATTTTTGTAGAGATGATAGTTGCAGTATGGGGTCAGGCTGGGCTGCTGGGATACATGTCATCAGGTACCTTCCAAAATACTCGTTCTTATTCACTTTTTTAGAACAATTGTTTCTAGCTGCAGAAGAAGTAGAAATAGTGGCAACACCATCTAAATGCCAGTATCACGATACATAGTCCCAGTGTCACCATCTCAGTTAAACTTCTAGTAGTGCTAAACCTAAATTCTAACGTCTCAAAGATGATAAAGTTATTAACAGAACAGTATGATTCTTCAAACTTTAAAAATTGATTTACATCTATTTTTGTGACCTTTAAGGTCACTTAGATAGAGTAGAGGGAAAGGGAAAAAAGAAAACAACAGAAAATATGCATTGATAGGAACATATGAGAGAAAGAGATGAATGTGTTTTGGGGATAATGAAGTATCAGTGTTGACATCCTTCAAAAGCCGTCTCTTTGTCTTTACAAGGACACATGGATTATAACCAAAAGTGAGGATTCTGGGGGAAATGAGTGATATTTTCTGAAAAATGTAGTGAACCGAGTTTTTAGGGTAAACAAATTATACACTACCACAGTATAAATATTTTAAAATAAATGCTCTTCTTTGCATACCACTAAACTGTCATTTAGTAAAGTTTGTTAGTGTATAAATTGTACCTTTAAATATGGGATATTCTACCAGAATTGACTTTAACCAATAATGACTATAAGCCTGAGTTGTTCCAGTAGTATTTATTTTGTTTTTGCTATTATAGCATTCTGTCTACCTTAATTTTCTTGATGAAATAAATTTCTAAAACATAATGTTAAAAAAAAACTTGAGGGAAGTTCAATTGTTTCCTGCCTCAGATCAGAAAAGTTAGTTATGAGAACAGAACCAAACCATCCCTGAACATTGTTGTTATTTTAAAGACTTTTAATGAAGGAGCTTACAAAGATTTCCTTGGTCACTCGTTTTAAGCTTCCCCAGAGATCACTTTCTCAGCTGTAGGAAATTCATACAGTGCAAACTTTATTCCAGTACAGTAAGATTAACCACATTTACAAGGTATCATGTTGATTATTTAACAGCCCTGAAAGACTTACAAGGTGATGTTGAGTACTATACCCTCTTCTGGAGTTCTGCTGCATCAAATGAATCAGTGAAAATCCTGCCAGATATAAACTATTTTGTAATTGGTGACTTAAAACCAAACACAGAGTATCGGATTTTTATTTGTGTCTTCAATGGAGCCCATAATATCAACAGTGAAGTACTACATGTGACAACTAGCGATGGAGGTGGGTCTCGAGCTTCAGGACTACTTGGCTTCAGATATGGGATTGAAATTGATTGATTTTTGTAAAGGTTGAGATCAGTCATCCTTCCATTATAAAATTTCCGGTATTAGAGAGGAAAGAAAGAGTGGGGGGTGGGGGTGGGATGGGGGATGAGGGGGTAGGAGCTAAAATGCTTAAGTGCTAGCTGCTGTCAACTGGCAAATCAATAAGCCATCCCACTAAGACTGAAGCACAAAGCTTTAATAATAGGTTATTAGCCCAGTTTGTTCCTTTTTTACTTGGTGTACTGTGGCTGTTGTATACTAAGGTTGAAACTGATTTCACAACCACAAATGGTAGCATTTTGAAAAAATTAATGGTTTTTAAAAGAGATGTACTCCATGAAGCATTGGGTTTCTGACACAAGCAAATACAGTGCCTTCTCTGAGTCACCAGAAATAGAAGGTGGAAGTTCAGTCACAGAGAAAATTTGCCTATGAGTCATTTCCAAGCCAGTTAGCAAGAGGGACGGAGTAGGGAAGCAACTTGTGAATCTGAAATGTGGCCAGAATGGGCTTTCTAATCTTTTTTGCTTTATAAAGTCTCATTATAAACATTATAATATCATTACCTCCCAAGCAAGCGTTCCAGGTCATTAACCCAGCACTTTAAGTGCAGATCTCATTTCCCTTTGTGGTGTCAAAGGTCAGCACCTTTTGTTTATAAAATAGAATTGATCACAAGGACAATTTTTCAACTAGTTAAGATGGGTTCTTATGATAAAAATAGGTCTTTGTATAGTTATTCTTGACATGCTTGAATAATTGTGTAATTTAACGCTAAGCAAGTTTTTTCTAGTGTTAGATTTCATCATTACCTATGGTAATCAACACTCAAAATCATTTACATAATGACAATATTGCATTATTACTTCATATTGCTTAAGTTATAAGGCTAGTGATATTAATGATTTTTTTTTTCATTTTCCTCTGGTAGTAATGTATTTGAGTTGTATTTTTGTATTAGGAATATTTTTTTAAATTAACCCTGGGAGGTGAAAGGATGTTAAAAAAGAGGTAGATAATAGATATGTGTTGGCAGTGCCGATGGGTGAATAATTTATCATCACATCCCACTGGCCACATTTCACTGAAGATTAACACTATGCTGGTGGTATAAAGCATTTTACCACCAGTTCTCATGGTTTCTAACTGAGAGTATAATAAGCCAATTTACAGAGGACTACAGACTGTGATAACTTCATCAGAGGAAAGCAGATAAGCAGGGAACCCTTTGCTAAACCTAATTACTAATCTGGATTTAGTTAAACAAGTGCTTTTTCAGAGACAGCTGGAGTTTATTCAGTTTTTTTCCTTTAATTCTAGAGCCTCAGGGCATGCTTCCTCCAGAGGTTGTCATCATCAACAGTACAGCTGTACGTGTCATCTGGACATCGCCTTCCAACCCAAATGGTGTTGTCACTGAATATTCTGTGTATGTAAATAATAAACTCTACAAGACTGGCATGAATGCGCCTGGGTCTTTCGTTCTGGGAAACCTGTCTCCATTTACTATCTATGACATACAGGTTAGAACATTGCTTTTTGATAGTTAAGCTTGTGGGTATCATAAATAAAACATGCTGGCCTGTGTCTCAAGGTGGATATCTTTTTGTCTTGATTGGGCAAGGGGTATCTAGGGGCAAGAAAGGAAGGAAAATGATTGGGATTAAATTGACTTGCTTTTGGGCAAACATTTGGGTCTCTTTGCAGAGAAGATTACGATGATAGGGATATAAAAAGACAGAGATGATGTTATTTTCCTATCCAGGCAAAAATAAATGTATCAATTTATTTACAGATGGTTCCACCAAACAAGGTACCTTTGCTGATATAGTACCTAATGATGACAGAACAAAGCTACTGTCTTATTGACTGCTACCACGCTCTCATACCTGTTCTCAACTGTTGCCTCTGTTCAATTCCTACGAGATTGGCAGCATCATGTAATAGGAAGACCCTGCTTCTGGAGATAGAGGATCAAGAGTAGCCATCCTGCCTTAAAAATATTTAAGGAGCCTCTTAACTCTTCAGAACCTCAGTTATCTCTGAGAATCAAGAAACTTGGAATTAATTTTCAAACTTTCAATTTAATTACAGATAAAAAGAGCGTCAAAATGCTTCCATAGTATACAAGTCAGTTCCTGAATAGGCAGCCAATTAATAGAATTCATAATAAAATTAATATTTACAGGTATATGAAATCTAAACTGAACTGTGATAAGCTCACAAAGGGCAGAAAAAATGCCTTGTTCAGTTTGGATTTAACATTATGATCTATGATTATGATCTAACATTAAAAGGCAAAGAGAGGCAAAGTGATGTAGTAGTATGGTACTTGCCACACAATTAAATGCTCTATCTTTCATCTATCCATTTTTTCTATTTATCTAGAAATCTATCCATAGGAGATAAGCATTTATATTATATAATATTTATTACATGCACTGTGGTAAGTACTTTAAAAATATTATCTCATTCAATAATCACAATAAACTTGCTAGGTAAGGACTTTGATTGTCCTTATTTTATAATTAAGGAAACTAAGGCACAAAGGTTAAATGACTTGCCCAGGATCTCAAAGGTAGTAGATTATTGGATTTGAACTCAGGTCTCCCTGCCTCTAGTCCCAGAGCTCTCTCCACTGTGCCACCTTACTACCTAAGTGAAAAGAACACTGGATTTTAAGTTAAGAGACCTTAGTTTTAGTACCAGAATCATTGTAGTCTTGTTTTGTGATCTTCAACAAATCACATAAATTATTGAACCTCAGTTTCCTTAACTCTTAAAATGAGGAAGGGAGGTAAAATGATTTTTAGGTCCCCTTCCAGGCCTAACATTTTGATCTTATGCATAGGTCACAAACCTATGTATGAAGTAAAATAGGAGAGGAGAACTTCTTGAAAAAAACAAACATTCAGTCAACAATGGTCAAATATTTATTGAGCAACTAGTAAGTGCAAGTTGCCACTGAGAATCCAGAGAAGATAAGACATGGTCTTTGCCCTCAAGAAATTTATATGCTGCCGAGAAATAAGACATTTCTCTATGACATAATAAAAAGATTATTAAGAATTCAAGGCAGTATATGATAAGCACAAAATGATTAACATCAAAATAAGTGCTATAGTTCAACAGCTATATATAATGTTTACACAATTAATAGAATTTAGAAAACCTGAACCTGTTCACTAATGTTCCTTATGGCTTGGAAAATGATTTTCAGAAAATCATTAGGCCATTAATGATTTATAAACAGACATTTAAACATGCCCAGAGAGCTGCCTATTTGAAGAATTCCTTTTAACAAATGAAGGATCTTTTTGTAATAGGAATAATATCCATCTTCATCTGTAAATATGAATCATTTTATATCTATTTTTAAAAAAAAAAGGCTATATATGGATTTGTAACCTGCCTATGGAATATGATAATAAAATGATTATTATGCTTCAAATTACAGCCTTTTCCCCTTGCTTTGTTATAAATAAAAGAGATTTTCACATTCTCCTATAGTTCAAATATAGGTCTTTGTAGGAGTGGCAAATTCCCTCATTATATGTTACATGGTCTATCTCTTTACTAATATTAACTAAGTCTCCTGGTCTTTAATTCTTTTGAAGTTAATAATAATTATATATGTATATACATATATATACATATAAAAACATATTGTTTTTAGGTTAGGTTTAATTCTGTTTAATTCTGTTAAACCTATCCAATCAGACTGCCTTAGTAGAGTTTGCTTATATTCTAAAAGTTGCCTCACATTTTCACAAGACATAAATAAATATTTCAGATAACTACAGCAAATTAGTCTATTTCAGATCTTTTTAGGTACAAAATTGCCTATGAATATGATAACTTTGAAAAGTAAGCAGAGGAACATTTAGATTTTCTTAAATAGAGACACAAAAAAATAGAGAACTACTTGTTTGGGAAGGATCATCAGTAATAATGCCCAGGATTTTTCAGGACTCATTGGTCTCCTCTAAGTCTCTCCCTGCTTCAGTAGTTTAGCTAGTAAGCCCTGAAAGAAGTAGGCTACCTCTTTATCTTTCTAATTCTGTTTTAGTGTGTCTCTTCACAGACAGAGATAGTCTTTGTCTATCTCTGTGTCTCTCTGCCTCTCTCTGTGTGTCTCTGTCTCTGTCTGTGTCTCACTGTCTCTGTCTTTCTCTCTCTGTCCCTGTGTCTCTGTCTCTCTGTATCTCTTCTGTCTCTCTGACTCTCTACCACTTCCCTCCACATCTCTGTCACTTTAGAGTGAATAATATTTCTCCTTTCTTTTTCTCTCCTCTCCTTTCATCTTTTTCTTTCTTCCTCTTTTACTGTCTTTTCTTCTCCCTCTCCATCCTCCCCTTTCCTCCTCTTCCCTCCTCTCCTCTCCTTTTCTGACTTCTCTATTTCTCTCACCTCTTTTCTCTTGCCTTCTCTTCTCTTTTCTCTCCCTTACTTTCCCTTACTTACTCTTTCCCTTTCTTCTTCCCTCCCTTTCTATCTTCTCCTCCCTCTGTTTCTTTCCCTCTGTCTTCCTTGAGTTCTTTACTAGAACGTATCTTTATCTTTCTTCCTATTTTACCACCTGTGTTACTTTTATGTTGCTAGTGCCTGATGGATCTCATTACCAATTACCAGTTATTCCATCCTCCTTGGTTTTTATTCAGATTAAGTTACAGAATTAAGAGATGAATGATGATTTTCTGCTGCGATTAGAGTAAAAAAAAACAATTGTAGCTGGAACAAATGGATATAAAATAGCTGAGCCATAGTGGGAAACCTCTCAAGGCTTCATTTTTCTTCTAGTCCACATTAGCATTGAAGCCATTTATTGTGAAATGTCAAGTCTTATGGAAGATATCATCATTACCCTACTTTGGTTATAGATCTAGAGAGTGGTATGTAGTGATAACCTATTATGCTTGCAAAATGTTGCCTAGGCATCTTTCGTTTTTTGAGTCTGCTCAGAGTAGATTAATGTCTATCTTTTTTTGAGTGGGAGCAATCCAGGGACTAAAACTGCACCATGTGAAGGACTGAGAAAATTGTAATGGGCCCAGTTCTGACCTCTCAGAACCTCACTAAAGAAGATTGCCGTCAAAAACTATTACTTACTAAGCACCCAGAGAATGCATGACATTATGAAATACTTATGGAATGAGGGCAGAATTAATCCCCTACAAGTCTGTGCCACTGAAAAGATGCTGAATGTAATCATTTAAACAATGCTTACAGGTTGAAGTCTGTACCAAATATGCTTGTGTGAAGAGCAAAGGAACACAAATTACCACTGTGGAAGATATACCACGTGAAATAGCCGCACCCAAAATACATGTAATCAGTTCAAGGTACAGTTCAATTTTTTTAATTGACAGAATTCATCTTAATAATATTTAAAAGAGGACATTATTCTATTGATGTTATATTAATTATACCGCATACCTCATATAATCCATGGGGGGAGGCATATTTATAATTAATAGAATTTAGGAATAGTCCATTTAGACATGCTGTGATGAAGTTTGATATAAATCAGATTTATTATTATTGCCCAAATTGACAGTAGCAAAAATTCACATTAGCATAATTTGTTGCTGTTCATTTGTTTTTCAGTAATGTCCAACTCTTCATGACCCCATTTGGGGTTTTCTTGGCAAAGATACTGTAATGGTTTGCTATGTCTGTATCCTGATCATTTTATAAGTGAAGGTACTGAGGCAAATAGGATAAAGTGACTTTCTTAAGGTCATATCTAATAAGTGTTTGAGGTGAGAACTGAACTCTGGGAGATGAGTCTTCCTGACTCCACACCTGGTACCTGGTACACTGTGTCACTTGGCTATAAAATGTTTTTTTTGTTTGTTTGTTTGTTTTTACTACACATTCTTATTTTACCCTCTAAATATCCCAGTGAGATTAGTAATGGTCACTGTTTTAGATATAAGAAATCTAAGTGATTTACCTAAGATCAATATATATTAAATAATGAAAGAAAGATTCAAACTCAGTTCATTTAGTATTCTTTCTGCTCCTCCATGATATCATATTGTTTCATTTCTTGCTGATTGGTTCTCATGAGGAAGGTTCCTTATTTTATTTTATTTTTTTGATTAGGGAATTGGGGTTAAGTAACTTGCCCAGGAAGTATTAAATATCTGAGACTGGATTTGAACTTAGGTTCTTCTGACTCCAGGTTTGATGCTCTATCCACTGTGCCACCTAACTGCCCCCTAGGGTCCTTAAATTTTTTTTGGTGAGGCAATTGGGGTTAAGTGACTTGTCTAGGGTCACACAAGGGTCCTTAATTTTTTAAAGATCTAAACTTCTTATAATATCTGACCATTTTTACTTCCCCCTTTTTTTCCCCTCAAGGAGTTAATGATCTGCAAACCAAGTCCTGAATGTAGAAAATAAATTCTCTATTGATGTGGGTTCAAACACTGGCAGTACCATTTGTTAGCTATGTGACATTGGACAAGACACTTAACCTTTCTATGCCCCACTTTCTTTAGCTATAAAGTGAAAGAGTTGGATTAGATGATCTCTAAATTCCCTTTCAGGTCTAAATATTATTCTTTTATGATCCTTTTTTGAAGGAATTTGATGATGAATCCTTCTATAAAGCACAATATCCACTCTATTCTTTAAGGACAGGGACTATGTTGCTTTTCATCTTCATATCCCTTGTGCTCAGTGAAATGATTTCACATGGTAGATGCTTAATAAATGTTAGTTGAATTTTAGATTGCAAGAGAAAAATCTATATGTTTGAGTCACCTACCTCAATGCTACCAGTGTCTTTAACATTTCACTTTTGGTCTCTGTGTCTCATGATTCCTAGAATTTCCGAAACATGTTTATGTGAGTTTTGACCTGTATATTTTTAGCGTTCAAAATATAAAGCTTAACCTCCAGGTCTACATGGATCAAATGAGAGTATGATCACCTCAACCCATCATATTTAGTCAGCTAGAAAGGCAGACAAAGACTATTCCTAATAGTAACCTTGATTGATTTATAACCCAAATCAGTCATTTTCTATTATGGAGCAAGTTGATCCATCTGTAGTAGAATAATAATTTTTTTCATAATACTATTAATTCCTTCACAGAACTTCCCAGTCTGAAATTTTGAGGTCTTTTCCCCCCCTAACTGGTTCTTCATTTCTTGAAATGATCAAGAAGAATTGTGTTTAAACTATCACTGAAAGGAGCACAAATAAAATGTAAGGGCCTTGAATTCAGGAGACATGTCTTCAGCCCTGCCTTGCATGGTGCTGAGAATGAACCAAATGATCAATAAACACTTACTGATTTACTGATTGGCAATACATGCAATTCAGGAGGTCAGAGGTGAAGCCATGATAGAGTCAAGAGACTCTGCATAAATGATGTAACCTGGATTATATGCCATATGTGAATGTCTCAAATTTCAGGCTGAGAAACTTAATATTAATAGCCAGTGGTCTGGCTATTGGATAGATAGAGAAATCAAGTAGGGGAGAATTTATTATGTGGAAAATGTATACATGTCTTTTAAGACAATACAAGAGCCAAATCAATGACTGTCAACACATCCAACTAAAGTGACCTCTATCTAGTATAATACCACAGAGGAGTTGTCTGCTAGATTGTCCTTCTTACCCAATTAATGGGTGAATTGACCCATTTCTTCACAGGAGTTCTCTTTATCCTCAAATATTCTGATAATCTCAACTCAACTGGTGGTACCACTGATTAGTTAGTCTCTTGGAACATTTCTTTCATTACCTGTGCTTAATCCATAGAAAAAATAGTCCAGCAGCAGACAAAAATTTCATTTCTCTCTCAGTATTATTTTTCCTGTAAAGAAGTTTCTTGTAATTAATTATATGGGATATGAAGGAAAAGTAATGATTTTTTTATTCCATTGACTTCTTTAAATAACAAAATAAAATAAAAACTAACATTTACATAGTTCTTTAACATTTGCAAGATGCATTAAAAACATTATCTCATTTAATCATCACAATACCCTTTCAAAATAGATGCTATTATTATGTCCATTTTGCAGATTAGAAAACTGGGATAAGCAGAGGTTAAATGACTTGACTAGAGCTACACAGCTATAAGTGTCCGAAGTCATATTTGAACTGCTCTCCTACTCTATCTACTACAGCAACTAGTTGCATTTCCCTCTCACACAAGAGTAGAGTTCAGTTTTGTAGCACTTGTTTTCAATGGTGAAATTTTGCAGAATAAAGTTATAATGTTACTTTTAAGGACACAAATGACTTATCATTGAGGTAAAGACATTTATTTTAAAAGCATTTAAAAAACTTTTGCAAGAATAACTATCATTAATTTAGGATGCTATAGAGTGGTAGGAATATGAAAGGAACATTCAAGCTATATAGCAATAATAGACTTTCATGTCACAACAGTGAACTGGGAGTCAGAGAGAGTCAAGTTTTAGTTTCAGCCAGGTCATTTTACCTTTAGCAAATCATCTATATTCCCCAGGCTTTGTTTGCTCCATTTGTAAAATGAGAAGGTTGGATTAAATGATTTATGATCTCCTTTTAGCCCTTATATTCAGTGCATCTCTATTGCTGTGATTTTAAACTATGTCTAAAAAAACTGACCTCCTTAAAAATAAATTTATTTGGAAATCTCTCTTTTTTGCTCTGTCTCTGTGTCTCTCAATTTATCTGTCTCTCTATCTCTCTCTACATATATACATGTGTGCATGTGTGTATACACATATAGAAATAATATATAGCATGTACATGTATATATAGTATGTATGTATATTATATATACATAGTATACATGTATATGTATGTATATGTATATGCATTTCTCTGGAGCTACTGGCAATTTTTTTCAGTGGCAAAATCAGAATAAGATTGGCAAAAGGGAGCCACAGCCAGATATTGGCATTCTATGACTTCCTTTTCTTCAAAAGATCTATGACAGCAAAGCTACATTTTCCAGAAGCCTGACTATAACTAGCAAATAGAGGCTGCCAAGGTGTTTATCCAAATTATACCAAACACTAAAGCAGTTAGCCTCCTGTGTGTGTGTTATTGTTGTTGTAATTTCATTATACTTCTGGCAATATGTACTTGTTAGTTATATTTCTATTGAGATGGGAGTGGGGTCTCTTTTGATTTTAACAACAAACAAAATCAAGTGTGAAAGCCTTCAGGAAAATGCCAAATAACTGGATTTACTTTCATATCCCTTGAACCAAATTTGATTGGGGTGGGGGGGTGTCATTCTTATGAAATCATAGTTCATAGATTTAAAACCAGAAGGGATAATGTGGTGGATATAGCAATGAGTCCTGGAATTCAAAAGATCTGAGTTCCAATTTAACCTAAGACTAGCTGTGTAATTCTAGGCAAGTCATTTGATTTCTATTTTCCTCAGTTTCCCTATCTGTAAAGTGGGGGTAATGATACTCAGGATTGTTTTGATGAATGAGTTAATATTTATAAAGTGCTTGCACAGTACCTGGCACATAGTAAGTGCTATATCAAATGATAGCTAACGTTGTTATTATTATTAATCTATCCCAACTCTTTCATTTTGCAAATGAGGAAGCTAGGGGCTAAAAGTAATTTACCAAAGAACACACAAGAGGTAAGGGGTAGAATCAGAATTTGAACCCAAATCCTCAGGCTCCAAATTTACCCTGCTCCCACTATACTCTACTGTCTCCTTAGATTCCATTTGTATTTTGGAAAAATATAATTGCTGAGTGAAACTAAGCTGGTTTTTTTAGGAGCCACATATACAGATATGATCAAAGCTTGTCTGCTGATAACTCAATTTTGCTTCTCATTTTTGTTTAATTTACATCTTTTTTGTGTTGGTTTTGACAAGAATCTAAACAGGAAAAAAGCCACTTAAATATGTTTCTGCTATTAAATATACAAAGAGAAAATGTCAAAACATATGAATGTAAAAAGATGTATCCTTTAAGTTTGTCATCCTTTTATTCAGACACAGGTACTGTTTCTATATTGCTTCTTCCGTACTTGTCATATTATCATCAGCTGTTCTTATATCCCAAATGAATACTAACTACAGATCGATTGCCCGGACATGTCTGGCCATGGCCTACACGTGCCCTGGGTAGTTCATTTATTTGCCATGGTGGATTTGCTAGAGTGGAATTTAATCAATAGCTAATTCATTAATTCTGGTCCTGGAGTATGTAGGGACTGTGTTGTATAGAGATGGCTGGCTGGCTTGGGCTTTGATTGAAATATGACAAACACTGCAGCTGACAGCTTCACTGGGCACTGGACTGCATATGAATTTCACTTATTTATTCTTTGTAAAGGGATAAGCTGGGAAATGAATATCAGTTTGTATAAACAAGGGGGACATTTTAATGCATAACTGCCAGAAGACCAAAATGTATGATTTCTAGGCTCTGTGCTCAGGGAAAAGCAGAAAGAGAAAGCAAATCATACCATTTATTGCCTTTAATTGGGGCACTAGCAGGTCCTTTCATTTCACATCAGTTTAGGGCTGTATTATTGATGAGAAGGCTGAGAGATCATGTCTTTGTAGCATTCACAAATAATTGTTTTAAAATTTGCCTCCAGGTACCAAATGACATAAATGATAATTTTGCCTACCAACTTTTTAGAAGTCTTTATGATAGCAATGCAGTCTGGGTACTTCTAAATGAAGGTTAGACCACAATTGCCATTATAAATCCCCTTTTATTTGGAAGTTAATAACTCACCTGCAGGCTGAAGTATGGCACCAAAGGTCAGCTCAGGAACAAATAGTTTGCCTTTATTATTTGAAAAAAGTTGATATGAAGTTTTGAGGTTCTTGGCTTTTCTCTACCATAAACCAGCTCTGCTTAACTAAGCTCACTTTTCTCCCATTGCTTTCAGTGACCACTGAGCAACATTGTCAAAATTTTACTTATATTTTGGAAGAATTGCTCAAATTTAAAGAAGAAAATAACAAATCCTCTTTCTTATTTCAAGATTTCTTGTTCAAGAAAGATACCTATCGGGAATATTAACAAAGATCTTCCAATTTGTCCTGGGCAGAGAACTTTGAAATTTTAATATCAAATTAAGTATTTTACTCTGTTACTTAAAAATATACAAGAATCTTTGAAAAAAAGATGTCAGGATGCATTTGATGTTATTGCATGAATCCAACCTTATGGATAGACATTAATCACAAACAGTTAATGCATCATTATCATCATTAGGGCCAGTGAACTCTGATTCACCAAAATGTATTTGGTCACTGTGCCTGTAAAGGAGAGACTGGGATGAGATTTGTGTTTATTACTTGTGGCAAGAACTTAATATGTAATTTTTCTATCAGTCCAATAACATGATACTGAAATGTAGTTAGAGAAAAGGGACATGACCCTGAAAATCCACTTGGCCTATAGAAAACATTTAAAGAGACATGATAACTGTCTTTAAGTATTTGAGAGTCTATCGGTGAAAGAGAGATTGGCTTTCTTTTTCTTGGTTCCAAAGGACAAGTGGGATTGATGAATGAAAATTTAAGAAAAGGCAATTCTGTTTGGATAGAAGGAAAAACATCTTTATTATCAGAGACTGCCAAAAATAGAATGAGATTCCTTTGAGGTAATGTGTTTCCTATCACTGAGGCTTTCCATGTGTAATCTTTATTGCCATTCCTTAGAAATATAGAGGGCAATCCTTTTGAGGTATCAGTCAAACTTGATGATCATGTCTTCATACATGCTTGCCTCACAAAACAAGCCAACATGGGCAAAACCTTTGAATACCAAATAAAGCCTTGTCTAGACCCCACTGTAATCTTCCATTGTTTCTCATATTTTCAGTATTAATTTTTTATTGATTAATGATGTTTTTACGCTTCTTCATTATTATAATCATCAGGTATATACACTATCCCATCTTCTTCAGAAATTTTCCTAATGTGTTAGGAGTTCATTGTGTAACCAAAAGAAAGATCTTGTTAATGTTTCTTTCCTGAAGTTTCTGGGTAGAATGTCTTCTTCAGTCATTTGACCTGTAATCTTCTTCTATGCCCAAGTCTAGTAGCTTTCACACAACAGATTATTCACAACAGCATAATAAGAAGGAAGGCTCTATGGTATGGGAGCTTTGGTTGAGAAAACAACATCTTGAATCTTTTAAAGTAGGATGAAGTAGTTTCATCCAAAAAGGCACTGGGCTAACAAGTTCTAACTATAACATTCATCTTATTTATAGAAATTTCTGATTTTATTATAATAATTAGCCCAGTTGTAAGTATCTTGATGCTGTCCAAAGTGAACAAAAAGGAACCAATTGATCATATGATCTAATCATTTGATTAGAACCCTGAAGAGAAGTGACATACACACTACATTTTAACTGAGCAATTTTAAAGCATTCATGAAATGAACAAATGATATCCAAGAGACTAAATTATTCAAAGAATGAGGAATACCAATACCCGTATTGATGAGATTATGGTTCCAGAATCACAAGAGAATGAAATGTGGAGAGAAAGATATAGGCATGATAACTGGAAAGAAGATGGCTGGGAAGTAAAATGAAAAATTCATGACTATATCCAGCTTACATGTACTGACAATAGAAGTTAGAAAGGGGAAAATGTAGGCTTGATGTCAGGTTAACCTTTCTAATAATTAAAGCTAAACAAAAGTGGAATAAGTTGCTTATGGGGGAAGTGAATTCCCTCTAACTGACTTCAAGCAATGATATGACAAACTCTTGGCAAGGATTTTGTTTGATCATTCATTAATTATACTATATGATCCCCAAGGTCTTTGCCAACTCTAAGATTCTCTGATTCTGTGACTACAATTTTAATGGTGGGGGAAGAACTTCCAAATATCAGAAGAAGACCAAAGTTAGCAAAAAATGGAATGTGTACTGATATGAACAGAGATATGAAACTGAAATTCTATAAGAAAATGTAAGGTGACTCCAACCTCACTAGAGAAAATATAAAATGGATGAGGATATTACTCAAGGATAAGGGTCTATGTTAATTTTGTAATCAGACTGGAAATAGTATAAATCTATGGCCAATTTTGTCAGCAATGCCTTCTCTAAGATAGTATGACTATGTCACTATTGAAAACTTTCAAGGGGAAAAAGGACCAATGAATGGCAGATCATTATAGGAAACGATTGCAGATTTCTGCTTCTACCACAAAATTGCAATGTAAATTTGGGTAGGACAAAGGAAACAGTGGAAAAGTATCTCTTTTTATTTGTTTTTTTTTAAGTATCTCTTAAACTCTTATAGAGTCAATGGATCATTCTAAGTATTTTCAGAATGGTGATCTGTCATAACAAATGATCTGGTGAGAAACTGTTATTATTTTAGAAGTTCCATGAACATTATTACATGGTGTCCCTTAGCTTTTCACATCAGGAGGTGTCCACTTTCTATGTTCCATTTTAAAATCTTGAGGGAAAATGTCATTTTTTTTCTAAAAATTCTAACTTCTTCCAAATAAATTGGTTTATTTAACTTTTTTATAGTGAATTAAAATTATTTTGCAAATTGTACATATTGTGAAGAAACAGCATGGTAGAATAAAACACTTAGATCTACTACTGTTCTGAAAATTATCAAATCTTGGGAAGTCATATGAACTGATGATATATGGCTGTCACGTTATAATGAATCACAGATTTATAGATATTTTAGCATTAAAATGGGCCTTAGCTGCCATCATCTAACCCATTTCCAAAAATGAATCCCTACTACTTTGTTCACATCATCTTGAAGAAAGGGGAAATCTGCCAACTAAGACAAAATAGTACCATTTCCCAGGATGTATAGAAGCATTAAGAGCCACTTGAGTATATTGAAAAGGAAGGTGATATATCACACCTGGATTTTAGGAAAATCACTTTGGTGACTGACTGGTGAATGGATTGAGATGTGAAAAAACTCAAGGCATCTATTCCCACCAGATGTGTATTTTATTAATCAAGGTGTGAGGTGAGGAAGGACTGTGCCAGAATGGTATCAATGTCAGAGGAAGGAAGAGGCCATAATCAAGAGATGCTGAAAAGGTGATATTGACAGGCTTTGGCAGTAACTTGGATATGAAAGGTGAAGAGTCAAGAATAACTACCACATTGGAAGCTGAAGGAAAACACTCATTAGGAATACAGCATGTTATAAGGATTTAGGGGACAGATGAGTGAAAATGTTGGTTTAAAATGTCTACTAGACTTGCACTTCAAAATGTCTGAAAGTCAGTTAGAGATGTGAGATTGGAGATCAACAGAGAGGCTGGGACAGAATAGATAGACTAGAGAATCATCAGCATGGAGATGGTCATTAAATCCATGGGAGTTCATGAGATCATCAAGTGAAATTGTATAAAAAGGGAACAGTCTGATAGGAGTAGAATCTGGAGAGTGATATCTTAAAAATCTAGAGAGAAGAGAATATTAAAGAGAAGAGTGTAATCAACAGTGTCAAAGGCTTTGGGACAGGGAAAAGTGGAGGGGGGGTAAGGAAGTTAAGGAGAATAAAGATTGAGAAAAGGTTGTTAAATTTGATAACTAAGAGATCATTGGTAATGTTAGTGGGAACAATTTCCATGGAATAATATGGATTAGAGAAAGAAAAGAATAAGAATTTATATAGCACCTATCTTATGCCAGCTGCTATGCTCAGACCTTTACAAATATTGTATTTATAAATTTGATCTTCACAATAACCTTGAGAGATATTGTTACTATCTGCATTTTACAGTTGAGGAGACTGTAGCAATCAGAGGCTAACTGACTTGGCCAGGGTCACATAGCTAATAAGAATTTGATGTTAGGTTTGTATTCAAGCTTCCAGATTGAAGACCCAACATTCTATCCACTGTATCACTTAGGTGTCTCAAATAAAATCAGAAGCTGAATTTAAGGTGTTGAGAAGAAAATGAGAGGAAAGAAACTAAGGTGACAGCCTTTTCAAGGAATTTAGCAGTAAAAGGCAAAAAGAAATAAAACATAGGTCTTTTGTTAAATTCATAGCATTTTAATATCTATTCATAACCTAATATGACCCAAAGTTCTGGGCACAAAATAAAAGCCTATTAAGTAGTTTACTCATGGTTTGAGAATAATAATTGTAGATTCCATTTACATAATATTTTATTTAACTTTGAGGTTTTTAGTGAAAGGAATATATATTTTTTTCTACTATTATACTGAAGTTGTGGAGTTATGGGAGAATAAGATTAATGAAAGAAAAGGACTAGAAAGGGAAGAGGTCAACAAAACATTGTTTTAGGTAAGAAGGGAAAATAAAAGATTACCATCAAAACTATTCCTATAGGATAGAATATATAAGGCAGGAAAAGATAGAAGTTACAAAATGGGTTTTGTTTAGAATGAATATACATCTTGATCATTTGATGTGCAAGGGCTATTCTTTCTAGAAGTCATCTCATCCCAAAGAGAGGGGATATATGAGTTCCTGAGGACTGGTAGAACCTGAGATGTTAGGGAGAAAAGTAAATCTAGTGTTAAGATACATTGGATTTAAGAACACTGAGTGATCATGGAATCATGTTAAGGATAGAGGGCAGGACTAAGCTTCATGATTCAGGATACACAATAATTCTGACCATACTCAATTTCTTCTTACTTTCACAAATTTCTTTCATAAATTTATTTCTGTCATGAATTTTTTCTTTCATAAATTGATTTCCAGAAGTAAATCAGAAAAAGAACTCAACAGATAAACAAGCAAATTAAGGAAAGAGAAGATAACAACTATAGAAATGTCAACTTGGAAATGGGCATTAGAAGATGGCTTATATTTGATAGTCTAGAAGTAATACCTTTCATGAAGGACATAGAATACAGGAGGAACATGTGTAGATACAACATATGAAATAAAAATATATAATTCATAATGTAGTAGAAAGGGATAGAAATAAGAAGGATGATAATTTAAATTAATGTTTCTTAGCAATAGGATCATACAAGAATGTTTCTTAAGCTTAACATGTTGGTCAAGATATAAAGATTGGGAATGAGGATTTTAAACCATATACCTCTCTGAATGGCTCAAAATAGGAGATATGAAAAGAAGGTAGTTAAACAAACTGAAAAGAAAGATAAAGTAATTTAAGTAAAGTCATGGAAATTACTTGGAGTGTGATAAGGAAAACTGTGGTAATAAGAAATATCACTCAAGTGTAAATAATGCTTTTCAAAAATAAAAGGTAACAAAAAAATAGGAAATGGCTAAAAATCAATACCAAAGAAATAAATGAATGAAAATATCCATCTAATAACTGAATCTTAAATGTCAATGAGTCAAATGAAAAAGATGGTTGAATGTCTAAAATATAATATCCAAGAGTTTGTTTCATTTAAGAATCAGTTAGACAAAAAAATAGAGAAAGAAAAAGACACTGGACCTGTGATTTCATTATTTAAGGAAAACCTGAAAGAGAAAATATCTTTTACCAGTGCATGCCTGTACCTTTTCTGCAATTTATAGCCTTTGAGTTAAATGGGGGCATTGAGAGATTAAGGGATTTGCTCAGAGTTACACAGCTATTATATGTTGAAAGCAGGACTTGATCCTAGGTCTTCCTGACTCAAAGGTCAACTCTCAATACACTGCAACATGCCTCTCAAAATAAAATAAAGATATATGCAAAGCAAAAGTGAAACCTTGATTCAGGCGATCCTAAAAAAAATCAGGAGTTACACTTATGCTTATCAGGCAAAGGAAAAATAAAAATTAACATTGAAAGATTAAAAAGGTGATATTATACTAAAAGTATACTATTGATAATAAAATTGTTAAAAATATATTCACTTACTTGACATAGCACTTAAATTTATAGGGGAAATATTAGCTGAAATATAAAAATACATAGACGATAGCCCAATAATGATAGTCAGTTTTAATGTTCTCTTCTCAGAGTTGGATAAATCTAGCAATTTTTTTTATTTTCCTGGAAAAGGTTTATGATATCTTGTCAATTGAAGGATATCACTCAGGATCATAGAGTAACCTTACAAAAATAAACAATTATATTGTCAAAAAATTATGGATAAATATAGAAAGGTAGAAATATTAAACATATTCACAGTCCATAATTACATTCAAATATCAAATGTATCTCTTAGTTAATAAATTTAGACATTCCTTCCAAAGATAACCCCCCATGCCTATCTATATTATTCAAGTTTTCCTCAAAATTCTTTTAATTAATTGCCATTCATCTTTTGTTTTTTGAAGAGGACAAGTGAATTGCATAAGAACTGAATTTAAATGAGACAGAGTTGCAAAAGTCCTCAGACTCATTCTTTATTTCTGAGTCATCAAAGTCCTGTAGCAGGACAAAAGTCAAAATGAGTGCCAATAGCACAGGATGTAATGGATGATCTTAATATCTTCAATGCCTGACCAAGTTCTAAGTGCCCCATAGGTCTACTTGAACTGTCTTCTTATCTGTTAGAACAAATTATTCTCATCTACCCATTCTACCAAAGAAAGTCATCAGATGCTTAGGAGAGACATCTCTCTATCTCACTACTAAGTTAGAGACTTGTCAGTTAACCTCACTCTGGTTTACCCATCTGCCAAGATGGTATTAACAAAGTGTGGCCACCTTGCATATTACAGTTTATTGGAATCACTAGTTAAAGTTGGATGAAGGTTGATATCAAAGGTAGATGAGCAGCCCTGAAAGTGCTTTGCAAGCCTTCATATCAGAGATGCTAGTCTTCTCTGAACACCCTATATACAAAAGATGTAGATCTGAGTGGACATGTGATAATGACATCCTAAATAATGAATGGGTCGAGGAAGTGGAGCCAAGATGGAGAAGAGGACATGTGCTTCTATCTAAGCTCTTCCTTGCCCTCAGACCACATCTTTCATGATATAGCCTGGAATTAGTGCTTGACTGAAAAACCCCACAAATATTGGGAGTACAGCACATTAACAGAAGATATTCTCAAAATTAGGCCGGAAAAGGTCTGTTTTTGCTTGCGCAGGCAGGGACGATTAGATTAGGCGCAGACCTCAGGCAGGCAGCGAGAACACAGAGGGCAACTAATGCTGAACAGACCAAAGTGGGGATGGATGTTGCCTAAGCCAGTAGAAAATCTGTGGGGAGAACTTTACCACAGTGTGAGCTACTTTGCCCTGGCAGCAAGCCAGTAGATCAGCAGAAAAGCTATAAACACAGAGGGTAAAGGCTATAACCCCAAATCACTAGGGTGTCTTGGAACCTGACTACACCCCCCAGCACCCAGAGTGACTCAGCACGCTCTCAGAGCACAATTGCTGTACAGAACGCAGGGCAGCCATTGCTGTCCTGCTACTGCTTCTCTGCTACTTCCTGCTGTCTATAGAGGAAGCTTGGTAATACCATACTGCCCAAAAAGCAGACCACACTTGCTTTTTTGTTTTGTTTTGTTTTCTTTGTTTCTTTTTTGTCAAAATGAATAAAAAGTTGAAGCAAGCTCTAACTATAGATAGCTTCTATACAGATAGAGAGCAGACTTCAAACCCTGAAGAGACAAAAAAACAGATTGTCTCTAGATGAAACCCCAAAGGGGGATATGATCTGATCCCCACCACACAAGGTTCTCATAGAAGAAATTAAAAAGGCTCTCACAAGAGAGCTAGAATAAAAATGGGGAAAGGAAAGAGAAGATTGGCAAGAGGGTCTGGATAAGTCATCCTACTCATTAAAAGATACAGTGGATAAAGAAATCCACTCCCTAAAAAACAGAATTAGTGAATTGGAAAAAGAAAATAGCTCTCAAAAAAATAAAATTGGTGAAATGGAAAAAAATTCCATAGAACAAAACAACTCATTAAAAACCCAATTGGACAATTACAAAAAGAAATAAAAAAGTAAATGAAGAAAATAATTCATTAAAAATCAGAATTGAACAAATGGAAATGAATGACTCAAGGAGACACCAAGAATCATTCAAGCAAAACTGAAAAAATATTAAATACTGACTTGGGAAAACAATAGACCTGGAAAATAAATCTAGGAGAGATGATCTTAGAATTATTGGACTTCCTGGAAATTATGATGAAAAAAAGAGCCTTTACACTATTTTCCAGGAAATCATCAAAGAGAACTGCACAGATGTTATAGAAACAGAGGGTAAAATAGACATTGAAAGAATTCATCAATCACCTATTGAAAGAGATCTCAAAATCAAAACTCCAAGAAATAATTTCACTCAAGAAAATGACAATAATGAGATGTCATACCAAAATGTGTGGAATGCAGCCAAAGCAGTAATAAGGGGAAATTTTATATCTCTAGAAGCTTACTTGCATATAATAGAGAAAGAGAAGATCAATGAATTGGGCTTGCAACTAAAAAAGCTACAAAAGGAGCAAATTAAAAACCCCTAGGCAAACACTAAATTTGAAATTCTAAAAATAAAAGGAGAGATTAATAAAATTGAAAGCAAAAAAAACTATTGAATTAATAAATAAAACTAAGAGTTGATTCTATGAAAAAAACCAAGAAAATAGATAAACCCTTGACAAATTTGATTAGAAAAAGGAAAGAGGAAAATCAAGATTTTTTATATATAAATGGAGATTTTTTATATATAAATGGAGATGGGACCATTTGGCCCCTGAAGTCCCTTTCAAACCTAGAGATTTTGTGAGTTGTTCTATGAACTAATGAGGCAGGTGGGTTGTATAATAAAAAGAGCATTGGATAAAGGATTATATTGTTCTTGGTAAGAAGAAAGACACCTCAATAAGATTAGAATCCTCTTGGTCAGTGTCATGGGTTTGACAAGTTAAAGGACAGATTTATTATGCTGCTTGACAGCAAGCTAATTTCCAAAGGAGTTTGGTAAAGAGGCAGAAGCAAAAAGAAATTTTGTAGGAAAGAAAAACAAAGATTAGGTTTATATGCTTATATTATGATTTAGATGTACAATTGAAGAATGAGACAGGTAGGGTCATTCCCATCATTAAGTTCTACAGTTTACTGATCAACAGATTGGCCAGCATTGTTTGTGGTACTTTCAAGGCTGGGTAGTCTTAGGGTTTCTCGGGTTGTCAGCATAATTTATATACTCCCAAGGCTAAGTAGCCTTAGAGTTTCTCAGGAATTTTTACTTTCTCACACATCCCCTCTCAAGCAATCGAAATCCAAATCCTTTTATGGCAAAGGGAAGGTCATCTTCTTCTGGAGCTGCTTCAGCTGACAAGGGGTGTAGAACATGTAAGACATGAAAAGCATATTTGGAGTCAGTATAGATGTTCACTGTCATTCCTTTCCCCAAGTCTAAATCTCTGGTTATGTCAAATTGTTTAGTCCTCTGGGCAGAGGTTCCAGGCAGAGTAGCTTAGCCTCCAACTTGTTATTGAGGTTCACCACAGAATAAGCTGAATTTCCTTTCCCCATTTAAATCAGGTAGAACTAAGACTGGAGTAGAGATCAGTTTAGCTTTATTTGAGACAGATTCAGAGAGTGACAAGATCACCTGCTTCCTCTCTTCTGAGACTGAAAGGGAATTAACTCATTGCCTGAATATTTAGCAGATTGGCAGGCAAAATTTTAAAGCCTTGTGAGCCTAGAAAGTTAACTGTATCATTAACAGTTCTGAGATACTTAAGAATTTTTCAATCAAGAGTTACAATTCCTCTCTGGCTTCTGGCTTCATTGGATACTGGCACCTATAAGGGAACATGCTGGGATCTAGAGGCACACTAAAGGTGGGATGGTATGAGTTACCCTCACAGATAGAGGAAACTACTTCCTCCAAGGTTTGAAATGGAGACAAGAAATTTGGGTTCCCAATTTCACCATTAAGTCACAACAAGGGAGCAGGACAGGAAGGAATGATAAGAAAAGAAATGTCAGTCACCAAACTGACAAGGCAAAGGGAAGGTCTCAAAACCGTTCCCTTCAATTCCAATCACCTTAAGAGGGACTGGTGAAGCTAGAGAAATAGGACAGAACAGAAAATGAGGCTCCCACAGAGTCAATGGACTTATTTGCCACACCCAAAGTTACACTGGTTTTAGCCATCATGATGGCACATGGGGAAGCCTGGCCAAACATCAGGCACCATCACTCTTGGTCCTGAGGAGACTAGAGAACAGGGCATTAAGGAGAGGCAGCCCAACCCTACTCTAGGCAGTCTCTCTTCCTGTGTCCCCCTTGGTTGCACTTAGAGCACAGATCTGGGGGTTTCCTCCAAGGACAATTGTAAGATCAATGGCTCTGGCTGTGGCATCTGATAGATGAACCCACATGGTTCCCAGATATGGCAGCAGCTAAAATTTGAACCTGCTTTTTGATCTCACCCTGGATCTGCCTTCTTTCTCCTCTGTCTCAGCTTGAACTCTATTAATGAAGTCTCTAAAGGCTGTTTCCAAGAGCTGTGTCTGGGGAGTTTGAGCACCCATGGCTAACTTCTGTAGCTTCCTCCAAATATCTGGGACAGATTGACCAATAAAATGCATGCTGAGGATTGTGGTCCCTTCTGGATAAGTGGGGTCCAGGTTATTGTATTTCGTTAGTCTTTACAAGATGCCACTGAAAGAGGGCAGGATTTTCTTCAGCTCATTAGCTAACTTCCTTAAATTTTTCATAATTAAACTGCTTCTTAATTCCTTTCTTCATACTTTCAATGAGGCAGATTAGAAAATTATCCATTCTCTCTTTGTCTTTGCTTCCTTCCTGATTATCCCACCCAGGTTCTGAGACTGGGACAACAATAGCCCCTGGGGATGTCTATCTATCAGAGGAGGATTTAGCTATATCATCCCCAAACTTCTGGGCTAGATCCCAAATTCTCTTTTTCTCCTCTATGGTGCAGCAAAAGAAGATGATATTAACATCTCCCCAAGTAAGATCATATTGGAGAGAGATGACTTTAAAATCCTCAATATAGCTACTGCAGTCCTCAGAGAAAGGGTCAAATTTTTCCTTAATTTGGGAAAGGTCTGAAATGGAAAAATGTACACATATACCCTGACTATTCTGTCCCAAGAGCTTGTTAACAACAACAACAACAAAAAGAAGGCTACTTCTCTCAAAAGGCAGAGTTTAGATGAGGTAACTAAATCAAGATCCTGAAGGAGAGAAAAAGGGATCCTGCTCCCAGTATTGGAGGAACTGAGGAGCAAGTTTCAAACTCTGGCTTAAGAGGTGTGTTCAAAGGGAGGGTATTGAGTTGAAGAAATATTGCTTGACATAAGATCCAGTTAAGAGAGTGGTCCTAGAAGGGACTCTTGGGCTTCTACTTTCAGTTACCTTCCAGTAGATTTAGGGATAGAGGTGAACTGTCTTTACTAAAGCCTTAGAATTCCTAAGCCTACAGCCCTCTTGCCTCCACTGGCACCCAAAATGTTGAGGTTCAGAAGGGAATTTTCAGGCTTGAACTCATCTCCAAGACAAGGGGCAAAGTTTATTGTAATTGTAACACCAATTGAAGCAAGTTAAATTCCAAATGAATTTAGCAAAGAACCAAGAGAAAGGAGACAAGTTTATCCAGTTCTTTATGTCATTGATATGCTAATTTTATGATCTAGAGAGGTAAAATTGAGCAAGAAATTTGGTTATCACTGATCAGCAGATTATGTATCTGACAGTCAGCAATGTTTGTAGGGCCATTCTAAGGCCAGAAGACTGTAGAATCATTGATAGACAGATTGTCAGAACAATAGCACTCTTAGGTCAAAGGGTCTCAGGATCACAAAGATATATTAGACTTCCCTAAAGTCTAAGGGAAAAAATATTTTTATATTCCTAGGCCAGAGGACTTTTACAATCATTGACAGAGAGATTGCTAGAACAATAGCACTCTAAGGTGGGGGAGGAAAAAAGGGGGGAACCTCAAGATTACTGATTCTAAAGCCAGAAGATTTTAGAATCATTGACAGATTGTTAGAACAGAAGCATTCTAAGGTCAGAGGGACCTCCTTACTGCTGTTTCCCCTAGAAGCTATATTCCCATCACCTGGGAGATTGAAAAAGGTGGCAAATCCTTAATCAAGAAGTAATTTTGCCAAAAAATATCATAATATTCCAAATCAGGCATCGCTGGCAAGGAAAATTTGCAGAGCATGGAGCTGAATGACCCATGCCAGCTTTCCTAGGAGCTTGGAGTATACCTCTGCTTTAGGATTGGGGTAAAAAGGGCTTACTTTAACAAGGAGAACATAAAATTTGGGGGCAGGGACCTCACATTGTGCATCAAAAACATTGAAGAGACAATGTTGGATTAGGAAACCCCTGATCAGTGTCATGAATTTGAGGAAAGAAATCACACACTCAGTCTCCAAGTTAAGAGGCAAACATTTATTATGCTGCTTGAAAGCAGGCTAATTCCAGGGGAATCTAGCAAAGAGGAAGAATCATATAATTTTGTAGGAAAGAGAAACAAAGCTTAGGTTGATATGCTAATATTATGATTTAGAGGTACAATTGAGGAATGGTAGGAGTGGGATTGTTCCCATCACTGAGTTCTACAACTTACTGACCAACAGATTAGCCAGCATTTTTTGTACACTCTCAAGGCTGGTTAGCCTTAGGGTTCTCAGGAATTGCTACTTTCTCACCCCTCATCATAGTCATTTGAATTTGTATATATACATACATACACACATTTGTGCTTTTTTCCCCACAATTGTCCACCATCATTCACATTGTTTATGTACTTATTTAACTTCTCTCTCTTTCATCAAAGCAGCTAAACCGCAAAGTCAGGGCTAAGCATTATTGCATATTTGTCAAAGAAAGATATTTTTCATTGTGGAAGCAGCACAAAGTTTTTCTATGCTCCCAGGATTGACTTGGCTGACAGTTGTATAGCTGTTAAACTTTACATACACCTTTGAAAATTTACCCTCCTGTTTTTGAGTGCAATCTTCAAAGGCAAAGTCATTCTTAGTCACAGCTGAAAATATGGCCTGTCTCACTTCAAACTTAACTAGGTAGCACAGAGAAGAGAGAAGTCACAGTAGCATGTATTAAGGCAAGAATGCTGACCTGCAGGGTGGATTTTTAGCCTTTACAATACTAATTCTGTAGCTTTTGTGGGCAAGTCAGACTCTTTAATGCCATTTAAATGTGGACTTTTTTTGGTAGTTGAATATGCAAGGAATACAAAAGAAGTATAATATGGAATTAATTCTGAGTGCTGGATAAAGGCTGTGTAAGTCACCTAAGTCAAACTATTCCCCCATAAGTGACATTCATTTTCTATCTATAGTCTTACTGCTGAATGTGTTACATGCATACCTTAGGGAAATGAAATAATGTTGTTTAAGTTATATTCAAACATTAATGTTTATATGGATTTTTTTTAGCATAAATCTTCAGATTTAAACATATTCCTTAGTTTGATGTCTTTTGGCATAATGATGGTGTCTTTTAAATTTAACCCATAAAGATAAATCAATGAAGTGTTTCTTTAGCATCTATTATTTGTAGAATATTATATGCTGGGATAAGACACAAAAGTGAGATTGTCCCTGACTTCATAGACCTTATATTTTTTTAAATAATATTTTATTTTCTCCAATTACATGTTAAAACATTTTTTAACATTTGTGTTGTTTTTAAGTTTTGAGTTCCAAATCCTATCATACCCTTTTCCTCTCCTTAAATGGCAAACCATATGATACAGATTATACATGTGCAATCCTATAAAACATTTTCATATTGTTCATTTTGTACAAGATGACTCAAGAATCAAAAAAAAGTGGAAAACAGTGTGCTTCAAAATACATGTGTCTGAGATAGAATTCAGACTCAAGTTTTTCTGAATTGAAGTTCAATATTCTATCCACTATGCTACTATGCTTCATAGAGAATGAAACCAATATTTTACATATGTTAAATACATTTTTAAAGTTCCTTGAATAATTTTGGGGAGATTGTGGTCATCATGGTCCTATGCTAGGACCTAAAGATACCTGATCCCCAATTGACCTTAACATATATCATACACTGACAAAAGAAAGGAAAAAAAAAGGAAAGAAAAGGAAGAAAAAAGAAACAAAGGAAAAGGGGGAAAAAAGCATCACCTGAAGATCCCTCAAAACACACATCCATACCCCACCCCTCTCCCCTGGCCTGAGGTTGCAAAGAGCTACTGGAATCATATAGGAACATTGAATTATAAAAGTCATGGTATCTTGAAATTATGACACAAAATTGACCCAGATAATCTATAATGATCTAACTTAGAGACATAAATTTAAAAGTAGTCTGGGTCTGGAGTCTAATGACAGAAAATGGGCAATAGGTTAAAGCTCATAGCAAGAGAGATGACATAAGCAGGGCCCAACCATGGAGCATCATTGGAGTCCTTTTACTAGTCTTGTTCATTATATTTGGAACCAAGTCAGACTTTCCCATTTTATTCAGAAATTTTACCCTCTACTGCCAAACCTAGATACTAAGGCTTCTGAGTTAAGCAAACCAAGAAAACAACAAATACTACTTGAACTAAGAGAGTACTGGAGAACAAACTGTGAAGATACTAGTCTCACAAGTTCAACAAATCTTAAAGAGAGGGAAAAAAAGATCTATTAAAAGACTAAAAGATCACTCTGAAGGAATGAATTGGGATACAACATGGAATAATTAGGGAGAAAAGAATGACAAAGAAAATAGACATCTGAAAATAGATTTGGACATTTTCATCCAAGTATTGAATGTATTGAAAATTAACATGAGTCAAAAAGAAAACAAATTAATGAGACAACAAGAAATAGTAAAATAGAATAATACAAAGGAACCACAATAATAATCACACAAGATTTATCAGTTGCTCTCTTAAAGAAGAAGAGAGCATGGGATCTTGTATTCCAAAAGGCAAAAGATAAAGGCAGTTAACTAATAATAATCTATGGGAAAAATTAACTAAAATCCTATAAGACAAAAATGGATTTTTAATGAAATACATGATTTTAAGCATACCTGAAGAAAAAATCAAAACTAAATAATTGTCTTAAGATGGAAACAGTGAAACCAAAGGAAATATTTGAAGATATATATTTGCTTAATTGAAATGTGTTGGGATCCTTTGTTTACTCTCTAATAAGAGAATTCATATATCTTTAATAGTCATGGAGAAAGATAACTATGGCAAAGGGACTGTGGGTGGTTTTGTTCTGTTTTAATGGAAGATGGGCAGCCTATTAACTTCACTTTTATTTGATCAGATAAAAAAAAAGTGGGCAGACTAAACACCCATGCACATATATACATTTTAAAGATCTTGGCATGGAAATACATTAAACATAGAACGATAAGAGAGAACAGGACAAAGGAGTAGAGAAAAAGACTTCAATGAAAAAAAACAATATTTCTTTGCATATTTTTAGATGTTTTATTGGTGAAATTTTCAATTTAATTGTATTTTCAAAGGGTGAAGAGAGGAATGTGAAGAGATCAAAGGGAAAGGGAGAAAGAATAAGACCACAGCAATGAGGAAATAGGCAATCTCATTTTTAATAATGTGTCAAGCAAACTCTCTTTTTCCATCTTCTTATTTTAAAGATGGAAATGAGACTAAAGAGAGAAAAAATACAAGGGAGTAGGATAAAAGGCAATACATAATTTTATTTAAAAAATATATAACTATGAATGTGAATGGGGTAAACTCACCACTAAAATAGAAGAGGATAACAGAATGTATTAGAATCTACTATGTATCAAATATAATAGGGTGGATTCTATTTTTGTTCCACAAGAAACATTTAGGAACATAAAGACTCACATGAAGTTTAAATGAGGGGCTGATTTGCTTAAGTAGAATTAGTGATCATAATTCAGATAAAGTTGGAATAAATGTAGTCGTAATAACAAGATAAATAGAAAAATTATTTTTAAAGGCACCATAGAGAATAAAACAATATTAATATTGTATGTGCATACACATATACACACCAAGTAATAATACTATATAAATGCTAATTAAAAGTTAATAAAATTATAAAGAGAAATAGATAGTAAAACAATAATAATGAGAAACCTCAATGTAACACTTATGAACCTACATGAGTATAACAAAAATAAAAATAAAAATGAAATTAAGAACTTGATCATAACATTAGAAAACTTAAACATGTCAACTCCTTAGTTATCAATTAATGAGATTAGGATAGAATTTACACCATTTTTTACCTATACATGGTACTTTTACCAAAAAAAAAAAAAAAAAGGTGTTTTATGGCATAAAGACCTCATCAAACATAAGAAGCACACATACATTGAACATATTTATTGATCATAATGGAATAAAATATTCTATACAGGGCTTTTAAAAGAATTTTAAAATTATTAGAATTTAAGTAATATAATTCTTCAGGCTCAATGGATCAAAAAACAAGTTACAGAAATAATTGAATTTCTAACAAATAAAATGTCAAGAATGACCCAGCAAAGCTTATTGGATGCAGCTAAAACATTTCTTAATGAGAAATTTATATTCCTAAATGTTTTTCTCCATAAGAGGAAGACATATTAAATTAATGAATTGGCCCATGAAACTAATTAAAAAAATCTTTGAACCTAACAACAAAACAAACCTACCCTCAATTAATAGTAAAGTAAAAATTCTAAAAATGAAAAAAATAGATGAATAAAATTGAAACAAAAAAATTAAACCAGGAGCTTTAAAATGTATTATATATAATTTATTATATTATATTTATTATATGCTATTATATTATTATATTTATTATATGCTAATATGATTTATTTTTAAAAAGATAAAACCAGACATCAAAGACAATTCACAATAATGAAAGAGGAAATAAAGGATATATATATATATATATATATACATATATATAATTTTTTGCTGAGGCAATCGGGGTTAAATGACTTGTTCAGGGTCACACAGCCTGGAAGTGTTAAGTATATGAGGCCAGATTTGAACTCATGTCCTCTTGACTTCAGGGCTGGTGCTCTATATACTACACTAACTAGCTGTCCCCAAAGGCAATATTAAAAAAAAAAAAAACTGTGCAATTCTGTGTAAACAAAAGATGATGAGAAGGAAAGATAAATTATCTTAACATTATAATATTTAACTTAAAAATAGATAATTTAAATAATTCAGTGTTAGAAAAAATTAACATGTAACAAATAAGTTAACAAATAAAAAGTCTCTCAAGGTCCAGGAGGATTTATGAAGAATTATGTAGAATATCCCAAAAACCAACTAATTCCAATATCATGTAAACTGTTTATAACAATAGAAAAAGAAGGTACACTTCAAATCTTTATCACATAAATATGTTTTAATGCCAATCGTAGAGAGTTCATGCAGAAAAGATCATAGATAATAAAAAATGTCATGCTAAAAATATTTAAAAATGCAAGTATATCATTAGATGCTAAAAAAGTTTTTGATGAAATCCAATATATTTTTTTTCTGTATACAACAACTAGAAAACATAGAAATAAGTGAATCTTCACTATAGTTAATAATATCTAAAATCATGAAGAAACATTATATGATATGGAGAAAGCATATATGCTTTTTCAATAATACCAGGAGAATGTCCATTATCAAAATCTACTAATTTAGTTCTAGGAATGCCAATTATGACAATAAGACAAGAAAGACAAATTAAAGTAATAACTATAGGCAAAGAGGAAACATAATAAATTACTACTTCAAAAATGATATGACAATTTACTTTAAAAATCTTGAAATAACTTTAGCAACAATTTAGCAAATAAATTTAGCAAAGAATATGAAAAAACACATAAATAATCATTCTTGTATGCAACCAACAAAAACAGGCAAAAAGAACTAAAAAAAGAAATTCTATTAAAAATAATAACAGAAAATATAAAATAATTGGGTATTTGTATCTACCCAGATACATCCAGGAAGTATATATGCCCAAATATACCTTGGAGAACTATAAACTTAAAAGATAAAAGGTATATTAATAGTTCATGGGTAGGACAATCTCATATAATAACAATATGACTTAATTAACTTATTCAATTCTATAACAAACTACTAAAGTATTATTTTTTAAAGCTAAATAAAATGCTTATAGACTACAAAAATATAAAGAATCTCAAGGGTAATAATGAAAAAAAGTATCAAGGCATCTATCATTATTGGATTTTACACTCTATTACAAACAATGATTACTAAAATAGCTTGGTCCTACTAAAAAAAAATAGAGAATGTGATGAGGGGTACAAGTTAGGTATGCAACTTGCAAGAGATCATTGTAGTATGTTGTTTGATAAACCCAAAAATTCCAATTTTTATGGGTAATGATTTTTGACAAAACCTCCTGGGTTTTGAAAAGCAATTTGGCAGAAATTGAGTATATATCAACATCCAACATTTCTCTGATAAACATCTCAGATTAAAGATATGTAAGTAATTAATTCAAATGTATAAGATTGAATCCTTCCCCAGTAAATAAATATTCACAGAATATGAGCTGGCAGTTTTCATGAGAAGTGCAAAGGGAAAAAATACTTCAAAATACTAATAATAATATAAACAAAAATTGAAACTACTCTTCTGTTCCCATTTCACACCAATCAGACTGGCACATTTGACCCCAAAAGGGACAAATGTTGAAGAGACTGGCAAAAAACAAATACATTGCCAGTCAAGCCATGAACTCTTGCAGCCATTTTGCAAAGTGATTTTGTAAAGTGATTAGGCCTCCCCCAAAAGTACTAAACTCTGCATACTCATATGCCTTAACTATAACCAACTCTATCCATTCTCTAAAAGGACATCAAATTAAAATAAGGAAACAGACAAATAAATAAATATTAGTGGCTATTTATCTAGTATTACAAAACTGAAAACGAATGGGATGCATCTTGTTGAGGAATAATTAAATTGTGACATGGAAATTTGGCGGAATATTATTGTACCATAAAAAATAATGTAATAGATACTTTTATAGGAAAATGGGAAGGGTAATTTTTATTTCATAGATAGTAAGATGAGTAAACTAGGAGAAGAAAAATCCACAATGATAGTGTTGTTATAATGAAAAAAGGAACTTTGAAAGACTTTAAAATCTCATTAATGAAATATTTAAACCATGTGTCCAAAAGGACTAAAAAGGAATCACACTACTTACTCCATACACACTACCCATATTTATAAATGACATGTTATTTTCAAATTCCATCTTTCCCTTTGTTATAGTTTCTAATAGTTGTATAGCAAAAAACAAAGTTAGAATAGCAACTGATTAGTTTAGTACATGTCATTAAAAATTCACTATCACTTTGTTAGCATTATTTCTCTAAAATGACTTCTATTTTCAAACTCAGTTTTATATAGTTGTAGATGTAGTTATAGATATACTTAGCAAATGTCTTTTGAAACCTTAGCTATGACCCTCCACTGTTCTGATTAGTGACACTGACTAGGAAACAGTTATGTTTTACCTTACTCATAATTCATTTTATCCTTCAATCTTCTCTCTCTTCTGCCTCAATAAATATAACATCTCCATGCAGGTAGCCTCCTTATTTTCTCCATTTTTCCACTTCTCTTCATGTTTTTCTTCTCTCATCAGAATATAAGCACTACTGGTTTGCAAATTTATGTTTGCATCTCCTACACTTAGCAAGATGTCTGGCACATGGCAAACAAAAAAAAATGATTAATTCATTTATCTATTTTTGATTGATAGATTGATTTATCTAATGAGTAAAAGATACAACATTTAGAGAAACTCTACAAGGTATCATTGAACTAAAAAAAAAGGTAATGGGAATACAACTGGAAGTAAAAAAATTGCTACTACTTAAATCAGGATTTCTTAAGCTTTTTTATGTCATTCCTGCTTTGACAATCTAATAAATCCAATGGACTGCTTCTCAGAATTTTTTGTCTGCCTACATTCATAACTGAAGGATAAATTTCAGTTAGAGGTTAATGAAAATAAAGATGCATTTTTTCCTATTCAAGTCCATAGACCTCCTGAAATTTGTCCTTAATTGCCTTGATATTCTGTGAATCTCAGTTCAAGAACCCCTACCTTAAAAATTGATTAATATTTTTTATGCTATAGATCCCTTCAGATTGAATGGGAGAAACCAGCACAACCAAATGGCATCATCCTTGGTTATGAACTTTTGCGGAAAACTTGGCATTCTTGTGTTAGAGGCCAAAAAGTGATTAGGGACCAGCGTGATGAGTTCTGCAGCATCATGGAATGTCAGAAGCCTGAAAACATTTGCAGACACATGTGCTATTCTCCTGAATCTCAGGTACATATTTTCAAATTACTCATTAAAGAAAAAAAAACATTTTTGCCTTAAAAATTTCCAGAAAATGTGAAGGCTCTTTCAATTAGTTTTTATAATAATCAATATGTCTCCTGTCAGAAGAAAACCTGTTGGGAAAAAAAGCAGATTATTTATAAAGGTCCATCTTGCTCATGTGTATTTTGTTCCTAATATTTATCACTATCTACAAAGGAAATATTGGTTTATTTGGAATGATTAGTCAACTCCCAAATTCTTGCCTTATAATAGAATGATTTGGATCATCTTTGCAACAAAATCTATGTGGTTTCTGTTCCAAGTGGGTGGTTGCTTATGTGACAATGATGAGTAGTCATGAACAAGACCTATCATGGTTTGTAAGAAATATTTTAAAATTATAGTCATTTGCAGATTAATGTTCATGTTAGTTGCAGCTTAGGATTTGGATCAATAATATAGTCAGATGGTAGGAGTCTGTAAATGGTTTTTATTGACAAATGATGCAGAAAATCCTTAGTTTGAAGGCGAGATTTCATGTAATGAAATAATGTCCCTATTTGTCAACAACAACATCACACATTCAGTGACTAAAGCCATTACGACATTCACAAGGTTTTACTGTCCAAGTAAATGGTAATTAGGAAAGAATTATTTGAGTGATTCACATCAAATATATTGTGTCTGACAAATTTAGCAATGAATTATCATCAAGGAGGGTTTGAAAACCTTACTTTTTTCCACCTGAGCCAAAACTTGGTATAATGCTTAGGTATTGAATATTTTGGAAAATTTAACATGTTTACCATTATATTTTATATGATAAAATAGGTTGTATATTCCAGAGCCTATGTATTACTTAGGGAAAATATTATAAAAGATTATAAAAATATAGCTCAAAGTGTTTTCAGAGGGGAAGAATTATAAATAGAAAATGATATAAAACATATTTTCTGTATATCATTTGCATTCATTACTTTATTCCATCATATGTATTATTTCTGCTAAGTTTGAAAATTATAATATTATTCTATGATATGATATGATATGATTATCATATGACAAAGTATATGACAAAAACAGAAAACTCTAATTGGGAGGTGATTTTATTTTTATAAAGATTCTAGACAGTAATTTCAAGGCTAAACTTAAGTTTAGGCAATAGACTGAGGCAGTCATTTGAGAAAACAAGTTGCCCCTTCCCCAAAGTAATCATAATGGCAACAGTTCATATTTATGTAGCATTTCAGGGCTTTACATATAGGATGTCCTAAAAGTCTTAGTGCAGTTTCATAAAGACTTACAATCTGCATGTTTCCTTATTTAGTCAAAACAAACACATTGTAGGTCATATAAGTGTGTAAGTGTGTATGTAATGTATGTATGGTTATACACACACAAAGAAGAGTGTAATATGTATGTTTAAATTGTAGCAAGTATAGATCTGTGTACTTGAGAATATATCGATAATATGACTTTTATATTTTGTTATTTTTAAGTAATCATAATTTCATCTTTACTGTCGTAGCTATCTGTAAATTAGTAGATAGAGTAAATGAATTGTAGTGGCCTACCTTTTAAAGGATAAACTTCATCAAATTTACCTAACATGATCCTTAATTGACAGTTCATTCCTAGTCCATTATTGAAGCCTTTTAAGTTTGGTAAGATTTGCCAGAGTTTTCATTCAGTTGACAGGATCTTTATAAACCCAAAGTCACTTCCACACAATGATGAGAACCTCTAATGGAGTATATCTTCTGGAAGAACCAGGAAAAATTAATAGCTACAGACATTATATTAACACATGTTTGAACATCTTTGTATTTTCAGGCTTAAAATATTGTGATGTTTCGTTTCACCTTCTATTTTATTCAGCTATTTGGAGCTAGCTTTTTTAATTTTGGAAAATGTCTATTAAAACAATACTATGTGAATAGGAATTTTAGTAATTATTTATAAATTAGTTTACCTGACAGAGCATCACATAACTACAATTATATTCATTTTTAAAAGGGTAAAAAAGGAACATAACCTATCTCACTGCAACTAAAATTTATATAGTCCATCATTTATAGAGAAGAGATATAAGAATAATCCAGGGAAAAGAAAAGGAGACAAGTTAAATCACCCTTATGAGACTCATGTATGCAAATACTGTCCAATACTCTTAAAAAGAAAACATCATACCAGGCTGTTACCTATAATTCAGTAGTTACATTGCCATATAAAAAGATATCATTTTTTAAGTGATGCACTAAAGAAAACCTTATGGGTACTTTAAGGGTCAAGGACAACCCGGATATAGTGAGGGAAAGAGACTAAAGTAAGTCAACCAAAATCCCAGAAGAAATGATTATTTGTAGTTGCTCTCTTTAGAGCCATCAAACATTTCATAAGAATACATATTACCTTCCCCCAAGAAAGTAAATAAAATAAAAAAGAGAAAAAAAGATAAGAAAACAATTTTTTCAAATGCTGAAATATTTTGGATACAACATAATACAAAATACGTCTGTATATTCATATATGTGTGTGTGTGTATGTGTGTGTGTGTATGAAATAACATTTAAACTTAGATTCTTCACCATGGGCTGGTAGTATTCCTTATAAAGTCAATGGAAGTACTATTTTTTGAAAATATTGTTTTCAGAGAACAAACCAATAGTGTCAGTCCCAGTCATGGAAAATTCCAGTTCAATTATCTCAGACATGCAACTCTGAAATTGAATTTGAAGGGTAGGAGCTTTCTGTTTTAATCTCCCCCATAGAACTTGCTCATGATATTTGTTTTCCCAAACCCCATACACTCTTCTTTATCTTACTCTTGGCTAAAAGGTGTCTTTCAGTAACCCAAAAAGTTTTCCATGTCACTGTCCACAATTACATGGTAAAGTTCTAACCATTGGACTTTTGGACTATTGATTTCAATGGCATCAAATGAATAAATTATCTTTGACAAATGCTTGGTGGCCCAGAAAATATAGCTCTAAGAAGTCCTTATATTGTTTCACCCTGTTATGAGGGAGCTAAGTGGTGCAATAGAGAGATTGCTGGGCCTAGAATCAGTAAGAGTTAAATTCAAATATGGCCTCAGATTCTTACTATGTGATCCTGGACAAAGCACTCGATCTCTGCTTCAGTTTCCTTTCTGAAAAATGGACATAATAACATCACCTACCTCCTAAGACCCAAATGAGATTATAATTGTAAAGCATTTAGCACAGTGTCTGGCACATAGTAAATGCTATATAGATGTTAGCTATCACTATTATTATATGCAACCTCATTCCTGGAGTTAGGAAAAGGAGAAAGCCAGTCACTTGTCTTTGCTTTTTTTTAACCTACTTATTATCACAGTCCTAGCATTACCTGATTACATTTGATATTGTAGGTTGTTAATGCAAATTCTTTGGGCTTAATACCAATGCAAATAGCTTGTGATGAACCTAACAATGCTGCCAAAAAAGTGCATTAACTAATTTACAAAAAGTTGCAGATGATGGAGCTACCATGCATAATAATAGCTTCAGAAATCATTTGAAGAGTGCTATGTTACATATGCTGTTAAAAGAAATGGAACATTTGGTTACTGTTGCTGATAGAGGAATGGTGGACTATCCATCTAATATCCCAGTATTACTGTTCATAATAGTGAATGGAAAGTTTTGAAGCAAATTGAAATAGGGAAGGTTAAGGTACAGTGTGTTATAGTAGAAAGAGTTCTAAATTTGGAGTTACATGACCTGCTTCATATCCTGATTTTGCCACTTATTGCCTTTGTATCCATGGACAAGGCATTAAGCTCTTTGTGGCTGTCAGTTTCCTTACCTGTGAAATTAGGGGGATAGAATTAATGCTTTTATTTCCACCTCTAAATCCACAAATCCAAGATCAAAGTAATACGTATGATTCTTGAAAACAGATAACAATCTTGTTTAATACCAGGTCACAAATGCCAATATATATTAGTAAGACTGATTTTGAATGCATTTTGATTAAATGAGGGATTAGATTAGAGATATGTTTATGTGTGTGCATAAATATATATGTGTATGTACATATATAGCATATATGCATGTGTATATATACATATGTAATGTGTATGTATTTATTTAAACAATGAATTGCTTCTGTTTGGATTTGCTGTTTTATATAGCTCACAAAAGAGAGGTATATATTATAATGAATAAAAGGCTAGCTTTAGAGTCGAGAAAACCCATGTTCCATTCCTGCCTTTAGTATACATGTTCTGCTTGACCCTGGATAAGTCAATTAACATCTTAATGACTTGGTGATTTTCTAGGGCTAAAAGTTACAGATGAATTGTCAATCTATATGGAAGAAGGGGATTTTCCTAGAAGGAGTTTTCTAAATCAATGAAATCATAATATAGACTTGAAGAACAGTAGGAGAGGGAGGCAAAAAAGAGAGACATATTACTAAAAGGAGGAATCCCTGAATTTATCATTGAGACTGAGCTAATTTAAATCTTCACTTGGAAGCCAAGGCCAGATGACTCCTTGTTAAGTATATTATATTGGGGGTTCCTTTTCTTTATGGATTGACCTAGATAGCCAATGAAGTCCTCCTCAACTCCAAATGTATGATCGTTTTTTGAATTATTTGCTTATATTATTTTTGACTGCCTATAAATGTACTACTTTGGATTTTTAACTGAAGAACTTATGATATTTGTGTTAGTAACTTTTGCAGATACTATGCAAACTAATAGTTCCTTTAAAGAGATGAAAACAGATTCCATATTTCTCTGCTTGTGTGACAAACTACATTAGAATTCAAGGAATGCAGACTAAAGTTGACAATGAGCAAAAGGAGGGAGATGGACAACACCACTTAAAAACTAGTATTTTTCTGCCAAATGAATTTTTCATCTAGCCACAGGAAGCGTACATTCTAATTAAAGTAAACTTCGCAGAGTAGAGATTCTGAGGTTACTTTTCAGTGAGTGTTCAGCATGATTTGTTATGTATACAGTGTGTTATTCTTTCTGCCTGCAAGTAAGTATGCAAATAATTATTTGATTATTCAAGCATATAATTTCTTTCCCGGTACCTAAAGAAAACCTAGAGTTAAAAGAGCTTTTCAAAATTCATTTCCATGTAAATTTTCTTTTTTAAAAAATTGGTGTCCTATGCTCTGTATATTCACATTTATAGAAATTTTTTCCTTGTTGAGATCACATCATCGAAAGATTATGGTTATAAATAAGGTTTTTAAGAAGAACAATATCCATTTTCATTTTAAAATAAAAAAGAAACAAACATCAAAATAAAACATGCTTTCTACAGTCTCAAAGAATTTTTATACAAAATTTTTAATCATTTAAAAATACTAAAACATTCTTCTACATATTTAAATCTGTTCTACATGGGAAGACACAAACATTTAAAAAATAATTCATATTTTTAGAGTATTTTATTAGGGCAACATAATTTAAGGCTAATAGAAAATCTGTATGCTCTCAAATATCATTTATTGAATCCTAATCATGTTGGATACAATCCAGTTTTAACAAACTTGCATTGATTTATTCCTGGTTTTCACCTAGACTCTGATTAAGCACATAGAGGGAAATGACTTATCTGGTTGTATGAGACAATACTATTATATATTTAATTGATATTGCTTATTTTTAAAAATACTTTCAGATCTGTTGTGATGGAATTCTCTATGATCTCAAACCTGGTTATGTTTGCTGTGATGATAATTATATCCTATTTCATCCTAATTCATCAAAAGTTTGTTGTGGTGGACACATGCATGAAATGCAACAAAAACATCAGTGCTGCTCAGGCTATTATGCCAGAGTCCTCCAAGGTGAGAAAATATTTTTATTGTTAGTCAATTATCTTTGTCAAGATGGCACAAAAAAAGCAAATGGACACATAAATTCCCTGGATCCATTGGAACCTTTCTCAAATCCATTTCAGTTAATTGTTTTGAATGACTCCACATCAAAGCAGAGCAAATAACATGGTAGCTTGTCTTCATTTTAATTCAATCTCTTCTTGTTTTACTGAAATGTATGAAAGGCTTTGGAAAGGAGAAATAAGAAACTAGGATAAATATACCCTAAAACTAGATATGTTGCTTTATCAGTATAAACACTTTCCCTCACCACCACCACCACCACTGAGTGCTCAAGTCTTCTTTAAAATCTTCCATAGAGGACTTAGTCAAGATTATGGATGTTCCCATTTAGGTCATTTAGCAATTTTTGTATACTGGAGTAGTATCCATATTGTTCATCTTTTATCCCTGGCTTTCCTCTCATGACTGACTTGATCTTTCTCCAAATGTACATGTCCTTGATGATATTTTTAATTCTACTTTTTATCATTGATAATTTGTTATGTTACATCTATATGCATTGTTTCTTTCAATAATTCATTTTTCGATTTCCATATTGGCATGTGATTTAGTATCAAACAGCATCATTAGAGAATATTGGTGTTGGAAACCTGGATTTTTTATGTGCCAAAGATCAGTTTGGAATCATTAAAGCTATTGCTCAGTTTTCCAAATGTGACCCAATCTGTATTCTTCTTATCAAATTCTGGATTTACCTCTTCTTCAATTTATGTGTTGATTGACTTATTCAAGACAGCCAATACAATTGTACATCAGCTGGGCAATAAGTATTTTTTTACTTGGATTAAATAATACAATGAAATACATTGAGGTAATGGTTCACTCACCTAGCCCACTGTCTTTATTTGTCTTTATTTGAAGAAAGAAAACTAGCATCTAACCCACTATTACCATTCTTTGTCTTTATTTGAAGGAAGAAAAATAGCATCTAGATATATTTATAAATCAGAAGCCATAACTACACAAAAACTGTCCAGTGCTGGTACTTGAGAATTCATTCCTATACAGTGTTAACATGTTTGCATGCTGATTTAGGAAAGGTCTATCCCAGCCTTGCAAATATCCCATCCTTTGCTGATATTATAAGTAATACTATTTATCCTGGTAGAGTTGTAGAGAATGTTTTTTGTTTTTTCTATGAGTGTTTTCTATCTACTTGATAAAAGACTTATTCCCATAAAAAATTGCTGAGGGAGGAGAGTTTGATAGATTGTTAAGACCTTTTGGGAAGGTTCCTAAATATGTATATTGGATGACAATTCCAATGACATTAAGAGTCATTAAAATAATAGCTATTATTAGTATAATGCTTGTAGGTTTAAAAAACACTGTGTATGATGTCACATTTGAACTTAAAACCCAAATTTGCAAACTAGGTATTGTATTATTCTCCCTATTTTACATGTAAGGAAATTAAACCTTAAAAAAATATAATGAGTTTCACAAGATCACACAGCCAATAAGTATCAGTTCTTTGGGTCCATAGCTTTTGACTGAAATTTAGCATCAATTTACTATGAGATTTTTTTTTTGGGGGGGGGTTGTTTGTTTGTTTTTCCAAGCCCTAGATAATATAAACTTATCTCAAATATGGAAGCAGCTAAATGCCACAGTGGATAGAGTGCCAGACTTGAAGTCAGGAAGATTCATCTTCCTGAGTTCAAACCTGGCCTCAGATCCTTAGTAGCTGTGTGATCCTGGGAAAGTCATTTAACCTCAGTTTGCCTCAGTTCCTCATCTATAAAATGATCTGGAGATGGAATTAGAAAACCATTCTAGTATCTTTGCCAAGAAAAGCCCAAATGAGGTCATGAAATCGGACAAAACTAAATAACAAAAAATCCTAAACATGATTCCAGTTCAGTCTGGCCAATTCAATAGCTAAAGATCTTGGTCAAAATTATTCCTATTAGATGAGTACAAATTATCTGTATACAACTCATTTGTATATCACTAATTGTATAACTAAAATTTTATTGCATTAGCTATATTAATTAGTTTCACTGGAAAATTATATAGACATAGCTAAAGTGCATTAATTGAGAAATTGTCTTCACCTTGTATATCTTTTACAAATCTTCAACTGGAACAAAATCGAAGAATAAATAATTAAATATTATATAAGCTTATCGGAAAGAGAGGATCCATACAGGGGTCCTTAAACTACGGCCTGCAGGCCACATGCAGCAGCTGAGGATGATTATTCCCCTCACCCAAAGCTATGAAGTTTCTTTATTTAAAGGTCCACAAAACAAAGTTTTTGTTTTTATTATAGTCTGGCTCTCCAACAGTCTGAGGGACAGTGAACTGGCTCCCTATTTAAAAAGTTTCAGGACCCCTGAAAAATCTCAGAAGTCTTAGATTTTAAAAGCATCTCTTGAATTATTTCATTCGGTGTAACTGAAGAAGAATTCTCTCTACTATAGAAGCAGCCCTGAAACACCATGAACCTACCCATTATCAAACATCTAATAATGGCAGAACATGAACCTGATTCCAAATCCTTTGCTCATTTTCCAATATATACTGCTTCTCACTATCCCAATAACAAGTGATTCCATTCTTACTTATAGGATATCAAGTAAGGAGAAGGAACACCCTAAATCTTGACAAAAAATTACTCCAACATGGGAGCTGGTCCCTAACTAAATAGGAGGGGAATAGGCTAGATCATATTTAGGAAACAAAATATTTTCAATGATTCCCCTTTGCTTGTTATTCTGAACAAAACTTTTGAATTCTAATATTCTCTGTCAACAGTGGCACAATATCCTGTCTACTGATTCCTCCAAAAAATTAATAGAAAAGCTATTTTTTCCTGTAATAGTTTTATTCCCTAGTCCTTAAACAAGTATACTTTTGTTTTTATCATTGTATATGTCAAAAATTCTGCTCCAGGATGTTATTTAGATATTGTGATGGAGTCAGGTATTTGTAAAAATGTCTTCAGGCTATTGATTAGATCTTAAAAGTCTGATGGAATTGTTGCTCAGTCAAATGATATAGATTCAAAATATAAGAACCAAAAAGTAACCAAAAAATCAGCTTCTCCTTGGTTTAATTTATGATATTTAGCCTTTATTTTTGATTCCTTTATTTCCTTCCATATAATAAATGCTATAAGGTTATCATTAAAGCTGAAGTATATTTATATTCTTTAATATTGTTATCCAGAAATTGCTATAAAATTTTCAAGTCTATTCCAGCAAATTATTCAGTTCTCTATTTTTTTTGTTTATCTTATTAAATTTATCTTGTTCAGGATGAGAAATATTAAAGTCTCATATGATCATTATGTTACCAGCAATGTCCTTTTTAATAGATACTTTTTCCTTAATAACTTCATACACTGTGTCATTTTGTGAATGTATATGTATACATAAATATAGACATATAGTGATACTGTTTGTAATGATTTTAAAGCATAATATAGTTGCCCTATGTTTCCCTTTTGATGTTATTTTAATAATACCTTATTTTCACTGATTGTAATTCATGCTCTTTTTGTTATTAAATATTCTGAAGCATGATAAATTTTGTGTCTTCTTTTTGTTTTGCATAACTTGAAGAGGGTAACATAGCTAGTGTCTGAGATCAAATTTGAATTCAGCTCTTCATGACTCCAGATCCAGTTTCCTATTTATTGCATCAGTCACAGTCAAATTGTTCCATTTACATCTTCACTAAGTTTGAAATCTCTTTATCTGACCATTATTATCCATCATTCTATCTTTCCCTCTGCCTTCTGACCTCTAAGCCTTTTCTTCATCCTCATTGTTACCTCAAACCTTTCTAATTCTTTCCTGTAGCATCATCTGCCCCTGTACTGCTTACACTTTGCTTCTTTAACTCTATTCGTTGATGAACAATTTCAATGTGTCAGTGTCCTCTACATCAGATCTAGTGTTCCCGTCTCCTGACGCCACTCATGTATTTCCAAGATCCAAACTTGGATAACTTTCATGAAACCAATCTGACCAGGTTCATTATAGTTATGTTACATCATCTCAACTAGCTTCTAAATGAAGCAATGACATCATTTTATGTTCTCTAATGGATTCATTATCCCAATAACCACAGCAAAAAGTTTAACATTTTTCTCATCTTCCTCAAAATGGCTGTGGGTCTCCTAGCCACTTTTTCAGCTGAAAACTTTATTTCATATTTGTCTGGAAAAAAACCATGAGGCTACTCACTGAGATTCTTCTTTTTTCCTCCTCAGCTCATCTCATTTCTGCAAATATGTCCTCCTTTATGTCTTTCTCTAATGAATAGATTGCCCTTCTTCTTGCCAAGGGATGTCCCTACTATATATATAAATACTATATATATATATATATATATATATATATATATATATAGTATATATAATATATATATGTATGTATATATACATACATATATATTATATATATATTTATACATATGGCTTTTATCTCATTTTATCCTATCTTTTCTAGAATAGATTCTCCTCTATCATTTCCATTCTCTAATTTTAATTTTTTTTGTATCTACTGGATGATTCTTTGATGTTTAGAAACATACCAGTGTCTTCTACTTTGAAAAGGAACCTCACATGATCCATTCATCCCTGCTAGCTTTTATTCTTAATCTCTCTGCCCTGTGTTAGATAAACTCCTTAAGAAAGCCATCTACAATTGGTACCTTCATTTCTTTCCTCTCATTCTTCTAAAGCCTCTGTAATTTGGCTTCCAACTCCATCATTTAACTGAAACTGCTACTCTATGAAATGAAAAATAATCTCTTATGACTAAGTCTCATAGGCTTTTCTCAATCTTTATCCTTTTGGTTCTCTGTGCAGCTTTTGACATTGTTGAACATTCTCTTCTCCTGGATGTAGTCTCTCTTCTCCAAGTTTTAATAATGCTACTTCCTCCTGATTCTCTTCCCACTCATCTAATCATTTCTTTTCAGTACCTTAGATGAATCTTCTTGCAGATTTTCCCCTCTAGCTATGGATGTCTCCTAAGGGTCTGACCCAGATCCACTTCTCTCTATCTAATATCTCAATGGATTCACTCATATGCTTTCATGATTTCAATTATTTTTATGTACATAATTCCCTGATCTACCTTTCCATCCCTAAGATTTCTCCTGACCTTCATCTCTAATTACCAACTGCTTATTGGACATCTTAAAGTAGATGTTCTATGTACATCTCAAATATGTACAACATAAAACTTAGTACCTTTCCTCTCAAACTCTTTCTTTTTCCTGCTTTTCCTTTAATTGTCAAGAGCATCATAGACCATCAAAACTCCCAACCTAGGTATCATCATCATAATTTCATTCAAACACATCTTATATATGTAATCTATTGCCTGGTTTTATCATCTCTACATTTCCAACATCTATCATATATTTCCTTCTCTTTACTCATAGAATTACCATTAGGTTAAGCCTGGACTATTGCAGTTACATACTGGTTCATTGCCTTGCTGCATCTTTCGCCACACTATTGTATTATTGATTCAGCTACATTCATCTGATCATGTTACTGCCTTTCTCAAAAAACTCTAGTGGCTCTTCATTACCTTCAGAATCAAATGACTTTTGAAATTGGTACTGTCTTTTTATCCTTTGTATTTTAGTCTTTAGCACAATGTTCAACCTTTACTACTTATTGATGACTTACTATGAGTAGCATTGCAAATGGGTTTTAATCTTACATTTCAATTGTCTTTTTTATTCTTTCTGTTCTACACACCATAAAACGTCCTACAATGTTAGATCTTTCCATGTTGCACAATAGCTGGGCAATGTTTCCCATCTCAGTTTTTTCGCTCACAATTTCCTGTCCTTCAATTCATTAGAGGCAAGGGAGGAAATGTGTCTAGTCATAGCAATGCTGATTAGATATTTCAAGAGCTAATGTCAGACATTGCCAGAACATCAAAGAGTTTACCTAATTTATTGATACATCAATTTTTTTCTGTTTTAGATACCACCCTCAAGAAATTAATATATATAATAGATTTTTAAAAAAACTACACTTCATATCTTTCTTCCAATTTAAATAGAACTAAATAATATTCATTACAGGGATAAAAGTTGGAAGTGTAATGGGTGGGTGAGTGGGTAGATGGAAAGACCTCTTTCTATTGTCCTTTTTCTGAATTACACTTAATTTTCTTCTCAGAAAGGGGCCTGTCTGAAGGTTAGTGCCAATATCACATTGAAAATTTGCAGAGAAGTTAGAATTTGAAACTAATTTTTCAATCTCCAAAATATTCCCTTTCTTGCTCAAAACAAAGTAATTGCTTCTATTAGTATTGTGAACTGTTATACAAGGTAGTTTCTATAACCTTTCTATAATCTAAAAATAAAGTGTCAATTTCAGAACCAAAAGAATTTCTCTCTTTATTTTAAGGAAAGCTATTTTAAAAGTACTTTCCCCTTAATCTTATTTACTGGAAACCCCCAAAGCAATAATTAAATGAACCTTGAAGGCCCATAGAAAATTTGGCATTAGGTGGTTAGTTACACAAACCTCTTTGCAAGTAATTTTCAGGTCAAGAGCTAAAGAAACTGCATTGCCCATGGGTTGGCACATACTCCCTATGCTCTGAAGCCTTTGAATTTCTGCCAAGCCATTCAGCATACCCCGAGTTCCAATTCATTGTAAAGTAATTCATATATCATACTATTAGAATGCCTAGCATGATGTCATCAGAAAAATGCCATCACATGGAAGAATCAGAGAAAGTGTTTTGCTAGTATCATTAATCTCAATGTACCAAAATGGTGAAATTATATTCTTTGACCTCTATTCTGATCTAGTAGTCTGTGTTAACTAGTTTAACACTGTTTACACCATAAAAGAAAACACAGTGACCCTAAATCATCTTGTATCTGAAAGCAATTCAGATTACATCAGGGTTCTTCCTATTTGAGACTGAGAACTGGAGGCATTTTGATATCTGTGAATTAATCAGAAACATGCTTAATAATATTTATTTCAGTCTGTTTTACTCCTTCAATTTCTATCTCCTCTTTCCCTTAATTCCCCCTCCTTTTTTTTTTAACCAGAGAATGCCAGCATGAACAATGCTGGTCATTTTCCCCCTTTTTTATATAAATATGCTAATAACCCCAAGCTAAATGTTAATGTGGGTCATTCTTTGATAAGGATAACAATTAACTGGTAAGAATGCATGGTAGCTTTCTGAGAGAAAACATTTTCAAGCCTGGCTTGGAATGGATCCCATTTTGAGAGGTTAATGAGAAGGTGAATGATCCTTTGTATCTTATGTCTAATAGCCCTTTTAAAAAAAATCAGTTTTAGTTCCCATTGATGTAACCCACATTCCCTGTTATTAAGGCCTTTCTTCCATCAGTAACTAAATTAGATTCTGAAGAATTTAGGGAAATATGTCTCAAGTATCTAAACTGATGAATATCTTTTTATAGTTGAATTCTTCTTGCCTTTTTGTTGATTATTGCCTTTACCTAATAAAGATACATGCATGGCATGCTCAAGCATACACAGTTCCCAGGCATCGCTTAGAAGGGTTCTGAGTACTCACTCGTTGCATAGTATGCTAAATTCATAAAGATTACCAGTCTGAGAAACTAGTTTCCCTTGTCACTAAAATTCAAGTAAACTAATGGTTTCATCTAAGCTCTCAAATAGAACATGCAAATTTAGCAATGTATATTGCAATAATCTAACACATTGTAACTATACCCATCATCATAAAAAGTCTCTATTACAAAGGAAAAAAGGTACATTCTTCAAAGTTCAGGTTGGTGTTTGGTTCCCCATGCTTCCACATAAAGTTCAAATAATTTTCACTAATTATTTTATCTAGAATTCAAGATCCTCTACAACTCGGAGCCTTACTTTATACCACTCAATGTACTCTTTGTTTCAAAGCAAAGTGGATAAATATCCACACATCCACTCCCAAATCATTCACTTCTTTTTCTTGATTTGAATCTGTTATCCCTTCAAGCAATGGGATTTCATCTTTCCTCTCTTAACTCCTAGAAAAAGTGATGTACATGTATTGCCTTCATTTCTTCTCACTTCTTGATTACAGACTCAGAGCTCTCTCCAAAGTAATCACTAATCTTTTAATTCCTTAATCCAATGGCTTATTTTCTTTTTTATTATTACTATAGCTTTTTATTGACAAAACATATGCATGGGTAATTTTTCAACATTGACCCTTGCAAAAATTTCTCTTCCAACTTTTCCCCTCTTCCCCTCCACCCTTCCCCTAGATGGCAAGTTGTCCTATACATGTTAAATATGATAAAGTATATATAAAATACAATATATGTATACATATATATATACAGTTATCTTGCTGCACAAGAAAAGTAGGATTTATAAAGAAGGTAAAAAAAAAACAAAAATGCAAGCAAACAATAACAGAAAGAGTGCAAATGCTATGTTGTGGTCCATACTCATTTCCCAGTGTTCTTTTACTGGGTGTAGCTGGTTCTGTTCATTACTGATCAATTGGAATTGATTTGGATCTTCTCATTGCCTAAGATAGCCACTTCCATCAGAACTGATCCTTATATAGTATTGTTGTTGAAGTGTATAATCATATCCTGGTTCTGCTCATTTCACTTAGCATCAGTTCATATAAGTCTCTCCAAGCGAATAGCTTATTTCAATACCCATGCTTCTTGACAAGATCTTCTATTGCATTTTGAAACTGGGAATTGTGCCCTCCTCCTGATTACTTTCTCTTCAATTGTCATGAGTTTTCTCCCTTGGAATATTCTTTTAATCTGTCTGGGCACTCTCTCTTAATCTTGTAGGATCTTCAACTGTATGCTGCCTTTTAATTGTAGATACCAATCAAGACATTTTTTTCCTTTTCTTTCTCTATCCTTCATTATCTCATTACAGATACCTTACACATATACACACATACATACATACATGTTTGGCATGCATTTTTTGCAAATGTAAACGGTACACATGTAATGCATATTGCACATGTCTATACATATACATACATGTGTATCTTCGATATATAGTATATATATTGCACAAATGCACATGTGGACCTCTGTATTTTATATATATTCATGAGTTTGTATGTGTGTCTATGTGTATTAGTGTGAAGGAAAACCTTTTCTCACATTTGAACTCTAGTCCCACATCACCAACCAGAAAAATTGCTTATATTTCTACTGGTATAAAGGAATGTCAGACACATTGTGTCTAAGGTTTCAAACTTTCCTAAGTCTGTGAAGTTTCTTCTAGTTATCTAGATTTACAACATCATGCCCATCTCTCCTCTGTCTCATTCCTTTCCAATTGCAAAAACAAACAAAAATTTTTCTCAAGTTATTCTTTCCTCTTTTTATACATATCCCTAAATTTATGGCACACCCTTTATCTAATAAACATTTTAACCAAAGTGATCTGCAGCTAAATGTTTCTCAAAGTTGATATTTCATCTCCTATGCTGTGTCCTTGCTTTGAATGTCCATGTGCTCTACATGTATTTTTTGCTTATTCTTATAATTTCTAACTTTCCTCAAAGGATAGGTGCCTTATACTACAGAATGCCTTTCCTGAATTCCTTATTTGTACTCCTTCTTCAAGCTATTAGGTATGTAGTTATCTCTGAATTATAGTCCCATAGTTGATTGAAAATTCCTTGAAAGCAAGAAATATTTATAATTTAGTCTTTGTATCCCCAGAACCTAAGATAAATGCTTGCATTTCTTTAGTATTTTAAATAATATTAGTTGAGATTGAATTTGTTGGTTCTTAAATTAGGATCTTAAATTGAACTTTTTTATTAACATATTTTGATAACTATTTCAATAGAGTTGGCATCTTTTAAACATGTATATAATATTATTTACATATTTATGCATATATACATATATATTATTCTATGCATTTAAAGACAGTATTCTGAAAAGGAATCTATAAGCCTCATAAGTTAATCAAAGAATTCCATGATATTTAGTATGACCTGTATATTAAGACTTCCTCTCCGTATCTCACTTGTTATACCAAAGTCTACACTTTAAAGACTGATTAAAAGACCACTTGTTTCTGGAATCCATTCCTTTATTTGATACTTATATTACTCATGAACCACATTTTTTTCTTTAATTAAATGTGTCATGTCATTGGTAGACAATTCCTGGTGAGCAACCACATTTTTTCAATGCATCTTTCCCTACAAAGTGCAGTCTCAAAGAGTTGTTTAGTACACTGAGAAGTCAACTTATTTGCCTTTGGTTTTGTCCTAAATTGACAGGTGAAATATGCTGTCTAGATGTTGAACAACAAAGGGTTTCAGTTGGTATTGGGGATTCTTGCTGCAAGAACATCCCATACTCTGCCTCAGGAAACCAGATCTGCTGTGCTGGGAAGTTGCATGATGGTTATCAGCAACAGTGCTGTGGTGGACAGATGGTGAGCAAAGAATTAGTCTGCTGTGGTGGTGAAGAAAAGGGCAGAATAAATATCCCACTTCCAGGTAATTGTCCTTTAATGTCTATTTGTAGCATCATAGAATTTAAGATCTTGGAGATTAAATCTAGTTCCAAAACACACTCACCCTACCCCCTACCACTATATAGATAAAAGCTTTTGGGTGATCTATCAAAGAAGAAATTTTTCTTTATATAGATAAAAACCATGTTATAGGAAAAAGAGAACTATATTTGGAATCAAAGCACTGGGTCTCAGACCTAACTTCTATTTTTCTATACTGACTAATTTTTTACATTTTTTAAAATTCATTTTTGTCTGTTAAATGACAGTATTAATGCCTGCCCTACTTACATAAGCAAATTATCATGAGGCTTAAAAGTAGTTTTATATATATATATATATATATATATATATATATATATATCACATTTGTTTTAATCTAAAAAGTCCTATTGTATGTGAACTTTTTTTTTATTTAGTCAAATGACAATTCTCTCCATGCTACCTGCCAAATACTGTTGTTTTCCTCCACTAATTTTTAATATTGAAGTAATAATAACTATCTTATATCAGAGGTATCCATTTCACTGAAGATTTTTAATACTCTCAAGAATCTCAGAAATAGGCATGATTTCAGATACTTATAATCTGTACTACTGGGGTTGACCTGAAGCTTATAGTTTGTTGGCATTGAGGAATTTTATGCTATGGAAGAGTTAACCTAAATCCACACTAAGATTGACACAAATATGACAATCCTCCAGAAATAGAGGCTGCCTTAAGGAGGAGCAAGCTGGTGATGTTGGAAAAAACAGATCCAATGATACTTTTCATATTGGTCAATATTGAGATTGGCCTGTGAGTGATGAGAGCACATGTCAAAAAAAGGGCAAAAAATTAATATTAGGAAGTAGTTTACAAGTAATCTAATTTAATGTGTAGCTAATCAAGATTTACCTTTAAAACATGCCCAATATGTGAAAATCTTGCCTGTGCATGAAAACATTTAATGATGAAGAATCTACTATCTCTAATCGCAGCCCGCATCAACTATAATTGTTAGGAAATTCTTTCATTCTTCAAGCTTAAATTGGCCTCTTTTTAACTTTCAATCTTTGTTCCCAGAGACTGCTGTTAGATTTCAAACAGGATCCATTTCATTTCCATATCACATTGCAGTCCTTCACATATTAAACACTGCTATAAATATCCTTACCAAATATTCTTTCTTGGTTAAACATCCATTATCTCTTCAGCCTAGCCCTCATTTGGCATGTTTGTTTATTCTTCCACTGGGGTTCTGAAGCACCCCAGAACCAAAACTATAGCTGTGACCTGATAAGGAGAGTTGAGAGTCCTCATTCAGGGCACTCTTTTCTTCAATGTAATTTAGAAGAGTGATAATTGTGGAGGGGAAACTTGTCTTGTTTTTTTTAATATGGTTTTTATTGATATTTTGTTTAATATCCCATGTATCTGTCCTCCTTTCTCTCCCATAGAGCCATGCCCTGTGACAAGTTGCGGTTTTTAGAGAGGGAGAAAAAAAAAAACAATCAGCACCACTGATGAATGCATCAGTTTGCTGAGTTAGAATTTTGACAATTAGACCAGTCTCTCTTACAGTTACAGATTCCACTTCCCCCCATTTCCTATTGTTCAGTTATTTCTAGTCATTTCCAATATTCATGACCCTTTAGGGGATTTTCTTGGCAAAGATACTGGATTCTCCAGATAATTTTACAGACAGGGAAACTGAGGTACAAAGTGTGAAGTGATCTGCTCAAGGACACACAGCTAATAAGTGTTATTTGAACTCTGGAAGATGAATTTCTCTAATGTCAAGCCTGGTACTCTATCCATTAACTGCCCCTTTTGCTTAAAAAAAGCCTAAAAATATGTAATATATAACATCTATGACCTCCCACCTCCACAAAGGGACAATCTAAAGGTGTCTTCTCATTTATTTTCATTCAAATTTCACTTATTATTTATAGTTTTGTTACATTTACTATTGAGTTTTGGGCATGTTGTTCTTAAATCAAAATAAGTTTTTGTAGTTACTATGAAGGCAATTAGGTGGTACAGTGAATAGAAATGTGAGACTGAAGTCATGATGACCCATATTCCTGAGTTCAAATCTGGCTTCACATACTTACAAGATGTGATCCTGGGTAAGCCATTTAACCTTGTTTTCTTTAGTTTCCTCATAAACTGGACAAGGGAATGACAAACCACTCCAGTATCCGTGTCAAAAAACAAAAACAAAAATAAATGGGTTATGAAAAGTCAGCTACAAGTGAACAATAATCAAACAACAATTTTAGGTTTTTTGTATCTGTTTACTGCATTTTACATCATTTCCTGAAGATCTTTCTAGGTTTCTCATTATTTATCACACACATCATTTCTTACAGTCCAGTAATATTCCATTCTATTCCATCGATGTACCACAATTTGTTTAGCCATTCCCCAATTGATAAGCATCTTCTTTTATTTGCTTATTTTTTTTAATATCATCTCACATTGTTGACTCATATGGAGTCACTAAACTCTGCATAAAAATATCTTGGTTTGCCACTATTGCCCCCATCATAAGATGTCTAAGATTTTTGAAACAAACATGTAAACTTTTAGGTTTATCTATATAAAATTTCAACACATCATTCCATATTGTTGAGGTCATTTTGAATTCTGATTGATATCAAGCATAATAGCTATTCCTTCAAGCTTCTGGCTATTTGCATAGTTCATAGACATGCCAGATGTTTTTTTCATTCAAACCATTGATAACATGTTCAAGACTAAAGAACCAAGAACAGATCTCTAGGGTATTTTGTTGAAGACCTCCTTTCAAGTTGACATTTAACATAAATAACTAACTCAGTTCATGCATGTACTGTCATCTCATCCACTAGGATATATTGATTTATCATACAGACAAGTAAAACATGACATAATTTGTCAGTTACTTTATCAAAAATTTAAATATATGTTATGTCTACAGCATTGCCCTAGTCTTCTAGTCTAAATACCCTGAAAAAAGAAATTAGATTTAGCCTGATATGATTCACTTTTTAAGTAAAACTTTTTATTTTCAAAACACATGCACAGATAATTTTTCAACATTAACCCTTGCAAAATCTTGTGTTCCAATTTTTCTCCTCTTCTCCCCACCCCCTCTCCTAGATGGCAAGTAATCCAATATATGGTAAACATGGTAGTATATATATATACTACCATGTATATATATATAATTATACATATATATTTATACAATTATCTTGCTGCACAAGAAAATCAGATCAAAAAGGAGAAAATGAGAAAATAAAACGTAAACAAACAACAACAAAAAGAGTGAAAATGCTATGTTGTGATTCACACTCAGTTCCCACAATCCTTTCTCTGGGTGTAGATGGCTCTCACCATCACAAGACCATTGGAATTAGCCTGAATCACTTCACTGTTGAAAAGAGCCATGGCCATCAGAATTGATTATTATATGATCTCATTGTTGCCATTTATAATGATCTCCTGTTTCTGCTTCACTTAGCATCAGTTCATATAAGTCTCTCCATGCCTCTCTGAAATCATCCTGCTGATTGTTTCTTACAGAACAATAATATTCCATAGCATTCATACACCATAACTTATTCAGACATTCTCCAACTGATGGTCAGTTTACAGTTTCTTGCCACTACAAAAAGGGCTGCCACAAATATTTCTGCACATGGACCCACATTTTTTGTGAAATGAAGTCATGATAACTTTTATTGATTAGTACTTGTCTTTCTAAAGCATTCACAAAGCATCCTTTGACCAATACCATCTAGAATTTTGCCAAGGCTAGATGTCAATCTCTCACTTACATAGATTGCAAACCTTATTTGTTTTTATTTTTGAAAAAAACATTTCTTTTTTCCAGACTTGTGCTGCCCTTTCCCTCTGAAATCTTTTAAAAAGTATAATCTCTAAATAGTTATTTTTACAGTTCTTTTAGTATGTCTAAAGACATTAGGCCTTAGAATGTCATTCATCTAGGCATAGTGACTTAAATATTTTAAAGAAACTTGATGTTACCTGGCCACCTTTTCATTATGCCAGGATTACATTATCTTCTAATGATCTTTATTATTTCCTTATGAATACAAAAATTGTTCTCCTTGGAAAGGATAACTAAACTACCCTAAGAATTAAATAGTCATTATTATCTCATTCATTATGTATTCCTCCATCAACCAAGGGTGCATCATATTCTTATCCATTTTTAAGTATTGATCATTACTTATTTCTATTTTTAAATTTTTTTAATTTAAAATTTTAATTTCCCCTCTATATATTCTATAAATATTTTGCATAACTTCTTATGTGGTTTCTTAATTGTAAATAGGGATAAGGAAAAGAACCCAGTACTCAAAAAGCTTAAAAATAAATGGAAAATAATTTTTTTCAATGTAACTGGGTAAAAATATTAAATAAATAAACAAATTTGTTTAAAAAAGAAAATCCATCCATCCAAATATATGCTAGAATTCTCTCACCAAAATCAGAGTGGCTGATAAATTTATGGATTAATGCTCATTTAATTTTTGGAAAACTTAAGAAAGTGATGAAAGAAGCTGTTATTTGAGACCCTGTTCTAACTATTGGAGAAGAATTGTCTGTTGATACAAAAAGATGTGAAACTTAAAGGTTAATGAGCATTCTATCACAAAATTCCTGATAGAGATGTAGAAGAAATTTGGGCATGGTATGACTGGTAACTTAGATTTAGAGAGATTACATTTTAAATGTTTAGGAGAAAAGATATCCAAGCTCCAATGTTCTTCTTCATTCCCACCCCCAGTATTCAGACAAAGAAGAAAGTGCTTAAGAATTAAATTCTAATGGCATTTGGAGAAATAATTCTATTAAAGAGAAAAAGGGAAATAGTTTAGGGGAAATTAAAATTTTAAAACAAACCTCATATATGGGGATATGTATATGTATACATATGTATCCTCACAATTAGCTTGTGAAGGAAATCAAAAATGCAGGTGTGCATAAATATAGGGATTGGGAATTCAATGTAATGGTTTTTAGTCATCTCCCAGAGTTCTTTTTCTGGGCATAGCTAGTTCAGTTCATTACTGCTCCATTAGAAATGATTTGGTTGATCTCGTTGCTGAGGATGGCCTGGTCCATCAGAACTGGTCATCATATAGTATTGTTGTTGAAGTATATAATGATCTCCTGGTCCTGCTCATTTCACTCAGCATCAGTTCGTGTAAGTCTCTCCAGGCCTTTCTGAAATCATCCTGTTGGTCATTTCTTACAGAACAGTAATATTCCATAATATTCATATACCACAATTTATTCAGCCATTCTCCAACTGATGGACATCCATTCAGTTTCCAGTTTCTAGCCACTACAAAAAGGGCTGCCACAAACATTCGTGCACATACAGGTCCCTTTCCCTTCTTTATAATCTCTTTGGGATATAATCCCAGTAGTAACACTGCTGGATCAAAGGGTATGCACAGTTTGATAACTTTTTGAGCATAGTTCCAAACTACTCTCCAAAATGGTTGGATTCGTTCACAACTCCACCAACAATGAATCAATGTCCCAGTTTTCCCACATCCCCTCCAACAATCATCATTATTTTTTCCTGTCATCTTAGCCAATCTGACAGGTGTGTAGTGGTATCTTAGAGTTGTCTTAATTTGCATTTCTCTGATTAATAATGACTTGGAGCATCTTTTCATATGACTAGAAATAGTTTCAATTTCTTCATCTGAGAATTGTCTGTTCATATCCTTTGACCATTTTTCAATTGGAGAATGGCTTGATTTTTTATAAATTAGAGTTAATTCTCTATATATTTTGGAAATGAGGCCTTTATCAGAACCTTTGACTGTAAAAATATTTTCCCAGTTTATTGCTTCCCTTCTAATCTTGTCTGCATTAGTTTTGTTTGTACAAAAACTTTTCAGTTTGGTATAATCGAAATTTTCTATTTTGTGATCAGTAATGATCTCTAGTTCTGCTTTGGTCATAAAGACCTTCCCCTTCCACAGGTCTGAGAGGTAAACTATCCTATGTTCCTCTAATTTATTAATAATTTCATTCTTTATGCCTAGGTCATGAACCCATTTTGACCTTATCTTGGTGTACGGCGTTAAGTATGGATCAATGCCTAGTTTCTGCCATATTAGTTTCCAATTTTCCCAGCAATTTTTATCAAACAGTAAGTTCTTATCCCAAAAGCTGGGATCTTTGGGTTTGTCAAAGACTAGGTTGCTATATTTGTTGACTGTTTTATCCCTTGAACCTAATCTATTCCACTGATCAACTAATCTATTCCTTAGCCAATACCAAATAGTTTTGGTAACTGCTGCTCTATAATATAATTTTAGATCTGGTACAGCTAAGCCACCTTCATTTGATTTTTTTTTTCATTAATTCCCTTGAAATTCTTGACCTTTTGTTTTTCCATATGAACTTTGTTGTTATTTTTTCTAGGTCATTAAAATAGTTTTTTGGGAGTCTGATTGGTATAGCGCTAAATAAATAGATTAGTTTAGGTAATATTGTCATCTTTATTATATTTGCTCGCCCTATCCAAGAGCATTTAATATTTTTCCAATTGGTTAGATCAGACTTAATTTGTGTGAAAAGTGGTCTGTAATTTTTGCTCATAAAGTTTCTGATTTTCCCTTGGCAGATAGATTCCTAAATATTTTATATTATCAGTAGTTACTTTAAATGGAATTTCTCTTTGTAACTCTGACTGTTGGATAGTTGTCTCTTTTTGGAGCACAAAAACTCTTTTCTCTAGGGATACTGCAGCTCTCCTCCATCCTCCAATCTTCATTCCTTATATCTTCTTAACTCCCACAATCTATTTTCTTCTTTTCTTTCCCTGTGCTATATAATCCTATTGACTAATATTCTGTTATGGGGAAACTTCCTCTTTACTTTTTCCTAGCTTCTTTACTACTTGCTTCATACTTGGAGTTTATCTTCCACTGTTTCAAGAGACACTTCATTCTCTCTGATAGCTAAGAGAATAAGAAAGACTTTCTTGTCCTCTGGAAGCTATTTCTTTTCAATTAAAAGAAACCAGGAAAAAATTAGTACTGCTAATGTGACCACTTAGACCCCAGAAATTTCTCTTTAGCTATTTCTGTGGACATTTGAATTAGAGCTGATGTCCCCAAGGTGCCTACAGGGCTATCAGAGAACGATGGACATAACATTACCCACTTTCTAAAACTGACTTGTGCCACCAGTTCATTAAAATTTGTCATCAACCAAAACCTCCTTTATATTATTGCAAGGAGACAATAAAAAGAAGGAAAACATATTGGGGCAAATCATACAATACAACTAGACATTATGAATATAAGTATAGTTTTAGATAAAGGAATCATTTTACATTCTGTATGATCCCCCACACCATACCACAAAGCTGAGAGTTTTCTGTATTTTCTTTAAATGAGGAATTCTTAATTTATTTTGTGTCATGAACCACTTTGGTAATCTAGAAAAGCCTTTAAGTCCCTTCTTGGAATATTTTTTCAAATGTTAAATGAAACATTGTATTACAAAGGAAATAAATTTTCTGAAACAGTGATATACATATGTATACATATATACATATGTGTATGTATACAAATAAATATTAAATTCATGAACTGCAAAGAACTCCATGCACTAGATGATGATTAGCAGAAGGGTTCTGTAGATCTCTTCCTGTACCTGGTCTCGCAGTCTCTGCTATGTTTTGATTGTTGCTGAGTTTCTGCTTTATTACTGGGGTCATGTTTTTTTAAAATAAAGCATGGTGATGATTCATTTTATTCTGTTAGCCATCAATAGGACTTGCTGCTTTTTCATTTTTCCATCTTTTCTTCATCTCCCTCAAAGACACATCCCCCCAATTTTTGTGACCCTCTTCTTCCTAACCATGCCCATACCACATCTGCGTGGAAATGTGAATCTAGTACTAGTGCTCCTGAGCCAGGCTCTCTTTCAGTGCATGGCATTGTGTGCCTGCCATGAGACCAGGCTGGCTCGTAAAACATCTCTTTATGTACTTTATTACTTAAACTCTTTTATTTGCCTGCAGGAGCCCTTTAACAAAATCACATTGAATTGACTTTCTCACACCAAATCAAATCTCCCTGGTCCCAGTTCAGTTGTCTTTGTCAATATGTATTTTATAAATGGAGTGAATTAACAGATGCTGTTGGAACAGAAGTGCTGGGGTAGCGTTTATGTTTTTAGTGCTCTCTCTGGGCAGATGAGTTGTGTAGGAGTGTAATACAGGTATCTAGGGATGAAAGTCATGTTCTTCATTTCAGTGTATATGTATTCTTAACCATTTTCTTTGAATATATATATATATATATATATATATTTAAGCTGTTTTATTGTTCTTTTCTTTGGACATTTATTTATATGGCACTACCAATTATACCATTAATCTTTGGATGGACTTGATGGCATCTCTTGATATTAAAGAACAAAAAATGTAGCCTTTCTATCATTCAGAAAGGTTGGAAAAGCAGACTTTTTTTTTAATAGCCTAGATGAAACCAGGTATGGTATATATTTAGGATATGTTACTTGCTCCTTTCTATGGCAAATTTTGAAAATACTAGGTCTGAGGTTCCTTTATTGCTATATCATTCTGAATTTGACTTCTTACCTTGTCTAGTAGTGCCTTCAGGAAAAATAGTTCCTATTGTTTGACAAAGGTATAGGATACAATAAGAGGGTGCCTGGGGATTTTGCAAGCTAGGATTTGTTGCTAACTGAGCTCCTATTGTGTAAAAGTCATATTGAAAGAATATTTTCTGGGAATATTTTCATGTCAGGGAATGAGTTTTTGAAAACTGTAATGGATAACTATTTTTTTAAAGGTTGTAATATATCTTTTTGTCATTTTTACCATTCCACACCCTCCTGCCCCCATACCTTGAGGTAGTGGTGGTGGTGACCAGAGAGACATCTACTGGTATAGGCAAGCATGAATATCATTCCATACATCTTTGGGACAGTTTTCAAAATATGAAAGACTAAAAGTCTCAGCTATTTTTCTTCTTTTTTTCCCCAATAAATTGTACTTCTGGTTGATAGACTTTCATGTTATGGGGGCTCTCCATTCTCACAATGCTTAACCTGCCATAGTTACAACCTCTTTGGCCATACCTGAACTCCCCAGGGATTGCTTTTCTGGTATCCTAGTGTTTGCTTTTAAATTTTTTGATTGTTTTGTTTTGTTTTGACTTGGAATTAGAAGTAGAGGCTTTATAATTATTATTCCTCCTTAAAATAAACATATAAATCCCTTTTCTTCTTTCAGATTAGTAATCATTGGCCAGCTGTGTTTGTAAATTCCCTTTCAGAGCTGGACATTAAATAATTGTGAGGTAGGGCATACTTTTCTACACTGTTTTCTCATTGGTGGTCAATGTACTGCAAGCCTTTCAAAGAAAGAGAATATATTTTGTTTGATCTGAAAATGAAACAGTAATTCAATGAATACTTATCACTAAAATAAAATCTACAACTTGTTCGGAGATATTTTCTATCTGTGCAAATTTAATGAAGAGACTTTAGAAGAATGGATCAATCCATCAATAATACATGACCTATTTTGTTTGTCTTCAGGCACATTTAAATTTGTGCATTCTCAGTGTCAAAGTTCAAGAGTCAAGTGCTACACGTGATAAATTAGGTAGGGGTCAAAAGTTATTGCAATGCAGTTTCGGAAGATTGTCTGTCTCTGAATTTGCAGCTCATTCATGCTGAAGTGATGCACTATGGGAATTACTACCAAACTCTGCTCTGCAACATCTGCTCCCCCTAAGTGAGTTAGTGCACGTCAGACATCTTTATGTCAGAATATTGCAGTGATGGATGCAGTCCTCAGAAAATGCTGCATAAAAATCTGGTGTGCCGTTCTGGCCATTAAGTGAAATTACTATTTAAATTAATGGCACTGTCACAGTTTATCTGTGCAAAGAATGAACGCTGATTAGGGTATTAAGTAATTAGCAATTTATCACACTGGAACAAGGTTGATAATAATTAAAGAAGTAATGGTTTACCAAAGAAACTAGAAAGAGAGTCACTTCTTGTTATGTGAGTGAAATCTTGGCTGAAAAATTAAATTCCCTTAAACAAAGATGAAGCCCTTTGTGGAAGAAAGCATTTTTTTCCCAGTGTAAAAACAGTTCATTATCAAAATTTTAGTTGGCCTGTCAAAAGTCCCTCAGAGCTATCAGATGGTTAGTTATGAGTTTCAAATTAGGTCAGTGTCTGCATCTTGATTTTATACTTAAAACATGTTGAAACTATAGAGTAATTTAAGGGAAAAATGTATTCTACTTTCTGAAAGGCCAGTTTTCACATTTTGATTGCTGTTTAAAATAGTAACATGTATTGTTATAAGAAAACTGCTGGAGAAAATGACAGTTAGGGAATCCAAGGTTGTATTTGAATGCCTGATTAGAGGATATCTGAGACTTGTCCAAAGAAGAAAAATATTGGGTTGTAGATTTTCTTTTTCTTATTTTTTTTTTTTTTACTGTAATCAAAGCTCAGGAAGCAGACATAATCCTGTTATATATGCCTGGTAAAGAATTCTTTTTGTTTATTAAAATGACCAAAATTATCACCTAGAATCCTAAGTAAAAAGCCAGTTTAACACTAAACCTATTAATTCTTTGAGTGATTAAGAAGCAATCATATGTGTTTTTAAAGTTCTGTGTGATGTAACCTTTCAGAGAACTTTCAGTTGAACATGACTTAAATCAGAACTCATAGTCTAACCTCTGAGTGCTGTTGTTCTGAAATGAAAGCATAAAAAGAGAAAAATAGCAAACTTTAAAATAAAAGATACAAAGAATTTTCTTTGGGAATACTTCTTTAAGAACTATGATCAACCTCCCTCTGATGATAGGACATAGGCTTCCTTAAAGAAGAATGCAACCCCTCTCAGCCAATTTATACTGAGTGATTCTTGTTAATATCTTTCCATCAAATTCTTTGTAGTTTCGACCCAACATAGTAGAGGCTTCTGCTGCTGCTTATGATATAATATTATTAACAACGATAATAATTTCAATGAAAAGTATACCTCATTTATCAAATTTAATGTTGTCACATCCTTCTGATCTAAATTCTAATATAGTAGGACTATAAATTATGTCAGATTTTAAGTGTCAGAGAGTCTCCTACCCATGTCTTGGAACATAGACTTCTCAATTTCTTGCTTCATCTAGCCCTCTATTGATATGTTTCTATCATGTCTGTTCTTATTTACTTAAATATTTAATCATGCTTAAATGACACAAAAACAACCAGTTGATTTGGCCAGTTCATAGTTCAGTCAATTCAGGAAAAAAAAATAGCCAAATCATTTCTTTGACTGAGTTATCTGGTTCATTCTGTCAAATGAGCAAACTAGTAAATCTCACGTGGTCGTGGATTTTTCATATGAATACACCCCATCTCTCTTGCTAGACTGTAACCTTCTTGAGCTTCAAGGGTTATGTTATTGCTAGTGTCCTCTGTATATCTAATGTTAAGTTTATCTAAAGCTGTTATTCTGTTCATTCTTTTCTGCCTTTCCCAAGAGCAAATCCTTGTATGTTCAGATGATTGTTTTCACCTCTCCATTTCACTAGTTATACCACTGATTTCCAGACTTTTTCTTTGTAGTTTAGTGAGCCTTTTAGAGTAAGTTAATTTCAATTGTGCCATTCAATTTAAGGTGGATTCTTTGATAGAGCTTCAGAGTTTTTATTTATAGCGTATTGGAGAAGTTTGAATGAGCTGAAAAATTTCAGCAGCATTCCTGAGTTAATTTTTACTCCATGTATTTCATGAGAAGGGTCCTTCATTCACCTTTTGAGCACATTTGTAGATGAATGCTACTTTTAGCATTGCACCATTTCAGCAACTGCCTGACTTTGACATTTTTATGCTAAACTTTATTACAGTCTCAGTTTTCTTCTTTTTTATTTCATATTCATATATAATGTTTTATTGTTGCAGAGATGTTCTGTTGTGGGCAGGATTATGTGAATATGTCAGATACCATATGCTGCTCAGCTTCCAGTGGCGAGTCTAAAGCACATGTTAAAAAGAATGACCTGATGCCAATAAAATGCTGTGAAACTGAACTTATTCCAGAGACCCAGGAATGCTGTAATGGAGTTGGATATAATCCTTTGAAATATGTTTGCTCTGACAAGATTTCAGCTGGAATGATGATGAAGGTAATTGATAGAAAACCTCTCAGAGGCACTGGTTTGACAATGGAAAGAGAAATACATTGTTCATAACTATTTTTCTAAAATAGGAATATAAAAACTCCTGTGTGCATTATTCATTTTCACATTACATCCATATTAATACCAAATGAGTTCACCATGATTGATGTTATTGCAATGAATTCTAAAGGAATTAATAATGATTAGCTGTGTCTCTAAAGCTTTTCCCAGCACTTCAGATTAGTGCAGAGGCTAAAACTCTGCATGCTGAAAGGGCCAGCATAAATAGCCTGCTGCCATTGTGTGACTACTATTTAATTCCCCATGGGGTATCTGAAGAAGGACAGAAACTGTTATGTCATTGGTTTGCTGGAGAAAGATATCCCTTTTCTACCAACACTTCCTTAACCCCCACCTCTTCCAATTTGTTGCACTTCTTCATCTTGAGACAGATCTCCAGTTCAATAAATTCACTTAGTTACATTTGTATTATATTCCTTGGGATAAAACTGAATGGACCAGTGTTTCTGTCAACTGAAAGAGTAAAAGGTGCTATTGGTCTAATCATTTATTTTTATATGCTGTGATGCTCCACATACTACCATGTCATGTTCGTTAGCATTAAAACTGACCCAGCACTTCAGTAACATAATGTTTAAAAAAAAGGGATCACAGATATGAAAAGACTATCATGCTTCCCAGTAATTTATGATCACTACTTTTAAAATGTTTACCTTGGTCAAAGACAAGAGAGATCTTGCTGGATGAGTAAGCAACAGGCTCCTTGGATCAGTAGCACAGGCTTTGTAATGGGAATTCACTATTCCATACAACTGGGGCACCCAAGAGTCCTCACAAGTAACGAATTTCTAGGCTAAGACCTCAGAAGGTGTGCAAAAGATAATATAGATTTGTTTCCATTCAAGCCCTGGGCTTGATACTGTGGTTGTTCAGTCATTTCAGATATGTCCAACTCTTCATGACCCCATTTAGAATTTTCTTGGGAAGTATACTGGAGTGGTTTGCCATTTCCTTCTCCAATTCATTTTTCAGAGGAGAAAACTGAGGCAAACAGATTAAGTAACTTGTCCAGACCCAAACAGCTAGTATATGTGTGGGGCCAGATTTAAACTTGGGAAAATGAATCTTCCTGATTCCAAGCCTAATACTCTTTTCATTGTGTCACCTATCTTGTCACTGAGCTTGACACCAGGGGGAGATCCAAAGATAATTAAGTCAAAGCTACCACAGAATTTACAATATAAGAAGGAAACTATTAATTTATATAGAAGCCCAAAATCACAAGAAAGAACATTGAATTGGGAAGGCTGAATTTGAATTTTGCATCATTGGACTTAAGTTTAAATTCCAAGTCTGCTGTCTGTGTGATCTTAGGCAAATTATTTCACTTCTCTGGGCCTGTTTCCTCATCTGTTAAATGAGCTTTGGACTATATAATGTCATTTCTTTCCTTTCCCCAAATTGTGTTCTTATATATTTTGAATAAGTAACTAGGAGATATAATAGACTGATGAAGTTGGAATGAAAATCATCTGAATTTGAATTTGACAATTGCTATCAAATCCTTTGAACTCTCTGAACCTCACTTTTCTTTATTATAAAATGGGAATAATATTAATATTTCCTTAACAAAGTTGTTGTGAGACTGAATTGAGATAATGTATGTAAAGTACTTTGCAAACTATGAAACACTATGTAAGTGTGAGCTGTTATTATAGTTGATATGACTTCATTATAAGAGTGAATAAAATAAATGATATAATAGATTTAGTGTTTTGGTGTGGGATCAACACAAAGCCATTTCCCACCTGTTTGACCTAGAACATTTTCCTTGCCATTCTATATTTGTCTTCAAGAAATTGGTGAATATGAATGCTTCTGACTCACTGATGGTTAATTCGAAGACTTTGTATGAGAAACTTTCCATAGAATGAAAAATACTTTAAAAAAAGTTTTAAAAAATTATAGTTTAGTACATAAGATGTTACTGCCCACATCTATTTGTAACATTTTATTTCTTACCAACCTACTTGTCCTGGTTATATAAACTCACCTCTGGTTTTAGTTTTAGGTTAGTACTACCCTCAGCATTCTTCAAATATCATAATACGATAGATTAAGAATCTGTGCTTAAGTTCTTATAGTGGTCTTGTAAGAAGTCTATGGCAATGTCGCAATCCTTTTTAAGATATGACATTATTTTGTTCTCTATTGAGAGATGTCTTGTCAAAACTAGTTTAACTGGTAGCGTTTTGGTCCCCAAAATTATGTATGCTGAGATTTAACTGCCCCAACATTAGGCACTGACCCTTTATCCTATTATTTTCTTGCTATAGAATAGTGGGAATTGAGATTGTTAAGGTCTTGGCCCCTCATTTTCTATTCTTTATTGGGCTAATCAAAAAAAGCCTATTTCCAGGATTTAGAACAGAAGCATCAAATTCTCAGTCATACAACTCTCAAACCAAATTGAAATGTAATTGTGAAATGTTTGACAAAACAAATAACAAATCAATACTTCATAGATGATGTTAATTTGTAGTCTTCCAAGTCAATGAATGGTCCACGGGGACCCATTTCTATTTGAATTTGACACAAGTAGTCCAGGCTATGCTATTTCCTTTCTTCACTAACAGGGCAGTTTCTATTAGTGCCACATCAGCTCTTTGAAATTCCAAGTATAAAGTTTGAGCTTTAAATGGCTTTGAGATTAGAATGCTTAGCTTGTTGATCATCTAAGCCATGAACCTGCCAATAGAGCTAAAGACCATATTTATGGCAGAGGTGGGGGGGGGGGAGGAGGGAAGAGGAGAAAAGTAGGTGGGAAATGAGTTTATGCCCTCTTTTTGGAAATAGCTCCTTACCCTTTTGCCCTGTAATACCTGGGTAGTATCCAGAGAGAGAGAATTTTAGATACTGAATGTGGATCAAAGTATAGTATTTTCACCTTTTTTGGTCATTATTGGGTTTTTTTGTTGTTTTTTTGTTTTCTTTCTTGTGTTTTCTCCCCTTTTGATCTAATTTTTCTTGTGCAGAATGACAAATTTGGAAATTTGTTTAGAACTGCACATGTATAACTTATATTGAATTGCTTGCTGTCCTCCCATAGACACAGAGTTTTGCAAAGGTGAATGTTGAAAACTATCTTTGCATGTATTTAGGGGGAAAAGCTATTTTTTAAAAGAGAATAAAAATACCTGGATGTGTAATAGAGATCTTCCTGAGAAGTTTTTTTGTTTTTTGTTTTGTTTTTGTTTTTGTTTTTTGCTTTAAAAAACAAATTTTGTCTTAAGTATACAAGGAAAGCTCAATATTTAAGCAAAGCAGCTTAGTTCTCATTTCATTTATCTGGAAAAGGAAGGGTAGCCTCCAGTTCTATACCTATGTAACTATAACACAGATTGAGGTAAATATATTTGTAATGTAAATAGTCTATAAATCTTGATTTTAATATATTAAGATTTCTTAAGATAGGACCTATCTATATCTATCTTAGCAAAAGAATCTTATATTTAGAGCTGAACATGAAGCCTCTCCTGATGCTAGATCTTCATGTCCTTCAGTCTATTTTAAAATAGAACCCTATCCATATGTGGTAGTAATTACTTAATTAAATGGACATTTAATTGCCATTTGCAATTATTCATAGGTTAGTAGCAATTCTTATATAATAACATTCATAGATTACATATATGTATACATATACATATATGTGCATTCATGTTTTCTTACCATCATTTCCCCTGATAGAATATATAGATCAGTGACTTTCTGAGTCTTTTCTTTATATTCTCAATGCTGAGTACAGTACATGTACTTAACAAATACTTACTGATTGATTAATTGGAAAAGATCCCATTGGTCATCAGGTACAACTTCCTAATTTTATAAGTGGAAAAACTGAGGCCCAGAAAGCTAAAACAATTTGCCTGAGATGATACAGCTTATTAGTGAAAGAGAGATAAAGTACAAACCAGTAGCCTCTGAATTAAAATCTACCACTTTGTCCTCTGTGCCACACTTTTCAGGTAAATGGATGTAAGTAATTATTATTAGGGTATTAGCTCATGAAACATTTAAATTCCCTAAAGATCATATAGTTATAATTAAAGTGAGAGGCTAGAACAAAATTATTATGCATCAGGTAAATCCAAAAAAAAAAAAAAAAAGCAAGAGTTACCACCATACTATCAAAAATAAAATTCACAATATTAATGGAGCAAAACAAGAAAATTGTATTTTGCTTGAAGGAACCATAGACAACAAACTCAGTATCAGTATTAAGCATATCTATTGCATGGGATAACATAAATTCATAAAATAAAAATTAACCAAATTTTATTAAACATAGCTGGTAGCAATATGAGTAGAAGGCTTTAATGTTCCCCAGAGCTGGAGAAATCCAAGAAAAAAGAAAGGGAACAGTTATCCTCTTCACTAAAAAAAATCCTGAGATTTATAAAGAAATAGATTATGTGCCAAAAAATGTGAAGTACCCAATTAACAAAATATCTAGTAGAAATGTTAAATAATCTGACCAAAGAAAAGGAAATTGGGCTATCTATCCAGTCAAGCAATAAAACAAAAATGTACTTAAAAGATAATTACATCAAGCTTCTAAAGAACAGTAGGAGCAGTAGGGCTAAAATTCAATATGATGTGTCTCTGTCTACACTCTTTTACCTCTCAGGGTCTAAGGGCCACTAGGTTACCTGAGGTTGGAAACTGAATGGGTTAAAGTGTCTACGATACTCAGTTTGGGGATCAGGCAGTAATCCTCCAAGAATCATTTTTGTGATAGGGAGGCTGGTAATTTTATATAAATATATATACACATATGTTTGTATGTAGATACATGCATGTATATATGCATATAAATATATTCATACATGTACATGCATATATATGTATTTGTTTTATTTATAAAATTCATTCATATGGATAAATTTGGGGATAATTGGTAAAAATGTGATGCAGTTTTTTCCCAACAAATAAGATAGAAGTAATCACAAAGAACAAAATAGATAATTTTTATTTCATAAGATTGGTGAGATAATGCATCCAGGATAAAAGGGGAAGTAGTCTCCTAAGAAAGAAAATCTTTGTTTCAAATATCTTCATCATTTTTAATGGATCTGATATCCAAGCTATATTGATAACTACAGAAACATATAAAACTAAAATGAGAATGATTAAACAAATTGTAGAGCATAAATGTAAAAGACTATTACTAAGATGATATTTCATAGAAAACCTTTTTTTGTGAACCAATACAAACTGATGTAAGGAGAACCAAGAAAATAGTCTATAAAATTACTACAATCATATTATTGGAAAATAATCAGTACAATGTTGTAAAATATAATGATCAAACTTGAACAGAAAGGAGAAAGACCCTGAAATGCAAGGGAATCTTTTTTTCTGCTAAAGGAAGATATTTATACTCTCATTCAGGGACCATAAAAATTGTCAACTTATAGAACTTAAGCAGTATGAGCTTGTTGTACCTAACTTTCAGCTCATTATCATCTACGGTTGTCTTAGCAAATGATTTTGCTGGCCTTTTATGCTCATGATCCAGACTTTCTCCATCTCAATTGTAATGGCTTCTTTGTAGGGCAAGGAATTCCAGATTTGGAATATTTCATATAATTTTCAGTAGTGATTGCTGTCTTTTCTAACATGAATGTTAGTTTTGCCAAACTTTCCCCTTTCTATTTTTCCTTATAATAGGATCATATATTTAATAATTTTCTAATTCATCATTTATGTGTAATTAGTATATGAGCACAATAGAGTGCCAGATCTAATCAATAAGACTCATTTTCCTGAATTCAAATCCAGCCTCAGAGATTTACCACTTACCTCTTTTTGCCTCAATTTCCTCATCTGTAAAATGAGCTGGAGAAGAAAAGGCAAGCCACTCCAGTATTCACCAGAAAAACCCCAAAAGGGGTAACAAAGATTTGTACATGACTGAAAAATGACAGAACAACAATTTATCATTAGCAATATATAGTTGATAAAAAACAAATGATTAATAAAGGTTTTGTAAGTTCATATGGTCATTAACTTTTTGTTCCAGCTACCTCATCAACATTGGAAAGTAAAATTTCCTAAAATATTCTTTTTTTTCCTTCAAAACTAGAATGGTGAAATAATATGATCTTTCTCAATTTTAAAAATTAATTTGGAGATTATCATTCAAAATTATAATACACACTTTCATTTGGAATTAATAGTTATGTACATCTAAATTAAGTTTAATAATCTCTTTCCTCATTCCCCTTCTCAACATACCTTTTGTTTGCCTTAGGAAAGCAAAGAATGCAGACTTGCTTCCCTCTGCCCCACTTCAATGAAACATGCAGCATATTGTGGCAAGTGTGACTTCAACCTTACCAGCCATATCTGTGCTTTGGTAAGAAATCCTCACCAGACTTCCAAAAATCTGACACATGAAGACATGTGTCCATCAACTGAAGAAGTTGTCTACACTGGAAATATAAGCACCTATTCATTTACAGGTAATAGCAAAAGGATAACCTGCCTCAAAAATAGGACACAAAATAAAATGTTAGTTAAAATATGTTTTTACTCTCCTGTTTTCTTAAACGGTTATTCTTTGATGCTTTCTGGAAGGTCAAGCCTATTCAATAAATTCATCTCAACAAACACTTATTTTAAAAAAATAATAATATATGCTTACAAAGTACTTCCTCCACAATAGCTCTAGGAAATTGTTTGTATTGATCATCTCTATAAGGCTTAGAATGATTGTGACTCACCTGGGACCACCTATTTAGATTCTTCCCTTCATTATTACCATTGTATTATCACTGCTGTGTGTAGATGACTAGGCTAGATACTGAGAGTTAGGAAATGATGTTTAAGGGGGCAACAAAGATAAAAGAAGAGAAGATATCTTCCATCCCTAGAAGAGAATAGTAGATTTGATTCATGTAAAAATAATATAAAGTAACACATGACATATGCCTTATAGAAATTGATATGGGGTACCTGATAAAGTCAAAGGGAAGAAAGATTAGTTCTGACCGGATGATCAAGGCAACCTTGAAAGAAGCAGAGTTTGAATTGGACTTTAAGTTATGAGTGGGAATTCAATTGATAGAAAAGATATACCAGACAGAGAATGGTGTGAGAAAAGGCGTAGATGCAAAAAAAGGACCCATTTGATTTTGTCATAGAACTAAAGAAGGACAGTAGGTCCATAGGGAGGTGGGTGGGTGGGTGAAGGAATAGCAATGCATTTATTAAGTGCTTATTATGTATCAGGTCCAGTGGTAAGTGCCTGGGATATAAAGACAAGCAAAAAAGAGACAATTCCTGTCTTCAAGGAGCATACAACACACAAAAGGGAACTGAAAATGGGGTTGGGGAATCCATGGACTCACACAAGAGCTTGTATTGTGAACGAAGAGTAGACAGCTCTAGACTAGTTTCCTGGAACATTGAAAAAAAAAAAAAAGCTGACATTGTAGATTGAAGCTCCAGGGAGGAAGTTAGTTCTCAGCTGAGGGACATTCAAGGTAACAGAGCAGCAACAACAGCATGTTGAAGTCTGAAGAGTCAATCAGCACAGCTGGAAAGATAAAGAAGGTTAGCTAGCATTTCATCAGGAAATGTAAAATGAGAATGGAAAATTTGAATGGAAAAAGACTGTGAGAGCATTGAAGACAGTGGTACCAACTAAAGAATTACCAGTAAATCATTTAGGTAAAGTTGTTCTTAAATAAACAGGCCATATTATTTATTCATTTTTTCATTTATTCATTCATTTATTTAAAGTTTTTTTTTCAAAACATATGCATGGATAATTTTTCAATGTTGACTCTTACAAAACCTTGTGTTCCAAATTTTCCTGTCCTCCCCCACCCACTCCCCTAGATGTCAAGTAATTCAATATATATTAACGATGTTAAATGTATGTTAAATCCAATATGTGTACACATACTTATACAATAATCTTGTCACACAAGAAAAATCTGATCAAAAAAGAAAAAAATGAGAAAGAAAAACAAAATGCAAGCAAACAACAATAAAAAGAGTGAAAATACTATGTTGTGATCCACACTCAGTTATCACAGTTCTCTCTCTGGGTGTAGATGGCTCTCTTCATCATGAGATCATTGGAACTGCAGGCCATATTTTGTAAAACATTTAGTTGTGTAGCTTAATTTACAAAGAACAATTTCAGCTAAATCGTCTTAAAGTAAAGCTTAAAGGTGTCATGTCTTATATGAGAATAGAGACAATCATTTCTGATTTAAAACTTTTATTTGTTATTTTTCCATTTATTTGTGAAACCCTTCAAAATCCTTTTCAAAGCCAAATGTCTATGAATAATCAGTTATTAAAATCAAAATAAGATCAATTGAAATGGCATATTTCTTCATATACTGAAGAATTTCAGTAGAGAGATTGTAGTTTAAGGCTAAAGATTGAAGACTGAAAAAGTAAGAAAAATCCAGGATATTTAGGCTTTTATAAGTAGATGATTTTATTTCTAAATCTAAATAAGGAGCCATTGAAATTTATTTAGTGAAGGTAGGGGAGGTAACATATTCAGGTTTGCCCTTTAGGAAATTCACGTTGGCAGCAAACTGATAGGGGGAGAGGCAGGTGGACCTACTAGATAGTAATTGAAAAAAAACTTGGCATAAAGTAATGAAGGCCTATTGCACAATGGTACCAGAAAAGGGGATGATATGAGAGACGTTTGTGAAATCAGCAGGATTTGGCAACAGATTGGATATAGGAGATAAGAGACATTAAAGAGTCTAATATCAGACTTGAAGCCTGGGTGACTTGGAGGATAATGATGCTCTCAACAATAATAGGGAAGTTAGAAAAAGGGGAGGGTTTGGGGAAGGAAAGATAAAGTTCATTTTCAGTCTAAGAAAAATCCAGTACAAGATGTCCACAACATAGGAACAATCTACCTTTTACATTTATATCCGCAACACTTAGCACTTTGGCACATAGTGGGAATTTAATAAATATTTTAGTTTGCCTTTTCACTTTTTACCTTCTTTTATTCTGCTTAGAACACAGCATTTCAAACTGGTTATCCAATGTGCATCTTAAGCTCAACATATACAAAATGAACCCTTCTTCCAAACTTCCCTATTCTTATCCATATTCTTAACCTTGAAGCCATTCTTGAGTCCTCATTCTTCCCTACCTCACATATCCAGTTGGTTTACAAGTTTTATCAATTGTACTTTCCAGAATATCTCTTATATCTGGTCCCTTCTCTCTCATCTACATGACTACCACTCTTATTCAGGCCCTTAATATCACTCATTTGGACTATTAAAATTGTCGTATGATTGAACTCTGTTTCAATTTTCTTCCTTTTCTAATCTTTACTTCAAACAGTTGTTAGAGTAATATCTGTAAAACACAATTTAATTATATTTATTATTTCCCTAAACAATAAGCTCCAACAAACTTCTGTTACCTCTAGAATTAAATAAAAACATCTCTATTTTCTACTTAGAATCCTTCACAACCTAGTTTCTACCCACCTACTATTTCTCATGAATGACAATTTTTTTCTTTTAAATGGCCATCCCCTATACTTGAAATGTTCTCCTTCTTCAGTGTCACTTCTTAGAAACCCTAGTTTCCTTAAAAATTCAGTTCATGCTATCTCCTACATGAAATCTCTCCTGATTCCCCAGTTATTAGTGCTTCTTCCCAAAATTATATTGTTTTTATTGTGTATGTATTATTTTTATTCTTATATATATATGTATATGTATATATAGTTCCATATACAATATAAACACTTTGAATGAAGAAACTGTTATTCAATAAATTTGCATCCTTTGTGTCTACCATAGTGATTGATACATACCACAATGAGTATTTTATATATGTTTATGTATTTACCATTGATAGATTGACTCTTCAGTCTCCCTCAGCATCCTTATTTGATCAATTCTGAAGCTTTTTTCATTCTATTTTCACATAGTCTCTCACATCAATTGCTTTCTCTTAACTCACACAACCTTCTTAACTGAAACCCTTCTTGCCTTTTACTTGAACTTTTCCAGTGGCCTCTTAACTGGGTTCTGCAAATCCAATGTCACCACCTTGAATCTATCCTCCATGAAACTGCCAAATTAACATTTTTAAAAATACAGGTCTTACTGTGGTACCTCATTCTTCAAAAGTTTTCAGTGACAACATATTGCTTTTAGGATAAAAGATATATTCCTCTATGCCCAAAAGCCTATCAAACTGTGCATGCCCTTTTAACCAGCAGTGTTTCTACTGGGCCAATATCCCAAAGAGATAGTAAAAGAGGGAAAGGGACCCACATGTGCAAAAAATGTTTGTGGCAGCTTTTTTTGTAATGGCAAGGAAATGGAAACTGAGTAAATGCCCCTCAGTTGGGGACTGGCTGAATAAGTTGTGGTATATGAATGTTATGGAATATTATTGTTCTATAAGAAACAATCAGCAGGTTGATTTCAGAAAGGCCTGGAGAGACTTACATGAACTGATGCTGAGTGAAATGAGTAGAACCAAAAGAACATTGTATATAATAACAACAAGATTATGCGATGATCAATTCTGATGGACATGCCATAATTCAATCAGGCCAATTCCAATATATTTATGATGGATAGAGTCATCTGCATCCAGAAAAAGGACAATGGGCACTGAATGTAGATCACAACAGAGTGTTTTTACCTTTTGTTGTTATTTGCTTGCTTTTTGCTTTCTTTTTTTCCTTTTTGATCTGATTTCTCTGGTGCAGCATAATCATTGTAGAAATATGTATAGAAGAATGTACATGTTAAGCTATGTTGTTTTATTTGCTGTCTAAGGCAGGGGATGGGGGAAGAAGGGAACAAGAAATTTGGAACACAAAGTTTTGCAAGGGTGAATGTTGATAACTATGCATATATTTTGAAAATAAAAAGCTAAAAAAAAATACATTCCTATGTTTAGCATTGGAAGCCCTCCACAATATTTTACCTTCTTATAGAGTCTTATTCATATTGCTCTTTATACCCTTGCTGTTCCAGAGTAACCTAAGTGGTACAATAGATAGAGCAATCTGCTTGGAATCAGAATGACCTGAGTTCAAATCTTCATTTTCTTTAACTCTAAAATAGGGATGATAATAGCATGCACCTCTCAGAGTTATCATGAGTCAAATAAGATAATATTTATAAAGTGCTCAGGACATAATATACACTTAATAAGTGTGTGTTTCCTTCCTTCCTACTCAAACTAACCTATGATCTGTCTCCTCTACATGTAGCATCTATACCTTTGCATAAATAGTCCACCATATCTAGAATGCCAAATAGTCTATATAGTCAAATGCTAAATAGTCAATAGTAGGATTCACATAGAGATTCTCTGAATTCAAATCCAATATGTGTTCCACCCCAACACTAAACTGAATTGAATTGAGAATATTTCTTTTTTATATGATAAGAAAAGCAAATATCATATTTCAGTTTAATTTAGACAAAATGTATTGAGATAAACTATATATTTTTGAAAATATTTGTTATTTCTGCATTTAGCTTTCACTTCATGGTAAAAGAAAAATGAATACTATGTCTAATTTTTGTCTTTCCAGATGTTAACCTTCAGCCCTACAAGATGTATGAATACAGAATTGCTTCATGGAATAGCCACGGGCAAGGTTTCAGCAATGCTTCCAAGGCCAATACAAAGCAAGATGTACCTCAAGGAGTGAGTCCTCCTACTTGGACCAAAATAAACAATCAAGATGATGTAATTGTTTTAAACTGGAAGAAACCTATTCAACCAAATGGTATCATTTTCCTATTTAAATGAAGAGTTAGCTTAATGTCCATAAAGAAATTGAATTCTTGTTATATGAATCAAATCGACAAGGGAATAGCTATAATTCAATCTAATAAACACTTAGGAATCCCCTGCTATATGTTATTGTGGAATCATCTTCTTCCATGGAGTTGATATAAAGAAGAGCTTTAGGTGGAAAAAGGAAAGCAAGCTGGAAAGTTTCACATCCTCCCTTCTATAAAGAAAAGCTATTCTAGTTAGAAAAGAGAAGTTGTTGAATATCCATGGCTAAGTTGGCAGTCATATAATGGCATATGTTGATCTAGGCATTCTCTATTATTCGGCCAAACTGATATTCCTATAATCTGACTATGATCCTTCCCCACAAAAAAACAAAAACAAATCCAGTGGCAACTTCTTAACTTCACATGATATTTTTAAAACCTTCTGTTTGGCTTTTGAATCCTTTCACAATCTAACTTCAACTTATTCTTTTATTTTATTCTATTACTTTCCATTATGTCCTCTAAGATCAGAACAACTAGCTTGCTTGCTATTTCCTCCAATCACCACCTCATCTTTTCCTTTAGTCTGAGTCACAAGAACCTAACCAGTGAAATTACAGGAAGACTCATCACTATTAATGATACTCTTCTCTATCCCTTTCCCTTAAGTTGTCCTGGGAAAGTTGTGCTAATAAATATTTAACTGGATCTTTGGAGTAAAAAATGTACCCACATCATACTTTTAAACTGAGTCTGCATTAACATTTTTTCTATCACTTTCTTAAGTCTAAATCATTAAACAATAAACCAAATCATAATTTGTAGTATTTTATAAGGAGTAGATAAATTCACTGAAAATCTTACAATTCTGGACCTGTTCAAAATGACTCCAGCATACCCTTGGCTCCAGACCCATCAGAGCAGGGTAACTGTTTAACTGACGTGGAGGAAATGTGAATCACTAATTGTACTCCCACAACTGAGATAGAGAATGACTTGGTTTTATGGCCGACTATTGCTTTCTGAGATTTTCCACACTTTATCATCTGCTCTGCCTCTATATCCTCCAGATCTTTATTTAGTCCTGCTGCAACCTAAGGATCCTTGAAGTTTTCCTTCTTACTACTGGTTTTTTTTTTTCTTTATGTATTCTTTTCCTTAATTAAAGTGAGGGCTCTTTGAGAATAAGGATTTTCTTTATTTTTTAAAAATGTGTATCCCCAATGTCTAACAATGTCTAACAAAGGCAAGGTAGTAATGAATGAATGATTATTAAACAAAGTGTTTAATAATCATTCATTCATTACTACCTTGCCTTTGTGAAGGCCATAACTTGTGTCTAGAATTCACTTTCTTCTCATCTCTGTTGTTAAGAATCCATTCTTCTCCCAAACTCAATTTGACTATTGTCCCCTAAAGGAAGCCTATTCTGAGTCCCCCAAAATTGCTAATGTCTTCTCCCAGAAATTATTTTGATTTATATATTTTGATTTTGATCTTCTAAACATGTTATTCTTTCCAATAGAGGTAGTGTTCTTGACTGAAGGGATTTTATTATTGTCTTTATATCCCCCAAACTTAATAAAGCATCTGGCACCTAATATTAATAACAATATTAATATTGTATTTAATGTTTGAGATAGTGTATTGAATTGAATTAGTAAATCTTTAGTTACCTGCCTTTCCACTGCTACATTGTTGAATATCCATTGCAAATGTTTAGTCAAAGTCCAGATTCTCTTCGATCCCAGCATCTTCCTGGGTACTTCATCAAAATGTGCTGTGTTCAGTGAAGCAAAGTTATTTTCATAGTCGCCTAAGCCAAACAAAATTTTCAATCAGCTTGGGGAGGGAGGAAATAGAGAGGTTATACAATTTATTCCAAAGTCAAATAGTGATGGTTTTGGATCATCTGTGCCATTGACCACACACCACTACCACCATCACTCAATGCATATTCTTTAGAATTGATTATGTATAGTCACATAATGGTTATTTTCTTTTTAAAAATTTCAACAAACATTTTTCCTCTCCTTTCTACCTCTCTGACAGGAGAATGTAGTATTCTTCACCAAAGGGCTTTTAGAATCATAGTCACCACAATAATTAGAGCTCTTATTGCTTTTCAAAGAAGTTGTTTTTATAATATTGTTGTTATTGTATCAATTATTCTCCTAAGAATGCTCACTTTATTTTACGTGAGTTCACAAAACTTTTTCCAAGTTTCCCAAAACTGTCACTTGAATCATTTCTTATAGTCTAGTAGAACTCTATTATATTCATATGCCATAATTATTTAGTCTTTCTCCCAATTGATTAACACCTCCTAAATTTGAAGTTCTTTTCCATCATAAAGAGTTACTATTAACATTGTTTCTTTACCTTGAATCATAAGAGTCAGTATGGGTTTTCTCTATGATGGCGAATAGTCTAGCACCTCTATACTTATCCCTTACTAGATAGTGCTAATGATGGGCTGTGATTTTAAAAATCCATTAATGATGATCTTTTATTTAATGATGTTCAGGGACAGAAAAGGTAGATAATCCATATCCAGGCTTGTACACAAAGCCTTTCTAGTGTCATCTGTCATTACTCATACCCTGATGATTTGGTCTTCAGGAATTTAGGGTCACATTCACTCTATGGTAGACATCAGGGTAGAACATTAAATAGAATAATAGAATAGCTGATAATTGTGAAAGTGATAATAACATAAGCATAATATTGGTAAAAAAAAAAACAATGTTTTTCTTAAGAAAATGAATTTGCAAAGTGACTTAATATCTTTGAAAATAAATGATATTTCAAAAAAGGATAATTTTTCCTCTTCCATTAGGTCACATCATTCATTATATTGTTCTCCGAAATGGGATTGAACGTTTTCGGGGGACAGATATGAGCTTTGTGGATACCAATGGGATTCAACCATATCAGGAATATTCATACCAGCTGAGGGTCTGCACTATTGCAGGTTGTACTGACAGTTACAAGGTAAAGTGGGCCACTGACACCCGACCCATAGTAGAATAGGTAATATGAAAAGTATCTGAATATCTAGAATTATTAAAGAATATCCTCATAACAGGAAAGAAAGGTTATCCACTACTAACTGATGACAAGGTAAGTGTTCCTCTGTTATATTCTAATCTAGATTTTAATAGATATGACTAATTAAAACTAATAAGAGGGAGACTGTATATAATTATCCTGTTGTTTTTAATATAGACTATACTTTTAAATCAAGCCTCATTTGTATAAAAACCTAACTTGAGCGTCTTTCTGATATATACCAATATTTATGTGCATATGCATATCTTCATGCATACACACATACATATATATGCAAATATAGATATACAATGGAAATTATGTATGTGTATTTTTCTTGAAAATATATAGACTGTGGTCTATACTCAAGGACAACCTATATTAAGTCTAATATGGTAAATGTTTATGAATGAACCATCAAATTATACTGTAAACCAATAACAAAGTGATATACAAAACTCTCTCAGCACTGCTCACAAATATCAACTTTAAAAAACAATAATTGCCTAGTCCTTCCATGTTATTTCCCACTTGGACCTGGATTGGCTCTCACATCTGATTGGTTCCCTGTTCATTCAGGGACTTTTCTGCAAAATCATCAAAACTGACATGCTGAATATCCTTCCCCAGTCCCAAGATTCCTATAACTATAAAGATCTGTATTTTTTCCAAACACAAAATGCTTCAGAGAGCTTACTTATTTTCTCTTCAAAGCCTGTTTCTGCCACTAACTAGCTATGGGACATTGGGTAAATTATTTGACTTTATGGGACTTCAGTTTCCTCACTTACAGAATGAGGATGTGGGAATAGTAAATTATATACTCTCAATGGTTCTTCTAGATCTAGAATATTGATTCAGTGGAAGGTGCCCCTTCTCAAAATCTTTCATTTCTCTTGATTACCTCAGGGAAAAACTTTCAATTGGTTGCTAATAGTCTTTGACTTCTTTGATTTTCAAACAAGGAATCATTACCAAGAGAATTTACTCAACTGATAAAAACTAATCCCATGATGTGATAGAGTTTCATGAGTTGCTACAACATAAAAACTTTATATCTGATGGCCTTCCTTTTGGTGATCTTTATAAGGGCGTTGATTCATAGAGTTTAGTGCTAGAATAGAACTTAGAGATTATTTGGTACTTAGGCTGGTTTTCTGATGGCAAATGAGCTTATACTTAAAGACATTCTTGCTTTATTAAGAACTGTCAAACTTCTGTCCCTAATGGCATAAATCTCTAAAAATTCATGTTATCTCCATATCATAATGAAACATTTGTGGGGGGAAATATTGTAAAAAGAAAACAAAGTGTTTTGGATTTAGAACTAAAATTTAGTTAGTATACTCAACTCTCACAGTAGAAACTCCCAATACATAACATCCTCAGTTATTCCTTATTTTGGTCCTAGAGGGTTTCTTAGGGAAGTATGAAATTAATTCCTCTGGTATATGACACAGACAGGACTTTGCCTTATATCTTCTTGATCCTAAGGCTAGATTTCTATGTATGGTACCATGCCACCTTTCTATTGAAAATGATTTATGTTAATAAATTGTAACTTTATTCATTAACTTTGCTTCATTAGTTGCCATGTTTTAGAAGAGTAAATATGAAACATTTCATTAAGGTATTGTACTATAGAGAGGATGAACTAGTTGCATGTTTAGAGGGGAAAATGACCAAAGAATCCCCAGATTATTAAACTGGCAGCCTCATAACGTCAATACAAAGAGTGAAAGGCCTGAAAAAAAAAGTGAAAGGTCTCCAGAAAGTTGTGTATCTCTCTCCACTCCACCACGTCAAACTTATAAGAAGACATTAACAATAGTCACATTGGATGAGCAGGCATGGATACATTACAATCTGCATCAATTTTTAAAAATAATAGCTTTTTCTTCTCAAAATATATGTAGATAGTTTCAACATTCACCCTTGCAAAACTTTGTTCCAAATTTTTCTCCCTTCTTCCCACTCCCTTCCCCTAAACAGCAAGCAATCTAACATATGTAAAACATGTGCATTTCTTCTATACATATTTCTACAATTATCAAATAGCATCTGAGACCAGATTTGAATTCAGATTTTCCTGACTTTAGGGCTGGTGTTGTATCCACTGTGCCACCTAGATGTCCCACCATAATCTTTATCTTAAAAGCTTATATTAATGAAGTCCTTTAAAGTTTGAAAAGTACTGTCAATCACCTCTTAAAGTAGATGCTATTATTAACAGAGGCATCTCTTAAGTGACTTGCTCAGGATCATAGAGTTTGTGAGAATCTGAGGTGAGATTTAAACTCAGGTTTTCCTACTTTGAAGCTCTGCTCTTTATCCACTATCTACTATCTTCCCTTCTACCTAGGGAACAGACTTCAGATTTTTTAATTCAAGTTCTAACATTCTATAAGAAGTCAAAAAGGTCATTTAATTTCTCAGTATCCCTAAACAACCTGTAAAGACTATAAATTGCAGAACAGTGACTGACTTAAATGGTAGGGGAAATGTCCTCACCAAAAATTGTCTGCAACAATGTAAATCACAGATACATTCCCCATACATAATAGCATACATAAGGAAATGTTTCTTATCAAAATTAATTAACAAATAGTGTATATTGTTGTCAATCCTCACCTCTGTTTTATTTTTTCATTTTAAAATAGTGATAATAATACAGCTACCACTTATCTTACAGAGTTATTGTAAAAGAAGCATTTTTAATTGTAAAGTACTACATAAATGTGTTATTATCAGCCAGATAGTTGGTAAGGATTCCATGCTTTATACTGACATTATATATATATAATATATAAATATATTAAAAATAAAAGAGATGATAACTTTCAAGGAACTTAATTTCCAATATTTCAATATTTCTAATATTACAATAAATATAATATACAATAAATATATAAATATGAAGATGATGAAACTTGCTAAAAATCCCAATGCTTACAGGTAATTCTGTAACATACCTTTTCCTTTCCTCTCTCCATTCTACAAATGAAGGAATCAATAGAGGCAGCTTGGAGATTCTACATATTTTTTGCCAGGGTCAAATAATGATTTGATTTCAAGCTTCCTAGATGATTCAGGCAAGGATCTTATTATGTATCACACCATATCAAGAGGAGGCACAATCTGGGACAAACCAACTAGATTAGGTAAAAAACCTGGGGACCAGAAATTGCAACATTCACACTATCTGGTACTCTTTAAAAACTAATGGAAAAAGAAAATGTCCTGGACTCCATCTACCTGTCGGAGCTGAGCATATTGCGGCTGTATCTCAATAAGTATCACCTGAGAGGAAGAGGCAGCTGTGAAACTGACATGCCCTGTGCTTGATGCTCCACAAGAATAGCCTTTTCACCTGAAAAATAGGATTGTAACAGCCTCCTCATGCAAGATGGGAGAGGAGTCCAAATAAAACATTCAGTCAAACCAATCAGTTGCCGTCTGTGTTTGCAGCTGTGTGTTTAACAATGACTCAGAAGCATCCTGGGTTGTACCACCATGCAGACAGATGGTGACTGATCAGTTCGACCAAAAGTTATGTTGGAACAATTCAGGAACAGCCCTGCTGCTGCGTGTGCAGACACAGCTTGTGTCTCCATGACACCAAAACAATTGGTTAAAAAGAGAAATCAAAGTTAATTCAGTGAAAAATTCAGCCAATTTTTGTTGACTTTTTCTTTAACACTACACAGAATAAACAACTCGGTGATTACTTCTTTTAACTTCTCAGTTGACTATCATGTAGATCCAAGTTTCTGCAAACTCATTAGAAAAGAAGTAAAGAAAAGGCTATGGGGCGATGCTTTCAGCCATATTGTGTGGAAGCAAGTTCAGATGTGTGTTTTGCTCCATATTTACTAGTGCTTAAAATGTATGAAATCAGGCTGTTAAAATGCAAAGACACTGATGAACCATATGGAAGAGAGTTATCAAGAGTTCTCTAGGAAGATATTTTGCCAGCCAGATTTTGCTTGTTTGAACCGACTGCTGTCAAAATTGTTGTGAACCTGTTGTGATAAATGGTAATCTTAGACTTATGTAATATATTCAAGGTCAGATTTCATTGTTTAAATAGAAGGGGTGGGAGTAGAAGGGGGGGACTGAAGAACTGATTCACCAAGCCCTTGCTAATGATATGCCAGGCCAGACAACAACATTTTAAAACAAAAGTGACATTCTCATTGATCGGAAAACCTAGTGTACTATTACAATAAATTGCTGTTTAATTCCAATGTCTTCAGGTAGTTGCAGCCACCATCCTAGGAGTCCCAGAGAGTGTACTGCCTCCAGCAATAATAGCCCTGAGTGCAGAGGTGCTGCATCTGAGTTGGAGAGTCCCTGAAAAACCAAATGGTATCATCAAAGAGTACCAGATCAATCAATCTGGGAAAGGTCTTATCCACGTTGACACCAAGGAGAGGATGCAGCATACAGTCACAGGTAAAAAAGACAAAACTTAATGGGGAGAGGAGAACATTTTGTCACTTGAGTTAAGGGAAAAAATATCCCAAGGGTAATCTTTTGATATGTCAGATCACATTCAAACAATAGGTTTTCTTGACATTTGAAAATGTCTTATCTAGTCTCACACTGGCAAGAGTAAACCAAAATAACAGATAGTTTAAAAAATAATTTGATTTTAACTAAGGAATACATAGTATGATTTTTTTTGCATCAGACTTCTCTTCTTAATTATGTTTTCCTTGAGTTCAGAGTAAAATTAGTTATCTATTCTGTGTAAAAGAAAGAATATAGGGAAGTCAGTACCTACTAATCAGTTCATCAGATTTAGAATTGAAATGTACTTTCAAGATTATATAGTCCAGCCACATTTTACAAATAAGAAAGTTGAGACCTACAGACATAAAAGAACCAAGGTCATACAGGTTTCAGGATAATCTGGGGGAAAACAAAAAAAAATTTAACTGCACATATTTCAATCCATTTGAACAAACATTTATTTACTTAGCATCTTTTATGTGAAGAACACTATGATCTGAGGTTAGAGGTCACTATAACTTGCCTCCCAGCCACATGTAGAGATAGGAATACAATCAGGATATTTATAGTATATAACAATAAATAATAAATGAACATAATTTACAAAATCGACAATATGCATATGGATAATTAAAAGTTATATGAACTTGGCATTCTGAGAGTCTATTGTTTGAAGAAATTAAACTATCTCAAGGAGTATTGAGAGTTTAAATTTCAAATCCCTAAATAAACTTTAAAAATTTTTCCAGACATCTTCTACCTCACAATTACTACTCTGCCAAATGCCTAAACCATTCTTCCTGGGAGATAAATTTCTTTCCATGGACACCCAAATTTTTGAAGAGACCATAACAGACATGATGCCTCTAATCATAAAGAAGAAAGATTAGTTTATCACAGATATCAAAGTAAATACACCCTTCTCTGATATTGATCTACTAGATAGTTTCAGTGACTCATAAGTAAATAAATGCCTTTTGACATCTGCAAAAGAGACATTATAAAAGGTGTCAAATAAATATCTCTTGACTAAATAACTGACTAAACTATTTCAGTATTTTGAGCTGAATCACTGAAAGTAGAGATGAATACTTAATAAAGTCAGATGATGCATACTCAGTGGATTCATTTAATAGGTCCTATCATGTAAACCAAGATGAAATTCTCCATAATTAAATGACATCTTTATTCGTTTTCACATATTTTATAAATTTTAAAGTGCTTTGTCATACATACTCTCATTTCTTTCTTTTTTATTATAGCTTTTTATATACAAAACATATGCATTGGTAATTTTTCAACAATGACCTTTGCAAAAACTTCTGTTTCAACTTTTCCCTTCCTTCCCTCCATTCTCTCCCCTAGATGGCAGATAATCCCATACATGTTAAATATGTTAAAGTATATATTAAATACAATATATATATATACATACATATTTATACAGTTATCTTGTTGCACAAGAAAGATCGGATTTAGAAAGAATGTAAAAATAACCTGAGAAGAAAAAAAAACAAAAATGCAAGCAAACAATAACAGAAAGAGTGGAAATGCTATGTGGTGGTCCACACTCATTTCCTAGTGTTCTTTCTCTGGGTTTAGCTGGTTCTGTTCATTACAGAGCAATTGGGACTGATTTGGATCCTCTCATTGTTGAAGAGGGCCACGTCCATCAGAATTGATCATCATGTACTATTGTTGTTGAAGTGCATAATGATCTCCTGGTTCTGCTCATTTCACTCAGCATCAGTTCATGTAAGTCTCTCCAAGCCTTTCTGAAATCATCCTGCTGGTCATTTTTTATAGAACAATAATATGCCATAACATTCATATACCACAATTTATTCAGCCATTCTCCAATTGATGGGCATCCATTCAATTTCTAGCCACTATGAAAAGGGCTGCCACAAACATTGTTGCACATATGGGTTCCTTTCCCTTTTTTAATATCTCTTTGGGATATAAGCCCAGTAGTAGCACTGCTGGATCAAAGCACATTTTGACAACTTTCTGAGTGTAGTTCCAAATTGTTCTCCAGAATGGTTGGATCTGCTCACAACTCCACCAACAATGCATCAGAGTCCCAGTTTTCCCACATCCCCTCCAACATTTGTCATTACTTTTTCTTGTCATCTTAGTCAATCTGACAGGTGTGTAGTGGTATCTCAGAGTTGTATTAATTTGCATTTCTCTGATCAATAATGATTTGGACCACGTTTTCATATCTCATTTCTTTTTTACAACAGTCCTGTGACTTCTGTAAGCTAGATAGGTTTAGTGATAGATTCAAGGTTAAAGGGAGCTAATGTGACATAATGGAAAACTGGCCTCAGAACTAAGAAGATGGAGACTCAAGTTCTGTTTTTAACATATACTGGCCAGGTGACCTTCACTGAGATACAATTTTCAGTGGTCTAGGCCACTCTAAGCTTCTAAATTACAATGAAGAGGCTGATCTGCATCGAAAGAGAAAGAGAAAGTCAAATCCCAAGACTTTTAAACATTGTTCTCACACTTTGAGTTAGTGAGAGCTGCCTTCATCTAATATCACATTTTGAGTAGTAAAAGCTAGTTGCTTCCTTTTCTAGCCCTCAGAATCAAGAGCAAGTTGAGACAGGTTGGGTTTTATTCCAGGGTATTCAAAATAGTCAACATCCAGTGAAACATACTTCCTTGGCCCTGATCTTTTATGGTAATACTACCATATTCCATTACTTATCCCCAATTCACCATACCTCAAGTCTTTTCCCTAGGAAACCCATCTTCTCTCACTGTAGTCCCCTTTCCCTTCTTCTTTCTCCCTTTTCACAGAATAGCTATAACTGAATGGGGCATACTGACCCTACCTTAATCAGTTCAATTGAATTTTCCTCTAATGTCAGACTCGCTAACAATATCTCTATCAATGCTTATACTATCTGCCTCCCATAATAAGCAAAGATATCCTCCCACCACAAAAAAGAGGAAAGAATAAGGGATATATATATCATGTAAGATCATAGATATAAAGTAATGAATTCAAAGTTATGACACATTAAAATTTTATACTACTAAGAATTTCATTAATAAAAAAGGATGATAATAATAATAAACATTTATACAGCAGTTATATTTGTCAGATGATGTATTAAGTGCTTTACCATTATTATCTCATTTAATCTTACAATAACTCTAAGAGATAGTTAAGGTTAATATCTCCATTTTACAGATGAGGAAATTAGGATAAACACGTTAAATGACTTGCCCAAATTCACACAGCCAGTAAATGTTTCAGTTTCTTGTGACTCCAGGACTGACTCTTTATTTGCTTTGTTACTATGCTAATTTGAATGAATTTTATATCTCCTAAATCAATTATTTTCTACAAAATTTTTGAATTTCTCCTTGTCCCTCTAAATCATGCTTTTAGAAACTATCTGACCCAAGGTAAATTTAAGTGGCTCTATTTTATTTTATTTTTTATCAAAGCTTTTTATTTTCAAAACATATATATGGATATTTTTTCAACATAAACCATTGTAAAACCTTGTTTTCCAATTTCCTCCTTTTCCCCCACCCCCTCCCCTAGATGGTAAATAATTCAATATATGTCAAACATGGTAAAAATATTTCAATCCAATGTATGCATACATATTTATACAATTATCTTGTTGCACAAGAAAAATCAAATCAAAAATGAAAAAATGAGAAAGAAATGTTTGCATTTAAAAATGCAAACAAACAACAACAAAAAGAGTGAAAATTCTATGTTGTGATCCACACTCAGTTTCACAGTCCTCTCTGGGAGTAGATGGCTCTCATTATCACAAGAGCTTTGAAACTGGCTCATCGCATTGTTGAAAAGAGCCATGTTCATCGGAATTGATTATTGCATCATCTTGTTGTTGCCGTGTACAATGATCTCCTGGTTCTGCTCATTTCACTTAGCATTAGTTCGTTCATATAAGTCTCTCCACTTACACGAACTGATGCTGAGTGAAATGAGCAGGACCAGGAGATCATTATATACTTCAACAACAATACTATATGATGACTAGTTCTGATGGACCTGGCCATCCTCAGCAACGAGATCAACCAAATCATTTCCAATGGAGCAGTAATGAACTGAACCAGCTATGCCCAGAGAAAGAACTCTGGGAGATGACTAAAAACCATTACATTGAATTCCCAATCCCTATATTTATGCCCACTAATTTTTATTTCCTTCACAAGCTAATTGTCAATATTTCCAGAGTCTGATTCTTTTTGTACAGCAAAATAACTTTTGGTCATGTATACTTTTGTGTATCTAATTTATATTTTAACGTACTTAACATCTACTGGTCATCCTGCCACCTGGGGGAGGGGGTGGGGGGTAAAAGGTGAAAAATTGGAACAAGAGATTTGGCAATTGTTAATGCTGTAAAGTTACCCATGCATATATCCTGTAAATAAAAGGCTATTAAAAAAAAAATAAGTCTCTCCAGGCCTCTCTGAAATCATCCTGCCTGTCATTTCTTATAGAAAAATAATATTCCATAACATTCATATACCACAACTTATTCAGCCATTCACCAACTGATGGGCATCCAATAAGTTTCCAGTTTCTTGCCACTACAAAAAAGGAATAAGTGGTTCTTTTTTAAGTCAGCAATAAAGCTCAGTGGCACAGTGGACAGAACACTGGGCCTGGAATCAGGAAGAACTTAATTTAATTCTGTTATCAGATATTTCCTAGTTATGTGATGCTAGACAAACCACTTAGCCTCTGTCTGCCTTAGTTTCCTAAACTCCAAAACTGACATAATTCTAACATTTACCTTACAAATTTTTTGTAACTAATGAAATAATATTTAGAAAGTGCTTAGCATAGTCCCAGACACATAGTAGGTATTTAATAATTGCTTTATCAGTAAACCTTGTTAATAATTTTTAGATATAAGAATTATTGTTAATTGGCTAGTATTTTTTCCTAAAATGATTTTTTATGAGAGGAATTTACAAGTACTTAATTGTTCACAGAAACCTTTTCCATTGGCATAATTTTTTTAAATTTTCATACAGTTCCTGTTCTTATTGAATCAGTGTGAGAAGAAATTACAAGAGGTCAGTAAGTCTTCCTATATCTTCAAAAAGAGCCAAACATAAACCATTGTAGATAGATGCAATACTATCCATTTTTTAAAACCTTGCCCCAAATTGTCACTGATATGACATTGGTGGACAGAGACTAAAAATGGAAGTCATGTGTAATAAGGCTTTTGACCTGAACAGTCGACCAGAAATAATTCCCTTCCATCTTTTACTAGCTAAGGCTCTCTTTGACCATACTCTGAGCCCATCATGGAAGTTTATCTGATGTAAATGATTGTTCTATTGAGATTATGAAACAGGATAAAATAGTCTAATTTATTTCATATTGAATCTCTACTGTTTGAGAGAAGTACTGACTAGGCCTCTTAGGATACGCATTTTGATTTTCTCATCATTTCCAAAAACCCTAGCATTCCCCATGCAACAGTTGAACACTAATGAAGTTGTGGCATTATTCTTTTTGGAGACTTGAAATCTAGGCCCTTACAAAGAGCAACCAGAAAGGGAAAGAGAGCACCTTGCCTCAGCACCATTGTCTGGTTGCTTATTTCTAATTACCTCCAGGCTTGGGAAACATGATCTCATAAATGCTTTGTGGGAATAGTGGCAAATGTGCTCATCATGTGAAATCCATAAATTGCTTATAATCCTCTCAAGATGTTAAAAAAAAAAGCATTAAGTAATTGAAGACAGGAAGTCCTCAGTTAATTATTTAGAGGTGTTATCAATGCTTTAAGTAAACTGAAGCGTTTTCTGCTATCTCACTGAGTTGAATACCATAGGGACCTAGGGGGTAGCAGCCATCATCTTCTCATATTCTCTAATGCAAACAGCACATGGCAGCTTGTCAATAAAAGACCTTTTTATATCATTTATTACTGAACACTTCCACCATCCTGTACAGAACAATTTGGATGACAGTTATGGCATTGTTATACTTTGTGTTACTACTAGTTCACAAATAAGCTTGCTAATGCTATGTGGTGGGATAGGGTAGGATGGAAGGCAAAAGGATTAACTAAGTAATTAGGGCTAATAAGAAAAAAAGAAGGGCGAGTTCCCTGTTTGGCAGCAGGTGTGATCATGAGCATGCTGTCTTTTAATTATACTGGAACTCAGACAAGATGATTAACAAATTCCTTGTAATAATATTTCAAGGCAAGTGAGAGTTCTGACCAATTTTGGACTTCTTGGTTAAGTAAGCATTGGGATGAACCAATTCCCAATTTCTATCATTTCCTTTTGGATGTCATCTTCTGTGATCCGCCCTTAATAGAAAGATAAGAAACTATGCTGAAAGAGCTGCATTCTGCATCATTTTATACATGAGACAGGTTTTAACCCTCAATGTAACATAATCCATGACACAGAAGCATTTTGTAATAGAGTTTCAGAGTGCCATGTGCCAATTATGCCTGACTGGTGTGAATGACAGCTTGATCTAAGAATTCATTATCATATAGTAGAAAATGTATGCTGGTTAAATTCAGATAAAAGGAGTAGTAGAAAAAAACAATGAACTCATGAGCAGGAGAAAAATTCACTGTGTTTCTATATTATCTTGAAAAAATTATTCAACCATTCTTGGGACTCCCAAATCACTCAAAGGTCTGTTTTAATTGTGAGAAGTTGATAAAATCAAACAGATCACTTTCCCACTTTAGAGAATACTTATAGTTTACTCCACCTTACCTTACAGGTAAGTTCACTTACCCTGAAATAAATAGGCAATAGCTTCAAAAGAAGGGACAATTATAGTAGGAAATTATCAGTCTGTTGCTACTTTTGGTTGTTTCAAAAAAAATTTAAAAAGAAGAGAAATTTCCTAACATGTTCAGTGCCCAGAAGTCTTTGACTAGAAAGGAAGAGTGCTAATATAATGTTTCAAGCAGCTGTACCTAACCACTCCCTGGGGGTTCATGGTCTTTAGAATGTTAAGCCTACTTATACTATTATTCTGGTTTAAACTTTCTCCTGCATAGGGACACTGCCTAATGTGGAAGACAGAAAGGAACTTAGTATATATGAAACATTTTGTGCTCCTTGATAGAGTACCAATTTTAATTTATTAAAGTTTAAACTTCACTCTAAGAATAAAAATAAAGAAGTATTGCAGCTTTGAAAAAGACATTAAGGTAGTATAAAAGCTGAAAGTCAGCATGTCCCTTCATTTGATAATGTTAACTTGAATCTTAATACATAAATACAAACACACACATACACACATACACACACACACACACACACACACACACACACACACATAGTTTACATATACGTATTGTAGTACATCTGTAAAGAGGTTGAACATATGCCTTGCCAATAGGAGTAAATATAAAAATGAGAAGCAAGAATGAGATGAAACTATAGTGAATGAATACAGATAAAATTAGCACTTGGGGACCCTTGGTTATAAAGAAAGGGAGGGAAGAAGGAAAATCTAAAACTGTAACTATGAGTTAAAGTAAGAAGCATCGCAGTTACCCAAACCCAAGTTTGAGATTTAGATTTTAGGTCACAAGACATTTTGTATTGTGTGCCAAACACAGAGTTGAAAAAAATCAAGTTGTAGAAAAAATAGTAGAATGATATTATTGGAAAAACTATTACCTAAACCCTTAAGCTAAATGTCTTAAATATAAAACAGAAAATTTTAAACTAGAGAAAGAAATCAGGAAGTATAATAGGAAATGACCTCTTCATTGGAAGAGGAGAGAGAAAAAAAAGGAGAGAGAGAATGAGAGAAGATGAGAGAGAAAAAGACAGAGATAGAGACAGACAGAGAATGATAGGAGAGAGATAAAGGAAGATATGATTTTAAACATATTAAATACTTCTCAACTGAAATTGGATCATCCAGTTACATGCAATAAGAAAATGGCAACAGAGATATATCAAGAAATGAGATTTTGGAAATAGAGAAATTATGAGATGACTGATCATGATGGATGTAGCTAGAGGAATTACTAAATGGAAAGGACTACAATAAAGTGTTCTCAAAACATTTATAAATGGAAGGAAATTTATAAAATATAGCCTGATTTCCGCTCTTAGAAAATAGTTGCATAACAGCTTGTGTTTATAGCCCTCCAAAATGTCCTTCGCTCCTTTAAAGCCAATATTGCCACAAACAAAGGGACTCCAGGCAACAAAAATATATGGCTAACCATAGGTATGTATTATATTAGGGAAATGTATTCTTTAGTAGAATTTTAAAAAACACAGAAATAAACAACTTTTTCAGTGGCTTCTTTCTGTCAGTGCTTCTGTTACTAGAGGGAACAGCCAAGATAAAACAGGGAGGGGAGGAGAAGCTGAGGGAGAGACAGAGACAGACAAATACGGAGACAGAGAACTTGCTATTCCTTCTGAATACACAATAAAATTGTATAAATATCTCTTTTTTATTTTACTTTTAAACAGCTTTACTTATCAAAATTTTTTTATTAAATTAATATTATTTTGTTATTTTTATTATAATAATTATAATTATATTATTTATTTATGTTTATTAAACTAAATTAATATTAAATCAAAATTTTAATTTTCTGTTATATCCATGTTTTCTTCACACATCTCATACTTCCTTGCCCCACCAAAAAGTATATTTACTGGATCACTTCTGGGGGGTGAGGGAGAGAGAGAGAAAGAGAGAAAAAGAGAGAGAGAGAGAGAGAGAGAGAGAGAGAGAGAGAGAGAGAGAGAGAGAAGCAAGGGGGAAGGAGAGGAGAAAGGGGGAAAGAAAGGGGAGTCGGAAGAGGGAGTGATTGAAGTGTGTTGTAATCTTAATAAAGAGATCTATACATGTAGCATACACTCATTATTGTTACTGAACAACCTCTCCCTTCTATTCTTGTCATTCCTCTGGAGTCCCCAAACCTCCTGCCATAACTTACACATGAAAATTCCATCTCTTGTTTCAGAAATAATCTCTTCCCAAACCTTGAAGTACTGTGGATCTCAGAATCTTTTGTGGCCAACCTACCCCTTGCCATAGATTGTTACCTAAAACAAATTATTTTTAAATGTACCACAATAACTCTCTACACTCCATTACAACTGTTTCCTTCTCTTTATTCACACCACTACTGCCCCAAGTCAGGTTTTCATCACTTCTCTCCTAGACTTTTCCAATAACCTGTTGAGAGGTCTCCCTGCCTCAAATCCCTTTGCTCTCCAATTCATCCTTTAAACAACTGCCAAAGTGATATTCTTGAAGCCTGCATAGTTCTGATTTTGTGATTTCCTTGTTCAATAAATTCCATTGACTCCTCTTACCTCTATGATCAAATACAAACTCCTTGGTTTGACATTTAAAACCATTTAAAACCTGACTTCAATTTAACTTTCCCATCTTATTATATAATACTCCCTTAATGCAATCTTCAATCTAGCCCAATTGTCCTTTTTGCTATATCTTATATGTGTGTTTTGAATTTCCATTTCCTGCTGATTATCTGCCATGTCTAGAATGAATTCCCTCTTCTGCTCTCTCTTAAAATCCTTCTTTTACTTCAAAGTTCAGTCCAAACCCCACCTCCTAGACGATGCCTTTCCTCATGCTCACCAGATGCTGATGTCTTCTCCTCCCATAATTACCATGTATTCATTCTGTATATGTTGATTTCAATCAATATGTTATTGATATCTCTTCTGTAGTCTCTCCTGATATGCTATCTCTCCTGATATGATAAAATTATTTGCCTTTAGAAATATGTTCGTATTTTGCTTTCTATCCAAAGTACCTAACACATTTGTAGGTGCTTAGTAGTATTTGTTAATTGATTAAAAGAGTCCAAAAGTTTTTTTTGAATCATTTTTTTAATCAAAATTACAAAATCACACAATTTCAAAAAAGACTTGGTTATCAGACCCTGTCCAGTCAAACTGTATTTGCTTAAATCCCCTCTATGGGATTTAAATAAAGGTTTCAAAATTTTTGTGGGTGTAGACATTACCTCTAAAATGAACATATTTTATTTTTTCTATTTTTTATAATTTATTTTATTTTCAATTCACAGAACAAAACAAGCATGTACATAATAGAGTACAATAAAAATGGTGATTGCATGTGAAAGAACAAATTTGTCACTTACAACTTGCTATTCCCTCCAAATATATAACAGTTACCATGTAAATATCTCTTTTCTTTTTATTTTACTTTTGAACAGCTTTATTAAAAATTCCTTCCTGATATATTTAAATATATCTTTCTATGATATCCATGTTTTCTTCCCACTTCTCATGTTCCCTTGCCCCACGAATACATTTACTGTATCACTTCTGGATCCATAATTTTATATGTGGTATTTCTTATTAATGGGAGATATTAGTATTCATGCCATCATGACTACAGTTCCTTGTGAGTTCTGACAGTTTTTAGAAATTCTAATTTTGAAGGACTCTTCAAGTGGAGTCATATCCACAGTGATGTCTCTTAGCGAATAGAGAGAAGGCTAGGAAAATAGGTCATGATGATTGCTATCAAACTCAGAAGATGCCCAGTTGAACTGAATTGGCCAAATCTAGCGAGCTAGTGGAATCAACTGACTCTGCCATGGGATTAGGTGAAGTTCAAATATGTTTAGCAACTTGATAACCTCATAATAAAAATGTTCATCCTTATCCTGAGACTGTCAACACTTGAGCTAATTGCTGACCTTGATGAAGTCATGACCATGGAGGAGACAAATAGCATTGAGAATGATTGATTGACTGATGGGATAATATATTCTTTAGGACTGTTTGGCAACCTTTTGGAAAAACAGCAGATGATAAAATAGGATAATTGACCGGATGTCTTAAAGGAACACTTATGGACTGAAATCTTGAGGGACAAAGTGTCTTTTACTTAAATGTTCATCTGGAGAATAAACATTAGAAAGCAAGCTGGTTTTTATATTATGCATTAGTTGTAACTTGCATAGCATGGATTTTGTTTCCCAAATCATGTTTTTATGATCCATAGCAAGACTTCTGCATTTCTTTTTAACACACATTTACTCTTTAAAGTGTAATTGTAATGAGTCTTGTTATATTATGCCTCTTTCCTTTAAAAGAGAACATGATTCCCTGTAGGGGAATTCAAGTAATTTGCTGCCACAGTAATCTTCCCTCTCCTGAAATGTTAAATACTTGGCTTTCCTCCATGTATTTTCCTTTCTCTGCTCTACAACTGCTTTTCCGCCCTTCCTTACTTTTATGCTGAGCATTTGAGTGATGTTTTCTTTTCTTCTCCCATACTATGACTTCAAGATTAAGTTATAGCCAGGACTGTCCCTTTGAGACAGTTCTTTATTCCTTTCCATATTCTGTTGAATTCACGAGTAGTTTTCATTTGCTATTTTGCCTTTCTTACTGTCTTCTGCTTAATATTGTATTTCTATTATGCCTTATTTTAAAGGCCTTCTAAATGAGTTACCTTAAAGTAACAAATCATTTTTTGTTTAACTGGGGAAAATATGTTGATATCGTGGAACCTAAGGATTTATAGGAATAAAAAGGGTTTCAAAAAATTATTTGGTCTGTTTCAATCATCTCTACCTGGAGATTGCCATTATTGTTTCAAAGATCTTCAATAGAGCAGATGCCACATCCCTTAACCTTTAAGTTTAAGAAAGATGTAGGATATATGAATTGATACATTCTCCATATAATTTCATTTAACACCACATAGTCCATGCATTATAACAAATGCTGTAAAATAGAAATTTTGCATACCAACATACAGATTATAGTTTAAAGAAACAACTCACAACATAGGAAATACAAAAGACTATTGCTGACAATTAAGATATTAGAGGCTATATTTCTATCTGAAAAAAAGAAATCTTAGTAGTTTCTGGCAGATTAGTGTGTCTACTCAGTTGCTTTTCTAGTTATTTGATTTGGTCTAAGAAATAAATTCCTTTACAATAAGCCCAATTGACAGTAACCAATATTAGACAGAGTAGCCAAGAGTGCAAATGACTAAAATATTAAGATATTTTTTAAATGACAAACTTGGTTCTATTCCATTATTCCCTTCCTAACTTACTGACTTGAACTTGCTTGAGCTGAAGCCATTAACTTGTCCAATTTCAATTTCTATAACTATAAAATGGAGCTAATTGGGCTTCTGCCATGCAATGATCTTTTGAATCCAGAGGCAATAAATGAATTCATGAGTTTTAGAATATGGCTTTCTATTGTTCATACTATTTGGAATTGAAAAGGACTTCAAAAACCTTCAGTTCTACTTTCATAGAAATATGAGCCAAAAGGAAGTAGTCATCCTTCCCTTGTTTAAAGACCTTGAATCAATGAAATCATTCCTGATGTAACCTATTATACTTTGGAAGAAATTTTCAAAGAAGGTATCACTATTTAAGAATTCATGTGACAAATTCTACGGTTTTAATGGATTGCAATCTTGACATGAGTGCAACATGATAATCTATAAACCTAATGTAATTATAGGTTATGTTAATATCTGGGATTTCTCTCTGGCCTTTCTGTATCTAGCTTACATTGGGTTTGGAAAAATTCGTTCAAAAATTCATACAAAATGAACATACTTAATGAATAAAGTTACTTACTTGTCCAGCTAAACTATCTCTGAAGCTACCCATTATCATTATGTACTTTATGGGAAGATAAATGGATGCCAAGGAAATTATATTTACAAATATTTGTTGAAGTTACCTTGTTCTAGTTTTGGTTCTCTGAACATAACAATTTGAAGTATGGTGAGGCTTTTTTTTTTGTTTTCTTTTTATCAATCAAGTATTTAAGTATCAATTATCAATCACATACTAGGCAAGTTAATACAAAAAAGTAGTTAAACAGTTCACGCCCTCACTAACTTTTCATGCTATCTACTTTTATACCTATATAATATAAAGTAATTTGCAGGATATAGAACAAGGCATTAACTGGAGATCAAAAAAGACCTTATTTCCAAGATAGTACTTAAAATGTCTTAAAGGACACTAGGGATTCTGAGAGATATAGGTGAGGAAAGATTTCAGGCTTGAGATTAATCAATGTAAAGGCTATCAGAGAAATTTGAAACAGTTCATTATCTATTAGAATAGGAAGACCAATCTGATTGAATCATAGAGTGGGTGAAAGGAATAATGTGAAACAAAGCAAGAAAGGAAAACTGAGAAGATGTATGAAGGGTTTTAAATGCCAAATAGAGGAATTCACATATGATCCTAGAGGAAACAGGCAATCACTGCCATCCAAATAAAGGTTATTTTAACCCTAGAAAAGATGCATTTTTTCACTATTCCCTAACATAGCCATTGAAGGGAAACAAACATTCATGTGGGTCAACACCAACAAACAAACACCATTTCCATAAAATGGAGAGGATAAACAGAGGTCACATTATGGATAATTGAAGAAAAAAGTAATTTGTAATCAGAATTATGCAAGAAATAGCCTCAATTCTCACTTTACTTTGAACAATTATAATGGAATTTCAAATTTATAGATTAACCTGCTTTTAACAAAATTTAATAAACACATATGGAATCCCTTGATTGAAAGCAGAAGATTTTATTTCTGGGGAATAGATTAAGAACTTATAAATCACAACATGCTTACAATGTATTAAATACTCTGGTAAGCATTTTACAACCATTATCTTTTATTATCAGGGGAAATGTCAGCTTCAACTAAGTATTCATCGTTGGAAGTGGTTAGGGAGTAAAGTCCAATACCTCTAAGCAGCCACATTCTGAATGAGGATGTCTTCTTTTTAAATGTTATTTTTTGCCTTCAAGGAGCTTATAATCAAATTGGGTAGATAATTTATACATGTAGTAATTAGATTTAAAAAAAAAAAGGACTGATTAGGTTGCTTCTCTTCCAAAATAATAATTCATATTTTAAGTACTTTAAGGATTACAAAGCACACAATGATTCTGTGAGATAGATACTGATATTATTATATTCATTTTACACTAAGACTTATTAAGTGGAATTAATTGACTGACAATGGGAAAATGTCAGAACCAGGATTATATTGTAGGTCTACTGATTCCAAATACAATATTCTTTACATTAAATTATTTGGACCAGTTCATTAATGTTCTATAGCACTTAAAATTGTTTCTCAAAAGCTAAGAAAAATGTTTTCTGAGACTTAGCTATAATATACTTCAAAAACTTTAAAAGTCTTTAAAAATGATTATCATCATCATCACCACCATTACCATCATCATTACTAGCAAGTCAAACTCTGCTGATATCAAGTTGTTGTCCTAGGACATATAAATGCCATAGGATTCTTTATATTGTTCAAAAGAATTCAGAATATAAAACAAACATAAAATGCTGAAACAAGTTAAAATATACATGCATTCACTTGGAGTTCTTGGCTCTGTACCCTGAAGCTCAGGGATTATATCATGGGAGTTTAATCATGAGAGCTTTTTCAAAATTAATTGGTTCTTTTTATCCACAACCAATATTTTCTCTTCAAATCTCCAAATATATCTTGTTTCTCATCTCACAGATGAAGGCAAAAAACTCCCCAACTCCTATGTAAACATATAAAGTGACAACGTATATTTGGTACACATCAATCTTTATTTCACTCCACAGACAGAATGCAAAACACGTGAAGGACTCACAGTAGTCTATAAATAGTCAATGGAATTCTCTTTTCAGTTAGTTCCACTTTCAGCCACAGAGATCTATGTATTCCTCAAGAATCTTTATGTTTTAGACTTCTCTCAGGAGAGAAATCAAATTTAAAGATTACAAGGGGGGCAACTCAAACATTTCAATGTATCTCTTCATCAAAGGGCCCCACATAAATTTTAGTACCATATTCCTTCTCTAAGAACTTGAACTCTCTTGCAAAGAAAAATAAACTTAGACAATGAATTTTGTAAAATTACAAAGAATAAGCTCAGTCCCAAAGAAAGATATAAGAATAAACCTCTATACTACTGTATAAAGCAATGGACAGAGGAGAGAGAAGTGGTGAGTGATGATGGTGGTGGCAGTCAACAAGTGTGTAGTATTGTATATCTTATCAGATATTTTTCAATATATAACTTTTGTTGATATGTTCTCTTCTTTTAAAAAATGTGCATGAGATGATTTAAATTTTAAAATTATTGTTACTAAAATAGCTTGTTACTAATAATTGAAATATAATTATTAAATTAGACTAATTATATTTGCTACTAAGAGTTATTTTGTAGCAACTTAAATTGATATGTGTATGTGTATGTAAGTATATACATGTATATATAATACATATATATGTTCATATACATATATTTAAACTAAAAGATATTTTATTTCTGTTTTAGATATTATCCAGATTCGTTACTCATACACCTGATGAGTGAGAGTACTATTCAACTCAATTTGAATATTTTATTATTAACTAATAGTATTTTGTATTATCATAATATTTGGCTATTATATCTTTATGGTTAAATCTATATTTATAATATTTAGTAAACTTTTCTTTGTGTCTTTCTGATATACTTATCATTTTTTATATTATTGCATTAATGTTCATGTCATGTCTTCCCTACAGGAATATAAACTCTGTGAGAGCAGGAACTGAGTATTATTTATTTTTGTATAACCTATCACTTAACTATTCCTTGCACATAGTGGATTCTTGACTATCATTTGTTTTGTTTTTGTTTTTGTTTTTGTTTTTTTTAATTTATTTTTTAATAGCCTTTTATTTACAGGATATATGTATGGGTAACTTTACAGCATTAACAATTGCCAAACCTCTTGTTCCAATTTTTCACCTCTTACCCTCCCCCACCCCCTCCCCTAGATGGCAGGATGACCAGTAGATGTTAAATATATTAAAATATAAATTAGATACACAATAAGTATACATGACCAAAACGTTATTTTGCTGTACAAAAAGAATCAGACTCTGAAATATTGTACAATTAGCTTGTGAAGGAAATCAAAAATGCAGGTGTGCATAAATATAGGGATTGGGAATTCAATGTAATGGTTTTTTTGACTATCATTTGTTGAATTGAATTGTGTACATTAGTATAAACTATTTTTCCCCTTGTTTTCTGTTTGTTTATTTCTAGGGCTCTCTGCTTACACTAACTACAGTTTCACACTTACAGCTTGTACATCTGTTGGATGTACTACTAGTCAGCCAATTGTGAGCCGAACACTTCAAGCTGCTCCTCAAGGTAATGAAACAAAATTTCTGTAACTGGGGGAAGGGAGAGTTTACTTATAATGATTTTAACTTATTTATATTAACCATTTGCTGTCACACATATATTAGGCACTCAAATGCTTGTTAAATTGTTGAAAATTGATGAAAAAATTTATATTCTCATTTATCAGTCTTTGGTAACCTATTTCATTTACGAAAGAAAATATCACTTCCTTGAGTCTTCAGAATTTTGGCCTGCAATAAGAAAATTAAGTGTGGGATTGATCAAAAGATCAGTATTAATTATGTAGCTAGTTTTCCCACAGAAGTGTATATACTTCATAGGATCATATCTCATTTAACTGCCTCATTTTACAGACCATAAAATCATAGAGTAATAGATACCTTAGAGACCTTCTGGTACAAATGTCTCATTTTACAAATGGAAAAACTGATCCCTATCCCTGAAGAGTGTGAGACTTGTCCAAGATCACACAATATAGTAAGTTGTAAAATCAGCAATCAAACTCAAGACCTTTGATGTCAAACCAGTGCTCTTTTTTTAATATAAATAAAAAATCTTACTTACTTCCCAGAAACATTGTGAAGATCAAATGAAATAAGTATACAGTGCTTAATACAGTGCCTGGTACATAAATACTATATAAATATTAGCTATTATTATTACTATACTGTGCTTTCTCTCAGTTTAAGAAATTGGATATAATTGCTATCTCAGTTTTTCTGTGTATAAGTTAAATAGAGAGATATAGGGAATGAGCAGAAAGAAGATAGAAGAGGGAAATGGATAAAAACTGTTTTGCAAAACTAGGAACTCATGTAACCAATAACAATATATAGATATAGATATAAATATGCATAATTTATGTTTTATATATATTATTTATACATACACATAAATATTCTACATGTACTTATCCATTTATTTAAAAAACATAAAAATCTATGAGCTTAATTGAGAGACAATATATTAAGTTTACGTTGAATTTATATGCCAACTACAGCCTCTAAAATTAAAAGCAATTTATACATCTTTTTCTTATAAGTTCCTCTATTCAATTAATTGATGTTCCAATTGTAGCCTTCTCAATACTATGTAGGTGATAAACCAGTTTATTTGTCAGTCTTCTTTGCTGTAGTTGGGGAACATAATTACTCACACCTTAACTGTGGGAAAATTGAAGTACATATAACTTACTGAGCAGCAAGTTATAAATTCTGGAATAAAGTCCTGTACTTTCTGTCCATTACCCTTCTGATGATAGGGATTATTGTAACTCAGAATATTCAACCTGAACTTCCTACTAGTAAATGGAGAATAAAATGGAAAATTCCACATACTGGGCATATGGCTCCTCACCAGGATTTCACTAATGATATTTTCTATATAAAGAATGTTGCATGTCAAAAAGCTGAGTGTTCCTTTGAAAGTAAGAATCCTGCAGTGGATTTTTTTGGAAAGGGGAAGTATCAAATGGATACTTTGATGATAATGGTTAATTTCTGAAGGATCCCTCTACCAATTTTGGCTGAAATTCAAGCCCTGTAAAATGACAGGGTTTCCTGCTCAAACTCAATTTAGTTTATTTCCTCAAATCCACACATTTGAATTCTATTAAAACATGACACTTTTCCCACTTATACCAACAAAATTTTTTGAAAGTACTGATTTTATGACCTAAAAATTATAGCTTTTAGTGATGCAGGAAAGCCTGAGGTGTGAAATGTTGTCCTTGAGGGTATGTGTGTATATATACACATATATATGTGTGTGTATGTGTATGTGTATATATGTATGCATATGTATATATATATATATATATTTATATATACGTATATATACACACTTTATGTCCTTTTCCTTTAGCACCTATAACTATGTAAGAGAATAATAAACCAGATTTTTTCTCTAGAAACAACATAGATTTAGAATACATTTCTCATCAGAATAAGTGCCATTTGTGAATAACTCTATGTGAAATAAATGTGAGCTGGATACATAATCTAAGGGCTTTAAAGGAACAAGTTAGCTACACAGTTAAGTTGTATTGTATGGTAACATAGTGACTAAAGAGTAATGCTATTTTAAATTACTAGCTCAAGTACTACTAATTATAAGATACCAATTTTGAAATGAACCACACTAAATTTGAAGACTTAATTGATGTGTCCTAAAGAGATAGGAAGTACATTAAGAAAAAATCCAATCATTACTAGTCTGATCTTTTCCCATTACTCACCCACTTTTCCCCATTTTGGTGCTAAACACAGTAGTATTATGTGAAATGCCACAGGACTTGAGTTTCTCTGCCCTCTAAAACTTCATTTTCATAGAAAATTAAATACTGTTAAATCAAATATTTTCTGTCACTCAATAGTGTGAAAAGTGTGAATAGAATAATAATTATTTTATAACTTCACTGTTCTTTTTTTCACAAGTAGATTTATGTTGCTTCACAGTTGTGACATGTAACATATAGAAATTGTTTCTTTTAGTATTGAGTGTGGGGAAGAAAAATAACAAGATGGTAGGAAGGAATGCTATGTAGACAGGAGGCGACAACGAACAGTTTCAGGCTGTCGATGTGGTTTAATTTTGCCTACTCAATCATCCTCATGCATATAATGCCATTCCAACTTCAGTCAGAACTGTCACAAGTCTTTGAAAAAGACAAAACATAATTCTCTTTTGAACCAAAAACAAAACAAACTTCTGCATCATTCTTGCTTGTCTGGTAAATTTTGTAAATTTTTTCAGAATGATTTTCTTTATAAACAAGAAATGTTTTAAATATGACTATGTAGATATAATTTTAAAACCTTTGAGGATAAGAACAAAAAGTGTAACAGAAGGAAACATTATGAACTAAAATCTTTGGATAAAAAAAGTCACATCATATTTAGTCAGATCATTGATTGGTTTGTTAAATAAAGTGAAAATGTTAGAGGAGAAATGAAACATAGATATAAATAATGCACTGTGAATCATATTCTTTTCCCTTAGAAATTAGCTATCAAGTGAACTAAACTGTGAAGCAGTTTTCCCAAGAAACTGGGCTACTCTATGAGTAGCTTTGAGTTCTGGCCTGAAATAAAAAGTATCTGAATATCCTGAGCTTCCCTTTCCAAGATATAGATAGATAGACAGATAGAGAAGGGGGGAAAGGGGGGAGAGAGATAACCAGCCCTTAGAGAGTGGACAGAAAATATTTTCTATTAAAAAAATTAATGTCCCCAATTATTTTCAGTGTTCCAGAAAACCAAAAATGGAAATCTTTCAGTAATGATAAAAAATATTTTTGAATCAATAAATTACAGTATTGTCATTAGTTAGATTGTAGTGTATATATCAATGTGACATTTTATTTTGTCTCAACAAGAAAAAATGCTGTTTTATTATTACTAGGAGTATGGTCAATACCACGTCATATTATCATCAACTCTACAACAGTGGAGTTATATTGGAATGAGCCAGAAAAGCCCAATGGACTCATTTCTGAATATCAATTACGTCGTAATGGAACTGTGGTCTTTCTCGGTGGCCAAGAAGATCAGAATTTCACAGATGACAGTCTAGAGCCTAATAACAGGTAAACTCAAGAAAGAGTAGTACTAGCTATCCAAGAGAATTTTTGCATGTAAGATAGTTGTTTTTTCCTTCTTTGTTTTGTTTTATAAGGGGGTCAGGAGGAAAAAGGAAAGGAAGTGCTTTTTTCCTTTGTGCAATTAGAAAAATACTTACTCTTTAACAACAAAAAAAAAATTAAGAAAAAAGAAAAAATCCTAAGTGGGCTTCTTATGTGAAGATTCTTAAAACAAGAATTCACTTATTGAGAGAACTTCTAGAATCTGTTTTTAAAAATGCAAATGTTTTCAACAAATAATCAACTATTATTGGAACCAAACATGCAAATTTACAAAAAATCAATCTTTTATTTTCCCCCCACCTTAAAATCACCATAAAATTGAAAACAAAATATGATGCTTTACCTCATCATTCTCTTTGCTTTTCTTTTTAAAAACTTTTTTATCCTTTTCATTGTGTGTGGTGAGACAACCTCAATGGCCTACTTTTCTAGAAATGCAATTTTAAATCAGTCTATTATTCAGTTATAACACAGTCATCATAGAATAGGGCTGTAAAATAGAATTATTAAATAATGAATTGAATCAATTTGAATATTTTCCCTGTGTTCCAGGGTTTTTCTTTCCCTTTTGAGGGGCTTGGGGTTGGAGTAAATGCTGGATTATCTAGAATTACCAGAAATCAAATCTATCAAAAAATCCAAATACTTGGAGAATTGATCTCCTCTCCCTACTCCCTCCCAATGGGATATTAGATCCTAGAAGAAAAGTATTGTTTCATTTTTTTTATTCCAGTGCCTAATACAGGTTCTTGAAGATAATAGAAACTTAATAAATGTTTATTGAATTGAATTTTACTGATCTCACTATAAACATCTCAGGGCTTCCTATATTCAGGCATCACTGATGTTCCTTGTCAATCATGCTGATGGAAATATGGAAGGAATAAAGAAAGCAAAAATGTTAGGGAAAACAATAAAGAATTAACTTAATCAAATATTTTTGTTTCAGTCCTAGTAAATCTAGTTTAATTCATAGCAAACAATTGATTTGCCATTTATAATATGACATATGTCTCTAAATAAAAAATAGAAGCACTCTAGAGATAGTACAAGCCTTCTTTATCTTGTCTTAAATAATTTCCATTCCTTTCCTTTTCCTTCTAGTTATGTTTACCAACTGGAAGCCCGTACAGGAGGGGGCAGCAATACTAGTGATGACTATGTTATACAGACTCCTGAATCAACCCCAGAGGAAATATGTGCCCCATATAATGTCACAGTAATTGACCCCTATTCTGTATTTGTAGCCTGGAATCCATCAGGTAAAAAAAAAAAAATTCTTTCTTCTGAAGATACTTTATAAACATTACTAGAAAGAAATTAATCATGAAGATGAAATGCATTATAAAAACAGTATTTAATTGTTTGATTATTTTCTAATTACTAAGATATAAAATAAATAAGATACTCATAAGCCAAGATATTGACATTTTAGATTTATCAAAAAGAAAATATTTAATTGTGTTATATACAATCAGAGATGTTACAAAGTATTGATTTATTTTTCTCTGAATCCATGTACCTAAAAGGTTTGTCATAAATAAAACACCTATGATAAGACCTGTAGAAATTTAGAAGTTTACTTCCATTGGATCTCTAAAGAAGGAAAATAAAATAAATATGTTCCTAGCATTTCATTTCCAGTCATACAGGTGGAAAGTCAGTAAAGACAAATGAATATCTAATTTACTTAGAAACCTTGAGCTATCTTTATTTTAAGATAATTGAATTTTCATGTTGATAGGTATATTTAATAAAAGTTTTAACCATTATATCCAGTCTAGTTCAGCATTTGAAAAAGAAATATGTGACTCTTCTTCCAGTCTAAATTAGAAGAAAATAAAAACAAAAGTGATTTTCTTCCATTAAAATAATGTCAAGTTTCCTTAAGTACAGAAAAGCAATGGCGCAGTTTGGTCATTTCAGTTATATAGGAGAACAAATAATTAACCACACCATTTCTTTACCTGAATTGATCATGGAATCCAGATCTAGAAAATAAAACAAAAACCATGTTTTCCAACTTTCTCATTTTACAGTAGACAAAACTGATGCCAGAGAAATGAAATTACTTATGTGAGGTCACAAAAGTACTAAATGTCACAACCAAGATTCACATGCAATGTTTATGACTCAACATTAAATATGTTTTCACATCTAAAGTGCTTATACATACATATACTAATATGTATGTACAATATGCATATTACAAACATATATGTATGTTTATATATACATACATATGTAAACTACATAAATACATAAGCATGTGTATACACCCTATGGTCATATAAATACAACCTTATAATTAATGTAGAGTGCTTAATTTGAGAGGATACAATTTTCCAAAAACCAACATCCTAGTTATATTATCATTTAAAACCAAGAAGAAATGGCTTTAATCTCAGTTCTGTAAAGTGAAAAATGAGTCAAAAGGCTACATAAGTAAAAGTTGATTTAATTTAGATGTTTTATTCTTTGCAGCCTCATTCTGGTGTGAGCAGACTGTAGCACTTTATCATCAAAGAATGTCAAGAGAGGCAATATAAGGATTGATATCAAATAAATTTAGACACAAAAAAAGAGCATAAGTTGATCAAATGACCATAATGGGAGTTAACTCAGAGAGAATCCAAATCAAGCACTGATATTTTTCCGATATCAAGAGAAATATAGGAAGTTTCCCAGATCATTGGGTTGTTCCTCACACTGAACTTTTTCAAGAATATAGGTGACAGTCTCTAAAGATGGGCAGTCATTTATAGGTTAAGATCTGCCTCTTTGGAGGTAATGTCAGTATTGTGACTTTACAGATCACTTTGAGTATTTTGAATATATAATTTTAGAGTCATTAATTATTCAGTTTGTCAAATATTAAATTGAACAAAGTGAAATTGCCATCTTTTTATAGAGGCAGCTAATTGGCTTAATCATAGAGCTCTGGATCTGGAATCATGAAGATTTGAGTCCAAAATATGACCTCAAACATTTACTATCTAAGCTAACACTTACTAGCTGTGTGGTCCTAAACAAGTCATTTAATTGCTCTATGGCTTAGCTTCTTCAACTGTAAAAAAAATTTTGAGATAATAATAAAACCTTCTTCCCATAGTTGTCATAAGGATAAAAAAGGACTTCAAAAATACTGTATAGCATAGTGCAGAACCTGTAGTGTACTTTAAAATTTTTTGTTTCCTTCCTTCTATTAAATCCAACACATTTTAACAATAAGTTCACTTAAGAAAAAGAGGCAGTGGGGAAAGGGGAATGATAGAATGAAAAGAAGTAGAAATTAACCTTTGCATTTGGAAAATGTACAACAGGAAAAAGTCTCTATTAGTGTTGCTCTTTTTTTTCCTTAGGCAATTGGGTTAAATGACCTGCTCAGAGTCACACATATAGGAAGTCTTAAGTGTCTGACATCAGATTTGAACTCAGGTCTTCTCCACTGTGCCACCTAGCTGCCCCTAGTGTTGCTATTAAAAAAATAAAAAAAACAAAAGCAAGTGTTTTAATTTCTTTCTACTTTTGGACATACAGGTATTTTTGAAATCCTTTTTTTTTCTTCAGTTCAATTTTAAAAACATACTAAATTTCTTTTCTGAAAACTGGTTGATATAATATCTCACATTAGTAAGAAAAGCATTTTATATTCATAAAACAATATTCCCAAATATGACTCTTAAAATATTACTACTGAAGACTTTAAAAGATGTATTATGTTTTTATAATTATAGGCATAAATAGGATCAGAGTTAACTCATTGTCCTAAACACTCAATGAAATCAATCTAAAAGCCATATTTTGTCTTTGGTCTAGAAGATTTAAACCTCTATGTTTATATATGTTTGAACAACTAAAATTACTATCAGAAAATGTGCAAGATTTGGTCAATCAAGACATCTCCCATTTTAAGTAGGATGCAGAAGATTAATATAAGATTTTTTAAAATATACCAAATGGTGTGGCATAAACAACCTTCACCGCTTTTGAAAAACTGTTGAGTTTATATCAATTTGAAAATGTCACTCTCTTAAGCCATTGTTTCTTGCCCTCATACTTAGGGGTTTTTTGCTTGTACAGGGATCATGCTTTCTCTGAATAATATTGCTTTCTTTCATCTCTTCCTCCAAAATGTCTTTTCCTTCATGATATGTATATTGTGACTTGTTCTTATCTCTTTTACTTCTTTGGAACCATGAATTTAAGCTTTGTCTTCCACTAATTATCTTTGTGATCCAAGCAAAAAATTCTTCCACTTGTTTTCCTTTAACTGTTCTCAAGATTCTAATTTCTCTTTTGATGGATTGAGGATCATACTACTACATTTCTGAGATTTCTAGGGAATCCGCAGTGTTCTGTATTTCCTTAAAGGCAGATTCAATTTTCTTTGTCTTGCAATATTTATTTATATTTGAAATATTTTAGATATCTTTGTATTCATCCTTCCTACTAATTTTGGAATCCTTCATATTGATTTATTTGTTTGTGTTTTAGGTTTTTAACAGAATTTTTTTCCTCTTGAGGTTTTTGGTTATTGAAACCCTTTTTCCAAAAATTTCCTTTTTATTCACTTTCTGACTTCTCTATTTATGTTAATTTCCCTTTGGAGTCTGGGCTTCAAATATATCTCAATCTCCTCTCACATTAGGAATTTTACTTTTCACTCACGTTGGGCCCCTATTCTCAGTAACTCAGGATTGACCATGTTGTTATCCATCCCCCTTTTCTTCAAGCCCAGTGCAGTCATGCATACAGACACATTATTCCCACCTCCATTTTTGAGTTCCCTGGCTGAGCTCATATATGATGCTTTTTACCCCAAGCTATAAGAAGGGAAGAGTGATTGTTCAAGATAAGAGTTTTTGCCCTCTTGGGTTCTCTAATTTAGTGACCACTCCAAAAAAAGAAAAATATACCTTTAAATAGTTCTTCATGTGTGGTTGGATAAAGTTAAAGTCTACTGCTTGTTTCAGAAAGAATCTGAAGAAAGAGAGGAACAGTATGTCAGACAGACAACAGATTTCTATTTCTACACCCTTTGCAGTGTAGACCTGGTGGTGGTGAAGTGCCAAGTAAGCAAGTTAAAGATGTGTACTTTTTAAAGATGGTTTTTATAGCTACCATTTTAGCTCTTATACATTAATTAGGATTGGATTGAAAAGTGTTTCTACTTAGTTAAGGTATTAGACCTGGGGTAGTGGTAGGAGGTTAGTTATAACACAGAATAAGTTGAGCAAAGAGTGATCATTTTCTTAGCTTATGTGCTCCGTTCTGTGATGCCTATAGAACCAATGACCTCCTCAATACCTCCCTTTTCTGCTGCAGCCAGTTTTTCCCTTTACCTTTCAAAGATAGACTAGAAAGGGTAGAGTAACTACCCTTGAAAATCTAGCTCCTGAGAATCCTCTTTTCAATTCTGAGATTGCTTCTTCCTTTTATTCAAATTGCTTATGGACGAACTTACGCTCTCTGACACAATGTCTTTGATTGATTCAAGAAAGTATATAGGTCCTATTCACACTCAATTCTGATTGATTCAGTCAAAATGGGCTTGTGCCAAGTTAAGGAAGTAAATAGAATGGTCCCAATCTTACCTTTGCTTCTTATTGAGTTTATTACTTCCAGTGCAAATAGCCACAATTGTTTTACCTCTGGTACATAATTTCTGAGGGAATTTCTTGAGAAAAAGAGAGTAAATCCCTAGTCTTCCATCAAGTTTGTCACATGATCTAGAAGTCCACTTTAGTCTTTTTTTCTCTACTATTTAGTAATGTTTTGCTTCCTACTGTTCCTAATATAATTTACCTGACTGCTGTTATATTAGGTTAATAAGTTTCAAAAATTCCCTTTAAAATCTCCAATATTATGCTGAGTTCAACAAATATCTCTTTATAATATTTTTATAAGGCTTATCTTTATAAAGGTACATTTTAGAATGACATATAAACTTATAAAGGAATAAAGGAAAAAATAATACAATTGTTACTGATTTTAATACTTTCTCAACTCTTAAAAACTTCTGGTTCAGGAGGACATATTTCATTCGAGTCCAAGATAGTGGAATTTGTGAAAATGCTTTACACTGACTCTCACCATTTAACCAATGGTTAATAAATCTATAATACCTAGAGCTGTCAATCTTTTAGTTTTGAGAAGCACAAAATCCATTACAGAAACTCTGTAATATATGAAAAGATTAAAATCTTAAATTAAAGTATCTTTTTTTCTGCTGCCTAGAAGGATTTTGAACTGGAGTTATAAACAGGTAGATAGGTTTGACTTGTGTATAATCTACAGTTGATGTTTATTGGAAAGCACCTCACATTGTGTGTTGATTTGGAATTTTAAAATTGTTTTTCTAGCTCTGAATATTCAAGAACAGCAGAAATGAAAGTGATTTTAAAAGAAGTGCAAATTCAATTAGATTATAAGAATAGGTTTCATCCCATATTCAAGGGTTTTCCAAGTATTCATTTTTCCTTCTATTTTAGAATGATTACTGCCCTTACTATATCAAAATAAATCAAACAACTGGGAATTTCATAGACAAAATGATAGTTAAATTAATAAGATTTAAGCATTTCAGGGAGCATTTTATCATCATGACTGAAGCAATTTGGCTTACTGAAGAATATTGGATTTAAGAGTTCAGACAAACAAGATCTAGCTATAGTCTTATTAGTTACAGGAATTCAGGCAAATGTATTAGCCTCCTTCTGCCTCAGTTATCTTATCTATAAAAGGGGAATAATATAATTGCATTTTATTTACCAACTTGATAAATTTTATACTTCATAAATTTATCTGCATCATAAATTATAATGTGCTATCTAAACATGAGCTATTATTATTGTCATTTAAATCATGACTATACATAGATAATATTCAAACAGTCAATTAATTCAGTGAAAACAGTGAACAAAATTGTTTTATACCATAAAGAAAAAATAAAGCCAAATGAGTGACTTAGTTTTCAGTTTTTACCTGACAGTTTTGTCCCTGGGAGATACAAGCTTAGTATACCAGGGAAGGCAGGAGGACGTGTTGTAAAAACCATGGGTGTGTATACATGGTGTGATTTTAGAAATCTTCTAATGAAAGGCAAAGCTAAATACTAGTGATTAACTTTTCCAGTGATGCACCTATGTGCAACAGTACCAACCCATATTCTAACAGCTCTATAATTCAGTCAATGGGTCTTTATTAAGCATTTATATGCACCAAGCACTCTATTAAGTTATGGAGAAACAAACATCAAGAAAAACACTGCTGACCCTTAAGGAATTAAAATTTAATGTGAGAAACAACATGTTAACAACCAGAAAGAAATAAGCTGTATGCAAGAGTAAATGGAAGCTTTTCTGAGAGCAGTAAGGTATTAGCATCTTGGGGAATCAAGAAAGGCCTTCTGTAATATATAGGATTTGAACTAGATCTTGAAAGAAGTCAGGGAAACTTTAGCAGAGGTGAGGGAATAAAACTTTCAGGCATAGAAGGGAGATAGTAAAGGCATGGAGTTAAAAGATGGAGCATTTCATTTGAGGAACTGCAGAAGCAGGCCAGTGTTGCCTCAATGTACAATGTATAGAGGAGAGTAAAGTATAAGAAAATTGAAAAGAAAGGAAAATGCCAAATTATAAAGAGCTATAAAAGCTAAACAAAAAGGTCTGTGTTTGTACTAGATGTATGTAATAGGCAGCCACAAAATAGATCAGTAATATGGTCAATCTGCACTACGGAAAATTACTTTGGCAACTAAATGGAGAATGAATTGGAGTGGGGAGATATTCGAAACAAGGAGATGAATTAAAAGAATTATAGGCCTTATCTTTGTTAAGTTTCTTTTTAAGAAAAACAAAGCAAAACTACTAGGATATAATACTCTGGGAGCTCACTCTCCTGCCACCTTGAAATAAGGAAATTTTTTTCTCCCTTCAGATTAGTCATCACTTTCTCAGTTTCACATGCAGACTCACATACAATGAATCTATATATTTCAATACCATTATAAATACCTTAAAACAGAAAAGGTTAAGCATGTTATGATGTGAAGGAAAGTGAAGGGGAGAAGGTATGTTAGATACTAGGTTTGTTCCTCTCCTCCCCACAACTCACTAGTAGGAAAGAGAATGAGAGGGAAAGTAGTTGGACTAGAGCTTGTTCAGGAAGTGTTATAGGAGATAGAGGGTAGGATTTGAGAGAAAATGAGCTATGCAATTTAATTATACATACCATTATAGGTGCTGGTTCCTCATCAGCTCTTGACTTCTATAGTCTTGGTTAGCACCTTGCTTCCAGTTTTGGTTTTAGTTTTTCTATTCTCTGCTCTCAGTGGGGAGAGGGACAATGCACTCATCCCAAGCTCTTTTCCAGACTTGGAAGGAGAAGCATGGAGGGTCACTGGTAGACTTGATTCTCCAAATAGTGTTGACTGAGATGACTGAAAATAATTTCATTGCAAAAGGGGGTAGTAGTGGGACTAGATAAGAGCCATGATTATGGGCTTAGGATACTTGACACTTGCACAAGAATTACTAGCAAATTATTTTATCTGCATGTCTTTTCTTTAGAAAAGCATTCTTCAAAGTCAAAACCCCCAGAAACTTAAAGAGAATTAATGAGCAAATATCTGCATTCTAGTACCACTACATTTTCATGCCAGTGCTTCGGTGGAATAGATGATGCTCTTCCTGGATTATATTAATTAATAAACAGATGCTGTACTAGAAAATAGAGGAACCCACAAGAAACAAATGAGATTGCAATTGGAAAAGTATAATTATATTGGTGACAATTTAATTAGGTTAAAACTAACAAGTACTTAGTACCTAGCATCTGAATCTCAAAGTCCATATAGGTCTCTCTCTCCTCCCACTCTCTTATTTTACCTCCTCCAATTACAGACTTCCTACAATTCCCAAATTCTAAGATTAAATGAATATGTTAAAAATTAGAGCTCAGATGGCAAGAGAATAAACATATGTTTTTTTATGGGGAGATAAGATATTGTTGTTCATCAAAAACATCAGTACTACTATGAATAATAAGAGCAACAAATATTCAATGTCCAATCAGTCTTTTACAACATAATAAGGGGTTTGCAGGTTGGAGAAAAGGTAGAAGAAGAGAATGCCTTACTTAGTGCTTTGAGATTGCTATAGTAATTGTAAGTGCCTGAAACTCTAATGAAACCACGACACCTTTGTCAGCTGTTCCTAAGAGTCAAAGAGATAGGTGGAGCTGGAATACAATAGAAAATCAGAATGCTGTATTGTCCAATTAAAGACAAAAAACATTAAGAAATATGTGACCTACACAACTACTAGCAAAACAAAAAAACACACACTACAAAGAGTTGAAGCAGCTCAAGAAACAACATAAAATTTCAACATCCAACTATGACAAGTACTTGAGAGGCAAAGAAATAAGAGAGAACATAATACCACAAGAGAATGAAGACATTTTCTCATTATCTACATAAATAGAATCTAGAAAATGCCAGAAATCCAAAAGTATAATCACAAGGCCCCTTATAAGTGACATCTGCTTGAACTCGATGAAAAAAACATCCACAAAGAAGCTTCAGACCAATGATTTATGATTTGTCACAAATTTGTTACAAACCAAAAAAAAGCAAATTAGAGTAAATACAAATAAAAAGCCTGCATACTCAATAAAATTAACAACAAAACAATTATCCCTGCTGTAGATCTGAAAGGACCTTAGAGTCCATCTCATTTTATGGAAGAAGAAACTGAGGTCACTTAGCAATCTAAAAGAAATAAAACTTGACCTATCAAAGATCAGATTTGAAGTATGAAAATATTTTCATTAAATTAATCACATAGCTATCTTTCAATATATGTACACACACACATACACACACACACACACAAGCCAGATAGATTGTGAAATGTTTTAGATTATCCCCATTCTGATTTTTTGTAGCGTCCAAAGTTTCTCAACTTTGTATTTTAGCCTTTTTATGATTCTCACCTATAAATGTTCAAGATCATATAGAAAGAATAGTAAAGACTTCAGCTAGTTCAAATACCCTGTTAGCATGTCCATGGGAATATAAACCACCTAAATATGTCAAATCTGTACTCCCATATTGCTTTGAAATCAGGTAAAGAGTTTACAGATTTTATCTTCAGCAGAATGAAATTACAGAGATGAGGAAACAGGTGGGGTGCCACTTAAATATCGGACTGCTTCATGAAACTTGGTTGGCTCACACAAAACAAGAATGAAAAATAGATGTGCTCCCTGCTGTTTAGAAATCCAAACATTCAGATTTATCAAAAACCTGAAATTGAGAATCAAATTTTCAAGTACATTAAAGTGATGGCTGCATCAAACTATTGTGACCCTTAATCATGCTCTAATTAGCAATGCAGTTGAATTCAACGCATTCTTTTCATGACAATCCAATTGTTTAAATTTCATGCATCCTATTGAAATAATAAATTCCCTTTTACATCTTTGATTTTTAAAGGACTCTGTGGTTTTTCTTCTACTAAGACATTCATTTTAATCAATATTGTTTAAAAATACAACACTTTATTAATCAAATTTGGGTTAGATGATAGTTGGTCATAGTATTATCTGCCTACAGAATCACTCTGTCATTCCATACACTTATCTATAAATTCAGCTCAAATATTTTCCCTTTTCCCTTTGGATTTATAATGAGCATTTTAGTTTCCAAAGAAGTATTTCTATTTTAATTGTGATGATTCACTACCAGTGCTAGTCTAACTTCATAACTTGCAAGAATAATATCTCAAAATAGCCCAATGACATCACTGATTGCTTTTGTTGACTATTCAAAGCAAAATAGCCAACCCACATGGCGAGTTCAATTTTTACTTTCCAATATAAAACCTTCTTCTCTCTTAATTTAGTCCAGATGGAAATTGAAGCCCCAGTTACATGGTATATCATAAATAAAGGATTTAAAAAAAAAAAAACATTGCTATATAAATGGAAAACCTGAATGGAAGAAAATTCTTATCTGTTGGAATCCTTCTTTCTTTCTGCTACTTAATAACAATGCGATGGTTACTCCTAGGTTGAGCCTTCTTCCTCTTTATTGCTTATCCAAAGTTCCTCTCCTATTGGAATCTGAAGGATGTATTTGTTCATCATGGCACAGTGTGTTTTGATGGCGAAATGGAAGCAATTAACAATTATTGAAAGGTAGTGAATGTCCTTGCTTTCATTCCCTTTTGGTGTCAGATCATTCTTTATTCCTAATGATCCTATGGGAGACTGGGGGAGGAAATGGCTTCTAACCATAGAGAGCCTTCTGCTGAGCTGCTGAGCCAGAAGAACTAAGGACCCAGGGAACAGTTCAGTGGAGGAGACAGTTTCCAAATATCCCTTTCTCTTAGATGCAGCTTCTTGGGTAAAAAAATTCAGGATACTATTAAAAAGGAGTCCCTTCTACATTCCTAACATGATGGCCAGCAATGTCACCATTTTTTACATGAAGTAGAAAATCAACTAGCTAGATTTGGACATGGATCCCTGGATGCTTTTGTATATCTTATGTGTTTTATTCCTCTTTCATTGATATTATAAACATCAAAATGTTTGCAATGGGGGTAATTAGCATTTTCTTCTTTCCTGGCCCATAAGCAACAAGGAGAAAAGAATGCTTAAGAAGCAGTAGGAACAGGTTGGTGACAATGATGGGGCAATTGGAATCAGTTGTAGTTGCATCAGTAGGGATAGATTGGGAAGAGTTGTCCCTCTAAATTCAATAAGTGGACTCATTTCTTTGCAGAAGTAACCTTTGCCCTCAATTATTATCTGTTTTCTAAGAGGGAATGAATAGCAATTCTCATTCTTTGACACTGGTTAGAGAAAAGAAGGTATTGATGGTGATGGGGAGGGAACATTATTGCTCACTGAAACTCTAGTGCAATCACAGGGGAAAAAAATGTTTATTCCAAGTCTAATATTGGAAGTCCCAAGACTGATATTGGAAGCATAAGACGCAGATACCTAGCAATTGGGGGAAAAAGGGAAAATGTTCCTCTCAAGCTCATATGTATTTTATTGCCTAGAGGGCTTGAGCAAATTATCTTCCTGATAGTCAAATATGGCTTGACAATAAAGAGAGAGATGGTAAATCCTGATCATATTGAAGGAGTTTGGAGAACATGAGAGAAGGTTAAATTGATCATTTTACCCAGCCCATGAGGTAAACAGTGGAAGGTGGAGTTCATTACATTCTGGGAAGGAAGGATATAAGCATTTATTAAGTGCCTGCTATATCCCCAGTCCTGTATTCAGTGCTTCACAAATATTATTTCATTAGGCAGAAAATATATTATCACACTTATAATGAGAATACCTTCATGGAGAAGAAATGGTAGGTGAGAGATCAGGAAAAGGGGAATGGGAGTGAAGAGAGTGGATAGTGAAGAGAGAGGAGAAATCTCAACCCAAACAACAAAGGACAAGCAAAGGGATTATAAACTTTTAGCTTCTGCTTCCAGATATGATTTTGAAGATGTTTGAGAAGACTCATCAAGTGCTTCAGGTTCCTATTGGAGTTTTGTTGATGGAATTACTCTATTAAAGTTGAAGATATTATTCATTATTAGTTATTAATGAATTAGACATTCATTAAAAATGAAGACACTAGAATGATTTGCCATGTCCTTCTTCAACTCAGGTTTTGTTCATGGTTGCTCTTTACTTAGTGCTATTCATCAATAATCTATTAGCTCTCCAATGGACCTTTTGACTGGTTTATAATTTTGACAACAACCCAGCTGTTTATAGACAAGGGAGATTGGTGACTATGATTTTGGATGTGATTGTTTTTTCCTGTATTCAAAATGTGCCTTATATATGGTTTCCTTTGGGTGTTTTATCTGTCAACATTTAGAACCAAGCTCCAGGTCATTTATTATTAGACATGAAAGTATGGTCTCAGTCCTGGTGTGGCCAGATTTATGATCCTATAATGATATTTCTTTCCAGGAAATGGAATAACTCTGCCTAATTCCATATCATTCAGATTCTGTGAGTTTCATCCAACAATCATTTTGTTTTAAAATATACTATGAGGTCTCATCCTGGAATTATTGAAGACCAGCAGAGGACCAATTTTAGTAAATCCTTCCAGACTAAAAATCTGTCAAGGACACACCTGGTGATGAGATTCTGTTTGACATCTAATGACCAGTCTAACTATGTTTGGAAAGTCTTGTCAGCAGTTTCTGTGTTGGATGATTGCATTTTTTTTTTTTTTTTGGCCATAGAAAACTCCCAAAGGGAATGTTCTAAGATATAAAGGAGTTGTAATCTGCATTAGTGAAGAGAGGACCCATGGTAACCATATGAAAAGTCCTTGAAAAAGCTCAAGTACTTGAAATAGGTGCTGAACACTGTGAAGTGCTGAGGAAAGATATAATATTTCAATAAAATGGGACTTGGTTCTCTGCCTTCATGAACCTGAACCATGCAGTCTAGAAAGATTGAGGGAGGAGGAAAAATAATAGTTCACATTTGTAGGTAACTTTTACATTTCTAAAGCAATATTTTCACAATGAATTTATGAGGAAATGAGGGTATTATTATTTTACAAATGAAGAAACTGAGAGTGAATTTAAGGAATGCTATATTTTGAATTAGAAACCTGCCCCCATTTCTTAGCCTCTGGATGATTTTGGACAATTCCCTAAATCCTTCTAAGTCTCAGTTTACTTCCATAAAATGAAGGAAGCCTAGAATACCTCAGAAGTTTCCTCCTGTTAGAAAACCTGCCATTCTCTGGCTTTCTTATTGATACATAAATATTAAATACTGGGGACTTGAACCCCAGCCTTCTCACACATAGGATCAGAGTTTTCACTTCAACTTTGTTGCCTGTTCTCATTTATTCTCAACTATCCAAAAGGTAACGACTGTATCATAGACTTAGAGAATGAGGGAACTTTAGGAACCAGCCAGTTCATCTCCTCCCTCCCACAGGTCAGTCACCTGATGACCATAGAGATCACATGATTCGTTCAAGCTCACACAGGTGGAAAGGGGTAGAGCTGGGATTTCAATCCAAAGTCCTCTGACTACAAATGCAATATTCTGTTCACTGTGCCACACTATTCTTATTGACTGATTGACAGGTTAATTTTAGCTCACAGATTATTTTTTTTCTAATCCTATAACCTGAACGAGTGAAGAATATGATGGAGGTAAGTAGGAAGAAGGAAATTTAGTTGTTGATGTTCCTTTCCCCTCCCCTTTTTTACTCATCTTTACTTTGTGTAAAAGCATTTTATATGAATTGTTTCCCTTCTCCCCCTAATATATAAGCTGCTTATGGGGAAAAATTGTTTCCTTTTTGTGATTGTGTCTTTAGCACCTAATACAAGGGGAAAATGTTATTGTTGCTATTCAGTCATTTTTCAGTCATGTCTGATTCTTTATGATCCCATTTGGGGTTTTCTTGGTAAACATGCTGGAATGATTTCCATTTCCTTCTTCAGCTCATTTTACAGATGAGGAAACTGAGGCAAACAGAGTTAAGTGACTTGTCCAGGGTCACAGAGCTAGTAAGTATCTGAGACCAGATTTAAACTCAGGAAGATTGAGGCGCAGTTGTCCATCCATTGTACCACCCAGTTGTATCTTGGGCTAAAAAGTGATGAATAAATGTTTGTTTAAGGTAGTAAATGTTGTTAATCTGTTTTCTTTATCATGAGAAACTGTCAATGGAAAAATCACCTTTATCAGTGAATATTGGAATGGTCCTGCCACTTAGGGTCTTACTGAGTAGGTGAGATACAGAAACATTAAACAATCTGGCCTAGGTCATACAGCCAGTATATGTGATAGAGATGGAACTTGAAAACAGTTCTCTAACCACTCTGCAATACTTCCTCTCTCATTTCACCTCTGAACCCCAAAGGGTGAATACCTAACAACCTCCAACCCATAAAGAGAATAGAGCTTGATTTGCTACAAATGCCACGTTAAAAGCAACCACTGTTTTAAAGCAAATAGGGCTGTCAGGCTGAATTAATAGATTTCCTCATAGAATTGTCCCTGCTCTGTCTCCTTAAAAGAAAAGGAAAAAAAGAAATATCATTTGATTGACTTGTCCCATTGCAAAGTGTGCACCTGCTGTGAAATAAAGCCACCAAGAAAAAAAAAGTTGAATAATTTAACTTTTTTATTTGTAAAGATAATCAGGGTTTTTCTGATTACATCTTAACTTCATAAATGTTAAATAACCTATCAGCATCTAGTTGTTGTAAATTATGAAAAGGAGTATTGCTAGGAATATTAACCAACGGATTCCTTGTTCTTTAGTGAACATGAAAATGTGTTATGGCAGGTTGTCATTGTGCTCCTGGTAACTTTGACACCAAATAACAAAACTGCCATTTGCACTTAGGCTAAATTGGTTCACTTCTACTTTCATGGTTCCTTTTATTCTGACAGAAATTTATGAACTCTGGAACTAACCAAGTCGTGTGGCCTCCCAGTTGACTTAAACAAATATGCCCATTTCATTTCGTTTCGGCATCAGAATACCAGGGGGCTAGGTACCTTCAGACTCATTGCAGATGGTGAAGGGTTGGCGAGAACACAGGAGGTTTTCATGTCACTGTCCTGTGAGTTATGACAGTAGCATGGGCCCCCTTTCCTTCACTAAATGCATGTCACTTTCTGTCATGTTCACAGTTTAAAGAAGCATTTTCCGTTTACATACTCATCACACATAAAGGGCATCTATTCCACATTAACTGAGGCTTTAAAAAAAAATGCATCCGCCTGCAATAGCTCTGTTTAGAACTGCATGAAGGTGTTTTGGGGGGTATTTGTGTGTGTATGTGTGTATTTTTAATTTTTTAATATAATACAATCCCTTTCATCAAATGGAAGTGATACCCTTTTTCAACAGAGAGCTCCCTTTAGCAAGACAATAGGGGCTGGCAATAGATTTCTTCCACAGTGTAGTTAAAGGTCACTGATTCAGTTCTTTGATGACATCTTTTATGCTAGGTCTTTTAGAATTTTTATTATACTGCCTGCCCACACCCACCATGTGCAGGTTGACTGACTTCTGAATGACGGGGATAGGGATAGAGGTGGGGATGAGATCTATGATTTCATTGCATAAAAATTCCCTTAATCAATAGTGTGCCTTCTCTGTATAACTGAGAGTGTGCCTTTTATGTATAACTGAGAGTCTTAAAAAGTTGTCTCAGGTACTGACAGGCTAAGTAACTTGCTAAGGTTCACACATCCAAGATATATCAGAAATAGCACTTGAATCTAGGTTTTTCTTACCCCAAGGCTAGCTTTCTATCCCCTACACTATGCTGTATTTCACTTGGGGAAACAAAGACCTAGGTTAATTATTGGAAAGTCTCCAGAAACAAATTCTTACAAAGAAATTAGATTTTATTATTTTGAAATTCTTGATGTTAGTTGTCCTTCACTCTCAAAGAAGACCAAAATGATACCACTATCCTGGAGTCAAGATACAAAACTCCTATAGTTACTCCAAAAGAATATGGATTTAAGCTTTAAAAGAATCCCCAAAATCATCTAATGCTAGGGTTTTTAAATTTTTATTATTTCATGTCCCTTTTTGTCAGTGTGGCAAAGGCAATGGAGAAGCCTATTCTTCTAGAATAATGTTTTTAATTGCTTAAAATACAAGAGGTATGAAAGGCACTAATTATATTGAAATAGTTAACAAATTTTTTAAAAAAATTTAAGGACTCAGGGGCAGCTAGCTGGTACAGTGGATAGAGCACTGACCTTGAAGCCAGGAGGACCTGAGTTCAAATCTGACCTCAGACATTTTACATGTCCTAGCTGTATGACCTTGATGAGCAAGTCACTTAACCCCAATTGCCTCAGCAAAAATAAAAAAATAAAAAATAAAAATAAATTAAGGACTCCAAGTTTAAGGACCTCTGATCTAGTAGATCTTTGTCATTTTTTTTAACTAAGGACATAGGCCAAGAAAAAGACATGACTTATTCAAGATCACTTAACTTAAGCTAGAGTAACAGAATGTTGCGTTACTAAAGGGATTTACTTATATCATACAATTATATATATATATATATAAAATGTATTTTTATACATACATGCATATATGATATAGTATATATAATATAGTATATGATATAACAATACCACTGATAGTAATGTTTATGTAAACCTTTAAGATTTACAAAGGATTTTATAAATGTTACTTCATTTGATCCTAGAAGTTTTGCACAATTATTACCTTCATTTTATATATGACACTGAGGTTTTAAAAACTTGTGACTTGGCTAGGGTCATTCAGCTAACAAATATCTTGGGCTATATTTGAACTCAGTTCTCTCTGAATACAAACTCAACAATACTGTCCACTGTGTTGTATCCACTATCACGACACTCTAGGCTCTGTGACTATCTTCTACTTTTAAATGTTTATGCATTTCCCAAACAATACTGTCAGTATCATCAATGACAAATATCATCCCAGCCACTTTCAAATCACAAATTCTAATTTTGAAAACTCCAAATTAGTGTTAATTGTCTGTGAAGTGGAAATGGGTATGCAACCCATAATCTCACACTTCTTTGATCTTTACCTTGACAGCCTGTTGACTGAAGTCTCACCTAAAATCATGTCATGGATTAATAGTAGAAAGGGGAATCTTTCTGAATTTAAAATTTTGTTGATATCACAAGTTTACAGAATCTTATTTAAAAACTTCTACCTTCTCCTTACTTGGTTCCAGTCTGATTCCTAAACAATACAAACCCAAATTTCTTTAAATTCTTTCTATTAAAGTAATTCCAGTTTTCAGTCTGCTGAATCCTTTTTAAAGCTTTGCTAATCTACTTTCTCTCTGTAGTGATCTGTTGGAAGGTGTCTTTATTATATGTGTCTGCTCTTTATATTCAAAAATGATGTGATGGCAGCAACTGTTATGGCCAGGTGTGCACAGCATACGCAGTGACTGCTCTTTTGTTAGTGGCTGCAGCAGTGGTTCAGAGAGTCTAGTACTATTCACCTCACTCTCCTTGAATTGTAAACACAATAACCAAAAAAAAACTTTAAACTTAGTATTGTTATTGTATTTACTAAAGCAAAACTTTAGTTGATTTAACTGATTTTTTTTATTGAGTTGACTTAATCTATTATTTGTTTAGATGTCAAGAAGATACAATATATAATAAATGGTAGTGAGAAAAACATTGAATGTGAAGTTAAGAAATCTTAGCTTGATTTCTGACTAGCTATGTGAACTTGGGTAAGTCATTCAATCTCACCTGGATCTCAGGGTTTTCACCTATAAAATGAGAGAGTTCTACCTGATGATTTTTAAGGCCACTTCTACTTCTAAGATTTTATGACTCAGATGTAAGCAAAGTTATGATTCAAGAATTATAGACTCAAAGTTGGAAGATGTATTAAACATTATTCCTATCTACCCCCTCCCTGCTGAATACATTAATCTCTTTTGTGATATATCCAAGAGATTTCCTAACTTCTGCTTTAACCCCACCATTGCTCAAGCCTCCCTGCTTTTTCCTTATGTAGGCAAGCATATCTGTTCCATTGGTTTGTCTTTAGAACATTAGTATCTCTAATAATTCACATTTTAAGAGTTTCTTAATAATATTCACAGATTCAAAGTAAAATTTCTCCATCTAGCTTCTTACCCTCAATTATGCTTTCAGTGTAGTTAGCCCATTCTCCCTAAAAATTAACCTGTGTTGAATGCATATTCAAGGTATACAGTTCTCTTTTCCATTTCATCTCATACTTTTTTGAGTATTACTTCTAGACTGATTGGAATCAGAGTGACTTTTTTGAGTCATATTTTGCTATATGTATGAAGTCCTGCATTTAGCAGGGAAGAGAAAAGAGCAATCAATACATCTGAATTCAGCAATATATCTGAATTCAGGTTCCACTTCTCCGTATAGAATTATCCTCTACAAAATTGAGGAGTCAGACTAGATAACATTGAGTTCATTATAGCTCTAAATCTTTGGGCCAGTGATCTATAATCTTATTTACTATTATGTTGACAATGTAACTAAATAGAAATTTCATTATGTATAATAGGGGATAAGACTTAGTAGTTGAATGGTATAAGGAGCTCCCAGGTGAAGAAATTCACTTTACCAGTGGAATTTTGCACTTTCTCTGCTACTTAGTCTTAACAATTTGCCTATGTACTGAGAGTTTATGTGAAATTCACATAGCTAGCATATGTTAGAAGTGAGATTTGACCTAAGTCTCCCTTGCTTAAAGGCAAGATCTCTATCCCAAGATACCATATGATCTCTCTATTTCTTTTGATGAAAATACTTCATCTTTTGGTATTGTAGAAAAAACATTTAAGAAACAATTTAAAAAGAGAATATGGTCTATGTGGAGGGGATTCCTTTTTGCATTCAGAAAATATAACAACTTCTCTATGATACAGAATCATATAATTCCATAATCATTAATTTCATTACAGTTTGAGGAGACTAAATATGGTTTTGGACCTTGTTCTCAAAAGCAGCAACTGTGAGCACTAAAACTTCTTAGACACAAATTTCATATGAATTTCATGTACAGGTCTATAAGTCTCACTGACAGAGTGGACTGTCCTGGCTCAATAATTGATGTACTGAAAACTCTAGTAGACCATGATTTGGATATTTTATGGGCTATTATGTCAAGGATCTATGTCAAACAGGATGCTATACACAATGCCATATAGAAAAATTATCATCACTTGCAAAACTACTGGTATTTTTATGTACTTTGGGGGTAAGTACAGCTAAGGGAAAACTATGAAACATTTTCTAATTATCCTGGATCTGTTTTAAAGACAAAAGACTATAAATTATTTTTTTCTGATCACCAAGGATATATTCTGTGTCTAATAAAAATACATCTACGTTCATAGGTCTTTGATTCATAAAGTTTAATACTCATAAAATTACAATTCATTTAAATAGTAATAGTTTTTAACAATGCAATTTGAAATGTATATTGCTAAGAATTTGTTCATTCCAAATGTATATTGTGTACAGATATATTGTATATACGATATTGTATACAAATGAATACACAAATGTATGTCGTTAATTAGCAAGAATTTCTAGACTATTCTACTTTTGTTTTTATTTTTCAGAAGAGAGACACATTCAAAGAATGCCTTTGGAATATAATGTCTTACTTAACCCAGGAACTATGACACCATTGATCTATCCAGTTGGTTATGATCACTTTACTGTGGTAAAGAATCTGACCCCATATACACAGTATGAAATAAGGATACAAGCATGTCATAATGGTGAGCATACTTCATATCCTTTGTCTGGGCTGAATCAAGTATCAAATTTTACCCCTCCCCACAAAAAATGAATACATATATTTTTAATATAACTAAAATAGCTAACATCTCATTTCTCTTTTGAAGTGAACTGTTTACCTAGAAAAATCAGCCTAGTATTGAGTGGTGCATTATATATTTCTGCACTTTATCATGAATATTTAACTGTAGATTAAAATGTTAGGCATTTTTGTGTGTGTGAACATAAAGTCCTGTTTTATAAAGTACTTTAAAAGAAAAACACTCACTCATATGAAAGTCTTTAGAAATGTAAAGCAAACTGAGGAATACAAAAGCTTCATAAAATATAAATGTAACTTAGTTTATTCCACTTTTTGTGGTTATAATATTGGATTAAATCTGAATAAACCTTTTCCATTTTATAACACTTGTCTAACCTTTATCTATATACATTGAATATCCTTTAATAAGCAGCTTGTAGTCAGTAATATCAACATTTGGACAAGCCCTCCCTTTCTCTAAGCTTTACTTGTTTTATTGAAAATTAGACAGATAAAGCATTCAGTTACATTTTAGTCAGTTACATTTTAGGCCCTAAATCTTCCAAAATCATATACTTATTTCAGCATTAACCCAGGATTAGGAAGATAAGGCATGCATTTCTTTTTATGGATAAGACATATATTTGTATATGTTTTATCCCCCTACAAGGTATAAAATCTTTGAGGTCAAGGGCTATGCTATTTCTATTGTATTTTAATCTCTAGCTCCTAGTATGGTTTTGGTATGGGTGCTTTATATGCATTTATTGATTTGAAAGCAGATAGCTATGAGTAATGCATCTCATTTCAACTACTGGAAACAGTCTCTGATAATCACTTTTTCTAACTTTTTCTAACATGCATATTTTATATGAGACATAGAAAATGTAGATGTTGGTCCTCACACCATTTTGCTCAATAGTGAGCATTTTTAAGTCCTTTATATATATCAAGTTCAGTATCCTATTGTTGGATCTGACTATTTCTACATTACCTCAGATATATAATCTAATATCAATTTACCCAATCTATTCTTACAACTCCCAAAATATATTATCACTAGAAATTTCAATTTTTTCAAGTTATTATTGCTTCCTGTGGAATTTATAAAGAGTTCATGGTCACCTGTGTTTCTATGATTTCTCTCAACAGCTGAAATATGATGACACTACAATTCAGTTTCAAAAGTGCTTTCTACAGGTTACTTAAAACATAAACATTATTGACTTGAAGATCTTTCTAGTTTCTTTTCTTGCCCTCATTTATCCAAGTTCACTTACACATTCAGTCATGTCTGTCAAGATCATTCTTTCATTGATTTTTAACATAAAGTCAGCTTGTGATTTTCCATGTGATTAGAAGAGAGCAGTTAAATTCAATTGATTAAACATATATTTATGCAGTGGCAAACATCACACCGAAATATTTTTGTGAGTCTTGGAAGTGCAGGATGTGGTATTTTTTCTCAACAGAACATCACCTCTTTCATTATTTTTATGGATTATAATATTGAAATCAGCTGATAATGTGACCATACCAGCTAACAAGTGAAGGTATGATCTATCAGCATTTGAGTAACAAGAAGAAGACAATGGATATCAATCTTTAATTGGGATCTGAAATTTCTCCCTCAGAAAAAACTTACAGTTTATAATACATCTGAAGAAAAAAAAAAAGACTAGATTCAGCATTGTTCTCATGGCTTTTGAAAAATAAATTTTGTTCAAGTAAATATTTTACAATTTCTCTTTATAACAATTCTTTATATTCAAAAATTTTTCTTTAATATGAATTTTCACATAAAATTTCCTGTAACAACAAATTCTTACATGCATATATGAAACACTATAGATATGAATGGAATCAATCATATCCAAGTCAACATTGATAATGTAGTAAGTAGGAAATATTATCCAGGCCCTTTGCTGGTTTTTCTTCTCAAATATTCTTCCTGACTTATAATTTTTGTTTTTCATTAGCACATTCATTGGAGCATTTAAAAAAAGTAGAAATCCAGTTACTTTACTTGTTAGAATTTCAGATAACAAAACTGGTTTTGTGTGTTGACATGAAAACAAACCTTAGTAAAAGAAGAAATAAGAGTATTTGAGGATGTTGGATAACCACTGACCTTTATTTATGAAAACATCAGAGACTACAGAGCCTAAGAATGACTCCCTATAATTTTATTAAACCCTATAATATGACCAGATAATTGAACTCTAGATCTACAAACTATGGGGGAAATGATTTTTTAACAAGAGATCTTAATAATATCTTGTAAGTCTTTTGAACTACTGAGGATCAACCTATGTAAAAAAAATTATGTTCATTTATCTAATAGCTCATATTTTTATCTTGTTTCTTTTGTCATCTATTTGTCTATCTATCTACCTGCCAATCTATCATCTATCCATTTATACATTATCTATCTATTAATCTATCTGTCTGTTTACCTATCTACTTGTCCAGATCTATCTACATAAATCATCTGTCTTTTTTATAATCCATTTGTTTAAATTAACTATTAGCTCAATTCTGATGGACCTGACCATCTTCAGCAATGGGATGAACCAAATCAGTTCCAATGAACTGAACCAGCAACGCCCAGTGAAAAAACTCTGGGAGATGACTAAGAACCATTACATTGAATTCCCAATCCCTATATTTTTGCCTGCCTGCATTTTGGATTTCCTTCACAGGCTAATTGTACAATATTTCAGAATCTGATTCTTTTTGTACAGCAAAATAACGGCTCTGTCATGTATACTTATGGTGTATCTAATTTATACTTTAATATATTTAACATCTACTGGTCATCCTGCCATCTGGGGGAGGGGATGGGGGGAAGGAGGGGAAAAATTGGAACAAAAGGTTTGGCAATTGTCAAGGCTGTAAAATTACCCATACATATAACTTGTAAATAAAAAGCTATTATTTAAAAAAAAAAATAAACAGATGACACACAAAAAATAAAATAAATTAACTATCATCTATTTGTCTATCTATACAAATCTCTATGTATGCCTGTCTCTATATAAATCTATTGATCTATCCAAACATCTCAACAAATACATAGTAAAAGAACCTTGTTGAGGGTAGGGAGTGTTTTATATCGTTATATCTCCAATGCCAATCTGAATGTTTTGTTTTTTTTTTCAAGAATGTTTGCAAGTTCATTAATTTTAAGAACTCTCAAAACTAAAACAATTTTCCACAAATATAGATCAGTACCTGTTCTCTAAGTTATTTTTTCAAAGAGTTTCTTTGAAACTTTCTTTGAAGAGCAGAGTAGTTATGTAACTTTCCCAGAGTGGCAAAGCCTGTACATATCAGAGGCAGACCTTTAATTCAATGTAGTTTTCATTCTACAAAATTGTACCTTGCCTTATATATAATATATATTTCTTAAATTTTACAATATTGATTTAACTTAAATATATTAGAGGAAAGGTATTGCAAAAAAAGAAGTAATAGAAGCTAACATCCAGAAACAGAGACTAGTTTTTACAGGATGCTTTAAAATTATTTTCTAAGATAATCATTATGAATATAAACAAGGTTCTATAACTTTCTTAGAAATATAATTGTATAAAAGGTCGGCTAATTTTTTTCCCTAGAAGGATAGTAATATATATTTAATGTTCATTTGCTTGGAAAATTCAAACAAATTTTTGTGCTGATTGCCAGAAATTATCTCTTATTATAAGATTCCATGTGAAAGTTAAGATGCAGAAATAGTACTCTATCTCATATATAGTGGCCTCAGTGGTTATTTCTTTTAGAAATGAGAGGATGGCAGACAATCAGTTATATAATGAACTAGATTGTCCTCAGTTTAGTCACAAAGATTAGCAGTCATTTTTAAATGTTTTGGTTAATAAATTTTCCAGTTTCTCTTTTTTAGATTTATATGGATAAATATAACATTGAAGTCCAAACTTGCCAAATGTAGGATCCTTTCCCTCATCCCCTCCTTGAAAAATGTATTTTTTGTTTTTTTTTCTCCAGATGGCTGTGGAGTCAGCAGTGGTACCTTGGTGACAACTTTTGAAGCAGCTCCCATGTATCTGAACTCTCCTTTTCTTGTGACAACTGGACCTACCAGCATATTGATTAGATGGTTACCACCTAAAAAGCCAAATGGAGTCATCATCCACTATTTTATTCACCGGTAAAACTCTAACTATTCTTATTCAATGTTTAAGCATTTACAGGATTCCTGTGTGATGGAATGCCCCTGTGCCCTTTGTTCACAGAAAGACTTCCTAGATGATGACCAGGGGAGGAGAGATTTATGCAGAGACACATTCATTTAATTTGTGAATACAAATGTACAAGTAGACTGACTGTTTTGATTCTTTATTAAGCTAGATCAGATCTAACCAGTAAATTGAATCAAACTACCTGGTTTATTGTAACCAATTAATGATCAGTTAACAATAGATTATAAAGAAATAGTAATTATTGTATGAGACATTTGGTTTTAGTCTAAATGCCATATTCACTTAAAAGTTGGAAAGTATAGTTTAAACCACCCAACTATTAATTTGGATATGATTTTTTGAAAGGTACTAATTAAAGATTTCATAGAATCATAGTCAGAGGGGCAGGTAGGTGGTGCAGTGGATAGAATACCAGCTCTGAAATCAGGAGGACCTGAGTTCAAATCCAGATTCAGACACTTAACATGTTCTAGCTGTGTGACCCTGGGCAAGTCACTTAACCCCAATTGCCTCAGCAAAAAATAAAAAAAAATTTTTAAAAGAATCGGAGTCAGAGCTGGAAGATAATCAGAGATTATGTATTTATTATTAAAATGAAAATATTCCTCTCATTCTTCAGAGGTCACTGAGTCACAGAAAGGTTCAGTGATTTTCCTGAAGTCACATATTTATTAAATAGAAGGCCTGACTGAGATCTGAACCTAAATTATCTAGCTCCAAATCCATACTTCTTTTTGTTGCCACACCTTTGCCCCACTTCTTCCATTCTGATGTAACTCTTCTTTGTCATGTAAGGTTGTAGTCTTTATAAAACAGAGATCATTCTTGCTTTTCAGGATTTCAACAGTTCAATCATTTACATTTTGTCAGGGATGCAATACTTTCTCTTTACTTCCTAAGAGCTGGCTTTTCATTCACATTCCTTTTGCTTCCAAAAGTGAACAGGTTTCACTAAAGAATTTTTTCCTCCTCTTCCTTATTGTGTAGTCTCATTATAATTGATAATAAGTATTTTAAAGAATTAAACAAAGGAAAGAAGGAGAGAGGGAGGGAGGAGTGAAGGAAGAAAGGGAGGGAAGAGGGAAGAGGGAAGGAAGGAAGGAAGGGAGGAGGGAAGAAAGGGATAGGAAAGGAAGGAAGGAAGGAAGGAAGGAAGGAAGGAAGGAAGGAAGGAAGGAAGGAAGGAAGGAAGAAAAGAAGGAAGGAAGGGGGAAGGAAGGGAGAGAGGAAGGAAGGAGGGAGGAGGGAAGGGACGAGGGAGGAGAGGAAGGAAGGAAGGAGGGAAGGAGGAAAGGCAGGAGGGAATGAAAGAGGGAGGAAGGGAGGGAGAGAGGAAAGAAAGAAAGAAAGAAAGAGGGAGAGAGGGAGGAAAAAGGATTTATTGATGGAATTTTGATTTATTGATGGAATATTGATATATTCCAGGCACAGTGCTAAGTGCTTTAAAGATATGATTCTTTTAATCTTTACAGCAACTCTAGAGAAGAGGTGTTATTTTTTCCCCCTATATTTGACATTTGAGGAAACTGAGACACACTGAGGTCAGGTGACTGTCATAGGGTCATACAGCAAATATCCAAAGCACAAAATTCAACTTCCTGACTCCTTCCTGACTCTTAGGTCAGTGCATTATGTACTACACAGCCTCTTGGAAGTCACATAGATCAATATTTTAATTTTATAGTTGAGGAAATTGAGGAACAAACAGAGACTTTCACAGTCATTCTGTGAATTGATAGCATTATGCCAAGAAGCCAAGTCTCAAGAGTTTGGAGCTTTTACCAACATATCTCACTTTCTCAGAGCCTCACCTGTCTACATATGACATCATGAAGAACCTTGTACAAAGCAATCTGAACTGAATCACTGTTGGGAGTTAATTGTCTAATATAGAAAACACTGACAGAAAATATCATAAAGGATATGCATACAGACAAATGCCTCCAATAAATATGTTGAGTGTATGAAGCATGACAAAGGTTTCTTATCAGCCTTTAAATTCAATGATCTTTGTGATGAAATCCAGCCCAAGATCCTTACACTTTAGACTTGATCTTTGTCCCCATGTAGCTTCACATATCAAGCCCCTTATTTTAAAATGAAATTTCCAAGAAGAATTAAGAGTTTTTAGCAAAATTGCCAAAAGAGGAAGTATTATTGAACTTCTGGTTATGTAAATGATATTACTGAAAATGAGCAAGCCAAATTTCTTCTCAGCAAACATTAATTTGAAGAATAATATTTCTGATTCAAATACAACATGAACATGTAAAAATGACTAATGTGAATTTACATTTTACGCTAAGCACATTAGTGCAGGCTCTAAAAATGCCCATCCTCTGGAAATAGTTTTCTTTCATCTACTTAATGCTAATTGTATGAGAAAAGCACATCAAATCCCTATTCTGAATAAGGGGAAATAAAGTATCTGTTATAGCCCAGAACGTGGTTTCACTCTGTTGGTTTTGTAAATAAAGCTCATGATTATGTTGAGTATTCCATGGCAGCTATAGAGAGGGAAAACAGGAAATATAATGCAGAAAGCCCGCTTCAATGAAAAATACTGTAAATTGAATTTGACAGCATTTGATGGCATTTGATTATTCTAGTCACAGCCAAACAATGATATAAAGAGTAATATGAAACAGAATGTGTTACTGCCTAGCAGACTCAAAAGCAATAAACCTTCCTCCAATGTGACACAATCACTTCACAATCATAATTGTAGCCTGTTGGATACCTCTGAGTACAGCAGAAGGGCACTGACTGACATAGATACATTTTGTTTTTTATTTAAAGTGAAATGAAAATGGCGCACTGGGGCTCCAGATACAATCGTTATATTCACCTACATAGGCATGAATCACTTGGCAGTTATTTCAGCTGAAGTTTAAATGTGCTTAGACAACAACAATATCAAATCTTTCTTCGATAGCTGCAAAAAAAAAAAAATCTGAAATTTGTAAGGACAGGAATAGAATGTAGGCACATGGTTCTTTTTCATTCCAAGGCTCTACATTGGCCCTTATATCGTCATAACAAGCAGCCTGCAGTATTTCTGGGAAGGTGATGACATTTAATTTCTTCTTCATCATTTGCCTTCTTATTGTATCACCACCAAAGGAAATTCATTTAACTCAACTACAGAATATTTGGTGAACTGGCCTATGCAGATCTTTTCATTAAAATTGCAAGAAGCCTGCTTGTCAATCTCATTCTGAAAATGTTTGCAAAATGATTGTCACTCTGCCAAAAAAAAAAAAAAATCCCTTTTTCTCCCCCCAGATAATTTTCTTCTGTTGTATAAATGGTTGCCTTTGGATATTATCGGATTAAAATCTGTCTGCTAACCCCCAAAAGATAAGATGTTTACAGTTTTTAACCCATAAAGGGCCATGACTATAAGTTCCAGTACTGCCTTTTATTTTATCAGTATTACCTAGTATTTAAATTATCTTAATTTAATTAATTTAAGTAATTAATATTGATGATTTGAATGCTACATGTGAGAAGTTTCCCTTCTTGTCTTTTGAAAACTAATGATGAAATAAGTTTTTATAATGGTAGTTGGAACATCAGACATTAGATCTCTTTGGGAAATTATGTATATTTGGTTTGGTGATAGTTTATTCACATATTGTAGAAGATACCATATTGAGCAGGTGATTCTCTTATCAATGAATAATTGGTTTGTATGATAAACCAAAGACCTTTCAGCACTATACTATCAGCTTATATCTTTCTTTTCCTAAGCTATGTTTTCATTGGGTAGACCACCCTATGTGAATCCCATTTTACTAGATGCTTTACAAAAAAAAAATTACATCCATACTAGCTAGGAGACTATTACAAAAGAAGTAGTGAACATTTTCTTAGAATGATAAGAAAAATCTTAGGATCATAAATTTAGGCTTGGATGGGAACTTAGAGGTCATCTAGGTGAACTTACTAATTTTATAAAAGAGAGGAAACTGTAGTACCTAGAGTTTAAGTGCTTCTGTCCAAAATCATATAAGTGGTAGAGCCAAGATGAAACCTGGGTCATCTGAACACAAACTTTGGGAGTGGTAAATAAGCAATAATCTTCTTATGTGATCTACATTGTCCACATAATTCCCTAACTGTGTTCTGCAAGTAAGATACTATCAATGAATTATTTAGACATCCTTTATTTTCTCTTTTGCCTTTGTATCCCCAGAACTTAGTTCTCTGAACATTGTAAGTCCTCAATACGTGATTTGTTTCATTGAATTTAATAAAATCATTAATAGGAGACCTCAGAGATAGACATCCCTCTGGTCTATCATAATCTAGATAAAAGGCATCTGTTTGTTTTCCATCTGTTGATATCTAGACTCTTCTCTTTTGAGAGTTTTAGAATGCAATGTGTCTTGAGAGTCAGAAAATGTAATCACCTAGAAGAACTTCTTATCTATTAGGAGTCCTGCATGGTAGTGATGAACAGCTTTGGCAAGCATTTGTAATCTTATTTTGTATCTTGTTGCTATTGATAATCAGATGATTTGGCAAATTCATCTCAATCTATCTAGATTTTATTTTCCTCAAAGGGATCTTTAATACAGATGTAGAACCTCTCATAAAATATTTTGAAAAATACATTTATTGATGTATTTCATCTTTACATCGGTTTTCTCCCTATTCCCCTTCCAGGATAAACATTCCTTTTGTGAATTAACCATACTTAAAATATATGAAACTTCTTTCATTCCCTCCTTCTTTTCCACAAATTCTATTTGGAAGTTTTTGTTTCCATTTATGTTTTACTTGTTTATTTCTTCAGTCTGCTTGTTTTTCTGTGGGGATTTATGAGTGCATTCTTCCCTTTTTCTTTTTTTTATTATTTAAATTGGTGCATTTTCTGGTGGTCTTTTTTAAGCTAAGTGAGTAGAGAGTTTATGCCCAACCTCTTAATCATCTTGCCAAAAAATCTCATTCTTTAACTTATTAACAACTTGCTAGTGTCGACTGTAATGTCCAGGCTAGCTTTCTGGAGGGTCTCTGGATGGACCTTGGTCCTTAGGTGGAGAAATGATGAAGGCAGGACAGCCACCATGAGTCTGGTCAAAGATGGAGTCCAGAGTCTGGAATCTGGAGTCTCGCGTCTTCTTTGTGTCTGTGGCTGACTCTCCTGTGTTTGAGACTCTCTTAAACACCTCAGTACGATTACATCACTACAGCACACTGAGCATGCACCAACTGTTAAGCGAGTCATTACATCACTCTATCACATTAAGTATATGTTTAGAGAACCATTATCTCACACTGAGTAAGTGCTTAACTATAAGCACCCTGCTGTCTTTGATTCAAGTACACTTTTTCAGAGTTCTGGCCCTCTCTAATCAACTGACTTCATTTTTAGCAAAATGTAAGTATTTATGTGGTTTATTTTACCATAGAGTGCCAAAATAGTGTTTGTAAGTTTCTAAAATGGTGTATGAATCAGTAGCCAATGCCCCATTTTAAACCATGTTACCATTATTACTGCAGAAGTGGGGGGTTATCATGGAAGTCTGAAGAACATTTAAAAGTTGTTTTATGAGTTATCATTGACAAATTAACTGTTACTTGTGATCAGTCTATTGGTAATTATTATTGGTATTATGTAGTTAGGGAAGCTGATTCTTTAATAAGACATTCAGTCTATCACCATAATGATCTTTATACCTTGGAACAATCAGCTATATTTTCTGCCCTATAAATTCCAAGGTGCTTCAAAACACCAGATCTTATAGCCATCATTGAGGGGAGCAATTTTTATGAATAAAAGAAAAGGCCCTTCTTCCTCCCCATCCCCAAAATTAAAAGGTATGGAACAATGAGAAATTGCCATCTATTCTAAGCCCAAGATCTGAGAGAATGCCTTTGCCCCAGACTACTACTCCTGTATTCAGCCCAGGCCCTACACACATCATCCAAAGGAGCCACCTTCAAGGGGACATGACCTGGCAACACCTCTTGGCAACCCAATCTTTTCAGCATCCACAATTACTAAAGACCAGGAAAAAAAAGTTTTTGCCACCAGAGTCCTTGGTGCTGTCAAATGGTTCAACATCAAAAGCAGATATGCTTTTACCAGTAGAAACAACATTAAAGAAGATGCATCACCATCTGCTTTGCAACTGTACCCAAAGGACCAAGAATTCTTTCCATATGGCATGTTGCAAAAACTTGCTATCTGTCTTGTCTCCTTCATCAGAATATGAGCTCCTTGAGAACAGGGACAATCTTACTTTTCTATTTTTATCCTCAACCCTTAGGACAGTGTCTGGCACATCAAAAGTGCTTAATAATTTTTTTTTAAATTTCAGTAGTTATTTACTAAGCACTTAGCATGTACTAGGCCCTGTGCTAAGTGCCAGGAATAGAAAGAATTTCTTTTTAAGTTCTTGGCCTCCAGGAAATTATAATCTAATGGGGAGACAACAAGCAATCAAATATGTACAAACAGGATATATACAGGTTAATTAGGAAATAATAAACAGAAGGAAGACACTAGAATTAAGAATGGTTCATGTAGAAGATGAAATTTATGTTGAGACTTGAAGGGATCTAGGAATTCAGTAATTGGACATGAAAACTTAGGCATGACATGCAGGAGAGATAGGGAAAATGCCTAAAATAACATGGTAGAGTGTCTTATTAGTATCACTTGATTTAAGAATAGGTAGCAAGGAATAAGCCATGCAAAGACTGAAAAGTTAGGAGACAGGATCAAGGAGTTGAGTTTGAATTACAAACAAAAGGCCTTGTAATTTGATCCTGGAACTAATAGGGAACCACTCCATTTTATTAAGCAGGATGGGGTATATGTAGTATGGTTAGACCTACAATTTAAGAAAATCACTTTAGCATTGGAATATAGGATGTATTGGAATAGAGAGAGACCCATGGCAGGCAGACTTACCAACAAGATATTGCTGTACTCTAGTCATGAGACACTGTCCTCAATTGTAAGAGAAAAATTTGGAAGGGGTTAGGGAATGTTTAGGGGAAAAGATGATAGAACTCAGTTTTGGATGTGCTGAATTTAAAATATGTCTGTTATCCATCCAATTTGAGATGTCTGAATGGATATGTAAGATGGGAGGTTTGAATGGTAGATTGAAGAACTGTCAGAATAGTGATAATAATCAAAACTATGGGTATTGTTGAGATCATTAAGTAAAGTAGTATGGTGGAAGGATGAAAAAGGTATGGGCCAAAACCTGGTAGGACATTCACAGTTAGGATGAGGATCCAGAAAAGGAGACAGAGACGTAGTTATTTGAAAGGAAGAATTATGTGATAATGCTGTTTATAAAACTCGAAGAAAAGAGGATAGTAAGAAGAAGAGAGTAATCAGAAGTAATCAGGGAAGTAAAGAAAAATGAGGATTGAGAAAAGGCTCCTGGGTTTGATGATTGTTATTTGACAGTTATTATTGACAACTGATCATTGTTAATCTGGGAGAGAGGTTTTGGTGGTAGGATGAGATCAGAAGCCAGATTATAAGACTTTAAGAACATGAAAAGATAGGAGGATAAAAAGACATGAAGTTGATGTATTTATTGTAGAAAAACTTCTGAAAACCTTTAACAAAGGGCAGATGAGATGTAGGATGATAGTTAAGATGGATGAAAGAATTGAGTAAGGGTTTTTAGGAAATTTTAGGCAATAGAGAATCAATAGACAAGAAAAATGAAGATAAGAGATTTTTTTAAAAAAGGCAAATTGGTTTTAAAAATTGAAGGCAAACAGGAGGTGGTATAACTTGTTGGAGGAATTGTAATTTAATAGGATCAACCTGTGCATGTAGATGAGTTTGCCTCAATAAGGAGTAGGTAGGGTCATCTCTTCAGGTAAAATAGGTACAAATGAGGCACATGGCATCTTAGTGATATGAGGAACAGGAGAGAAGAGGGAGTTCACAGTAAATAGATTTTTTTTCTTACCGTAAAATATGAGGCAAGATTCTCAATATTAGGGATAGGGGAACCTTTGGAGTATATAAAGAGAGTTGTTAGAACGTTTGGAAGATCTGCTGTGTAGTGTGGGATAGTAAGTTGCTAAAGAAGGTATAGAAGCATTGCCTATCAATTCATTCAGCTTCACATCAGGGTATGGCACCATAATTTATCTTTAAGGATGAAAAGTATATAGCAAATAATTATTTATCGATCTATATTTTTATTCCCCTTTAGTGCCAAGTAACATGGTATTTTGCCATTTGACTTTCTACTAAATTACATTTCAATTTCTCATCATCTCATGAATATCACCTTGACTAGGTAAAAAAAAAAAAAAATTATGTCATTACAATACAAGTAAAATTCCACAAAGATGGAAAAGCCTTGATTATGGCCCTACAAGGAGGACATTTTGAGACATGTTTGTCAGCAGTGGGGAAGTAACCAATAGACAGGAAAAGACTGATGATACAAGAGAGAATGGTGATGAACTATGTTTCTGTCATTTCAAAATGATCCCAACCAAATTTGAAGAATCTTACCCCGAAAATATTGCTAACTTTTTTTCTGTCCTAGTAAATCATTAAGACTGCCTGTTTAAATAGAGAAGGGTTGCAATCTATATCAGCAAAAAGTTCCCCAACTGATGAAATTATGGATCTTGTGAAGTATCAAATTATATGATATTGTTAATGATATCTAACATTTTAAAAACTCTATAATTTACCAAGCACTTTACATACATCATCTCACGGGATTCTCACAACAGTCCTTTAACTCTAGCTAGAAACTTCCATCTAAAACATGTCTAACATGATTTTATGCAAAGAATAAGAGATTGGCTATTCAGGAGAAAGTACTTCCAGTTAAATGAGCAGTTGAATCCTAAATCTTAAGTCGATTGAAATGATTACAGGCTGCTCAACCACTTCTGTTTAAAGTTTATTCAGACATGAAGATGTTCTGTTTTTTAGCACCACAGATGGAACCATTTACCTCACCATAAGTTTCATTCATTAAATATTCAACAATGATAAGAACTAAATACTTAACCAAGTTGCATCCTTCTCTTGTGCTCCTGCATAAATATGGATCTAGAACCATGTTTAATCTTATTACATGCAAAGAGGAAATAATTCATATTTGGAGTCCCCTCCTTTTTTCTTCAGTATCACGGATTACTAAAACATCTCTACTTTTCAGTTTCTGAGTGAGAGTTCAATAAAAGTTGTCAACATCGTCATAGAGAGCCCAGCACCAGGACTGAAACCTGGGCCTAAAAGGAGCTTACAGAAGTTGCAAACATGACGGTGCCACTGGGTAACAATGCTGATGAAAAGAAGGATTTTCCTTCTTTTACTCTGAAAATTTGTAATATTTTCCTAACTTCATCCCCAGTCCCTCTTCTGATCTTGTATACTTCATGCAAAATAAATGACAATATTTTGATTGGTAGCATCGTGCAGTCTGCAGTCTGATGCTGAAAGATGAAGACCTCAGGCCAAAATCCAGATGTGGCCTTTAAGTACTTAACGCCCAATAGACTCCCTATATTAAGTCATCAGGAAATGAGCTTCTTCTGAATGCTGTATAGAATTAAGGGCAAGATGAAGTCATGTGTCTCCCAAGAATGGTGTCTTCAGAGCCAATTTTGAATTTCAAAGACCTAGAAATAATCCTAGCAGATAAGATCACAGGACAAGGGATGGAAAGAAATCCCATCAAATTTTTTTTAAAAGGCACATACTTGGAAAATTCTACACTTAAAATGTAATGCCAGAATCCAAAGAAATGTTTACCATGGCAAATCAATAAAATATTCCAAATCCTCTTTGTACTTTTGTACTTATACTTTAGTACTCTTTCTAATGTAACTTCACAATACATTTTAAACCAAAGAGATATATGTGGATTCCAAAACCAGCAATATGGCAGTCCCATATTGTACCTATTGTACCATAAGTACTACTTATATCACAATCTAATACAGAAACCTGTGAAACTCAGACAGCCAGGAAACCATTATAAAGTGTAAAATCATGTGATTTCAGGGAAAAAAACTGAATGGAATGACATGTAGGAGAATTGAAAAACAAAGTTGATATTTATCATAGGATAGTAGAGGTATGTCTAGTTCCTAGTTCTCAGATGAGTCTGTATCTTGACTATTGTATCGCCACTTTCTGAAAATTCATCTTCTGAAAAAAGTACAATAAATTATGCAACAGGGGGCAGCTAGATGGCATAGTAGATAAAGTATCAGCCCTGAAGTCAAGAGGACCTGAGTTCAAATATGATCTCAGACCCTTAAAACTTCCTAGCTGTGTGACCCTGGGCAAGTCACTTAACCCCAATTTCCTCAGGGGGGGAAAAAAAAACATGCAATAGGTGAAGTCTCACAATAAAAATATTTGTAACATTGCTGTTCAGATTTGCTGAGAGGATATCACTGATCAATTATGCACAGTAAAAAATCTAAAAATGCCAATGATCTAACTTAATCCATATTCCTCAGCAGTACAGCTAACATATTTGATCAGAAAAAAAATGGATAATATATCTGGGGTTAGAGATCCTATCTCTAATCATATGTATACATTCAGTAAATTAGAGAATGTGGATGGTTTTGCAACTCCAACATGCATGAGTGGAAAGTCTGAGAAGAATGGTGACCCAACTCATGAGTCACACACGTATGCTATGAACCTGACAATTTAAGTGATTTTTGTGGATAAAACTTCTATAGATAGTGAACTGGAGGATGACAGTGACATCAAAAAACAGGCATGTATGAGCATTACATTTGGCATATCTGATGAGATGTGTGGGCAGCATCTCAACAGTTGTGGGTAAAATTACTAAAAAGGCATATATATAGCAGCATAAACAGTTTGCTAGACTGTATAGGATCAACTACTTCATTTCCACTCTCTAAGCTTGTGAAAGCTAATAGCTTGGAGTGTGGAAATGAAAACTCATGCAATTTGACTATTTGTATAGACAGTTACATTGCAGATATATCATTGAATTCTCGAAAGTCGATGGGAAGACTAACAAAGAGCTTGTCAGATTGTACCTCTATAATACCTATAAAGAAGAAGAAGACAGCATATAGAGATTGTGGTTCCTGTTTAGACTCTGAATTCAGCATGCTAAATAGGACAGAATTGCTTTTTAATAAGATCTTGAGCAATGACTGGATTGTGTAGATGACATGGTAGAATCTTGACATAATCTAAGAACTGGGAACGGTTTAAAACAAGTGAGGAAGATGATTCTGGGAAAGTGTAATATACCGTATCTTTAGGCTGAAATTGAATCTTCAGAAGAACTGAAAGCTGCTCATCCTTCTTCCAATGATGAAAGTGCTTCTCCAGAGGAGAGCTCAAATTCTTTGTTTCATGATGATGGAGACTGAGAGGATCCATGCCTCTTAGAAGAGTTATCAAGAGAGTGCAAAGAACAGAATGACTTTCAGTGAATCTAGATTTTACCATTACTACTATGAAGCTCCTGAGTTTAACAACAGCAGTTGTGAACTTTCTCATGTCATTGAAATCTATGATTTTCTCCAAGAATTTCAAAGCAAGATCTCCTACATGTGTTTTTGCAGCTATCAAAAACAAAAAATAATTTTATATTAAATAGGTGAATGACACAGATGGTTTACTGTGTTCTCCATTTCAATTACAGCTCATGATGCCCTGAGCAGTAAGCTCATAATGGTAAAGATCTGGCTGTTCTCTCAGGCCACAAGAGAAGTCAGAGCCAAAGGAAGAGCCTATGCTATTTTTCAAACTAGTCAAGGTACATCCTGAGACAGCAAATAATCCAATATATAGGTTAAACATGCAGTTCTCCTAAACATATTTCCACATTTATCATGCTGCACAAGAAAAATCACATCAAAAAGGGAAAAATGAGAAAGAAAACAAAATACAGGCAAACAACAACAATGAAAAAGGTGAAAATACTATGTTGTGATCCACATTCAGTCCCCTTAGTGCTCTTTCTGAATGTAGATGGCTCTCTTCATCACAGGTCTATTGAAATTGGCCTGAATTGTTGATTACTCATTGTTGAAAAAAGCATGACCATCAAACTTAATCATCACATAATCCTCTTATTGTTATGTACAATGTTCTCTTGATTCTACTTACTTCCCTTAGCATCAGTTCATGTCTCTCCAGGCCTTTCTGAAAGCATCCTGCTAATTGTATCTTATAGAACAATAACGTTCTATAAAATACATATGCCATAACTTATTCAGCTATTCCCCAACTCATTTTCTTGTTTCTTGCTACTACAAAAAGGACTGCTACAAGCATTTTTGTACATATGAGTCCTTTCCCCTTTTTCATGATCTCTTTGGGATACAGGCCCAGTAGAGATACTGCTGGATCAAAGGATATGCAGTTTGATAGCATTTGGGACATAATTCCAAAATGATTTCCAGAATGGTTGGATCAGTTCACAACTCCATCAACAATAAATTAGTGTCCCAGTTTTCCCCATTCACTCCAACATTTATAATTATCTTTTCCTGCTATCTTAGCCCATCTGAGAGATGTATAGTGGTACCTCATAGTTGTCTGAATTTGCATTTCTCTAATCAGTAGTGTTTTAGAACATTTTTTCATTTGACTAGAAATGACTTTAATTTCTTCATTTGAAAATTATATGTTCATAGCCTTTGACTGTTTATCAACTGGAGAATGGCTTGCATTCTTATAAATTTGAGTCAGTGCTCTATATATTTTAGAAATGAAGCCTTTATCAGAAACAGTGGGTATAAAACTTTTGCCCAGTTTTCTGCTTTCTTTCTACTTTTGGCTGCATTGGTTTTGTTTGTACAAAACTTTTTTTTAATTTAATATAATCAAAATTATCCATTTTGCATTTCATAATGTTCTCTAGCTCTTCTTTAGACATAAATTCCTCCCTTCTGCACAGATCTGAGAGGTAGACTATTCTTTGTTCTCCTAATTTGCTTATAGTATTGCCCTTTATGTCTAAATTATAAACCCATTTCAACCTTATCTTAGTATAGGGTACTAGGTATTGGTCAGTGCCTAATTTCTGCCATGTATTTTCCAATTTTCCCAGAAATTTTTGACTGAACATACTTTTTTTTTTTAAGTATTGGCAATGTGATATTATAAAAAGAGTTTGGCATTTGAAATCATAAGACAAAGTAAGAGAATCTGACCTCACAGTAGGATTGTTTTGTTTTGTTTTGTTTTTTACAGCCAAAGAACTCCAAACAGAACATAAACATATGTGCCAAATACAATGGTCAAATACTACACATTTAAAGATTCATGGTTTGATCTGTTGGTAGTAGCAAATAATAAAAGAGTGGATTATAAACAGGGTTATCAACCAGCTAATACTTGCCTAGAATGACTGATAACTTATCAAAGAAACTGATTGTTCTTTATGATTATAGTATAGAATAAAGAAAACCGATCTTAGATTCTGAAGATGTAGATTCAAATGTTAGTTCTGTTATGTATTAGCTATGAGAACTTGATTGAAGAACTTCGTCTTTCTTCCTCACTTTCCTTACCTGTAAAATGAGGATGGCAGAATTAAATCATCTCAGAGTACATTTCTAACTCTTAAATCAGCAAATACAGCATAATGGATAGAAACTGCAGATGGAGAGATTAAGAATCATAAAAACCCGAATTCTAAACCTACCAGAAATACTTGCTAACTCTGTGATTCTGGGCAAGTCACTTAATTCTTTCATCTTTAATTTCCTTATCTATAAAATGTAGATAATAATGGCCTCTACTTCCCCAAATTGTTAAATAAGATATTTTTAAATGATTTGTAAACCTGAAAGTACTGTATAAAGACTGGTATTGATTCCTATGTATGATCTTACTATCCTATCATGTATCTTGTTATTGCTATGTGTTGTTGTAATTTTAAAATTCATAACCCTCATTACAAGACATCTGTAGTAGAGAGCTCTAGTAGAGTTGGTCCTAGAAGGACAGATTTAAAACCCTATAACTTTGACAGGCAAAATTGCCATTTCTTACTGCTTAGTCTTAGTGACTTAGCAACATGGAAGCCCATTTGATTCTTAAACTAATAATTTAAAACACTTAGCCTTTTAGTTAAGATAATGCCATGTGCTTTGAGTTAATAAAGTATAGTGGACCAGGAGTCAATCTTAGTATCAAAAAGGCTTGCATTCAAGTCCCATCTCTGATACAAAGGATCATAGAGTTAGAGCTGAAAGAAGACCATCAAGTCCAGTATATTTATTATATGATTCTGAATGAGTCATCAAATCTCTCAATGCTGCCAAGTATCTAAGTCCGTAATTTGCAGAACATTTGCTGATTTGCATTAGTAGAGCGGTCTTCTTGCCATTATTTCACATGCAAATGAATTCAAAGATCTCTCTCTCTCTCTCTTTTTATCAATATATATGTATATGTACATATATATTTATATATGTATGGGTTTTTTTTTGCTGAGGCAATTGGGGTTAAGTGACTTGCCCAGGGTCACAAAGCTAGGAAATATTAAGTGTCTGAGGTCATATTTGAATTCAGATCCTCCTGACTTCAGGGCTGGTGCTCTATCCACTGCGCCACCTAGCTACCTCTATAAAATGTATTTTTAAAAAAAACTTTCATTTTCTAAATTTTCCCATTTTTTTTAGTCATGTCTGACTCTCCATGACCTCATTTGTGGTTTTCTTGGCAAAGATATTAAGTAGTTTGCCATTTTCTTCTCATTTTATTGATGAGGAAACTGAGGCAAACAGGATCATGTGCCCAGAGTCAGAGCTACTAAGTATCTGAGGCCAGATTTAAATTCAGGAGGATGTCTTTCTGATTCTAGACCCAAGCACTCTATCCAGTACACTACCATTTTAGTTGGTAATGAAGATGCAACAATACAGAAATTGCATAGGTCATGATTAAGATTTCTTAAATGACAAAAGCAGGGCATTGAAAGGAAGGTACTTTGACTCCTCTGTTCTGAAGGACATCTTGAGTTACTGCTGCTCCAGATCTTTAATCCTTTCTCTCTCTCTCTCTCTCTTAATTTTTTGTATAGACTTTTCATATGGAATATCCAGAACTACCTCCCACTAACTAAACTACACTTTTAGACTATTATTTTCATGAACATTGGGAACTCCAGACACTTAATCCTTGAATGAGTAGGAGACCAAAGTATATAAAGGGTGGATTTATCTGATTCCTAAAATAGAATCTGAAAGTAGGAAGGTACTTTTAGACACCAGACAATACATATACTAGCTTGTATTCCCAGTTGCATCAAGAGACTCATATCTTATAGAATTCTAAAATGTAAATCTTACTGCATGATGTATGTATTTCCATATAGATTATACTGCTTCAAACTTCTATTCCTTACTAACAGAAGCTTCATTGATATAGAGTTAAGGTACCTATGTTAAAAAAACAAACAAACAAACAAAAACAAAAATAAAACAAAACAAAACAAAACAAAACAAACAAACAAGCAAACAAACAAAAAACAGCTCAACTACTCACTTCTTAGATAGCCATAGACAAGTAACAGCAACCCATCCATTCCACTTTTGAGCCCATACTTCCTTATCTATGAAATAAGGGAGTTGGGTAAGATTATTTCTAAGGTCATCTGTAAATCCTATCATCCTGTCATATCCCTGAGAAAAGGACAGTTAAAAAGTTGCAAGAAAAGTCAAATGTTTTTCAGACTGACCATTTCCTTAATATAGCTTTATATAATCACATATACAGAATAATACCATAACCATTTATTTTCTTTGTTGTCTTTCAGTCGTACTGTTGGCTTTGAAGGGGAATCCCTTTTGTTCATCTGGTCTGAAGGAGCTCTTGAATTTACTGATGCTTCAGATACTTTGAAACCTTTCACACTTTATGAATATCGTGTGAGAGCTCATAACTCCAAGGGCTCAATAGAGTCTCCATGGTCATCAGCACAGACAATGGAAGCCCCTCCTCAGGGTTTAAGAGCTCCTCATGCTCAAGCTACTGGTGCTTATTCTGTGTTGCTAAACTGGACCAAGCCAGAATCTCCCAATGGTATTATCTCCCACTACCGTATTATCTACCAAGAGAGAGAAAAGGATCCAACATTTAATGTTCCAATTGTGACTGCATTCACAGTGACGGTAAGAAAATAATGACATAACTAATTAGCTATAAAAAGTGATATTTTTCTTATCTTTTTATGATTTTGTTGGAATAGCTTAAGTAACTTTCTTGACTCACTTGTAGTTTTTCTTAAGAAGGCCTGAAGCTGTAGAAGTCTCATAAAAAGATACAAAACAGCATAGTTAATGGGCAGAGTACCAACCTGGGAATGAATATTGTTGACTCTAGCACTAACTTGAATTATCCACTGTTAAGAGAAATTCTTACTTCTCTGACTCTGGAAATAAGAATACCTGAATTCTCTGTATCTGAGGGGTGATATCAACATCACATGAGAAGATGAGTCCAGTTCTTTCTTTATTAAAGAGATCCATGAATTATATAGACAAAATTGCATGAGGCAAAACTGTGGTGTTTTGTGATACAAACCCCCTTGGTCCATTTAATTCTATTAACTACAACTAGTCTTTAATGACTGCCACTATGTGTCCAAAATAGTAAACAAAGTATATGAAATAATCTCTACCCTCAAGAAGTTTATATTGTGGTTGAAGAGATGTGTCACATAAAAAAAAAAAAAATAAGTGCTGAATAATACAGGACAGAATATGATCAAATGCTAAGATATGTATGCCAGACAAGAATTTCTATGGGAGGCTAGAAAGGAGATCAAAGTGACTGGTGTTGCTGATTGGTTTAAATGAAAGAGATGGAACAAAGTCTAGTTGGAAGGATAAATAGGATGATATGTTTTCAAAATATGCGAGAATGAGCTCACTAAATTCTTTAAAAGCCTTTTGAGTTGAAGAAATATTGTTGTACAGTACAAGGCCTTCATTTATAATCAAGATTAAAATAATTATAATAATTACCAAAATTATGAGATGGTATGCATGAGAGAGAGCTGATTCTTTAGGATGACCAGATTAAAATTAAAACCAGTGTCTTCTAATTTCAAATCCTGTGCTCTACCCACTGTACCATGATGTCTCTCTGCAGCCATCTGCTACAACCACTTCCTGTCCTCCTTACATGAAACTTTTTGTTCAAGTTTTCTTTTCTCCTTTCCTCTGATCTTAGAGGAAGAAATGGCTTTTTAAATCATCTCTTACATCTTCATTTGTCCTTTATTCCCTTTCTCCAATTTCATTAAAGACTTGATCCCCAAACCCTCTTGAATCTCCAATGTCTCTTCTCCTATTGGTTATTTCCCTTTCACTAAGAAATATTACCTGGGCTCCCTAGAAGCAGAAGTGTCAATAGAAGAAAAGAGAAAGATGATGTAGCTCTTTTAAGTACAAATCATCTACATCAAGCTATATCATCTTTCTCTTTTCTTCTACTGCTACTTCTACTTCCACTTCCATTGCAACATGTAAGTTACAATTTCTGTTTCTGTTTCTTGCCATTCATTTACTTCTCAATCATGTAAATATGGCATCTATTCCTATGAGTTGATAATTTATAAAACTGGGAAATTTCGAAATGGGGACAGAACACCTAGTACTCACCCAGAAAGACTGAAGTTTCAGCAGGAAACAGGGTGGCAAACATACTTTAGTTAAATTAAAATGAGGATATGGGGACAAAAAGCTCATAAAGGCAGAGACAAATGGAGAAAAGTGGTACAGAGCAGATGTGGAAATGTGCTGGGCTAATGAAGTAAGGCAAGAAGAAAGGGGGGGGGGAAGAAGAGTGAGGAAGAAGAAGGGGAGAAGAGGCAGAGAAAATCACTCCTGTAATCATGGATTAGCTTTGGGAACACTTGGCAGTAGAGATGGAAGAGAATTTACACGGGCATAAATTTGAGGTCTCCTTTTAGATAGATAGATGGATAGACAGACAGACAGATAGATGTGGATGGATATTTGAAACAGACCAACTCCTATCAGACTAATGAACGATCATAGGTTAATTTATTAACATATCTGAATAATCTTAAAGTCATTGTAAAATTTCAAAGTCATCATTTCAAAATCATTAGCTTTTTAGTGTTCTGCTGGTCTGGTGCTGTGGAGATCTGGATTTTGTCTGTAATTTACACATATCACCAGAGCCTTGAAAAGCAGTGCCTCAATAATTTCTCCTGATTCAGCAGGATGTTAACAGGATGGAAATTTTGGTTAATGTATGATACAGTACGCAAATCCTGCTCCTTTGATCTTTGTGATGGTTCATATGTGACTTCCAGGTTTCCCTCTACAATCTTATTTTATACTATTGCCCTTTTACACTGGATACCCCTAAAATTCAGTATATTGACTCAAAGGGATGGTGGTCAGTGGATCCAGAACAAGATAAAATTTTAACACAACCTATCACTTGATTAAAATTGAACCCTCAGAGGTCACCTATGACCTTTCATTGACTAGATTGAATTTATTTCAATATTATATTCAGTTTATTTTCATTTCAATCCTCACATTCATTGACTTCCTGAAGCATTTGATGGCATAGACCACTTTCTACTCTATACATACATTGTCTTTTGATCTCAGAGTCACCACTCTTTCTTGCTTCTTTTTTTCATTTTTCTGATTCTTCCTGCTCTATCTTTTGTCTGGATCCTCCTTCTCTTTCTTGATCTTCCATCCCAGAAGGCTGTTTTTGACTCATTCTTCTCCTTGGTAATCGAAGCTATGCCCATGATTTCCACAATCAATTCTATGTTGATGATTCCATATCTGTCATCATGACACTTTCCCAATATTCAGACCTGAATTTCTAACCGCCTACTTATTTCAACTTTTCTTTCCCATTAGCACTTCAAACTCAGCAGGTGTAAATTGAGACTTACTGCCTTTTCCCCTTCTTAATGCCTGCTCTTCCTTCTGACTTCTTTTTTCCACTAGCTTTCTATCATTTTTCACCCTTCTACCCATAATTTTGATTCAAAAATCAACTATTCTCCAATTCAGTAACATTTTCCAGACTTATTTTTCTCTATTCCTTTGCCTATATACTTCTCTTCTTTTAAAATTCCTCCTATTTCTGCCTATTCAGAACAGAGGACATCTCTCCAGCAGCAAGGGATCCTTGTCCTTTATAATTCAGTTTTGTATTTTTGTATTCATTATGCATCAACTCATAAAAAATAAGATTCTTTAATAGAGAGAGAGCATATTGTATTTATCTTTGTCCCTTCTTCAGTGCATGGCATAATAGTCACTTGATAAATGTTTGTTGAATGAATAAATGAATGAAATAGTATAGTATAATAGGAAAAGCTTTGGATTTGAAATGAGATAGTTTGAATTCTTGCTTCATCTCTTCTATTTATTTCCCTTACTGGAGGCAGATAAGTGGTATAAGGGATAGAGTGCTGGTTCTGGAATCAGTAAAATGTGAATGCAAATCCAGCCTCAAATATTGACTAATTGTATTACCCCAAGCAAGTTACTTAGCTTTCTGTTTGACTCAGTTTCCTCAGCTGTAACATGGGGATGATAATAGTACCTATATCCCAGGGTTGTTGTGAGAATTAAATGAGATAATATTTGTAAAGTTCTTCATACAATGTTTGGAGTATAATAAATACTTAATATACCTTTGTTTTCTTCCTTCCTTATTGGCCATTTGATCTCTTTAGGCTTGTTTTATTTTCTGATAAATGAGGTTTAGAGGATCCCGATTATCCTATAGATGCATATTGTTTTTCTGTTCGTTGTTGAATCTTATCATAGGTTACCTGTAAAACATAAGCAATATGTGAATGAAGGATGAAATGATATTAAAGGTCATTTCTCCTTTTCTGGATTTTTACTCTATTTTCTTGGTTCAAGTTTTCATCGTCTGGACATTGGAGACAATTTTCATAGTTCTGTCTCTCACATCCTGTTGGACTTGGATTACAAGGCAGTGTTCCAAAAGGTAGAAATCCTCTTAAGGATGTTATCCAGAGGAAAATATATCCATTATCACCAAAGCCTGGAAACCTATGTATTAAGCTTAAAAGTTAAAACCTCCTTAAAGTAAAATTTCATTCTGAAAATGCTGACACACCCTTGACAATAGCTTTGTGAATGAGACACTTTAATTAAACTGTGATTTTATTGAAGGAACTGGGATTCCAGTGATTAAACTTCTGGCCCTTTAAAATATGGCTTTCAGGAGTAAGAGGCTAAATCATTTAATCTCCTAAAGCAGGTCTATTGGTGTTCCCATGTGGGATACTCTATTAGTCATTCTCTCACACAAGGTTCCATTTTACAGCACAAGATCAAGTATTGAACTGAACAGTGAGCTCTGTCCTTTATTTAATCGGTTAGACTCTATTTTTATCACATTAGAAAGTTTCTAAAAAAAGAAGAGGAACAATAACAGCAGGTTGCAAATTACAAAGTACTTCTATCATGTTGACCCCATCTTCTGTTTTATTCTCCTTCTGGAATTTCTGACTTCTTCCCACTTTCTGAAGGATACAATGCAAAAAAAAGATATTAAACTATAGAATGTGAAAATTAAAAAAAAAAACAACTAAATATAGGCAAAGTCGCAGGACTCTTCTTGAATGTTTTTTTTTCCTTCTTTTATTATAAGGAAACAGAATAACTGGTTAGGGCAGGCTCCAGAATTGCCCCTCTGATTTTTGAAATTTGTCTTCACTCATTATGACTGAAATGCTGGGCACTACATTAATAAATCATATAATCTATGAGATTAAAATGTTGAGAAGTTAACAGTTAAACATTCTTCTTTCTTGTCCTTTCTACAGTTAAATATTTGTTTTTATAGGTGGTTATTAAGTTCACAATAAAAATAAAGTTTTAAGCTAAAAACCGAAACCTAAAATAGCATTCACAGAACAAGTTAGACAGCTTTCCAAAATCCCTACTCACCAGGCAGATACTGCCCCCTTTATAACAAATATGCAAAACAAATTCCCTTATTCTTTAACCAAAATCCATCACTTCTCTGTAATGGATAGTATGTTTCATCATTAGTCTTCTGGGATCATGAATGGTGATTTTATTGATCATAACTCATAGCTTTCAAATTAATTTTTGCAGTATTGTTCTAGTATAAATTCTTCTCTGATTCTGTCCATTTTATTCTTCATCTCTTTATAAGAGTCATGAAAACTGTTCATTTTTAAAATATAAATTTTTCTTCTGTTTCTGCTCACTTGAGTCTGAATCAGTTCAGACAAGTCTTTCCATGTCTTTTGATATCATCTATTTCCTCATTTCTTATTCCATCAAATTTGTAAACCAGTAGGCAAGGATTTTCAGAGCTACTATTCTCTACTAAACTTTATAAAAGTTCAGGTTAATCCAGAGGCATTGAGGTGATATATGGCTCAAAGAATCATAGGCTTATAGAATCTTAGAGCCTCTTCAGTGCAAATCCTTTTTCTCATAGGTAAACAAAGTGATTTTTAGAGATGTTTCATGACTTTTACAGAGTTGCCTTCTCACAGATGCCTCATTCAGAGAAGCCTAGATCTTAGGCTTTAGAATTCTCACTCCACTACTCCTTTCTCCATGTTTCCCTGACTTCTACTGTAATACTTTCCAATGGTTAATCCAATATCCTTTCTAGATGGAGAAAACTCAGTCCTATTTTTTTTTCAAGACTCCTGGAGAATAATTTGCTGTATTGTTTAATAGTCCACAATCCTAGCTGAAACCACTAATGCTTCCTGCTTTTAACATTCCATCCCTCATCTTCTGTGGAAGATACATCCCTATACCTAGAATATAGCTCTTCTTAATTTACATCTTATCCTTGTGTTCTTTCAGGGCTCAATTTGGATGCTACTTCCTTGATGAAAAAGCCTTCCCTGTTCCTAGGATGCTCTTATTTCTCAAGTTTCTTCATATTAATTTATTTGTGTCTATGTTCCATCTCTGGTGCAGGATGTCTTGGGGACAGGGAATGTTTTTATATCCCCAGCAGCTAGTTCACTGCTTTGCATATAGTAAGAGCTTAATAAATACCTGTCTAGTGCAGCTGAATTTCACTTATTGATTCTCTTTGTTGTGGCTACCCTAAGACATTTTACAAATTGCTGCTCAAAAAGCAGCCACACACTAAGAGTATGAGTTAGAATACTTGAGTTCAAACTCTTGACTGTCAAGTTCTTCATTAAAAGCTTCTGTACTTTGAATATGACCTCTTCAAGCCCAAATATGAACTTCCACAAGTTACTTCCCTTTTCTTTGCCCCCCATTTTCTTATCTGCAAAGAAAGGAAGATTCTAAGGTTCCCTTCAAGTAAGTTTTTGTGGGAGGGGGAGGTGTAATGCTAAGATAGCTTTAGCCTTCATTATCAGGAGTTGAGACCACATCTTTAATCAAGAAAGCACTGAGCCTGTTCTCACCTTTGCTGACTGAGAGACTGACAGGCTAGGCAAGGGTGCCCTAATGCCCTTCATCTATTTCTCTTGTCAAATTAGGGCCTTTAGACCCATCAGTAAAATGCCTCTCTCCAGTAATGACATAACAAGGGTATCCCACAGGTTCTCCATTGTTGTTTATAGACAGGTGGATGTGGTTGATAAAAGCCATATCAAGCAGGTGCGATGGATGCATGAGTCCTCTTGAAGGTGGCAGTGGATGGAGAACTAACAATGGGGCACCCTCAGTGGGGGTGGGCAACATATGTGCTGGCACAATAAGCAGCATCAGCAGAATCAGCAGGAGAACAAAAATGGAGTTCATGCAGGTTTAAATACCTTTAACAATCCTCACCCACACCCCTTGAGAAGTTTTAGAACTCTTTGGGACCAAGTAGTAGAGTTATAGGAAGGATGCCTCTCAGGAGAAGGGAATGTATAAACTGCCCGATTGTCTCCAAAGCAGCGGTTTTCCTTCCTAAATATGGGCTTCAGAGAGCAGGACACAAAATCTCGTCCTGATTAGCTCTGTGATAAATTGTGCAGTAGCAAGAGAAGAACTACATTTAGCTTTGGCATCCAGGAACTCCATGGTGGTGCTTACAGGGAACACTCCTGGCGTGGCTGCCATCACTGCTGCCACCATCCTGGGTTTGTTTGTTTCTCTGATTGGCACCAGCTCTAGCATTGGCAGAAGTAACCTGGGATTTAAAGGCAAAGATGGTTTTGCCTAAGGCTTTAGCTGCGGTTTTCTGTGCTCTGAGTACACCCTTTCATGCCCCATAGGGATATAGTACATGAAGGCCAACATAACCTGCTTGCCCAGTGCCTTAGAAGATAGATGGCATTTGGGTCTGTCTACAACAGGAGGCACTGAGTGAGTAAGCAAATTGCATGGGTCACCATAAATTGGCTTCCAAGTCAGGAATAAAACTCAGTATGACAAACTCCCAGTTCTAGATTCTGGTCGCTGAACAACCATTCTGAAATTCTAGGATCAGGTTGTCAAAAACCTCTCAGGAATCTGGCATAATATTTCCTAGCTCTTTACCAAAATCTGGCTGGCTTCTGTTAAGAAAGTATGCAGCAAGTAGTATAAGAGAAACTTGTAATAAATCTGATCCTGAAAAATTTGTGTGTAAATTGATTTTTCATAAAGGCAGTCCTATTTCTTTATTGATTTAGATTATTTCTGAGCTGCCTGAGCTTCATTTCTGATCCTCAATTAGCATTGACTTTTGACTCTGAGTGAGGAGTTAGGAGTTAAATGAATTCTAACAAGCACCTTGCACCTCTGAAATTCAGGAATGTTTTATTTTTTACATATATATACACACACACTAATAATCCAAAATCCAACTCTTAATTTTATGAGGTAAACTTACTATTGAAGAGTGATTGTAGAAAAAGGAGGAGGGGAAGGAAAAGGAGGAGGAGAAAAGGAAAAGAAAAGAAGAATGAGAAGATGGTTATTATAGTGATGATGATGACAATATCATCGGTACTTAGGGCAACACAGTTCACAATCTTGTTCTCCAGTGTTGGAAAACTTTCTCTTTCAGTCCTAGATTTTTGACTAAATTTTGCTAAATTTTTGAACAGAGAACTTCCTCCCACTTCTATCTATCCCAAACCAACCCCACTGATCTCAGATGTAGTCATACCTTTCAATGTGCCCTTGAGATCTTCATAGTAAACATACTTCCCTTCATATTCAACCTCTTCCTCTTGTGTTACTTCTATCTTCTACCTCACATAGATACCTAGTTCACATTAGTCGGTCAATAAACATTTATTAAACATCCACTATATGTGAAACACTCTTAAGCTCTAAAATACAGAGACAGACAAAAACAGAAACAGAGGGAGAAATACTTGATACCCCTTGACATTATATTCCTAGCCAGACTTTCAATACTGACAGCATCATCTATCATATCCTCTGACACACTAGTCCCAGGGACAAAGTCACAAATACTTCCTTGCCACTATCAGACTCTTTTTCCTGCTATCCTTTGAGAATCATCTGTGGAGCACCCAATGAAGGATCTGGTGGCAATTTTCTACTGACTCCCAAGATATTCTCTCCCTTATCTTGAGTTTAGTGGCTGGATCTAATGGCTACTTCTCAATGCTTGCCCTTCTCAACTTTCTGAAGAATTTGATAATATTGACCATATTTTCTCTTTTCGAGGTCTTTTTTTGAAATTGCTTTCTCTTGGTTCTTTTCCTATCCATATAACTGCAACTTCTTAGTATCTTTTTCTGGAATATCATCCATATAATAACTGCCACCACTACTTTGGATAGATCTTAAAACATTTTCCTGGGCTCTGTTTTGCTTTATACTTTTCTAGCTGATAATCTCAGCACATTTCATAGGCTAATTTTCATCACTATGTCTATGATTTTCAGATCTATGTATATAGTTCTAGCATATCTCAAGCTTTGATAACCCTCATCCTGCATCTCTAACTGCCTATTAGATGGATGTTTCCAGTATAGTAGGAATATCCTAAATTATATCCAGAGAAGACTATATTTTCTTCCCTTCAAAGTTCATTCCATCTCAAACTTTTTTTCTGTCAAGAAAGTGGCAATTCTCCTAGGTACCAGGTTTTGCAAATTCATTGTCAGCTTCTCATTCTCACTCACCCCACAGATCCAATAAATTGTCAAATCTTGTCAAGCTATGTCTTTCACACCTAGCTTCTCTACACTCATGAAGTCACTACTCTGGTTTAGTAATTTATCACCTGGATCTGGAATATTGCACTTCAATGTCTTTCCTATTATACTCCATCACTTCCATAATTGCCAATGTCATTTTCCTAAAATCCCAATCTACCTTTATCACCTCACTACCTAATAAAGTCTAGCAGTTGCCTATTGTTCGATGATCAAACACAATCTTCTCTAGCATTCAAAATTTAACACAACTTCCCCTTCCTATTTTTTTTATTCTGTTTCCACATTGTATTTCTCATATATTTTATAGTTCAGGCAAACCTAACTTTCTATCATTCACATGGTACTCCATCACTCATTTTGGTGCCTTTGCATTTTCCTCATCTAGAAAATGTACTCTCCACCTTTACCACCTGGAATCTGTTGAAACTGAGCTCAGATAACACTTTTTGAAGAAGGGATTTCCTGGCCTCTATCAACTACTAGGGTTTTGCTTTGCTAAGATATCTGTAGGGTAGAAGTGTATAATGCAGAGTCTGAGTAATACCTCTCAAGTTCTCTTGGCAACAGAAACACCAAATCCTCACCCCTAAGTGTGCTACTGGCTCATTTCCTTATTAATTCTTTCAGCATATTAGAAGGCAATCTAGTGGGTATGCTCTGAAATAATTTTTATTAATTACCAGAACTGCTGAAACTCTCTACAATTGGTTCAGCTCCCAACCCAGAATAACACTGGTGAAATCTGTTCTCCTATGAACTAGTTTCTCCTTTCTCTGTCTCAAAACATTATTTCTTAAACACATTTACAGTTGATGGCTATGTAATGTATTAGAATGATCAAATAATGAATTTAAACATTTAAATAAAATATTAGAAGATTGTCATGGATCTCGAAGCCAACACTACCTCTGTATCCTGAGAAAGCAAGCGAACAAAGAACTATCACTAGGATTTGCTCTCACCAACTGTCTCCACATCCTTATTATATACTTGGTCTCACCTGTGGTCTATTTTTTTTTTTTTTTTTTTTGCTATATGCCTGCTTTACTTTATTCACTTGCATTTTTATGTTTTCTGATTGCCTTTCTACCTCCTCATATGATATTCCAAAACTTGGCAAAAATTCCTAGGGCATAGATATCCTACCCCCCCCAAAAAAAGAGTTCTCATTAAACTAGTCTTATTTTCAGTGTCTATTAACAATCTCCTGTAAATGTCAATTAACAAATATCAGTTCTCTTTAAATTATCATTTTATGGCATCTCTTATCCAAAGATGTAGCAAATGTGCACAGTCTCCATGAGCCTTTTAAAGCTATAGCATCAGTACCCAAAATCTCTGTGAACAATCCAGAGAAATGCTTTTATAGCTTTTGTCTTAGTAGTTCAAGATTTGTAATATGTTTTATATATTTCATTTGATCCTCACAAGAATACCACAAGTCAAGTGTTATTTCCGTTTTACAGATGAGGAAATTAAAGACAGAGAATTTAAGTAACACTCCCAAGCTCACCCAGCTAAGTAGTTGCTTGGGGCAGAAGGTGACTCCAAGTTGTATCCTCTTTCCACCTAACTGCCTCTATGTATATATACTGCCAGATTCCTACCCCATTAAAATATAAGCTCCTAAATGCAGGGATTATTTTATGGTATCTTTATATCCAAGTATTTTGCATAGTGCCTACACATAGTAGGTGCTTAGTAAATGTTTGATATTATTTTTCACATCTAACCCTGTCATAATATTATTTAATCACTTAAATCTAAATAAAATTTTAAATTATTTTTGTCTCTAATTTTCAGAAATACATTGTCAATCAGTAAAAGTTTATTAACAATTGTAGTTGTGGTCTCCATAAACAAAGCGCTTTGCAAACTTTAAAGTGTTGTATAAATATAAGCTATTAGTTTTTACTAGCTATATTAAAGTATAAAAACTCAAGGGTGCAATTTTCATATTCAAGCAGCTTAATGAACTCCTTAAGAGAGACAAAGAAAATATTTAAAATTCAATAACCAAAAAAAAAGTGAAAAAAACGATAGTGGTGATGAGACAAAAAGAGTCTCAAAAAGAGAATTTGGGACTGAGTAGCTTAGACAATATTAACTGTGACTCCTAAGGAGGGAAACATTACTGTGAGCTGAACTGATCTAGAAAGGCTCTTTAAAGGAAAAAATAGCTAGAACTATGTCTAGATGAAGATGAGTAGGATATGTGTAAAGAGGGAATTTCAAGTGGAAGGAATAGAGTGAATAAAGACATCACTCAACACTTTGAAAAAGCATAAAGCAAGCTTGTGGGTTGGAAAGTAGACAGATAACCTTGAATTGATTAGTAAAGTCTATATTAGGTAAACTAGACATTTTAAAATTATAATATGTAAAACACTTGTGACATGCTGTGGAAAATTTGAAAAGATACATAGTGGGACAACTGAGAATGAAATAAATTTCAGACATATGTAAATTTTGGTTAAATGAAAGTCAACTGGAATATAGAGAGGCAGTATAATTAAGCTGGGTTTGAAGAAAGCAGACCTCAGTTCAAATTCTACCTCTATTGTTTGCTACCTATGGCTTTAGTCAAGTCATTGAACTTCTGGGGGCCTCAGTTTTCTCTTCTTTAAAATGAGATAATTAAATCAGATGAGTATTAAATCCCTTCAGACCTTAAATCTGAGGTTCTGAATCTGTGATCCCTTTGAAATATTTAGTGACTTAAAAATCTTGGCCTTAGTCATTGCAAATACCAAATTCCATACAATAAATGTTTGAACTTGCTGCTTCATTTCTGTAAGTAATATTTTTAGGGAGATTATTTCACCTCTGGGTAAAAAAAATATATATATATATATAATTTTTGTTGTACTTCAGAATAATTAATACTTTTCTAAATTTCTTCAACGCTAGATTATTATTTAAATGATATCTTCATGCTCCTATTTATCTTCAGATACTCATAATTGAGGGAAGAGTGAAAGAGTTCTTCCCCTTCCTTTCCTTCCTCTCCCCTCCCCTTCCTCCTCCTCCCCTTTTTTCTCCTTCCTTTCCCTCACCTATCCTCCACTTTCTTCTCCTTTCCTCCCCTTCCATCCCTTCCCCTCCCTGTCCATCTCTTCCCCTCCCATTTATTCTTCTCTCCTCTCCTCTAAGAGTGGACTTGGAAAACAGGATATCAGGATTTGAACCCTGACTCAAGCCCTTATTAGATGAGTGATCATGGTCAAATAAGCCAACTTCTCAAAGAACTTCAATTTCCTCATCTCTAAAATTAGAATAATATTTGCCCTATGTACCTAATAATGTTGTTGTACAAGAAATGTTTTACAAACTAGCTCTAAATCAGCTTATTCCATGCCATAAAGCAGAGCCCCCAAATAATTGATTATAGTCACCTATTAGAATATAGGGTGGCCCTACCTAAAGGTTTCCTATAGGAAAGGAAGTATGTCCAGAAGCTACTTGGACTGTCTTTCCCCCAGAGTATGATGTTCTACCAATGCTCTTGCCTCCTGTTCATTCTCAGCAACCTCAACCACAAAACCCTATCCTCAGCTCCCAATGATCTCAAACTTTAAAGGAAATAAAAGTCACCATAACCCCAATCCTTTATTATTAACTCAAGTGTTTCTAATTCCTGTATTGATTCTAGGATAAAATATAAACTCTCCTGTTTGGCTTTTAAAGACCTGTGCAATATAACCCAAACAATCCTTTCAGCTCAGTGGACATTTCTCTCCTCCTACACTATGAAATTTAGTCAAACTACTAGTTTGCTTTTCTGTTACACATGGCACCTCCCTTATCTTCATGCTTTTGCATTGGCTGTCTCATATTACTAGAATATAAAACTTGCTTATCTCTGATTTACAGAGTACATTACTTCCTTTAAGATACAGATCAAATACTATATTCTGCATGAAGTCTTTCCTGTTACCTGAACTGCTTGTGCCCATCCTCTAGGGTTGTATTGGTAAATATTTAACACCCAGCTATCCAGGGGGAAAAAATGTACTCACAACATACTTTTGATTTTAATTTGCATTAAGAATACTTTAAGTCTAAGCAATCAACAAAGCAATAAATCAAGCCCTGATTAGTAGCATTTGCAAATTTCCATGGTGTAAATGTTCACAATGAAAATTTAACAATAGGGACTTACCCAAAAAAAGCTTGATCCAGCACACCCCAGGTCCTTCCCAAACTACTGTATATTTAATGATTTTGTAGATATTTGAATTTAATACATATATATGGACATACATATATACACACACATAGTATAGATTTTCTATATGTACATGTCTTCTCCATTAAAATTAAAATTAAAAAAGTTTCTTGTAATAAGTATTGTTTCATTCTTTCTACTTGTGTCTCCAGCACTTAGCGCAGTGCCTGACACATAGTAGGCACTTATTAAATACTTGATTAACAAATAGAAACATTTATTTTTATAATTAGTGCATTCACTTTGTTTACTTTATTCTAGCTATTAAAAGTTTAAGGGAACCATTTCCCTAATTTATTAAACTGCTTAGCAAAACCCTTTTTAATAGATACAGGTGAAATCTTATTACAAATGTGTATAACAAAGCTATTTCCATTCTTATGTGTGTCCCACATTACTGTCTCCCATTTGTATCATATAAGAAGGCAAGGTTTTGTGAAGATCGTGTATTTTTAAATCAGCAGGAGTCCGGAGTTCAGGTTAGGGGAAAATCGTCAGTCTTTATTCTCAGTGAAGAAAGATCGGAGGTGGAAGAGAATCGGCGATAGCAATGTGTGCAGCTGAGTCAAGAAGCTAGCTAAACCAGCAGCCACACACCCAGCAGCTCGGAGTCTTGAACCCAGGCCCAAATCTCTCCCAGCTTCTCTTCCTGTCTCTCTCTCTGCCTCCACCCACCAAAATCGTCATTTCCTATACAACACATCAGGACTTGCACGGAGAGTGGGCAGGGACCATTCTTTATCCAATCATGTATATTAATAGAGTATAGCCCAATTACTAGTTAGCCTCACGTACTTGGGACCTCAGTGCATCAACTCAAGCCTCAGCCCATTACAAGGTTTCATTACAGTCCAGGTATTATCATCTTGATTTTGTAACTAAGGAGGCTACAATTTAGGTATTTCAAGGTCCATGATCACAGATGAGCCAGGATTCTAAACTAAATATTCCACTTCCAAATCTAGCATGTTTTCCACTGCATCCTGTTGCTTTGCTAACCTTATTCTAACAAATGCTCTCTCTAATACTTTTTAAAGTGACAATTATTCCCTAATGTAAAAATGCATAATTATATACTATTTGACTCTAGAACAGAAAAAAGATAGCTGAGCTGAGTTAAGCAGAACTAAACTGAACTACTAAATTATTCCCAATTTAATCAAAGAGCTGTAGGATCTTAGAATTGAAGAAGACCATGGAGAACATCTAGCCCAGTGATACCTGAATTAGATTCTGCTTTATAATAACTTGATGAATCACCTTCTTCTTAAAATCCCCTCAAAAATCTCAACCACTTCATTCTTGTGGGAGGAATGAACCAAATTCAAATGTAACAACTGCCTATAAGTGCTCACTCTAGAAAGGCATTATGCAGAGAAGTAAGAATACAAAGACAAAAATTAAATGGCTCCTGCACTCAAGTAGCTTATATCCCTTATAAAAAGTCATATAATTTCTATAAGGTTATATAACATGTACCAAAGTAAGTAGGTAAAAGGCAATGTAAGAAAAGAGAGAGTACTAACATCGTGAAGGATCAAGGAAAGCTTCACAGAGGGAATGGTATTGAAGTAAACCTTAAAAGAAGATAAAAATTCTAAGAAATGAGAGTGAGAACGAAGTACAGTTCAAACATGGAGTTTGACTTGTGCAAATTATATGTAGGATATAGATGAAATGTCAAGTTCAAAAAACAGCTAATAGTCTAGTCCAACTGGTACATAAAGTAGGTAAAGGCCAGAAATATAAAATTCTTGGATGATAGGTGTGACCCTGATTTGTGAAAGGTGTTAAATACTAAGCTGAAGGTGGATTATATTTTATTTTAAAAGTAAAAGAGAGTCAATGAAAGGTTTTTAGAAGGAAAGTGTCACAGTCAGATCTGTACATTAGAATATTTCATCAGCTATGCATAGTATGGATCAAAGTGGGAAAAGATTAAAGAGAGACCAATTAAGAACAGGAAAGTATTGATGAAAACCTGCAATAGAGTGGTGGTTGTGAAAGGTAGTGAGAAGGGGAGTAATGTTGCATACTGTGGGATAGGAAGTTTTAATAGGACTTACCAGTTGATTGGATAAGTAGATGAAAATGAAAGAGTAAAAATTAGGAAATTAGATGACTAAAAGGATGGTACCTTCAACAGAAATATAGTAGTTCAGAGGAGTGGAGGGCTTACAGAAAAAGGTCCTTAACTTTAAGTTAAGTTTGTTTCAATGAGTGTTTAGCAGTCCAATGAAAACTATAAATCCCCTTTCAGAATAATTTGTTTAAATGCTAAAATAAAGTGCATAAAATTACAAAGAAAGCTAAGTATATGGAAATACAACTGCCAAAATATTTTAGAAAACATGATTACAGATTAAGAACTCCCAGTTTGGAGGAAAGATGAGTTATGTTTCAGATGTGTCGTCTTTGAGATGTTGGTAGAATGTCTACGTAGAGATATCTGGCAGGTAGTTGTATATATGGGACTTTCTTAAAGACTAGAACAAAGGAGAGAATGGCAAAGATATAAATAGGTTTTGAAGTGCAGAGCAGAAGAAATTAAAAACTCATGATAGATAGCCTTGACTTTCTCATTAGAAAAAAGGACAAGGTCATCTGCTGAAGGTGGGAAAAGATACTAGAAACTTAGAAAGGAGAATATTTGGAACAAGAACTATGAGGACTTTGATAGAAAGTCAATCAAAAAATTAATGGTTAAATATTTACCTGTGCAAAAGAATTATCAAGCAGCAATGAAGGATGCAAGGAGATGAGATATCACAAATTTATAGTGAAACCAATTAGCACTATAAGTAGGTACGGAGAAGATGGATGGTAGAGGTCACCAATAAAACAAATAAACACACAAGTTTAAAGTATTAAAAGGGTGACCATAATTAATATCTTCCCATGTTGCGTTTTTAAAAAATACTTTTCAAAGAGTAGACAGATACCTATCTGATGACTTCATGCAAGTTATTTAACAATTCTAGACTTGAGGCAGCTAAGTGGTACAGTGGATAGAGCACCAGCCTTGAAGCCAGGAGGACCTCAGTTCAAATCTGGCTTCGGATACTTAACATTTCCTAGTTGTGTGACCCTGGGCAAATCACTTAACCCCAATCGCCTCAGCAAAAAAAAATCTACACTTCAGTTTCTTCATAAGTAAAAGATGCTTTAGTTTCCTCATCTATAAAAGATTCTATACATGCTGTGGTATTGTCCTGGGAGGAAAGATATATTAGCAAAGCCATGAAGGTTCGTTATGAGAAGGTTGTATTGTCCTGCATTCTAGTTTACTCTTCTGGACCAAGAATAGCTTCCTTTACTTTCCTTGGCAAGTGCTGTAGTTTCTCCTGCCTCTACTATTTTAGGCTGTCCCAATTCCTGGAGTCCCTCATAACTGTATAACTGTCCCAA